>NC_140234.1:54688652-55336152 GCF_949987555.1 Borostomias antarcticus | reverse complement strand
TCATTAAAAGGCACATCTGTTTTCTGCTGCTGCAGGGGTTTACTGCTGAGCTGTACAGCTGGACCCCCCCCCCCCCTTCTTATCCCCCCCCCAACACAACTAAACCCCCCGCTCCCCTCGAACAGCTTACCCTCCCCTTTTCACAGCAGCACCAGCATGTTGAGAGCCCCCCCCCCCCCCCCCACCGTCACCCAGATCCGATTTACTCTGACAATGCTCTCAAATAAGATCAGCCAGGATTGGCCGTCTGGTCAGATCGGTTTATGGGGTAGAGCTTTCCTAGGCCCTCCGACTTAAAGACCTGATACAAACTGCTGCACGGATCAAACGGCTCGCCGACTCCTGGGCTCATTCTGGCCGAGACACGTTTGCAAAAATGCAACGGTTTGTAAACATGCCACCTACGACATTTCAGAGGGGATACAGTATAGTTAGTGGGGTCTGTGTGACCAGGGGACGTTACTGTTATGTGACAACGCATGTCTCTCTGTCCCCTTCCCTCTCTGCTTCAAAGACAGGGATGGGTAGACATAAGTGGGGGGCATGCCACAGCCTCCTGAAGGGGGGGTTCCAGGGTCACGTCACTCCAGGGGGGAGGGGGGCTGGGTGACAGAGCGGCCGTGTGGTCGGTCCTGGTGAGGGTCAGAGGTCAGACCTTCAATACCAGAGAAGGAAAAGCCTGGCCTTAAAGAGACACTAACCTCTATACAACCCCTTCATACCCTCTGACCCAACAGCCCCTTTACTAGGGAGGCCTTTTAAATAAACACTCAGCAATATCTCTCTTCAAAGATTCTCCATCCTGTACACATCCAAGGCCTGTTTCCTCACGCATGTGAGCGCGCGCACACACACACACACACACACACACACACACACACACACACACACACACACACACACACACACACCAAAGACTGTGCACGGTCAGAGGATGAAACACAGCTGGGAGACTGGATCAGAGCTCCGTTCTCAAATGTATCGAGGTGAACCCGGCGCCCGCTGCTCTTGAAGCTTCCCGTGCATCAAAGAGCGAGTGGCATGCTGAGAGTGAGCCGGTCTGTCTGTTTGTAATTCAGCACCACAATCCCAAACAGTACGGATCTAAAGACTCCCGCAGACGCGGGCCGAGGTCGCTCGCCCTCCGTAAGCCCCGGCTTCCTACCGCTGCCTCTGATATCTTATTTCAGCTGCAGCGGCCCTGCTAGACGAGGTGACGTAATCCTTTAGCCCAAAGTCTCATTTGCCACCATTTGGCCCGTCCGTCCGCCGTGTCTGAGACGCAGGCACTGCAGCCGAAAGCAATCGAGCCCTGATAACCTGAATCAATCAATGTCCGCGCGAGTCGGCGTGCAGTGTAGCCGCGCCGCAGGAAAACCCACAGCAGCCTCTGGGATCTACACTGGCTGGGTCAGACTTGATGTCTCTGCGTAACAGGGTGTGAATTTTTACAAGAATCCTGTGAGTGTTTTTCATTTCAAAATCAACCCCCTTTATGAAATCCCCAGAACAGTATTTAGACTTTAGCATAGACTCTGAACTATAGAAGGGGTCTCTAAGCTTCCCCCTGAGTCCTCAGTTGACTTACTGGCCCCATTTCCTAAACAAATCAACTTGTAGTCTCGAGCCACAGCTGCAGAGTATATCACCATGAGCCCAGAGACACACTGGAGCTCGACTGAAACACAAGCAGACAGAGCTGACTGTTGGGAGGCTCATAAGTCTTGCACCGAGTTGCATGCACTGAGCAACAGTCAAACGACAAGCAAAATGTGACTAGAAATGACTTTTCGGTCTCTACTGTACATTTATGACCTTTAGCTCTTATGATCTGTGGCCTGTAGAAAACAAGAGTACAGTTGAAAGGGTGGGGAAGGGGAGTCCTTTAGCTGTTGGATCTGCTTCAGACCTCCCTCCTCTGTTACAGGAAACTAGCTCACAACTGGAGCCAACAGAGGAGTGGAGGGGGTATAGAGGAGGAGAGCATGGACACAACCCTAACAGGCTGGCCTTCTCTGACTGGCAGCTCTCTCTGGAAAGAAAGCAGGGAAGTGTTTCACTGGTTTGGTTTTTGAAAAAGAGATGGACAAATCAAAGCTCATAAGCTCATTCTCTGATTCTCTGTCTTAGGAGAATTTAATAATGCATGATTGAACTATTCTGGATTGAAATCCTGGCTGGGGAAGTGTGATTACATTTTTCCATTGTCTGAGATAAAGAATTCCCAAGAGAGATTGAGATGGAGCCAGGGAGAGGGAGAACCACAAGTACTAAGTTTTAAGTACTACGCTAACATTAAACTCGATTGTGGTGCCAAGCAAGGAGGCCCTAGTCCCCACTAATATGAGTCATGGGAAGACCACAAGCAGAGCTCATAAAACACAACAGCCACGATGAAATTAAACACTTCAAGAGAACATCCACTCATGCAGACCTTACTGTTCAAAAAGTGGACGTTTTCAAGTGCAAGTCAATGGGTTTGAGCATAGGGAATTCTATTGGGTCGTGTTTTATATATTTGCTGGTCATGCAGTGTTTGTTTGTGGACTTTCTCCGGTTTACTAAATTGTAATGTAAATTTGTGACTAATAGTACTGTATATATATTTACAATAATATTGAGATCAATCCACTCCCATAGTAGTGTTGTGTCTGATAAAACGTCTGCAGTTGAGCTGAGCTCCGCTGAGCTCCGGGGAGACAAAGAGGACACACATGGTGAGGTGCAGCTCTGGCTGCGTCTGTGGCAGCTTGGAATGCGCTGTGGGTTTACGGGGTTTATAAATAACCGTCAGAAACCAGCAGACACAAAAGGCAGCGCTGTTCTGAGCAGGGCCGCTTTCTCAGCACCCTCTCTGCCCAGCAAACCCCACGCCAGCCCATCTCGCAGGAGTAGCTGCCACCAGCACACTCCCCTGCCTGCCTGCCTGCCTGCCTGCCTGCCTGCCTGTCTGTCGCTAGCAATCACTTTGTAGCCCTGTTTCGAAAAGTACTATACAAATTAATAATAAAGTGTAATATTATTATTATTAATAGTATCATCAGACTCACTTAGTATGAATAGAGAAAAAAAGCCTAGGAAACCCAGAGCATAAAACGTGCTTGTGTGTGTGTGTGTGTGTGTGTGTCTGAAAGGGGCTTATATAGCCTACAGCAGAAGTTCTTATCCAATCCATCAGTCAAGATGAGGTTTCTGTGGACATAAATCAGCAAACTGCCTGATGGTAATCAAATAGCATTAAACGGCTTCAACAATTCAAAGAATGCATGGGAGAGACACTGAATCAATGAGAATTGCTGTGGTGGTTCTCTGTGGTCTTATCGGCTACACACACCCAAGTTGGCTATGACGGCATCAAAAACAGACAAACCTCAGCGTCACAGTGAAAATCTATGCAGCGCGCCGGAGCTGAAAGGAGTGGATCATGACCAGACACAATCTGTCTTGCCACATTTCAGCCTTCATCACCCCCCCCCCCCGCCCCATCTCTCCAATCCCTCTCTCCTGGTTGCCAGGGCAGCTGGAGTGTGCCGCCTGTGCCTGCGGCTTAAACAAGATGGAAATCACCCTGGCGTTCATGTTTCATTCCTCTTACACCCCCCCCCCGCCCTAATGAACCACTGTAATTCTGTGTAATGACATGCATTGAGCGGGGGAAGGGGAGGGTGGAGATGGGAAAAGGTGATGGGAGTGAAAAAAGCTCTCACAATAGCCAGTCACACCGCATTTACATGCCTTCCTCCAGGAGAGGGAGAGAGAGGGGGGGGGGGGGGGGGGGCGCTGAGGGACATGCATTTACGCATGTTCCATTCTTCACGCTGTGGCAAATTGGATTGTGATGCTGAATCTCTACGGCACAACGTGATTTGCCTGTGACTATGTTCGTACACACACACACACACACACACACACAGTTGTCTTGTACACAGTGGCATGGAACACTCATATAACCAGTGATTTGGTAGTAAAGTGGTATTGGAGAAGAACAATACCGGATGTCTGTGTAAACGTCTGGATTAAAGTGCTCATAATTTTTCTGCCTTTCTTCATGAATTTTATGATTGATCTATGATCTAGGACCCACAGTGCTACATGGTTGATTCCACAGTTTCATGGAAAAGGAGGAGGTTCCTCTTGCCCTAAATTCACAATTCAACATACACCCACTGCTCAATAAGGGGCTTCCCCCCACAGTACATAGAGGGCCTTTGTCAGGGGCTCAAACCAGCAAGAGACAGACTCAAAACACCCACAGCTGCTTAGAAATGTGTCGTCCATTATACCATGTGCGAAGACGACGCGCTGACCGTACAGGCCGACAACGGGGTCGAACAAGATACGGTGGAGCGTTCAGCCCACTGCACAGTGAGATGTTACTCTCCGGCGAGCGGGCCGTCCAGGCTGAGCGGAGCTAATTAAATGCTGTTCCAGATTAACAGGATTGAACGGACTCGCCGCTTCCTGCCTGCTAACCGTCGCCGCTGAGTGGCACTCGGGTTAATGCGCCCGAGCAGGCACGGGACGGAACGTTTCCTGTAACACACACGTCCTGCCGCTCGCAAGCCAGACTGACACCCGTACACACCGTCAAACGGGCTCACAATGTGCCGTGGGGGCGTTGGGACACGGCGACGTGACAGCTGCGTTGCGGCCACACAAAGGCCGGGGCAAGGTCACCGCAGAGGGACATGCTATACGCACGGGCTCAGGTCTTTGTGTAGCCCTGGGCCAGAGGTAGAGGTGGGCGCTGTCGTGTCAGTTCATATCTCATTACATGCATAAGGTGTAAGGTCTAGTACCGGGCAGATAAGACCCCTTTTGCCTCCTTTTGCCTCCAGAACAGCCAGAATTCTTTGTGGCATGGATTCAACAAGGTGCCCTTCTGCACAGGACTGTAACAGCTGTTATTTGAGCATTCGTGGCCTATCAGTTAGCTTGAACCAGCTAGCCATTCTCCTCTAACCTCTTTCATTACCTCCGCCCCAGCGACGGCACAGGGCGAGAGGTAATGTTTTCGGTGGTGTGTGTGTGTGTGTATGTGTTTGTCAAACTACTGGACCAATTTTTACAAATATCAGTGGAAGGGTGTAGCATGGGCCAACTTAGAACCCATTCAATTTTGGAGCAGATCCAGCTGCCAAAACTCAGCCGAACTGCCCATTCACTTCTATTCATTTTTTGGACTATGATTACGCAAACATTACCAAACCAACTTTTTTGAAACTCGGTGGAGGGGTGTATCATGGGCCACCTTAGAACCAATTACATTTCGGAGCAGATCTGAATCACAGGCCGAATCCACAAATGAAAACAAATTAGAACGAAGCCAGCTCTTTGTGTGGGGGTGCTAGAGACACAGGGTTTGGACTGGACTGTGCGCTCAAACACCTAGATGAATTTTTTGGATTAGGATGATGCAAAAACTACCAGACTGCTTTTTATGAAACTCGGTGGAGGGGTGTAGCATGGGCCAATTTAGAACCCATTCATTTTTGGCATGCACAGGGCCACAAAATGCATTCAGGGGCAGAGGTCTGTGCTCTCTGACGACCATTTCTAGGTGTTGTTTTCACCCACAGACCTGCTGCTCATGTGCTGCTTTTGTTTATTGCACCATTTGCTGTAAATTCTAGAGACTGTAGTGTGTGAAAATTTCAGACGTTTCTGAGATGCTAGACCCATCACCAACCATCATGCATTGCATAGTCGAAGTCCCTTAGATCACACGCCCATTCTAATGTTTACTAGTGTTTTCTAATTCTATTGTACCGTAACTTAACCTCTTCACAGTGTCTACATGCTTTAGTGAGTTGCAGCCACATGATTCGCTGTTGTGTTTGGAGGAGCGGGCCATTTGCATCAACGAACAGGTAATAAAGTGTCAACTGAGTGTACAACATCCGCACTGCATAAGGTTGTATTCTGTGAGCTGCGTTTCCATTGATTACTGTATCAACAAACGCCTGGAATGCCCACTTAAGAAGTGAAGGCCATCGCACTGGACGAGAGCAACAATGAGGTCAGGAGTGTACTACATACCTGTCTGTAGAACGAAAAGACCGGTATGAAAGAGATTTTGCTGCAGCTTTGTTCTCACAACAAATGTTAGGCTGTTGAGAGGCCGCAAACTCGTTTACATGGCGCCGCTTCACTGGGATTCACTTAGAACCAGCTGGAGAACCCAACAGTATAAACTGGCAAAACAAATAGCATTGGATACGTGAGCTTAGAGATTTGTGAAGTAAACAGCAGGCCAGTGTTCTGTCTTACTGGAGGGTCAAATGAGTCTGCAAGGCCTCCTCCTGTTCCTTTACTGTTTATGCGCAATTCACTTTTGTTAGACAACACAGTGCAACTGGTCAAGATCTCCCTATCTCCCTGCACATAGTGCGATAGTTGTGGGGGGTGGGGCAATGGGTTTACTCAAATAATATTTATAATTTCTGACAGAAAACCAGACCACAAGCAGACCGCACAGTCTGGTCTCTGCTACTTTACGTCACTTCTGCTCACTCTCTGCTTTATGGCCCTGAAACATTTCCTGCCATTCAAGGCTACTTCAATCACCCTTACACCACAACATCCTCCTTTAAACAGCCCACGCTCCCAGAGATTTCCTGAGGCCAGTGGTTCAACATAGCTATAGACCCTATGAATGGTTACAGAGTTGAGTCAGGCTACATTTGGCTGTTGCTTAACAAAATGCCACAATTTCTGGGTTTTTTCCTCTTTGAGGGGCCGGGGGGTACAGCGAGATATCACAACATGATGTTGGTCTGTATTCAGTGGAGCTACACTAAGACCCAACAAAGGGCTTCTGTCACACACTTTTCAATCTCTTCCTGCTCAATAAATTAGCGAGCTTGGTCACAAGGGATGAGAGTCAATTAGGTATCAAAATGTCAATTCAGCTATTTGTTACTAAGTTCTTTTGTTAATGCCATGGGAGAAAGCTGAAAAGCAGTTTTGTTATACGACTTTTTTTCCCCCAGAGGGTTGCAATGTTCCCTTGTGTAACCCACCAATTCTTTCAGGGTGGTCTCTCCAACTGAGTAGCAATTGGACTGGCGCAGACCGGTTCAGCCCAGATTGGACTGTTGAGTGGGACACTACTCAGGGGATTGCAGTCCATCATGGCTACATCTCGCTTATCTGAAACAACAGCATTCCCTTTGCAAAACAATCTACTGAATGGCACTATTATTTATTTTAATGAGCACACAGTCACACTGAATTGCCTTACTGTTCAACTAAGAGAATCAGTCAGTGATGTGGACAAAAGGGGACATCCAAATAAAGGCTTCTAATCTATCAATTCAACGTTGTTTTATTGAATTGATTCTCCTCCACTGTTTACTCCACAATGGCCTACAGAACCTCCAGTCACTGATAAATGCTCCTGAACACACGAGCACTCCTCATACTCTCAAGATCTACATATTTCTCTGAATCCAAGTCTCATCTCTATCTTTCTTCAGCCCTCTGACAAACTCACCGCCCACTGCCTCGTCTCCAACCTGATGATTAAGTGAGTTAATTTCCTGGGAGGCCCGGGGGCTGACTTGACCGTCTCACAGCCCTGTAGGCAGTTGGCCCCGCCCGCCTCACAGCCCGGGTCTCATAGCAACGCAGAGAGCCTGAAGCCTGAGAGCAATTTCCTCAGAGAGTTTCTACCTCAGCCCAGGGCCTTTATCAGCACAGTCAGTATCTCTTCCACAGCTGCTTCCGAGACCATATCCTCATGTTTCGCACTGTGGACGTCGACTGTGCACGCTACACTGTGCTCTGCCTTGTTTCACTGAAATATACAGTACTATCCAGCTCACATAGCAAGGTTATATTTTTCTAACGTTGGTGAGGGGGGAAGTTGTGTCATGCGTCAATGTGCCTACATTCCAGGATATATAAATGACATCCTGTTTTATATTGGGCATGATACAAATCCAACTTAATATTGTAGTCATCTTAGATCTTCCCTACACCCCACAATCGCTGATAGATAAAGTGAGAACTATCGGGAAGTTCAGTCTGGCTCAGACATCGGATAGGAGATGCTGGAGCCGATCCACCAGGCTGGCTCAGCCCATAACTAAGGCCCATCTCCTGATCACACAGGAACATGGAGTGCTCTCTCTGTAACTCCGGCCACACATCTATGCATGCTATCCGTGGGAAAATCTGTGCCTATTCCAGTCATTGGAAGGTTTATTTGATTAATTCCAAGTACCCACTTAATTGCTGCAGTGCTGTATTCCATTAGGCCACGGCTATCGGCACACAGCCTGTAGCTTCAGAGGAGCTCTCTCTCTCTCTCTCTCCCTCTCTCTCTCTCTCCCTCTCTCTCTCGCACGCGCGCGTGCACACACGCACATCCAGCTAGGGGGGAAAATGTACTCAACATTTTAACATTCACTGTACAAAGAAACAGAGATGCCCAAGTATGAATGCATTCAAAAAAATTACCTCATAAATAAAACTCCCTGATTTCCATCTTCTGGCTCTCACAGTCTTCTTTCTCCAGCCAAGACAATCTTTTCCAAATTAGACCGTTGTATTTACAAAGACAGAATGCCTCATCACACAAGAGACAGAAACTCCATCAGTCACATTCTCAGCAAAAAGATTTATGATTGTGTATCATGCCAGAAAAGACAAAAAGAGACTTAAATCAAATTACAGTCACTTCTATGCGGTTATGTGCTGGCTAAGGCAGCAGCATCAAGGCAGCAGCATCAAGGCAGCGGACGCCAACAGAGTCAGCTCTGTGAGAGTGGTGGAGGAAAGCTGAATCCTGGCCAAACTGCTAATCGTCATGGACAATGTCTCCCACCCTGACGCTCTGGTCAGGCAGAGGACCACCTTCAGTAGCAGACTAAGGTTGCCACGGTGCTCAGAACACTTCAGAAGGTCCAGCTGCTTATCTGACTGTTCAATGCATATCCTGACTGGCTGGACAATATGACCCTGAGTCAACTCGCAGTGTGCCAAGGCTCCCTGGACAGGACAGGCACACTTACTTTTTACTTCTTGTTCACACAATCTAGGCATGCTAAGGAACCTACCTACATTCAGTTTATTTGCACTCTTGTATTTATTGTCAACTTGTCTTCTAGTCTGTTACTTTCGTGTCTTTCGCGTTGGTTACAGTGCAACAATTTCACCTCGGGGATCAATAAATTACTACTATTAGGTACAAGTACAGTATTACTACTACATGTACTACTACTACTACAGGTCCTGAGGTTGTATTAAGCAGAATGCTGCAGGATAATGTCTGCTGCGGTAGGATCTAATCTATAGTAGTGTACCCAACTGCTGGCTATTCAATGGATGTTCCGCTCACAAAGGGATCAAGCCAGAGGGGGAGAGGGGACTTTATTAACAGTAATATTCTTTACAGAGCTAAATCTCCAGAGCATAGCATTGATGGTTAACCGGGCCTGTTCAGAGACAGCTTTGCATACATTTAAGGGCATTGTGGGATCTGCCGAGGCACCCTTCTGGCAGTCCTGAAGAAGGGCACTCTCATTCCTCTGCTCATTCTCCACTATCCCTACTTAGTCACTCTCCGGACGCAATCGGCTCTCGAACAGATCAGAGAGGCCCACTGTGGACCCACCAGCCTACCTGCTCTTCAGCACAGCAATATCCCCAAATGCCAAAATACCAAGGGCTGTACAGTGGGCCAGTGTGAACCCAGCTAATAATAAATAGTGCATAATTAAAAGGGCTGGCTCCCTGTCCTTGTAAAGAGCCATGAGCCCAGTGTATCAGCATGCTGTAATTGCTTTGTTTGATGTTTAGGAGTTTAGGAGCGTCCGTCCTTCCCAGTCCTAATCCACAGCTCTCCCTCACTAAACGTGAACGACGCTGATGCTTGTTGCGACACAACAGAGAGTACATATCACTCGGAGAGCAAAGTAACGAGAAGAGCAGCCCTTGTACAGTTGGCGCAGGGCAGACTGCCAGACTCACTGCCGGCAGGGTTGACTTCATAAGCAGGACCATTTTAGTTCCCTCCATTAACAGCACATCAACCATCCGGCCTGCCTGAAACCCAGCCCAGGCCCACCCCCCCAACCCAGGCCCCCCTCTACACCCAGCACCCAGCCCCAACCCGGGCCCCCCAGCACCCAGCCCCAGCACCCAGCTCCAGCCCGCCCCCCCTACACTCCCACACCCTGCCCCTAGCCTTGATCTACAATTACCAACCCCAATCGCTGTTCCATTTAAGAAAAAAAAAGGCTATTTAATGCATAATGGGATAAAGGGGTGAATAATTACACTTTTAATCAAGCCGAAAGAATTGCTAGCAAAAAAAAGGGGGAGATCTGCTTGTTTCCAAAAAAGCGTGATTAATCCTTGACACCTGTCAAAGGGCTCGCCCTCAGCAGACCCCTGTGGATCATAAAAGGCTGTGGTTGTAAAGAGAGGCTTAACCCCACGAGGGCTTCAGCACTGAGGGGCTCTCCTCTCAGGCAACCGCAGCAAGGGGCCGAGTTTGACCCTCTCACCCGCCCTCCTACACACCCTCCCACACCCCACACCCACACACACCTTCCTACCTCATCTCTTCTACTTTGTAACCCATCTCCAATACTCTGTAAATTGCACTTTTATAACTTCAGAGGATAGGTCAGATACGACGGATCACGGGTTGCCGAGGACGGAGAAAGAAAGCAAAAGCATGCGAGGAGGGAACTAAACCTAGATGAAAGCAGTTGCAGACAACGGCTCCGGCCGGGGAGTTCATGGCTGTGTTGATCCTGCTCCCACCTTCTCAGCGCTGCTCCCGTCCCTGTGGACTGTACACATTGGGATCCTGTTCTCAGCCCAGGGGCAGATGTCAAAGCTGCTCACAGGCCATACCAGCTGCATGACATGAGCATTGCGTCAGGAGGCGGAAGCTGTAGTGACGGGGCGCCTCGCGGGGAAGCCCCTGGGAAAACAAGCTGGCGGGGTGTGGAGTTGCTTTGGTCTGGATCAGCTGTGTCAACCTGTTGAAGGCACAGTCTATAAGGGGCTGGCATCATGCCACTCCAGCATCAGTTACACCCCGTTTTACCATATACCATACCTGTATGCTATTAGAGACGCCAAAAGGCACCTCAGGCAGGGATTCAGACCTTCAACCTATAATCACACGTTTGTTTACATAGCCCATGAAGACAGTCAGATCTCAGTATAATCAACTCTTTGGTGTTTGCACACATGGCTTATGCAGTTATGTATACTGACATGCACGCCACTTTTCCATTTGCTGAACATGGAATCCAGATGATTATATGCTGCCAGTTATTGGTGGATGTTGACAAGACAGCAGGGTGCTGTGCCTGGAGAGGAAGCTTACTGCAGGAGGAAAAGGAGGAGGAGGGAGGGAGGTGGAGGGAGGAGGGCTGGAGAGAGGATTATGGGGGGCCGGCAGTGAGGGGGCTATTGTTAGAGCCTGAGAAAGTGTGCAGGAAGAGTGGCACACACTCTAGAAACCAGAGACGCAGGCCCTGCTAAATAACAGGAAGCGAACCACAATCCTCCGTTAGAGGAGTGTGTGGGTCTGATTGGCTCCATAACCTTTCACTTTACAATTGAATCGATGAAGACCAATGCACACACTCTACAAAAATGACAAAAATAGAAATTTTGACTGGAAAAAAACGTTTGAGAATTGTCTGTTTTGCATAGTTGTGTCCAAACCAATTGGCTGATGGAGTGTTTTATCCTGTGGAAGGCTGGCCTGAGCAGTCACAGATGATTTGGGAGAGGGCTGAGAGGGAGAGAGGCTGCTGAGAGCCTGTAAATGTAATTACCCCAAAAACCTTGAGCTGGGGCCATGGACAATAAATACATGTTGTTATCGTAATTATACCACAACTTTGCATGGAAAAGGCACTCAATTATTTTGTCACGGTGCATTGTGTGTGGAACAATGCATGAGCACAATGCAAACAGATGAGTGGGTTGCTTATTGGATGCAAATGTAGAACCCCAAACTCATAGGACAAATAACACAAAACATAAGAGGGCAAAATCCTCAAAAGAGTGAGAAAGAGAGAGAGAGAGAGAGAGAGAGTGAGAGAGAGAGATGGAGAAAGAGCGGGAGAGAGAGAGAGAGAGAGAGAAAGAGAGAGACAGAGAGAAAGAGAGAGAGTGTGAGTGAGTGAGTGAGTGAGTGAGTGAGTGAGTGAGTGAGTGAGTGAGTGAGTGAGTGAGTGAGTGAGTGAGTGAGTGTGAGTGAGAGAGAGGTGGCAGAAGGGAGAGGAAATCAGACCCAATCTGCTCTTCCTGGTTCTTTGTGTTGGAGGGAAAGGGACACTGCTGTGGGGGTGGAGTCAATCAAAGAGAAACATTGTGTATGTGTGTGTGTGTGTGTGTGTGTGTGTGTGTACCATGTGTGTGTTTGCATGGGTGTCCCACACCTCACACAGATGATAAATCTTTAAGCGGCTCTTGTCTGCACTTAGTGTGCTTCCCCTCTCACAGCCCCCCCCCCCCCCCCCCCTCCCCCATGTCAGTCAGCACGGTGCGTCAGGCCCTAGAATAGTCTGACCTGAATGTGCTCTCTAAGCAAGAAATACTTAGACATACATGTCTTGTGAAATTCTCTTAACACCAAAGGAAACAGCTGCAGTGGTTATGCTGTAGTTGAGTAAGCTCACATACTGCAGCAATTATTCCAGCCCTCATGCTGGCATCCTACTACAGCTGTCCACACTTCACCAAGGGCAAAGCCAGTACAGTAGACACTGGCTCCTGGTGGAAGCCTAGCTCTTGTTACTGTCGAGGAGGCCTGTCTCTCAATTCCAGTGTTAACACAATGCCAACACAAGCCATAATAACCTTAGCCCCTAACCCCAGATCCACCACTAAGTGTAAACCCCAAAACCAGACCCCAAAGCCAGACCCCATCTACTTATTTGAATGTGGCATCTACAGGACTGACTGGGAAGGGGAGACCATTAACAACATGTCCGCTACATAGTCACATGGCACAGTCACATCAAATAGATGCATGATAGAGACCCGTTTCCCTTCGTCAGGATTGCACAGGAAATCGAAAGCAAGGTAATCAGAGGAATTTCTGTGGCATGTTATGTAAAGACTGTAATTTAAAAGATCAAAGTTGGAAGAGAAGATCTTTGGGAGTGCTCCGTTTAAACTCCCACCCACTCCTCCTCAGTCTGCCTGTAATGAAAGAAGGGAGGGAAGACGCCGGGTTGCATCAGACTCCCTCCTCTGATTTTGATTTCCCAGGGGGCTGTTCACACACACTGGAGCCACGAAGGAGAAATCAACGAAAACATTTTCATATCAAAAAGGAGGAAAGGGAGAAGAAGAGAGATGGGGAACACCCACAGCGGGAGAGCTGACAGCCTACAGCACAGTACTTTACCACCTCTGATATGAATATGAGCTTCCGTACTGTAGGTCACACTTGCAGGATGAAGTGTGGGTATTATGCATGTCTACCTTGTCTGTTCAGGGCCCAGGACATGCAATATTTAAAATTATAGAATTCTATTTCCACCATTTCGTCAAATGCATAAAAACATGGATGCTCTCCATAACTATGTGCCATTATTCAAATATTCCACCGCTCAGCAAAGCTGCTTCACAAAAAAAGAGACCTAAAGCAGTTTAAAATATTTGCACACTAACCCCTGGTATACTGTTTATTTACTTTATATTCCAGTGCAGTGTGTGGTAGACCTAAACAGCACCGCATAACTGGCAACTAACTGGCCACAGAAGACATGTAATCTGTTATCTCCATCCCTGAACTTGTATAAACTGCTTTGCTTTCCTCTCCGCTCCTTTCTGCTTGAAATATTCCAAGCTTTGAGGCCAGGCCAGATATTTAGCTTGGCCATGCCTTCTGCTGCAAAAGAAAAAAAAAGCCAT
The DNA here is from genome assembly GCF_949987555.1 of Borostomias antarcticus. Lineage (NCBI taxonomy): Eukaryota > Metazoa > Chordata > Actinopteri > Stomiiformes > Stomiidae > Borostomias > Borostomias antarcticus. Next base: position 55,322,253 of record NC_140234.1, on the reverse strand, counting down.
AAAGCAATGGAGAAGCAGGCTGGGGGAGGCCAGCAAGCCTCCGGAGAGGAGTCCAGAACACTCTTACTCACCACTTACAGTACTTATCATCACGAGCATGCCAGTATCAAAATAGGCAAATGTATAGGAGAGGTGGTTTGGAACCAGGCTTGTGGCTCCTGATGAGCCGTCCTCACCTGAAGCCCAATTATCCTTGTTGTTTTGGACATGGTTGACTTCTTAAGACACCGACACACGGATAGAGGTGGATGATTTGATTTCCATGTGTTGATCTACAAAACTAAAACAATTTCAGAAGAGGTTCACAATGTTTCCTCAACAGTCAAAACACCACTAATGGGTCTTTGGATCTCTGGAGTGATGATGACGGGATGTGTGGTTTGGACTCTCTGTAGTTCTCCTCTAACGCTGCGGTACATACCAGTAATTAGAGGGAGTAATTACTCATAATGTGCTCCCTCCCTATTGGGAGATCCCTACCCAGACACACTCAAACCTCTGTCTCTTTCTATCATCACAACAAAGTAAGAGGATCCCTCTCCCTTTAAGCCTCTTAGAGGATCAAGTGGGGTGAAGATCTAGCACATAGACAAGGATTTATCGTTTATGGGAATGGTTTGACAGCCGTACAGTATCGCCTGGCACAGGCCCTAAAGACCGTTTCTCCTCATTGTTGCTCTTAACAAGGGGTCTGTCTCTCTGCAGACCCCTCAGGCTGCAGGGTCGGTGAACACCTGGTGTTGAAGTGAAGACGCCTTTCCTCCTCCAGAGGCCGGCCTCAGCCCGCAGAGACAAAAGAGGGATAGAAGAGAACGAGGCTGTTCTACAGGTGGGTTGAGATCACTTTTTGGCACGTTCCAGCTTTCAACCATCATTCCCAACGTCACACTCCCCGTTCGGTCTCACTTTAAGGCATTGCTTGCATACCTCCAGTTCTCCATAATTATATGAACCAAGGGCAGAAAGGTGTGTATGTATGCGGGGGTGGGGGACTTGGCAGAAACACATTTCTGACATGAAACATGAAATTCCTGTCCTCAACACTGTTCTCTTTTATTCTGCCTCCAATCAGCAGGTCCGCTCTATGTGGGTGAACGTGAACACGACGCGCACAAACACGATGGCATCGCCTGGATGATGGAAAGTCGTGCCAAAATGACAACTGTGGATGAAAATTCAACCCGCGAGAAAAGAGGCTCAGTGGTGAGGGGTCGCGAGGGCCATGCCGGCTGCCTCGGAGCCCGTGGCGGGGAGGCAGCACACCTGCTGGGCTCCTCAGCCAACGGAGCTGTCAAATGAGCAGGTGGGGAGTGACATGGCGGGGAGCCATGGTACTGAATAATAATTCCTCTGTCTGTGTTCATTTTCATAACACCTCCTCCTCCTCCTCCTCGACTCTCCCGAGTGAACTTAACACTTCGCCAGACTGGAAATCACCTCCGTCATGACTTCCCTTTTACTCAAAACAAAAAGCAAACGAGGAAGGAATAAGGATCACTGGTGCTGCTCTGGGTCAACTTTAGTCCTTAAAATCTCTCCTTTTTACAATGTCCAAAAATAGGGAGAGTTTTATTTATTACTCTCTCAAGATATTAGTCAGTGCATTACAGCAGCTAAACTAAAATAAAAGGCATTCCTTCCATGACAAATTTGTTCAGCGAGCTTGTGAGTCAAAAATGGCTCATTTCCTCTAGCCTGCGTTAACCCTCCCCACCACACAGGAAGGAACCCCCTGGAGAGTCTGGAGAGTCAGGTTATCTCCACACCACCGACGGACCTTCTGCAGAGTCCCAGGACCCCCATGGAGAGTCCCAGGACCCCCTGCAGAGTCACAGGAACCCCCTGGAGAGTCAGGTTATGTCTGCCTCCACTGCCTGCTGAGAACACAGCCAATCATTACACAGCTTAATGTTGAGCCTGCCTTAACAATGTGGAGGAGAAGAAAGTGGCGTGCTGGCTGAGCCACAGCTCTCTCTCTCTCTCTGTGTGTGCCAGTAATCTCTCTTTGAGGTCTCCGCGTCCCTAATTGCTTGGACACTTGTGTCCGAGGGCTGCTCTCTCTCTTCAGCGAGAGAGATGAGACCTCTCGTGCTTCTTATAACCAGCTTAAGACGATAAAACCTTTCATTCTACACGGTCGTGGGATTGGCTCCCCGAGTCCAAACAGATGCTGAGAAAAAAGGCTAATCAAAACAGCGATTAGCCCCCAACACAGAGACGTAGCTAACCCCCAGCATGGGCACAGCATGGGGCTGGGTCCAGACCCACATCCACCACCTCAATGGCCGTCTCAATGGCTGGTTTCCGTTGAGTCCTTTCTAGGTTCTAGACTTACAGATGGAACTGGAACATATGCCCTATTAACTACCGGCCTGGATGTATGTGGAATGCATGTTGTGGCTTTTCATTGAGTGACTGAGACGAACAATAATTGATTTTACAACAGGACATAATGGCCTTGGTAATGTCTCTTTTCAGCGGGACTCTTCTCTCTCTCCCTGCCTAGTGTCAAACCATTACTGATTCTTCCATATGGGACCCTGTCAGTCCTCTGGCCTGCCTGTACATTCTGCAGATTCCATGCCATTTCTCAACAATGCAGTCAGCGGAAATTCTTGGCCTGTAAAAAGCTTGCAGCTGCAGAGAACAAAAAAGCCTAAGTCAACCATTCTCCATATTTCTGAACAGCACTCTGTTTTCATCTGCTGCCCTAAGAGGATGGGCATGTGTGTGGAAAAGAACAAAGAAAAAAAGCTAGTAAAATCTGTTTAATCTGGATAGCTCTCTCTAGCTCTCCAATCGCAACTCTAGATCTCACAAAAAAAAGGAAAGGGTCATATAATAGCTTACTAATGTGGGTGTATTTGATACTATAATGACACAGTTCATGTATGCACTACGCAGGGGACATTTTTACAGACCCAGCCTGCCAACCAGGGGCCTCGAATAACAGCTCAGGAGTGTGTTGTGTCCAAGGGATCATATGACACACTGACAGCACGACTGAATTCATAATGAGGTCAATAGAACGCAGATGGGATGGATGGTATTTCCCTGCCAAGGGAGATACCAACCAAACAGATTACCATATCTATTTAGCCAAGTAAATATTATATGCAATTATGTGGAAGGCTTATTTCTGTTGAGATGACAGTATATAAATAAATAGACGAGGGCACAGAGTGAATGGAGTGAACGTGGCAGCAGAGAAGACTGGTTGTTTGGATTGCTAATCAAGAAATCGGTAGACAGAGCGCTATGCAAATCCAATAGTAAGCATCTGAATTCGTAAGCGATCTCCAGAGGCAGCAGGGGCTGATGGGAACCGGCGCAGGATTTGATTGCTTTCTGACAACCCTCTGGAGAGAGTGGGAGGGCCGAGCAAACTGCAGGGCATCACGCTGACATAAATCTCTCAAACTCCCTGCAGTTCTTATCAGTCACTGCTGTCACTCAATTCAACCGCCCCCTATCCAAACAGCAGCACATAAAGTAAGCCCCGCGGAAATTCTCGAGTCTCGCCAGTGGGTTGTTAAGCGCAATCACAAAGCACCTTTGGAGATGCCTTGACAGTCGGATTCAGCCTCCCTCTCTGCCGCGGTTAGTAATGTGACCTGCGCACACAGTTGCCGACGAATCAGTTAAATTTAAGGCTTTAAAAGAAAACTCCTGGCATTCTGACACGGGGACCGGCTAAAAGAGCTGATTCGATATTATGGAAAAGATTCCTTTAAGGGAGCACGCTACGTTGCCATCCGACGCCATTAGAGAGACATCCCCTACTCCTTTTCCTCATTAGCCAGTTGGCGGAGATTAGCCCTCCCTAAACCTCACATCTGTCTCAGAGGAAGCCTGGATAAAACCGTGTTGCCATAAGGAGCACCAGCTAATCTAACCCCTGTCGCAGGTCAGGGGACGTCAAAAATCCTATGTAGTGTGAACTCAACGGAAACCAGGGGCAGATCTGAACCAGGAGCGGGGGGGGCTGGGGACTCAGAGGTGCTAATTGGTGGCGAGTTTCCCGAGATGAAGGTGATTAGGTGGCTTGGCCTGAGCTCAACCCCGCTGCCCTCCCAGGGGAGATGTGTTGGACTTCTTTGAACCGTCACAAGGAGAGAGACAAAGCATATTTCAGGGTTAACATGACTGTTCACATCTTTCCCTGTGGTTCGCCATGAAATCAGGGGGAACTTGTCAGGCCCTCAATCTATCAAGACAAAGTATATCAGGGAGGGTCTAGGTGAGAAGGAGAAAAATGGTTAATCATCAGAGAGAGGGTGATAGTTGCTAGTATAACACATGGTAAATTATTGACGGTGATATATTTAAGGACATCTAAGGCCAGATATGGTAGATCATGAATCTTGCTCAGCCTCCTGGAGGCTCTTGGAATCTTTAACTCGTTCTCTCCCTCCCTCCGTTCTCTCCCTCCCTGTCACCATACACTCTTTCTCCTTGTCTTTAGTCTCTCCATCTCTCTCACACACTCTCTCTCGCTCTCTTTCAGCTGGTCTCTCTCTCCCTTCCCCTCTCAAGGGGAGGTGTATGAGAGATGCGGCTCTGTCCTCTTTCTGTCATACAGTTTCAGAAGTCCCAGAGAGAGGAGCCGGGCAGCGCAGTCTCCCTGGCTCCCGCTCTCCCACACACACCATTAGCCCGAGGGAGTGACCGAACTTCTCCACCAGGCCTCCAGCTTACAGCCCAGCCCACCGCACTCCCGGAACACCAACGTTACAATCAAAGAGGGACGATGGGACCAACTGTCGACATATAATCAATGACTGTTAAGAGTGCAGATGCCAGCATCGTATACACTGCAGCGTTAGCAGCAAGAGTATCTGGGTTATCCCACAGGCATTGTACGCCAGTCAGTTGAAGAAAAAAGAAAAAAAAGCCTCTCACCACCACTCACATCGCATCAATAGTAGACAAGACAGCGAGGCTGGCGCCAACGAGGCAGCCTGCTGCCAGGCTCCAAACTGAGACAGTAGGCCTGTTTGTGTACGGCAGGGTTCCTTTCAGACAGGAGCCCGAGCCGCAGGACCAGTTACGCTTCAATGAAAACAACAGGGCGGGGATTCACACTCCGTTGGCGTGTCGTCATCCGCCATCACCACCAGCGCTGAGCAGGGAGAGGGACAGACAGAAAGACAGGGGGAAGGGTTATCTGAGACGACAGCCTTCGTGTCGGGAAATCTACTGCAGCAGCTATTAAAACGGTAATTGAAAACCACCACTGCGATTACCAAAAGAAATGCAAACAAGTCTAGCCCGGGGGCGAATATGCTAGGCAGGGCGGGTGGACATTTAATAGTTTTTTGTGTTTTTTTTGCTGTCCATCATCAACAAAACGCATGCATCTCTGTGTACCAACTTGAATACATTTCAGGCAAGTCCCCCGTTCCAATGGTCCTTTCATATGCGTCTCGTGATCAGAGGCTGACCAGAGGAAGACTGGGTGATCAGAGGCTGACCAGAGGAAGACCAGAGGAAGACTGGGTGATCAGAGGCTGACCAGAGGAAGACTGGGTGATCAGAGGTTGACCAGAGGAAGACTGGGTGATCAGAGGCTGACCAGAGGAAGACTGGGTAATCAGAGGCTGACCAGAGGAAGACGAGAGGAAGACCAGAGGAAGACTGGGTGATCAGAGGCTGACCAGAGGAAGACTGGGTGATCAGAGGCTGACCAGAGGAAGACCAGAGGAAGACTGGGTGATCAGAGGCTGACCAGAGGAAGACTGGGTGATCAGAGGTTGACCAGAGGAAGACTGGGTGATCAGAGGCTGACCAGAGGAAGACTGGGTAATCAGAGGAAGACGAGAGGAAGACTGGGTAATCAGAGGAAGACGAGAGGAAGACCAGAGGAAGACTGGGTGATCAGAGGCTGACCAGAGGAAGACTGGGTGATCATATGAGCATTCCGCATCAGGCTACACAAAAGGAAACCGAGAGAGAGATAGCTGGGATGGAGGGTTTCCCCAGGGACCTGGGGTGGGATGCTCTGCTGTTATTATGTTGGAAATGACGCTTCACAGAGACAGAGGCAGAGAGAGAGAGACAGAGAGAGAGAGAGAGAGAGGTGGTGGTGGTAGGCAATTAGAGATTGTCGGACTGGGGGAGGGTCCAGGCACAACATTCCACTCCATGGAGCGTCCTCTACACGTGTGGGGGGGGGGGGGGGTGCAAATGCAGAGCGGAGGGAGCGCAGTCCCCCACCGTCTCTTCCACGTGCTCGCCCGGACAACATGGTGGCCAGGCTATGAAGACACAGGCAGGAGGAGCAGGGCCTGAGGAGATGCAGTGAAGTAACAACCATCTGTTTATGTCCATGGAAATCAAACTGGGGCTAAGCTGTTCTCCTGCCGTCGATTTAGGCAGGAATTAGTATCCAACCAGAGAGCCTCCTTTTGAATGGATCTCGACTCATTTGGACGTTGGAGGGGGGGGGGGGGGGTGTACAGGCTTTGTGAGTAGGCTACGCATTTATTAGCCTGGTTTGGGATAAAAATGTACGTGAACTAGTGAATGATCAGTTGTTCTCATTTGAGTATCAGCGGACTGCAGACACTGCGGTTGAGATGCGGCCACGGCTGGTGCTCGTGAACGTCGCTCTCCTGTGGAAAGTTCTTCTTGAAAACCACACAAAAGTCCTGGAGCGGTCTGACTGGGGGACGACGGGACACAAAGACGCAGCTCGAACCCCAGAGTATCCGTTCGGCGGTTCCTGGACCACAGACCAAGGTTGCACCCCTGACAGTCATTGTGTGTTGTCCTTTGCAGGCAAATAACGGAAACAGAAGAGGATCGGGTTGCGGCGAGCGAGAGGGGTTTTGGGTCTTGTGTTTACAAGCGCCACTGTTTTCACCGACTCTCGACTGGTAACTTGAACCTCCGAACTTCACCTCCGAAGAGATCTTGATTGTCGTGCCACACAATACTACAGTGCTGGCAGTAAAGGTGACACAATAGGCAGTGAAAGAGGACAGTAATCCTAGCCTGGTGTGAGAGGTAACAGTTGGCGTGGCTGAGGGTCCACAGTCTTCTCTAGCACGCCGTTTCCCTGCCCTTTGGCCTTGCCTCCTCCGCAAAGCAGGTGTTTGCCCACATTCCACACATGAGCCCTTGTCAAACATGGCGGTCAGTAACAGGCACTCGCAGCTGCGGGACAATGGTGCCACGTTATAGCACAGCAGACACGCCGGGCGAAGACACTCGACCCCCCAGGAGGCTATCGAGGTAGCGGTAACCAACGGGTCACACGCAAGACCAGCTAAGGGTTTAGGATCAGCGCTGTAATGCGCACTCACTCGCTCACCCACTCACAGTAGGAATCACATGCATATACTCCACAAATTATGTTTGTGGCTTTTGCACAAATAGTGCAACTTTAAGCTAACTTACTTTGCCACTCATCAGTGCAAACTGTCACTCAAAGAGAAAATAACAAGGCAGAAAGAGCGCCTAACAGGTGGACGCCAACCCCGGGCGGCGTTCGCAGATAAGGAACCGCAGCATCATCGTCATCGCCTGTAGATAAGGCGGCGTGGTCCTTCCTGGCAGCCGCTCCTGCAGGATTCAAAGGGCGGGCTGAGGGAGTGGGTTTGGAGGGATGTGACGAGCGGTTTTCATCGGATCAGTGACACCCTGATGACAGGCACCCTTAGCCCCTCTCTGAAGGCCTTGGCAGCTGTGGCTCTGGTCCCAGTGCGTGGGATCAGCTCTGGCCCGGGGACAGGCTGCAGCACAGAGCTGGGGGGGCTGAACAGGAGGCCTTTCTCTCATTAGGAGGCGAGCCCCCTCTCCACATACACAATCCCTCTCTCGCTCTCTCTCAGCCCAAGAGTTTACTCTCCACTCTTGCTGGCAGAGCCGGGCTCTCACACAGACTTGGCAAAGGCTTTTGTTGATTTACGAGCCTCTCTCCCACTCCTGCTTGTACCACTCCATGTAAGGCATTGCCAGCTATCAGCTATCCTAAGATGCTCTATTCACACAACCTGGCCCGGACCATAACACTAGGAAGAAATCCACCCGCCGAAACCCACTGCTACAAGGTCCCCCCACACACAGTCACTTGCACGAATGCACGCGCGCGCACACACGCGCGCACGCACACACACGGATTTGGAGTTGCAAAGCTGCGTTCTTATCCCCGAGCTTCTCTTCATCCCTGACCTTTCTGTAATGCCAACTCAAGGATTGAAAAATAATAACAGCATGGTCAATGAACCACAGCTTTTATGACTTTGATGATGTGAATGATGTCTTTCTTGCATGACTGAAATGAAATCAGTGAAACCAATTCAGTGGTCAAAAAATTGGACTCCTTCTGTTACTCTGAAAATTTAAAAAAAATGACATGGACCAAAGCCAGTTTTGGCAATCCAAAACAGCAAACAGAAAAAACGAGACAAACTATACAAAATAATTCCCATAAAGCCGATCTTTGTCAAAATCAACCCCCTGCACAGATGACACACGTGGGTGGTGTGTAAATGTTCATGTTTCCTGTCAGTGTCAGCTTATCCCAACCTGATTAGATAAACATTGTCAGACAGGAGTGACACAGTAGAATGCACAGGGCAGGAGAACGCAAGCCACGGGAGGAGGGAGGGGAGAAGGTGGTACATTAGGAGGTGGAGGGATGCCAGGTGGGTGATGAGGCTTTGAAAGAGGTGATTGAGAGAAATTGCAGGTCCTGCCAGGAGATGAGTTGCGCACGCTGCAGCTTCACAGAGCGGCCTCTCTCTCTGGGCCCTGCCGGGGCCCAGCCGGACCTGGAAGCGGGGGGGGGAAGTGGGCCACTTACAAACCCACAGACCCACAACTAGAGCGAAGCTCTCCGCCAGGTCAACATCACACACCAATTAGGGCTCTCTACGGCACACAGAGAGCCACTCTTCCGGGGCTTTGGTGATCCCCCTCGCGCACAGGCTAGGTCTGGGGGCAACGTCCTCTCATCGGCTGGCCGAATAGACTCCCACGACGCCAAGTTGTGCAATGGCACATTTTTACACTTCTTCAAAGAAAGGCTCGCAGCTGGGCCAAGCATAACTGACACTTGAACACAAACATGTTGATTTAGACTGCAGCATATAGCGTGCCACTATTTAAGCTATCTTGAGCGTTAAGAGACCCCATAAAAGAATGGGTCGATAATTTTTATGTTTTCCTATATATAAAGGGGTACCCTGTGAGTAATGGCTACAACATTAATGACACAAAAAAGCAGAAAAGTGATGCCACAATAATGTCCTCCATATCAGGAGCTGTTCCTCTACATGGTGCACATGAGAAGGACAAAGGCCGAAAAAGCCTAGCCCACACAGAGGGATACACAGCTGCCCAATCTATAAAATATGAGCATCGACACACATGCACACATCATATGCATGCACACACTGAGATGTCAAAACACTGTTTCAAAAGGAGGATGTTTATAGGCCACACAAGACCTTAAGTAAACACTAAACATGACTTTGCCTTTGGAAATGTCCCATGGGTATGGTATTGTGACCTTACTGCAACTGTTCGTTGGAACATAAATTATCGCTGCGGTTTAAAAACGAGAGCAGGTCAGAGGTTAGATGAAGCCCTTTTCAGCGTGATAGTTGCATGTTAAATTGAACTCTTACTCTTTCTTACCTACAGTATACTGCCCAGTTGGCCAAGAGGTAGTTAATAGTAGAATGTGAACAATAGCCATGTTGATGCAGCAGATATTTCTGCGCCAGTGTATGGAACATAACAATGCTGCAATGTGGCCGTCTACGCTCCGCCCAGACTAGCCTGAGACAGCCCCCCTCCCTCAGTCACCCCCCCCTTCACGCCTGGACTGCATAATGAAGTCAACCAGAAACCATCACTGACAATCTGCAAGACTTTAGAAGGGCCTTGATTCAATCTAAATCATGCTGTACCTATTAAACTCATGGCCAGAGTTCTGCAGGAAAAGACAGCATGAGGAAATTCACCAAGAGTTCATAGTAAATTCAGATACAATATAGCCTATATTTCATGACTATCAGAAAAGGTAGGCTGGAGAGGTCAGGATTTAGAAACGCCTTGTGTGCCATATGTTTTGGATGTCTCAAAAATAAATGACATTTACAGGCAAATTATTGATGTGCTATTTTTGCCCACTACTAAAACATTAGACTACATCGTATATCATACAAAATACAGTACTTGACTGAAAAAAACAGCCACTAAATCCATTCCACTACCAATGGAAAGCAGGAGGTATACTGGAGAGAAGAAAGGATTTCCAAACAGGGCTTAAAAAAAGAAATTCAACCCAAAATCCTTAGAGTTAAGGAAATGGTCGCAGTCCAGCTGAAAGCCGACCAAAGCACCATCTTCTACCACCATTATTTTAGAGCTATAAAAACAGAATGTGATACGGCCTTAAATTGTGATCTGCTTTCACTGCAGAATTAAGACACTGTGGCCTTTCAATGGGGTGAAATGTTAATGCCCTAGATAGACCTACATGTAGCCTGCACTGCCAGGGTACCAGCAGGGGAAGAGCACTAAAGATGGCGCAGCCCAGACCTGTTCAGAAAATCATATTCTTCCACCATCTCTCCTCACTCCCTCGACCTCTCAACCATTCATGAATATAACTGCAGTGTACACAACTCATAGGCTTCACTCCCTCACACACATACTCTTCCTATAATAGCCTTAACATAATGTGCAGCTGCACGTGGAGACGCATTGCCAAATAAATGGCCATGGCAGCGCCTGAGGGATTAATGGTAATTTGTTATTAAGGATCATAACGTGTCTGCATGACAGGCGTGGTGCTGCACGTACAGCAGGAGAGCTGGTGGTCAGAGGACCAAGGTTCCTAGTTCCTGCAGGTGATGCCTTACAGCCACAATGAACACATACTGTATCCCTCATCTATAAATCACTCATTATATCCACCAAATGGCCAAAACAATACAAAAACAACAATACAACAAATTGGCCACACAGTACAGCCCTGATCATGCCACAGAACATCTTGCACAAATGTTATTCTATATTTCCCACTTGATATTGTACTCATAGTGTAGTTCATTTGGTATTGAGACTCCAATAGTTAGATGAATTGTTGGAGAACATAACCAATTCAGAATGCACACACATGCACATTCAAGAAAATAATTAATGGGGAGATTCATTTCATGGGGTGAAGAATGAAGACTACTGAAGTGATAAATCTGTTAATTTCATCAGGATTATTGGCTACTTGTATGCCCATTTGATTATATTATTATCATAAAATCATGTTTAGGCCTATAGGCTATGACTCCAACTGAGAAAATACCAACAATGTAACACCTTTCATTAATGCAAAATATAGAATAGTAAGTGAATAATGGAGATAAATTAATACTACATAAATAGAATAATAAGTAGGCTAAATAATTTATATGTTGGTTCATTTTTCTCACAACCACAATATGATGCATTACATTTAAGGACCTCTGTTATGACTAAACATATAAAGCACATACAAATTACACTTCATATTTCGACTATAGATTAGGCGATAAAAATAGGTGCCTATGTATATTAGGCTACATAGCCTATACAAGTTGTGTCAGTTTAAACCATTTTACCTGCATACACATAGGTCTATCAAAATAGCACTACAATGAAAAATACCCTATTGGACTATGTCTAAAATCATCTGTCCAATTTTCTAAGGAAATTAAATAATTGCTGGGCTTGACAAATGATTTGTTCTTTAATTTAAGTGTACAGATAAGGATATAATTTTTCTAATTCCGATTTTATTTGATAAATAGCTCAAAGTAGTCAAGTTTTTTTCAAATAAAGATATTTTTATTTCTATTCACTAACCCCTGTGTGTGTGTACGTGTGTGTGTGTGTGTGTGTGTGTGAAGGGGGGGGGTAGCTCGAGAGACACTAGATATTCTTACTCGTCGAATTTGTCTACAAAAACATCTACAGGTAGGAATACTCTTAATTCCAAAAACATTTAGACCTAATCCGCACAGCCTATTTAAAAGACAGCATTGTTTATTTACTGAAAAGGGGCGTGCTGTTGAGGTTATCCTATACATCATTTGTTTATTTAACACCCTGTTTCAACTATAATTTCAGAGTTTCAACTATAATTGCAGAGTAGACATGTGACAATGACCCAAATAATCAACAGTATAGGCAACACCTGTGCATTCCAAATGTAGGCCATAAGCTACAGTAGCCTATAGTTACAGGCGAGATCTTTGAGGACCATTGGTCAGTCAAAAATAATGCCATCTGGGTTTCATTTTGGGGGGGAATGGATCCGATTTTCATAATTAATTCCTTACCTTTTTGTGCCTGTCTTTGAAAGGCAATGCTGGCCATTGCATCTCCTGTAAAAAGTCTTGCCAATGTTTCTGGTCCTGGTCAGATGAGATGAAGACGATTTCCAATTTGTCTTTGTGCTCAGATGATTTTTTGAACTTGCTGTAAAACTCACACAGACTGGCGTTGAACTGCTTGCAAGGGCCGTTCAGGCTGCAGCCAAAGTACAGCCCGACCAGGGACAGCTTGCTGCCCAAGCCTTGCACATCTACCTCGGCTTTCTCGCTGTTCACCAGCCTCTCCCCGAGTAGATTCACCAGAAACTCCGACATCGCAGCTGCTCGAGTCCTTGAAACAGACCCTCGTAATTGTAATTCCGTTATCTAACCGAGATTTAAAGGACATAAAAACTAAAAGGCTTAGTGACAACCAAGACGTCCTCGTCCTCCAGCGATAAATCCGTGTCTTACGGTCAAACGTGTGCACGACAGACAGCCTACCCTACCGCTTTACCGCTGCTCAGTCCCTCCAGTGAGGTGTGCAGGAATGCGCTCCAGTTATATTCCTCAGCAACAGCGGTTGCGCTCCCCTCCGGCAAAGCAGACAAGTATTTCATGACATCTAGACGATATTGCTTCTCAATAAATGTTATTAAAACCTATGAAATATGGACACAGAACCCCATAGGCAACATATGACATGACTACAGAAGAACTTTTGTGGTTTTTGAATTATGGATTCAAAACGGTATTTTCCACCATCGCTTCTACACAATGACGCTTTATAGGCTCTCTGATCAGATCTACTCTTTTTTCATCCATCTTTGTGCAGTTTTATTTGTTAAGATTATCCATGCACCACGATTGTCGTTGGAATCTGCCGGCCAAAAATCGATCAATTACTATATTTCTCTAAACAAACAGGTGACATCAATTTTAAGTAATTCAGACCGTACCTTTTTTCAAATAGTAAACTAGGGGTGCCACCTAGTGGCCTATTTAGCGAAAGACATGTAGTGAGTGCCTTCTCTATTAGAGATAAAATATTATAATAATAACAACGACAACAGTAATAATAATAATAGATAGATAGTCTAATAATAATTCATTTGATTTTATTTATCTAACCAACATGAAATTGTTATTATGTCCTACACAATTATAATCACAGTATGATGGGAAAGCACATGTTTTATGTTGGTATCCTCATTCTATATCACTCCAATACATTAAACTAATCATGAAATGAATTTCACTAGATACAATTATTCTCTCTTCCTCAACATTCCATTATATTCTAAAAAGGAAGAGAGACGTCTAATATTTTGGGGCAATATTACCATTACTCTGCTTCATATTTCCTTAATCCTCCTTCAAACAGATAGTCAACCATTCTTATAAGGCATCAGGTTACAATTCGAATGTGTGAATAAACATTCACTGATTGACATTATGTCTTGCAGCCAGAAGAAGAGTAAGAGTATACTGAATGGGATTTACAGACCATGTTGATTTTGACTGAACATGTAAATTGTTTAGTGAAAAAGGAACACCTCAGCACGTAGGCTACAGGCAGCAAATGGATAATAACAGCAAAAACAGTGTGGTCCTCTAATCTTCTGTGAACATCATCCTAACCAGGTCTGCCTTGAAGCACTCCTCCTCCACTAGCCTCTGGGGCTGAAAACACAGAAATGATTCACATTCAGGTTTTAACATTTTACCAGTGTGATTTTCCAAGTGTTTCAATTCCACAGCATGTCAAAGTAAAAATGACTTGCTTTTCAGATCATTGGTTATAACAATTAGGCCTAGCTAAAACTTTACAGACAAAACCATTTTCTTCATAATGTACAGTATAACAGAAAGTATTGAAAGTATTTTCCAAATGTCCTGTTGGTCTGAAAAACACATGCACTTATTCTCACCGTTCCATAACGGAGCAGAGTGGGAACCCCACTAAGCTTCAGCGTCTTCTTAAACTCATTATTGGAATCCTTCCAACTGAGGAAAGATGATGAAATAGCCACCAGAAATGAATACATGCAACAGTCAGAGGCTTAAAACAAAACAGTCAGAGGCTCAAACAAAACAGTAACTGATTCGATCGTCCCAAGTGTAATGTTATCACTGAAGAGTTCAGCTATTTATTATCCAAAAGATGGTTGTCTTGTTTGATAAAGGGTGGATTGAATGTTCAAATGTGGAACTGATGACTTACTAGGGCCTCTCTCCAACCTGGCAGTAGATGAAAACAGAGCCCTCGGGAAGGTGAGACATCTCTCCTCGAACAACTGGCTCCGCTGGGGGACAAGAGGGGGGTGGCAAGAGGAGAGGAAAGGGAATGAGATAAGAATAAGCGAGTAGCCAGAATCATACTGCAGTGGGTCAGATTCACATGAGTTAATGGGGCTAACCTGAAGTGAACGGGTAAAGTGGACCAATGACGGTGACTAGTGAACAGCTAGTTCACAGGTTCACATAATGATACTTGCAACTGGCATCACATAGCTTACCTTTTACACAGTCCGGGCACCAGCTCATTCCTTGATCGTCTTTATTTCCAGAAAAATATACAAAAATATCCTTTCCTTTCCTCTCCGACACTGCTTTGCAAAATTCATCATAACCATGTACTTTCACTTCCTCATAGTGAGCCATGATTTGATCAATAGCACAACAATCAAATATCACAGGTCTGTTGCTGAAATATTAGATAATGCACAGAATAAGTCAATATTATCAGACTAACAGACCCTTGCACTATGATCTCTTCTAAAGTAGCCTGCTCACGAGAACACGCGTCAGCATGCAGTGCTTCCTGTCTATGCAAATATTCTTAAAGTGGCAGTACACGCATTCAGAACTCTATTAATACATCCATGATTCAGAATCAGAAACAGTTTTATTGCCAGTTTTTATACATACTAGAAATTAGTGCATACTGATGGGTAGACATTAGACTGGGTGCAAAGACCAGACAGGATAATGCACTGCAACTGCAAAATACAAACAATGTATCATAATCTGTACTGGATTTAATCTCTGCCTGAAACAATAAATACAGCAATTATTGAAACATATTAACATTCAAAGCCAAATTAAATGACATCAACTGTACTGTCTTATTATAGTTACATGATTATGGTTCGAAGGATTACTTGGGTCCGAAGCATGGATGTATTAATAGAACGGGTCCGAAGTGGTGGTACATGACACTTTCGACTTTCCGTAGGTTGAAAATGCCCTTTCCGTTTTTCTAAAAGGCGTAGCGTCTCGTTGTCATGGCGGCGTTTGAAACTGATTAGATTGATAGCTAGCAAAGTAAAGGCTGATTGGCGATGGCAAGCCGCTAAGTATCATGTTTATGCCCGCAACGTTTGTGAAGGAAGCCAAGATGACCTTAGGAGAGCGAGTTCAAGCCAAAAGCTGGGTTACAGTCGGTCCAGGTCCGGATCAGTTCGGTGGTACTCGGTTGCAGACTCAGGTAACTAACGTTAGGCTAGCTAGCTAGCATACATAAAGTTAGCTTGTCCACAGCCCTGCAGCTACCTTGCTAGTAACGTTAGCTGGTAGCTGTCCAGACCAAGTGTTTACATTGTTGTCAACGTTTCAGAAAGCTAGCTAACGTTAGCTAGCAAGTTAGCTAGCTAAGCAGTGTGTGTTAGCACTTATACTAGCTATGCTGGATTGGCTCTATTGCTAACTTCATGAGTAACTATGTTACCTAACTTCCTAGCTGTCTGCAAGTGAGTGTGAGAGGGCTGCTAGTTTCCTACATAAAGACATGCTTAAATTATATTAAGACTGGGTAAGTGACAGTTCTTTGTTTACCTATCCATCTTTGTATACAGTTACTGTTCAATGAGGCTATACCAGCCAATCCCTACAACCGTGCCACCAGAGTTGGCCGACCGGCTGCCATTGTGATCGAGAGGCTCAAACCTCGAGGTGAGGAGCGGGAGGATGTGGACAGCACCAGGAGCTCCATACGCTTTCTTGCGCTTTCCGAGGAGCGTCTGCTGGCTGCTGTCCGACTGGCCAAGAGGGACCTGAGGCGGAAACAGCAGGAGTCACTCACCAACTCCCCCATTAGACCACAGCAGCCAAAAAACTCCCCACCTAACAAATGCACTGATGACCTGCCGCAGGTTAATACAATGATGTGTGAATCAGGAATGTTACTGTGATGACGAGAATGAATTAAGTAAATATATTTCTCAGTTTGGTACTGAATCTTATACTGGATACTTAATTAAGACCCATTAAGACCCGGTTGTTTACATTTGTACCTATTAGTAACCCTCACAAATCTTCTATTCCAAGCAGAGAATGGGCTCTTGGGAAGGGAGGTCAAAGGCTACTGGCTCAAGAGAGGAGATGACCCGAGGTGAAGCCAAAGTGCTGGTGTACACTCCCCAGAAGCTGTCTGTGCCCCCCAGGCCTGATCACGACCAGTCTCCCCCAACCAGAGACCCTGGCCAAGGGCAGACCAGCAGCAGCCAGGAGCCCAAGCTCAGCCAGGAGATCCGCAGGCTGCAGAGAGAGCTGGCCATCTACATCCAGCGAATAGAGCAGCTGGCTAACAGAGGTAACACAGAGAGAAAGGCAATGTTTATCATGATGCCGATGCTTCTGTTTTAAAACCTAGGTTACAACACATCACATTAGCTAAGCTTACCACTACCATTAACACAAGAACGCCATGCAAGATTTGTAGGAAAACAAGGTCCATAAGTGTGATATTGTAGACCAATTATTGATGTATTATTCAACAACATTAATGTAGGGTTACCACACAGTTCTAATCGCAACTATTTTAATACTTTTTAAAGACGTAAGTCTTTACATACAGAAAGACCTCTGAGTCAGCTTATATTTGTGTGTAAAAATGGCAAGCCATCAGAAAGGTCTGGTGACCTAAAATATGCCACCTTTAAACCACTTTAAACCTAAATGTCAGGTGTGTTTGAGACGGCGTTTGTTCTGTGGAAACTGTAGCCACTTCAGCAGGGCTGTACATTGCGACATATATGTTGCACGTGCTATGAAAAAAAAAAGTCTGCGATTAATTTATTTGCCCTGTAGCACGCGTGCGACAGACAGCGAGCCGCTTGTATGTAACGTTAGCGGTTTTTTTCCCCTGGTTGAAGCCGGGAGGACGAGTGAGGTGAAATGAAGTGAGAGCAGTCAGGTAGGCTAGCCTATAGATACCCCCGGACCAGTAAACTCTGTTCGGGCAAGTGCCTCATGCAGTTGTCTGATCGGACAAGTTAAAAATGGCCTATAGTTGAAGTGTGATAAATATGTAACGTTATCTAAAAAATACAGTGTAGAAACACGACGTGGAGCTACACCCAGTAGCCTAGCCTATGTTTGAGCCGAAGTGGAGCTGAAAGAGCCTCCATCTACATAGTTTATGCGCTGCTGTCTGTCAGTTAGCAAGCATAATTTGTCAAGGAGACGGCCCACACCACAAGCGCGAGTACCTACAGTACAACATGCGAATCAGAGGCGCTGCCCTGACTGACTGATTGAGCGACCGTCTTTTTGGCTGGCTGAACCAAAAGTTTAACGACGCTAGCTTGCGTTAATGTTCCTCCAGCCACCTAAAAGTGCCAGTCAAAGCAACAGCAAATGCAACAAAATATCAGTTAAGCGTAGCCTAATCTAGCCTATTATTTATGTAAGCTATGTAAAAAAGGCAGTGATTGTGGTAGAAGACAGGACCAGCACAGAGTTGAGGGACAGGTGAGAGAGGAGAGGATAGCGGTTGTTGAGAGGAGAGCAGGAGAAGAGAGAGGAGAAGGAAGGGGACAGGGCAGGATGAGAGATTAGAAAGAGTGATGATTTAGAAGGAATGAGTATGCAGTTAAGCATCAATGGGCATCAAACATAATTTTTTAAATTAAATAAAACATTCTATTTATTCTATTTATTTATTAGGGGCCAGGCAGCGTAGCTGCCGGAACCCTATTGTATTTGCCTATATTATTATTATTATTATTCTCCATCTTCCACTGAAGTCTAACTTCCCGTGGACAAAAAATCACCAAAATTTGCACAAAGCTCCAGTCCTATACCCAAAGTCCTCAACCTGCATTGTAGGTCAATAAACCTGAAGGTGGCGCTACAGCAACAGTCTAAAGTTTAAAACTTAAAAAAAATCATAACAAATCAGCCATAGGTGCTATCACTGTAAAACCACCACGTGAATGTAGTCCCAAGTGAGACAAAACTTTCATACGCTTTGACTTTGCAGGAATTTTGAAGTCCATCACTCTGATTTCTTCATAAACTGTAAAACCTATCAAACCTATCTCCTCCCACATTTTTTGTTCAATTGACACCAAAATCGATCTACTGTATCTTCAGACTGTCCTTACCAAACGATCCTCACAGATTTTTGAAATATGAAAAATAAAGCCCACAGCACTTCAAAAAGTTTTACTGTTAACAGTTCTGTATAGTTCCTATTAATTCTCGCCAAATCAATGTCTGATCATCCTCATAAAGAGTGACAACATTGGCCACATATCCAAGATGTAGTATGATTTTTTTCAGAATTTTATCTCAAAAATTGAATTTTTTAAAATATGTTTAATTCTGTCCTCTGAAACCAACACTTCATACAGAGAAAACTACATTACCCACAATCCAACGCAAGCTCCACGAATCTGAGACATCGCTGTTGGCAACCCTACCCAACCCCCGCCGAGGATTACAATGACTAAATTGATTGATTGGCAACTGACTGAGTACACAGCTGCTGAAGTTAATGTTCAATTATGAAAAAAAAAAGCTAACAAAACCTGTGACCCACATTTTTCAATCAATTAATACTATAGTTGCTACACTGGATCTTCAAACTGTCATTCACAAACTCATTGACCAGATTATTGAATTATCAAAATTGAGCTTACAATGCATTAAAATGTTTTACTTATTATTATTATTCTCCATCTTCCACTGAAGTCTAACTTCCTGTGGACAAAAAATCACAAAAATGTGCACATAGCTCCAGTACTAAACCCAAAGTCCTCAACCTGCATTGTAGGTCAATAAAGCTGAAGGTGGCGCTACAGCAAAAGTCTAAAGTTTAAAACTTTAAAAAATCATAACAAATCAGCCATAGGTGCCATCACAGTAAAACCACCACGTGAATGTAGGCCCAAGTGAGACAAAACTTTCATACACTCTGACCTTGCAGGAATTTTGATTATTATTATTATTCTCCATCTTCCACTGAAGTCTAACTTCCCGTGGACAAAAAATCACCAAGATTTGCACATAGCTCCAGTAGTATACCCAAAGTCCTCAACCTGCATTGTAGGTCAATAAACCTGAAGGTGGCGCTACAGCAACAGTCTAAAGTTTAAAACTTAAAAAAATCATAACAAATCAGCCATAGGTGCTATCACTGTAAAACCACCACGTGAATGTAGGCCCAAGTGAGACAAAACTTTCATACGCTTTGACCTTGCAGGAATTTTGAAGTCCATCACTCTGATTTCTTCATAAACTGTAAAACCTATCAAACCTATCTCCTCCCACATTTTTAGTTCAATTGACACCAAAATTGATCTACTGTATCTTCAGACTGTCCTCACCAAACGATCCTCACAGATTTTTGAAATATGAAAAATTGAGCCCACAGCACATCAAAAAGTTTTACTGTTAACAGTTCTGTATATAGTTCCTATTTATTCTCGCCAAATCAATGGCTGATCATCCTCATAAAAAGTGACAACATTAGCCACATATCCAAGATGTAGTATGATTTTTTTTTAGAATTTTATCTCAAAAATTGAATTTTTTAAAATATGTTTAATTCTGTCCTCTGAAACCAACACTTCATACAGAGAAAACTACGTTACCCATAATCCAACACAAGCTCCACGAATCGGAGACATCGCTGTTGGCAACCCTACCCAACCCCCGCCGAGGATTACAATGACTAAATCGATTGATTGGCAACTGACTGAGTACACAGCTGCTGAAGTTAATGTTCAATTATGAAGAAAAGCAAACAAAACCTGTAAAAATTAATAAACATAAATTAATTTTTATTAATTTACATAAATTAATTTTTGAAACATATCTCATCCAACATTTTTCAATCAATTAACACCAAACTTGCTACACTGGATCTTCAGACTGTAATTCACAAACTCATTGACCATTGTTGAATTATCAAAATCGAGCTTACAATGCATCAAAATGTTTTACAAATGTTTTACGATACGAATGTACAAAATGAACATTGGAATGTCAACTTTCTTGTTGTCCTATTCTCTCGCTTATTGCTCCTAAACTTGTCGGAAATTGCCTGGCCCCGCCTCATCGCTGCGAAGCAGCTTTAATTCTATCTATTATTCTCACCCCATAACTCAAAATTAAAGAAAGGATATTTCATGTAGGCTAAACATGCAGTATACTTTAGTACTTCAGTATACTTTTCAATTATATATGTCTCACGATTTTGTTATTTTCATTCTTTAAAAGTCACCAAAATACAGGAAACTAGGTCTCTGAAACTTTTTGGGGGGAGGAAGCCCAGACCCCCGCTTTGGTATAGAAATCCTCTTTATTTTGGCTGTCTTCAGCTTGGCACCACCACACCAAGAGATCAATTCCACAGGAAACACTGGTTCCTTGTTCAGATCATAGATAAAAACCCAAACAAACGAGCAAAGGAAAAAGTTGTTGAAATTATTAATGAAAAAGAAGATAATCCAAATCATGAAGACACCGCAAAATCAAAAGCTAAATGTGGTAAATTAAGCATTACATCTCATCTAATGTCATGGTAAGGTAAAGTAAGCATTACATCTTCAGCTGTGCCCGTAAGTTCACTTGTGTGTGATGTCTGATTTCCGGTTACTTTTTTCATTAAAAGTGCTAAACTGCCTTATTACAGCCATATAATCTGTGCAGATGAATACACCAGTATAGTAGTGACCTTTATGGCAGATTAGCAGTGCGAGGATGCCTTTTGACACGTTTGCGAGGGAGGGATCACATTAAGACCATCGATGCTGTGAATTCCAGATGGGATGGCGGAGGAGCCCCTGGAGCCCGATGAGCAACGCAGGGTGGAAGTCCGCAGGCAGGAGCAGGCAGCACGCTCAGCGCGAATCATCTACGTACTACAACAGCAGGTCTCCGTCTACCACCCTGACATTTCAAACCTCGCTAGAGGAAGATGGATACCATTACATAACCGGTCCCTTTACACCTGTTCCTTAAAACATCCTGTCTGTTGTAATGCAGGTGAAAGAGATCCAAGAGGATATCGAGAAGCTGCGTTCTCAAAAGATTCGCCACACGAAAAAAGTAATAGTTGCCCTCGACTTACACAAAACAGACGTTTTTTGATAATCAAATATGGCAGAGCATGTAATGTCCTTCGTTTCCTTCCCAGTCCAGCGCCATGGACAGACTGGCAGCTGCCCACAGGGGCGCGGTCAGGGCCATGCAGGTCTTCACCAGCCAGCTATCTGGCCCGTCCGAGGGTAGAGTTCCCTCCCATTACAAAGAGCTGGGCCAGCTGATTCGCCAGCTCTCTCTGTGCTCTGCCAAAGTGGAGGTGGGCCAGGGCTCGGCGGTGCCCGAGACTGCTTTGGACATCCTGCAGAAGCTAGAGGTCAGGAAGAGGAGCATGCAGTCTAGCCTTTCACCTAATGTTCATTACATAACACTAGACCAATGGGGAAAAGTTTTTATTTCCTGACAGATATGAATGGTTGGGAATAATGTTAGGATTCTGTACATGTAGGAATGAGAAGTAACCCACATAGTTCACATGTTTATTGCAGGCTTGTTTGCTTTCTCAAATCTAATCTTGCG
Source organism: Borostomias antarcticus (assembly GCF_949987555.1). NCBI lineage: Eukaryota > Metazoa > Chordata > Actinopteri > Stomiiformes > Stomiidae > Borostomias > Borostomias antarcticus. Next base: position 55,300,096 of record NC_140234.1, on the reverse strand, counting down.
GCATGTGTTTGATGTCCTGCTCTTGTCTGTGTGTCTCAGACCCTAGACTCGGCGCTGAGTAAGCAGGAGAGGAGGCAGGCCCAAGCACGCAGCTCCCCTCCTGCACGCCAGCACTCCCCGCACCGTAGCAAGTCGCCTCCCCGCGCAGCCAGGGGTCCTGCCACCAGGGGTCTCCGAGGGGCTCGTAGAGCTGCTGGCACAAAAAGGAGCCTCCCTGGTGAGCACTGAGCAGCTGTTCCATCAAACTGAATGACTCAGCACCCAGAGATACGGACTGATGCTTTCTCATTCGGCTGTGGCAGGGAAATCATCTTCGCATTCTGATAATGGGATAATAATCTGCTCTTACTTCCCAGACTCATTTCTCATCCTCATCGGATACATAACTAATTTCATGCACCACGCAGGGTTTCCACGAGGGGAAAACTTCTGCGTCTTCATGTTTGCGCAATCATTTAAACCACACTCTTAAATGAGTAGTAAAGGGAAAATGCATGTTTAGCCCCGTTTTAAGGTTACTTATGATCATATACAATGGTTCAGTTCAAAAAGGTGACAAAACTAGCACTTTTGAGAAAGTCTGATAATTGCTCTACCACCGTTTAGGTCATACAATGGATGTGGGTGGGCACCATTAAAATAAAAAACACGTTAAACTCGATTTCAAAGACAAGAGGCAACACCTCGGTGAGTTTCTTGTCTTTGAAATTGAGAGTTTAACATGTTTTTTGAATGATTTTTCATGGTGCCCACCCACATCCATTGTATGACCTAAACGGTGGTAGAGCAATTATCAGACTTTCTCAAAAGTGCTAGTTTTGTCAACGTTTTGATCTGAACCATTGTATATGATCATAAGTTTTTGTGAAAAAAATCCCTTCAAAAACTAGATTTCCCCACATGCCTCCCTTAAAAGCATCTCCTCTTCCCTGTGCCTTACAGTATATCCTTGTTTATCTTGCTCCTTCATTCTCAATGAAGGGAAAATCGCTCCATATCCCATTTCTCAGGAAATCACCTGAGGGGCTTTGTGCTCTACAGTGTGGGCGACCTACTAGGGCTGTCACGGTTTGCGGTCCTGTGAAGCAGACCGCGGCGCTTTACAGATGACCGCATCTACCGCGGTCACTAAGGTTTTTTCATTTTATTAGGCCTATGTTCCATGGGGCTTTCCAAGGGCTGTCAAATAAATATTCCACCGTCGACTGAGATAGAAAATACGTCTAGCCTTATCATTGTAAAAATGTATCTACTAGTAAACGGAGATTCTTATAGATTAGGACTACGTCCACGAAGTCGAAGGAACGCATTGCGCGGAGCAGAACGAGAATGATATTCGAAATAAGTTTATCAATTTCAAATGGAAATGTATTCCCATTAGTAAAAATCACGTAGGCTATTTGCAATTATGCATTTAAAAATTAACATTGGCATTCAGCTGTGTAGACAGTGGTAAATGAAACTGACCATATAGGATAGGCTATGTCCAATCTGCCTGCCGCTTTCGTGTCTTAAATGGTGGTGGTGTAGCCTACTTCATTGTAGGAATAATAGGTATGGCTACAACTACACACAGGCCACAAAATCAATCAATCAATCAATCAATCAATCAAAGCTTTATTTGTATAGCGCATTTCATACCCAGAGGCAACACAATGCGCTTTACAGAGAACAAGGGAGGTGGGCATACGACCCACCCCGACATATTCCAGAGGGAAGCAAAAAAAACAGTAATCACCCGGGGGCCAGATAAGTGAGCTGTAAAAATTCTTCCCTGACCTCTCTCAACAAGGCGATCGAGCAAGCTCCTGGAGTATGTTTGTCTACCGGCTAAGAACATTTATAAAGCAATAAATTACATTCAATTACATTTTCAGAGTAAGAGGAGCTAAAAGACAACATAGGAGAGACATGGCAAATACTGGTGTGTGTTTGCTATGGCCCAGGCCTAAAGCCGGAAGTGGGCTGGTGTATGTCTGTGTGTATGTGTGTGTGTGTTAACTAAATGCTACCACATCCACAGCAGACACAGGGGTATCTATCGGACTCAGGGAGGTCTGCTGGTGACAGTGGGGCATCCACTGGACCTGGTTAGAAGATAGGAGGGAGAGAGAGAGGCACTAGGGAGAGGGAAGGCAGAACAGGGTTAGTAGCACACAGCCATAAAAGCAACATATTAAAACAGGCAACCTGGAGCAAGCTCCTGGAATATATTTGTCTAACTAATTCTAAATATTTGTCCAGACCGTGCATTCTCTGTGATGGCACCTGGGCTATGGAACAAGCTTCCTCTGAACATCAAGTCCGCCACCACCCTGGACTCTATTAGAGCACAGCTTAAAACTCACCTCTTTGTTACAGATGATCTATAATTTATGTCCTTGTCTTGTGTCTTAAATGTAGTTTCATTTTGTGTCTCTGCTTACTAAATACTACAACATCCACAGCTGACACGGGGGTATCAATCGAACTCAGGGTGGTTTGCGGGCAACAGTGGGGCATCCACTGGACCTGGTTAGAAGATAGGAGGGAGAGAGAGAGAGAGAGGCACTAGGGGAGGCAGAAAACGGTTAGTAGCACGCTGAGCCATTGAAGCAACACAGATGTCAGAACAGAACAAGCCTGTTTCAGGGTAACCAGCTTCTGTACACTACTTGATATACATACAGTGCATAGCAGAAAATACACCTATGTATACAGAGGATTCACAGGTAGGTTTGAAGCTGCCTTTCTGTGTCTCAAGGTCCTGGCTAGTGATTGTAGGCTAGGTCGAGAAGGTACGTCTGGAGATCTCGCTTGAAGACCTCCGTTGTTTCGGCCCTTCTTAGGCACTCCGGCAGGGTGTTCCAGAGGTTGGGGGCATAGAAACTAAAAGCAAAATACAATAACAAACTTCAGACAACAGTGGCCACTAAGGATTTTCTTTTCATTTTGGTAGGCTATCAGGGCTTTTTCCAGGACTGTCAAATACACCTATAGACATAGGCTATTCGATTAATAAATGCACGGCACTAAGCGTTTGGTATATATGTATAATGTGTTAGGCCTAGCCTAAGCTTACTTAAGTGCACAGCAAACATTGCCTTTGCCCTTTAGGTCCCTTTATATCTGTAGCCTAATTGTTTTATTATCATTTTACTATGTCAAATGATCTGCCTGTTTGTGTGCTGCGCGCACCATTGCATTCCTGTACCCTCATTTATTTAATGTATTTCGTTTGATAAAAACGAATAATGTAGGCCACAACTAGGCTACACACACAGGATATAGATAAAATGTAGTGTAAAACTACTAAACTACAAAAAAAAAAACAGCGCTAAAACCGCAGACCGCGGTTGAAATCTCAATTTGAACCGCTCAGGATAATTCCTACGACCTACTAGGCCAAAATCGCAGTGCCAGAGTGGAATTTAATTAGGCTCTGTGCCCAGAGAGAGTAGAATGGATTTGAGAGCCTGGTACTCTGGCACACCTGCTCTCCTGCAGCTCACTGTGTTCATGAATGGCTTGGTCCTGCAGGGTAGAGAGGCCCCCCTGTGGGAGAGTGCAGCACCGCACACCATGAGCTTCAACTGCATCTTTGTTGCCTTGGTAACATTTGTACGAGCCCCAGCACCACATACTTCAACAGCCAGCGGGGTTCTGTCTGTTTGGGAAGTAGTAGGCCAGATAATTGCCTGTCGAGAGAGTGTGTATACTTAAAGGTCATAACCACTTTGGTATTGTCTGGCATACTATGCAGATTACTCATTATGTTCAAGGCCCTGTTAAGACACTGTTTAACTGGTTCAATCATGAGAATAAATGTTAGGTTAGATGGCGTCTATGATTATGAGTGTTGTTCTCGTGTGTTATCAGGTAGGAGAGTCCTCCAGCCCCTCCGATCCAGTCAGCCTCCTCCTGGCCAGCCTCAGGACCGCAGTCAGGTGCTCCGGGCTGGCCTGGAGAGCCTGGTCCAGCAGAGAGAACTCAGGGAAGGAGCGCAGGTAGGAACTGAACCACCACGCATTCCGGAACCACACTAGGCAAGAATGAAGGTCGTTTTCATAGATAAAAAGAGTAACGTGCCGCATCCATACCCAAGATGCCGTTATACACTGTGTTATGTCACCCTCTCTGTCCAGAAGCCAGGTGCCCATGTGCGGGACACAGGCTTCCAGCAACCCACAGTGGCCTCCAGGCTGAGAGTCAACCAGCCTCCACAGAGAGAGGCCTCTGTCCCCTGGATACCTACATCACCCCACTCTCCTCCTCAACATCGGTGAGCACATGGATATCTCCATCTCTATCTCCTTCTCTCTCCCTCCCTCTCTCTGTCTCTCTCTCTCTCTCTCTCTCTCTCTCTCGCTGTCTCTCTCTTAATAAATGATCTTCTGCTGTCTGTTCCAGCTCCCCTCACAGGACGAGGCCAGAGCCTCGGTGCCTCTTCTCCCCCCTGAAGCCCTCCTGTTCCTCCCCAACCCCCCCAGAGCAGCAGCAGCAGCAGCAGGAGGAGACAGTGGGGTTGGCAGCAGGACAGGGACTGACCACGGACAAGAAAAGACAAGCCCAGAGTGAAGCTCTCAGGTCAGAACCACCTCCAGCCCTTGTGCTCACTTTGACCTTCTACCTTAGAATAGCGCATGGGAGGAACTAATATAGGGACTACAATGTTCTGGATTTAAATACATTATTATCTGCAATGCGGCAGTGATTTCTCTCCAGTTTTGGTTAAAACATTAGAATAATTGATTGTTTTGTCTGTTGCGCTGCATGGCCTTATATGACTCGCTTGTGCCGTTTTCATTAAATATACTTAGTTGGAGGGAACTGGGTAAATAATGAGTTAACAGAAAACCATGGGAACTGAGTATTAATGATTTGACACATTTTTTGTAATTAGGATAACTCTGATGTCAGAGCCCATTTGCCTGAAGCCCCAGAGTTAATCCTTTCAATAAATTAAATCCAGGTGGGACAGTGGGAATATAATTTTTCCCTGTAGCATGGTGATCGATAACAGTACCTGCACTTCATCAAGTACATACTGCAGGAACATATTGATTGAGTGTTTCACAAATGTACTCTACTTAATCAAATCTTAATTGCTGCAATTGCGGGTTACAGATTATAACGTGCCTGCAGCTTGCTTTTAGTGGTAAAGATTAAAAATCGTTCCTAATTGCCACCTTACTGTGTTGTACGGTGATTTATGGTCCAGGCAAGCTTGGCTGGACAGGATGACCATGCAGAGACTGAGAGAGCTGGACCAGCTGAGTAAAGAGGAAGCAGAACGCATCCAGGGGTTGAGGTGCAGATGTGGCCGGCTGTGGTTTTCTCATTGTGTGGTTAGTTATCTATACCCACTGTATGTGTGTGTATGTACGTGTTTGAGTGTGTGTTTGTTTCTTCAGGGCTAACATGGGCTCACCAACCCAGTGGGCGGAGGGAGCAGAGCAGGAAGCCAGAGGGAGGCTGAAGCCGCTGTTGGACCAGGCTCAGGTAGCTATAACAACCCAGCTCTCTCTTCCCCACTGCGTGTCCTACCCTGACTGCACCACAACAGCAAGCCAGAGAGAGGAAATCAATACGTCTCATTTGCTACAGAAAAACCTATCCAGCAGGTAGTCCACGATTTATGTTACCTTAAAACTGGTGTTAGGGCAAAACCGGGAGTTTTTGACGAGTGGGCATTGTTTATGCGCCGAGTGGGACAGTGATGTACAGGAGGGGGTGGGAGAGGTAGGAATCATGAGTTAACAGCTTGTTCCACCTGTGTACTCCAGCAGACGGGGGAGACCTGGGACAGGAAGAGGTCATCGCTGAGGCACCGCCGGTCCGACCAGGCTGCAGACGCAGTTAGTGACGCCCTCATCTCTCTCCACCATCACTCCATGCAGCACGGAGAGGGAACTCTGAATTCTTAATCAAACGGCGTTAACACAACAAGAACCATTCCCTTCAAAGACACGTCCAACATCCGTGCTGGCGTTAACGTGTCATCTCTCAGTTTTTTAACATTACAGTGACTTGCATCAGCTCCTGTTCTGTGTCCCATCCTCTGTGGTTGCCCCCCCATCGCAGGCGGCGGAGAGCGCCGAGCGGCTGAGCGAGGCTCTGCTGGAGGAGACGGAGCGGGCGGCCGAGACAGACGGAGAAGCAGGCCCTCTGACGGAGGAGCAGGCCCAGCGACGGCTCCGGCTCCCCACCCTGGAGAGCATGCTGCTTAGGATGGAGGAGATGGAGGTGAGAAGGGAGGGGAAAAGGTCACGGCGGTGAGAAGGGAGGGGAAAAGGTCACGGCGGCGTCTGAAAGGGCACGTTGCCGCCGTGTCATGCTGTTCATGCATGCATTCCCTGTGAGACGCTGACAGCTTTGGTCTGGCTGGGCTGTCGGAGATATAGCGGGGCCACCTCCTATGTGTTTTGACTAGGGCTGCCCCCCAATAGTCGACTTAACGTTAGTTGACGAGAAGAGTCCTAGTCGAGCAAGTTTTCATTAGTCGCTTACTCGCAGAAAGAAAAAAACCCTCTAAATCCTCAAAAATAATAAAATGTTGTTCAGTCTCCTTGCTGTGTTGCCGAATGCCGACACATTGAGAATTAGTCTACCGCTTTGCTGAGACGGCTGCTGCCGCTCGCTCTGTGTGTTTGGTAAGGTTATATGAATAATAATGATAATAATCATAATAATAAAGGAACGACTAGTCGACTAGTAGCTTGAAATGAGGACTTCTAGTTGAGCAGGAAATCTTTAGTTGGGGGCAGGCCTAGTCGTGACGAGGTTTGGCGTTCTTGTTCAATCAATCAATCAATCAAAGCTTTATTTGTATAGCGCATTTCATACCCAGAGGCAACACAATGCACTTTACAGAGAACAAGGGAGGTGGGCAGACGTCCCACCCCTACATATTCCAGAGGGAAGCAAAAAAACAGTAATCACCCGGGGGCCAGATAAGTGAGCTGTAAAAATTCTTCCCTGACCCCTCTCAACGAGGCGATCGAGCAAGCTCCTGGAGTATGTTTGTTGATCGAGATGCGCAGGTGCACAGAGAGACTATTGAAATGTTCCTTTGTCAACTGCTGGCAAATTAATTCCTGTCCTGTAATGTCCTTGTGTCTGAGCAGAAAGACCAGGAGGCAGTGAGGAGACGGATAGCTACAATCTCATACTCGGACCCCTACTACTGGGACAGAGAGGAGACTACTGGTGAGTTGAAGAACCAACTAACCCCTTTCGCTTCCTTCCTTGTACACCCAAAACACCAGCTCCACCTGCATCAGCTCTGTATAAATGATCATTATTAACTCCCTTTCGGCGTCAACCTACTTGCATTGGCGACAGCTTGACGTTTGAATGGCTTACCTCCTAGTGTCCTAGAGGTGGCGCTAGTGTGTTGGTGTTGTTTGGAGTTTCTTTCAGGGCAAGCTCACTGTCCATCTCCCTCTGTTGGGAGTTTTTTGAGGGCAAGTTCACTGTCCATCTCCCTCTGTTTCCCCCCAGGGACCCAGCAGCCTGCGGCAGGCTCCAGGCCAGCCTTTCCCCAAGCCATTAGTCTCACCAAGCCGGCCCTGAGACACACCCCCACAGCGGACATCTTCCTAGAGAAGCCTGTGGAGACCGGGTGAGTGCCCAACAGGGTCCTTTCCCATTCGTGGTTATTTGTTGGGAATAACATAGTGATCGACTTTGCAGAGCCGCATTTTTTAAACTTCAAGTGTGTGTACATAGACACATGGATTAGGTAACTGATGTTACCACTGCTATTCTATTTTGTGGAATTTGCATGTACATGAATTTAAATGTACCTCGACATTCTGACTCATCACAGAGTGTAATGCCGTATGCCACCACAACCTCTCTCATGTCCATCAAGCTCCCAGTCAAAGGCTCCCAATACTAATTAACGGCTGCCAAGGATGACTTTGGATGAGGTCATCTAGGACAATTTTAGACTTTAGATTTTAGAAAATTAAAAACATCGACTCTGTCCAAAAACAATTCACTGTAGGTCTCGGTCAATTAAAAATAAGGCGGAAAGCTGCTCACACTGCTGTGTATTACCTTGGGAACTTTCTGCTCCTTAATCTCAGAACAAAACTCCTCCCTCACCCTCTCCAACCAGAATCTGTGTCGCTTCTCAGTCTGCTATCTCTGGGAAGTCATGGAGAGCGAGGACATCCATTTGTCTAAGACGCATCTCCTGTCCAGAGCTATGGCTGCTGCTGCTTCAATTAATGAAGAAAGTAGAGGAAGATCAAGAAAGGGCGAGGTTGCCAACAGCTGATGGGGGAAGTAAGTTGTTGAGAGGGTGAACAGAAGTGTCAGCATGATTTAGTGGAGCGGATTTGGCAGCACCATTAGCAGATTAAAGTCCGTCATTCAGCGTTCTCGGCCCAACTGGAACGTTTACTGAGCTCCGAATGCATCTTTCATGACTTGCCTCTCCCTCGATTTAACCTTCACAACCCATCCGTCTGCAAAGCTCTTCTATTTCAATCTCCCATCACGAGAGCTGACTGACTGGTTGCAAATGATTCTTCGAAGACAATTTTTGCCTGGCCGAGTGCAAAGGTAGCAGAAGCTGGGCAAGATCTCTGAGTGTGGCTCAGGTATGGTTGATCCTTCAGTGACAGGACTGCCCACCTAGCTCCATCTGCTATGGATAAAATTCTTACTTCATTTTAGGTAGATTTCAAAAACACGCTGAGTGGTCGGTCAAACTTGGTTCAAACAAAAACAATAGGTTTATTCAGATGTTACGTTTTGCAAAGCGGATCCTGAACGGAGATGTGTTTTCCACGCACAGAGTGAGTCAATGGAGGATGGAGTTTAGTCTTATAACGTGGGAGAGGAAGTGACGTCAGTTTCAGGACGAACAGGACAGGGAAGTGATGTCACACAGGCACAAATGGTGATTGTTCTAATGAGAAGGAACTACAAAGTAGTTCACACACGTTTGTAAAATAATAAACTGAAGAAGAACAGTCAGGTAGGAAAACAAAAAAGGACAAATGGTGTAGGTGACACATTGGTGAGACTGAAATTTCATTAACACTGCTTCTCTGCCCCTGTGAAGATAAACAATGAGCTCAGTGCGGTTTTCGACAGTCTGGTGAATTACACGCTCCAGTAGAGCTCACCGGTGACTGGCAGGTCACACTGGTGTGTTAAAGGAGATAAATGTCCTGCGCCAGCCACATTACTTCCACTCACAGCTCTCTGACAGGATCTGTCAGGGCCAAATATGACGGCGCGACACATTAGTTTTGATTGAGCGTACATGCTTGTCTGTGAAAGCAGGAGGATTATGTTTTGTGCTGAGTGTGTGTTCAAATCATCAATTTGATAAGCCTACCTCATTCCACCTGTCAGCCAATCCCCAGTTAGTGTATTCAATGCGTTCACGTTCTCTCTGTCTACTCCTGTTGATTTCTAGAAGAACTTCAGTGAGCTACGCGCTTTGAGAAGAAAAATATTGAACTCAAATGGAGGCTTATTCTCTACCCCCCACCCTCCACTGGTGTGTGTGTGGGTGTGCGCGTCAGTTTGTGTGTTCTGAGCACAGCTGCGTTTAAGGGCTGACAGACAAAGTGCCATAAGAGGTCTAGAACTGGGGCCCTCCACAGATATTTCATTGTCATGGCCGTCACTATGTTCATCTTCACGCCCTGCAAGGACCAATGTGCACAATCTGCCCGTCATGTTGTTTTTTTCAAAATATATACACCTGATCCGGTCCTCGATACTCGAAGTGAGTCTTTTTTATTTATTTATTTATTTTCTTTTTTTAATAGAGTCTTGATATGCTTTCAGCTGTCGGCTCTCGTGGGCACCGTCTGATTGAGACCTTGACGCGATGTCGGAGATAACAGCACAGTGCTCTCAGGAGCCTAGAGTTTTCTGCGGTGGGATGAAGCCTCTCAGATTGGTTTCTGTCTGCAGCTCCTCAGAGGAGACGAGCAGGACTACATACAGTACGAAGTCCATTCGCAGAAACGCTTTTGATGCGAACCCATCAAAAGCGACCGCCTAATTTTCCGAGCCGGGAGCAGAGCGACCAATCAAGGCGGCCGACTTGAGCCAACGAATGGATGCGGAGAAGATGCGTGTCGTCTAGCAGACGAGGCCGAGGCTCTGCCACTTCTCGGTTAGATTCACGGCTCTGCTGTCCTCTACCTTTGCCTTTGGCTGCACCTCCCATCAATTCACTTCCAGCCGATGCAAGCAAGGCCTGGGCTGTCGTTGCAGGACAGACGGACACTATTTAAAGACACAATGAAATGTCCCAATTAATCTATGCTCAATAATTAGTCAGGTTTATTTGTTGTGATGAACAACAAGCGATGTCAGACGTCTGCATCATGGTTGCGAAGGAAAGGGTCGAACTCGGATAAATCCGTAGTAATTGATGTGATCGTTGTCAATAAGATTATGTTCGCACAGTGTTCATAGGGCAGTCCGAGGGACGATTTACAGTGTTTGTGCTGTGAAGTGCTGCAGAGAATCATGCAGGCCTTGGGGTGGTGTTCCAGACGGCATCTAGAGGGTGTCAATCCTCCTGCGTGTTCATTCTGTTACTGGGATGTGATGAAAGCGGTGATTAAAGTTGTGGGCCCAGCTGCTGATTAGTGTGGAGAGCTCATTATGTGTGCTTAAGCCCCGATTACCTGTGTTTACATCTCACACTGTTCGACGCGGGGAGGCACAGCGGTATCTTGCACTGCTGGCGACAGACACACGTGCTCTCGCACACACCAGGAAACAATGAATGCATGAGACCGCTCATATAGCTGGCGAAAGCACAAGACACACTGTGCTTGTGCTTTTATATCAATGTCGTCTTTGATGGTCTTGTTCGCTCATTGAAAAAGCACAAAAGCAGTCTGGAGGTCGCTCTCCTGCTTGTTGATGTAGAGGGCTTTCAGAACGTGATTGAAGGGAGAGAGGGGTGGATGGGTGGAGAGACAGCCAGGGCAGTGGGAAGGGGACGCTATCTTCAAAGGAGTTATTACTATTCTTATCTGAGATGTGATTAGAGAGCTGCAACCTTTAATTGCATTTTCAGTTGTTTTGTCATTTGCCTCTGCCACAAATGTTGAATTGAGAACTTCAGTTGGCGATGCAAAGCATATGCTGTGAACTGTGATAGATTTTTTGTAGTAGATGTGGAATTTCAAAATCTTTCAGTATTTGCAATACACAAAGCTATACAAATCATAGAGAAGGTCCTGGGTTAGTTTCCTGGAAGCTTGGGACGCTGTTGGCACTGGGGGCATGTTCACCCCAGGGCTGTCGGTACTTTTGCATGTTCTTCCCGTGTTCACAAGGGTTTTTCCTCCATAAAGAACCCCAATAGAGAAACATGCATTAGAACAGATCGCTCCCCAGTCCTGTCCCTGACCAAGACATGGACATGAGCACTTGGACTTGGTGCTGCGAATGTGGGCTTCCCACTGCTTCTGGCTGCCCCTGGAGGTTTCACCGGCAACCGCAAAAATACCTTTGTGTGTGTGTACGTGCGTGCGTTTGTGCGTATGTTCCGTCACCGCTCATTACACGCATTGTGTGTTCGTGTTTCAATTGCTGTTTGGCAAATTTCGTGTCTTTCAGGCCGGGGCACACAGACTTGGCCAGAGTGTCCCTCTGCTCTGATGGATCATGCAGACAGACTGACCACATTTCCGTCCCTCCCCACCCTGGAACAAATCGATGGAGAGATCAAAGGCCACTCTGCGGATAGAACTCAGACTGGTCCTCTCTGGTCTCGGATGTTATTCACTCTTTATTCACCTCTCCCTGATGTGTGCTCCCTGGCTCTCATTTCTCTCCCTCCTTCCCCCTCTTCTAGTTGTTCTCTGAGGTCAGTGTTGTTACAGCAGCCTCTCTGTAGTTTTGGTGCAGTGATGGCTGTTACCCTGCCTCTAATGTAATTATGACCCGATCGCTCCCAATCACTCTATTGCATCACCTCCCGGCAGGTCAGGGTCCTGAGATAGAATAGGACGTTTATTTGCCATGTGTAACAAGTACAGGTACATTGGAATTCTTGTCATCGCTTGTCCTCACAGCGTCTTATCAGCACAAACTAGTTCCTCGTTCCAGTCCTAGGTATGCAGCTAGACACAGAGATGGCCAGGCCTCTCTCTCTCTCTCTCTGCACCGCTCTCCATCCACACGTCACCTGACCATTCGTTGACCACTTCTTTCTTCTCACAGAACTCTCTGTCATGTTGTCTGTGGTCAAGAAAATTACAAGAAAAAATAACGGCAGTATGCCTAGAAAGATACATACATGCATACAGAGGCGTCATGCTTATTACATTACAGTCATTTAATAATAAGCATGACGCCTCTGTATGCATGTATGTATTATAGCTTATAGAACTTGAAAGATGTTTTTTATATTTATTTATTTATTACATTTCTGTTATTGTTTGTTTACCATTACATTTTACAATGCGGATCTATGATTATTTTCTCTACTGAGCTGAAAGTATTATTTTAATTATGTCAGACCACCTCGAAAAGCCACCATAACCTCTTTCAAAAAGCCAAACACCCTCTTTCCTGGTGGATTTGGTTTCTTCCAAATTAACACTGGACCTGGAAGCTCCCCCCTCGCCTCGTCTCAGATAAACACGTTTGCATGGTCTGCTTGCATACATTTAGATTAAGGTTGTCCTTAACTGATGAACAGGTCCTCCAAATATTAGGCTATTCAATATATCAGATTCAATATACTTCATACTTCAGTATACAGTATATAATTCGGACCAATGCCAAGTGAGTAAAAGAATTTCACACCGCTTGAGTGGCAACTGGTAGTGTGCTGTGTCCTGATTTTAAACTGCAAAAATGCTCTCGTGCCCCCTCAGTTTTTGGGGTTGCATGACGCCCCTGTATGCGGCCAGGGGACATAATTCGCTGAGCGATTTGTTGAGCGGGGCCCGGCCCACTTGAGGACCCAAACGTCCCGATGGCCAGTCCGCCATTGCCTGCATACATACATGCATACATACTGTACACCATATCTATACAGACTATGCATGTATGTATGTATGCACGTAGAGTATGTATATATATATCCTATATAATCGAATGTGTATTATCTATGAATATTCTCTGTCTATTCCGCTGTACTTTTCCCACTGCGCTGTACTTTTTCCACTGCTGAACCCCCAAATTTCCCCTACAGGGATTATTAGTATCTATCTGTCTCTCCCAGTCATCATGGGGGTGCTCGTGCAGACAGAAGGAGGAGAGCGCTGCAGTTCAGAACTGGATATATTACCCTTCACATCACTTTGCCCAGCTCACACCCAGAAATGCTAAATTCACTCTCATAAATATGCATCAATCATCTCCTTTGGAGAAATTTACTACCACTTGGATTTCTGGCTGTGGTGGTAGGCTGGTTCATGCCCACAGTGGCACGCTTGGACGGACACCCTCTGATCTGCTCTATATCTAAGGGTACTATTCTATTTTGTGGACAGCAATGGCACTGTCAGGCCAAAATCTGTCCGGGGGACAAAATGTGTCCGGGTGACGTAATTGCTTATCGTTGCTGTGGAAACGCATGACGCGATCGCATTCCTCGCATTCCCGAGTTGCTAATGGAGCTCCTGCGGTCGCTGTTGACATAAATAAATCTGTCCTTGTAAAAAATATTTTTCTCAGAGATATCTTAGTTAAAACATGATTGAACAAACAAGCTAATTTTATCTTTATAAGTGTAGTATTTAAATTCAGTTATATTCAAACTAGCTAGCTAAATAAGACGTGCTAGTCCGAGTATTATTTTCATATTTTATTACAAATACATTAGAAACGTCCAATATTTGAGATCAATAACAAGATAGCTAGCAGAGAAATACAGCCATTTTACTCACTTTAGTCAACTGAATTGTATAAACCAGCTCAATTACGTCACCCGGACACATTTTTTCCCCCGGACACATTTTGGCCTGACAGCGGGGAGAGGGGGGGTGGGGTGACAGGGCTGTTGCCGCAATGTTCCTTAAATATCCCATTAGAGAGTAAATCTGTGTAGTCCAGGAATGGTGGCTGACTGGCAGGCCAAGTACATTAACTCCTGCCAAGTCCTGCAACCGCAGTCAGTAGGAACCAAGCAGAGCTTGGGCTGTGGGTGAGGCCGGGGCAGAGGCAGAATCTGGGGCTGGGCCAGAAGCAAAGGCATGAATTTGGGGCTGTGGAGCACAATGGAGAGGAGCTTTGCTCCGTGAGCCTCAGCTGCTGCTGGGTCTACAGTGTAGCCCAGCTAGTGCTGCTGCCAAGAGCCGGGCTGATTTGTCCACAAAGAAGATTATAAACATTGCCCAGCCACCCCCCACATACACACACAATGTCCTATGGGCAAGGGCTAGAAGGACTAGGGGTCAACATCACAATGTACTTGAGCTCGCTCAATCTCTTTTCTCTTTCCTCAAATATCTGACCCTCCCGAGCGTCTTTTCCCCGCAGTTATCCGTGGCCCCTTACCTCCATAAAAAACTAAAAACGGTTGGTTAGTCTGTGCTGCTGACTTCCCAACTCCCATTGACGGATGTACCCAACCGGAACAGGCTGAATAGTGGGTCAAGGTAATAGAAAGGCTGTGTGAGGCTGTACCGGCTCTGCCGCCTCTTTCCCACCTTGAGTAGCCTCCTTCCATCTCCTTGCCCACAGTGTTCTGTCAGACGCCAGCTTCATGGAGGAGGGCCCGGGCACACAAGGTGAAGATGCAGCCAGCAGCAGCCCTGCCGCCCTGGGGGAGAGGAGCGGAGGGACGCGCCTGTCTGTGTCAGCCAGCATGCTGAGGAGCGTCCAGCAGTACAAGGAGGACCGCGAGGCCTACCTCCGCCTGGTGGCCCACGAGGCCGTGGGTAGCTTTAACCCCTGGGCCATCACAGACAGGTGAGTCACATGTGTTCGTTGGTTGATGCAAATGGTAAAGAAATAGGCCTCTCCTGCTTCTGAGTAATGGAATAATTTATACTTTGGGGCGTTTCTCATAAAACCTAGACTATTTATTTAAATTGAATACTACCCATTTTTGATAACCCAGTTTAATTTAGCAGGTCCTTTTGAGATGTGTTTTTCCTAGGCTATGCACATTCAGTTGTTGTACGTCATCGTTTCTCCTGAGGAGTCCCTGAGGAACACTTCTGAGTGGGAAATGTGTGAATATAATTAGCCCAGGGCTAAACAACACACTCTCAAACAGGATACCGCTGTTACATATTTAAACATTAGCTCTGGTGCCAGGATCACCAGCATGTCTCTGGTGTTCACTGTTGTTTTTCACCCACCATGCATTAGCATAGCAGAATTCTTAAATTGGTGCAATGCAGATGCGTCTGGTATGAGCGTACTGAATTGTCAGCTTTCAGAGAGACAAGGAAGTAACACTAGCCTGGCCTTTTTTCCTCAAGAGTCCCAAAGGAGCAATACTAAGGTTTAGCATTAAATGATGTCTCTCCTCTATTCACGGATGTGTGGGAGTGAGAATTGATGCAATAATTCTATTTGCTAAAAAGTAATATCCCAAAACTGTAACCTTGCCCTGGAGTCTAAGTGCTCCTGTCACTGTCTCATTCTGTCCATAGAACAAAGTATCTGACGTTTTCAGGGGTGAGACTTATTAGATCTATTTTTAGGCTGGTGGCGAGACGCCGGCAGCCCCTTTACTAGGGATTGTCTCATTATCGCTCGGTGGCGTTGCGTGTTTCTGGCCGGCAGCTCTCTGTTGGCACCACAAGAAGCAGTAGTCCCTCCACTAAATCTAACATTATGACGTTATAATTCGCCTAGACCAAACAAACACTGTTAGAGAAAGCAACAAACACGAGCAAGCCGTCTAGTAATTGTTATTTTTTCAGGCGCCAAAGTAACCATGTAGCTGTAAGGTCTAAGGTCTGCCAGCCTGTCCAGTCGAGTGCACTTGCATCAAACCCCTTGAATTGTGTGATTACGCACGCAGTACTTAAGAGTTTGGCACCGACTAAATTATCGAGTACCGATTCACGTAAAATCAATCGGTGCAAATTTCAGTACCTGAAAGGGAATCTGTGTGAGTAGAGAAAGAGAGAGCGACTACGCCTGACTAAGTCACCCCTGCGGCTTGTTCAACAGTCAGGGCGATCGGTTACTGTTTACATGCATTTCTTACTGGCCTATTGGATAAAGCGGCTCCTCTGCGGAGGGTAAATCACATGGCAAAAGACTGGTTGCACTTGTGGCAACGCATCGACTCTTTATTTAACCAAACTTTTTAGTGTTTCATTCAGTCTACTCTTGTGTGTGTGTGCGTGCGTGGCAGGCAGCACTCCGATTCGAGAGAGAAAGAGAGACATCTCTTCTGATAGGATTAGCCATAATGCTTCTTACATCAATATCTTAATCTTATGTCCTCTGTGACCGGCGACCACCAGGGCAGAGGTATATATTTTGTAGCTTGTGTTTATTTTGTTCTTTCGTTCGTTCTTTAATAGGATTACGCAAAAACTACCAGAGGGATTTTCGCGAAACTCGGTGGAGTGCAGCATGGGCCAACTTAGAACCCATTGCATTTTAGAGCGGATCCGAATCACTGGGCGGATACACAAATGAAAATTAGGACAGAACTTGGCCATACTTGAACCATTTCCTTCACTTCAGCACTTTGTCTCCTGCCAGGATTAACGTACTGCCCGGTGGCCGAGGGGATAAGACACCTGACTCTCCTATAGTCAGGCGTTCCAAGATGTTTTTTTTATTTATTTTTTCCTATTATAAGAACGTTGGCGTCAAATCAGCTTCAAATAAATATCAACTTTAAGATATCAGTATTATAATATATTTGTATGCATGTAAAACAAATTAATATCTGATTCATGAGAAACAAATCAGATAAACACGATATTAGGAAAAAAAATATTTTATTAGCCTGGGCGTGACTTAGACCATTTCAACTCACAACAAAATGCATTAATGCGCAGAGGCCTATGCTCTCTGACAACCCTTTCTAGTTTCAAGTGAGAAACGGGGTTGAAGAGATCAAAGGTGCAAGATAACGTTTAGCCTAAATAAATACAAAAAAATAATTTTCTTAACTTCTGAAGTAGGCTAGCCTACTGTTAGGTTTGACCGGGTGCAGCTATCTAACTTAATTGCGACACGCTGACGCACGTTTTGCAAATCGACTACTATACCAGTTGTCAAGGCTGTGTCCCTTTTACATTTGCACTAAGGTACAACATTAACTCTCACAATTAATATGGAAATATTAATGCATAAAAAAAATCTACGCAAATTATTCATATTGCCAAATTTGAACCCAACTTCCTCCTGTAATTCCAAACGCGAGTGTTTACCTGGCTGAATTACTGAAAGGCATGTGAAACGTGGATAAGTTCTGCATGTTTCATGCTTTTCAGTAACTCAGCCAGGTAAACGCTTGCGTAAACACTTGCTGAGAACACCATGACTGAGGAGACATCCCCCGGTATGTTTAATGACAAATTTGGTTTGGAAAAGCTTCCAGATGGAAGTTTGGATAAAACTGCAGTTGTGTGCACCGAAGTTGTATACACATATTGCAGTGATGTAGGCTACTCTGTCTTTCCACCGAAGCAAGTTGAGTAAAAGAAAGCTTCCAGATGGAAGTTTAGATAAAGCCGAAATTTTGTGCGCACACATTTTTATTTGCAGATGATTCAGCCTTGCTCATCTGACATGAAGACTTGAGCACACTCCAAAGAATGCTAGGAGAGCAACTTTCTAAGATTAGCAACTGGCTGTCTTGACAATAGGCTCTCATTTCACTTAGGTAAAACTGAAACTATTTGGGTTGGATCTGAGCCCAGATTAAAGAAGGCTCCAGGACTCAAGAAGTAGGGAGGAAGCTGATGCCAGTTGTGATCTTGTGAGCTATAACTGTCTATCACTGTCTTATTGTGCTGGATTAGCATTGGAAGCTTTGGAACTGATGTGCCCAGGTGACAAGAGCTATCTTAAATTTGCAGACGTTTGATTTCATGTCATTTCAGTTCACAGCTATTTCGATGGCATGGCTAGCTGGTTCTGTCCTACTAACCAGTCCAGAAGAGAAACAAGCTGCTACCAGCCCATAAGCCAGGCTGGACCTGGTCTAGTTAGGGAAAGAGATTGCATTGCAGTATGAAAAAAATGTAGGGTCAGAGATCATGTCCATCACCCAGACATTCTCA
The DNA here is from genome assembly GCF_949987555.1 of Borostomias antarcticus. Lineage (NCBI taxonomy): Eukaryota > Metazoa > Chordata > Actinopteri > Stomiiformes > Stomiidae > Borostomias > Borostomias antarcticus. Next base: position 55,281,905 of record NC_140234.1, on the reverse strand, counting down.
TTTAGTAGTGAAGCCGGGTCAGTCAACTTTCTCTCTTTCTGTGTCTGTCTGCCTGTCTACATGTCTGTCTCTGCCTTTCTGCTGTGTAGTTAATAAGCAGCACAAAGTCTGTGTGTGGCACAATCCCCCATTGTGAGACCTGCTGCTCACTGCTGGAGCTGTCTGAGACACATGCACAGGACACCAGCAAATCATCATCTTAAACTCTCAATTTCATTGTATATGATCATAAGTAACCTTAAAACAGGGTTAAACATGCATTTTCACTTTACTACTCCTTTAACCTCCAAATACATACTGTGTGAACTTGAAATGTCCTGTTCAGGTTCACTTGTGATCTTTTTTCCCCCCAATCAGACTAAGTACTGTAGTGAAGTGTTATTTTTATTTTTTTCATTTTTATTCAATTTAATCTTTCCTAAGAGATGGATCAGCAATCTTCATAATAACATGTCATTACGTTTTTGGGTCTAAACCTTTCATGTTTGTCTGTCGCCTTCCCTCTGCCTCCCCAGTCTGGCAGAGGAGCTGATGTCCGAGGCCCTGGCTGATGTGGCTGCAGAGTTCCAGGATATGTGTGAGGAGTATGCAGAAGCTGTCTTCACCTCCGAGTTCCTCCAGCCAATCCGCTCTCCTCCTGCCTCAATTCCACCATTGGCCAGCCAATAAGGACAGCTCCTTATGGCTACTACAGTTCTGAGCCAGAGCACAGACATATGAGTTGTTTATATTCATGTTTATTTTGCTCATTTGAATACAGTGTAAAAAAAAATCGAGGGAACTTTATGGCATTACAGAGGATTATAAGATTATTGTCTCAGTCTCCCCTTTTCAGCCTATAAATCTCGCTAAGGATTTACTCAAGCTATCCATCTCCACATTGAAATACTCAAGTAAATTAATTGTATAGAAGACTGCACAATACTGTCGGTCACAGGAAGCCATGTGTAGTGGCAGTACTACTGTGTAGTTTGTAGTGAAAATTCTACTGCATAGTCTGCATTGAGCTAAATCCTTTGTGTTCACTTGTTTGGTCATTCAAACCCCAGCACCTAAACCATATGTTAGCCAAAGGACTGCTCAATGATTGAAATCATAGAAGAGTGTGTATTTTGAATCTACTCTGGAAAGGGGACCTGCTTTTGACAGGGGACAGAGAGTGACTGATTGGATAAGCTCACTTTGAATCAGCCCCCCCCCACCCCCTCTCTCTCTCAAGCTTTATGGGTGTCTATACTATATGCTGGCTGTCAGAGGCTTACACACGTCATAGGTGCCATAACATTTTGATTTAGAGGTTGAAAACTTGAAATAAAAGAAATCTATAGGTGTCAAAGAGGGCTTACTTCAAATTCTTTGTAATGTAATGGTGCAGAATGGTGTCGGTTGATACCCAGTGTGTTGAAGGGTCTCGTCCGTCCCCAGACAACTCAGACAGACTCTGTCACGTCACACAGGATCCAACTCTGGATGGCTTGCACATCCACGGGAAATAATTAAATTGCTTTTCTCTGCTTTACTCCTTTTTTAAATTCATGTGATGGTTTATGGTTCATTGAATTGTTTGATCTAGAAGTAGACATGTTTGCTGATGCATTATTGATATACTGTGTTTTTAGAATTTGGTGTTCGAGTCAACTACTTCCATGACATATCGATTTATATTTTATATTTATGTGAAATTCAGATACATCCATACATGGGGACCTGAGGACCTTCCCCTGTTCTATGATTGTTTTTTTGTCTCTGATGTTTAGAATGACTATCTTCATTACTGACAGAATGACTAATCAAGCATGGCAGCTAGTCATATCCGTTCTACACTCAGGGATGCGTTTAATGTGACACATTGCCATGTGTGACATTTTTGGTTTTCCTCAGGGTCACTTCAACTGATGGCCGATACTTCTCCGAATTCAAATTGAATGTTTTTGTTCGACAGTGCATCAGATGATTTTGCTCTTGGCTCTACCCTATTCTGACATTTTAGCCTTTGCAATTTAATAATTTATCAAGAGATGGTTCATGAGGGCGTCGCTGAACACAGAAGTGAGGTTTCCCATTCCTGGGAAAGAATATCAAGCTAGTCTGACCTAGAAATTCTCTGCTTCAACTGAAATGTCTTGTTTCCTCCTCTCTACCGTACATGTTTGTATTGACTATTTAATTTAAGCCCTTGGCTTGCATGGCTGCATTAGGCATGTAGAGGTTGATTGTGTTGTAGACTGAAATGCAAATGATCAGTTGCTGTTTTTCCTCAGATGTTGAGAAAAGACCAACCCACTAATATTGGGTCATTGTGTGTGTGCTTCTCTCCCTTCTCAGGTCTCTCTTTATGGTTAATAACCTCAACAGCAAAGTACTTCTTTGTGGAAAAGTAGGCCAAATCTAGTTTAAGTCATAATTTGGTATGGCCTCTTAAGAGCTCCCTGAGATGGAACAATTTCCAGCCTTGGCTAAAGCAGCTGGGTAAATATCTGGCCACAAGATTTTGCTTATCCGTTGTATGTGTATGTATGTTTATTTTTACTGTATTTTCTAAAGTATTCAAATCATGTATATTTCTTTTTCAATAAACCATTTTGCTATTCGCTGAATTAATTTATTTTCCAAGTTGTCAGTGTGATGGGGAGATGGTTATAACTGTCATGTTGATGAGCAGCCACCTGTCGCCTTGGCACCACATTCGTAGGCATGGAAGAGATTGCTTTTCGGGTAAGTAAAAAAAGAAAGAAGCAAAGCTTAGTTTAATTGAATTAGCCTTTTTTGCTTATATCCAGTTAGTGAGGCTGTCCTGTGTAATCAATGCCATCCATCTCACTGTCTTCCTGCCCCCTCTGGCAGCTTCCTTCATGTTTCTCCTAGAATCTCAAGTGTCATGGGCCATACGTGTTTTGTCATTGGCTTTCCTGACGGGTACAAATGCCCCGCATCCCTTATGGGGTGAGGTAATGTAGTGTGGTAAATACCTAGATTGGAGGGTGATGGCTGTGCCTCAGGCGTTGGACCATCAGTATTCATTAAAAGGCACCAGACTGGAAGGATGCTGGGACGCATGGCTGCGACCTGCTGTGTGGTCATGTGCAGGGTCATGTAATACAGATAGTAAACATAACAGCCCTGCTGTGGACAGCATCACAGTCTCCACAGTCTGCCATGTCCTGTTGTGCATGCCAATTGTGCCCAGGCAGTGAGACCACTGCTTTGTGTCCCACATAAAAGCACACTTCCTTCTGAAAGGGTCAAACATAGAGGCCTTTTGCAGAGTCATGTCAGTGTACCAGGGCAGGAGATTTCATCATATTCAAAATCAATGTGCTTTTCGGTGGTGTTTATAGTTGAAGAATTGCTGCGAAAACCTGTTGTAGTGAGCCAGTTCTATAAACGTCTCAAGCCGTTTCTTTGTGTCAAGGGAAATCTATAAAACAGGATAAATCGTCCCACTGGTCGTCCATCGCCAGTCTGACAGACGAATACATTACAATCTAATTACAATCCACTGATTCTTTGAAACACCCTGCATGGCCATACTTGTGTAGCCTATCATTCATTGCATGATTTACACCTAATTTGTGCCAAGGCCTAAACGTTTCGCTCCAAGTAACATGGCCTATTAATAAGAATGACTGACATCCACAGCATTCTGTACATGTAATCCTTGCCTGGATCGTGGTATTTGTGTGAAGAGAAGACAAGGTGAGAAAGAGGTTAGTGGAATGAGTCCTGATTGCCAATGGAGATGAGCAGGAGTGATGTGAGGAATGAAAGGCTAAACGTTTCATTGTCACTAAACCACCTTTCCCAACTTTGAAACCACAGTGGCATTCCAGGCTTCTGTAGCTACCTCTGTGCATCCCTACAGTGGTGTCGTGGAGATTGGCTATTAGGGTGTATAGGCAGTCTCAATTGTTTTGCTGGGTCAACGAGCTATGCACCTGCAGTAAGACCATGAACAATGGCCTATGTGTTCCTCTCAACCAGTAGCCTAACAGATCTCAGCAAGGCTAATTAGTAAATTACAATTACATAGAAAATACAATAACGGGGGACTTTTGCACATTGGGAATTTAATGTTGAAATTATATATTTTAAGTCATACTAAGAGCACCATGAATAAATTTTATTTAATTTGCAGTAGTGACACCGACTTAATAGCCTATTAGAGACAGAACGGACGCCTTTCAATGGTAAACGGGCACACCACTGGAGGCAGTCGAATACTGGTCGTTGAAACAGTTTCTGATGTGCCAATATTGAAGGGAGGGAGGGAGGGCAGAAGCGTGGTCTGCACAGATACAAATACTGAAAGTGTGTTCAACAGAGGCAGATTCGCAATTTTGCCACGGTTGAATCAGACCACGTAGGCTACAGCCGCATAATTCAAATCCATCGTTTCTCTGTTCACCTCCGCCGGGCAGGCGTCAATGTGTAGGGACGAGGACAGTGAAAGCGCCCTCTGTTGCAACTATCTGACTAAATACACACAGGGTAGACTACACCTCGGTTGACTGCTTGCACAGGGGCCAACATGTCAAAGGAATCGAGAGGAAGAGGTAAGGAATCTTTTAATGATATCGAATGCGTGGTGTAGGTGTTCTCCGGTGTTAACAGGTAGCATGAGTGAATCAACGTCTCGACCGTTTGCGGGATGCTCGGTTTACGCGCAGTCACCTCGTTCAAGTACAGACAATCTGTTGGAATGCGTGGAGGTTAGGCTGCTGTAGACTAGGCTACCTGTCAAGTCCAATCACGGGCTTCACAAGTCGACCTCTGGGTTTTTTGAATGGTGGGCTCAAAAGATGTTGGTCAATCGGTGTTTGTTGAACACCGTTTATATGAATTATTGTCATCGAAAAATCTATGACGTGACGTCTTTCCTGGACGAGAAAAGCATGTGTCAAAGTAATTTTTTGCCCTATGAGTATGCTGTCTGAATCAGTCATCTATAGCCTAATAGGTAGCGCATAAGCGTTATTCAGTCTATATTCATGATGGAGACAGATGAAAATGAAAGTCATCAGCTGGTCTTGAGTAGCACAAGTGAAGTGAAAATGTACATTTTGGCTTGAAACGTGATTCAGGCTGTAGCCTGCATTGGTTATATCACAAGTAGGCTATGTAGTCCAGCATACACACAAAATACAAAATATATAGTTAGGCTATCTTATCACTTGCATATCATATTGTATTATATCATATTGTAGCATATTACATCATGGGATGGATTGTAGTTTGTATCCAGTGCAGTTGGTCAAGAGGTTGAACTATGGCGATGTGTAATTGTGTAACCTATAAAAACTTTTTGGAAACAAGAATGATGACAGATTTATGATAAGCTGTCTGGTTGGTTCTTGTAAGCTACTTTAAAAGACTATCCCATGGCACGCCCATTCTAAATGAGTGTTCATAATCCGTTTCTCTAGAATATTTTAGCTCAGGTCGTCACAAGCGATTGAACCCTAATCAGTCTTGACATAGCCTACATCTTTTGCTGACTGCGTGGATGGATGATGAAAATAACCTTGCCCAGCCTCATATCTTGTTTTTACTGTCCATTTTAATAAGTCGGGGGATTTCATTGGCTGTTGATCAGGCAACGATTTTAAAAGCTGACCATAATCATAAGACTACATTAAAGATTATATCTTATAAGACTGGTCTTACTGCCAGACTTCTGACCTACTGATGTTTCCTCAAGGAGTGCAAATAATCACACAAGTCTGAAGTAAAGCAGATCATATCACAATAACACCTTGCTCTCACCTGTCTAATAGGTTGATGGGTATATCTCATAGTCTATTACCAGATGTAGAAATTGTATACACAATGACTATAGAATCTGATCCTAAAAATACCACTAAAACACATTTAAGGAGTCAACCTGCCCTTGAATACAATTATTTTGTGCGTGGCTGTAAGCCAGCGCACCATAGACAGCATTTGTCCGGTTGTCACTCCCTCCCCCCTGCCTTCCCTCCGTCCCGTTGTTGACCTGCATTTCTATGTTGCCACCACAAGAGGCAGTGGTCCCATCATACCAAAATAAATACACTATGACATCGCACACTTTCAAGTTCCTTAGTAGTGTAATGAATAAAGCATCCGACTCTCATGTGGGAGATCAGGGGTTCAAGACCCCAGTGGGGAAGATTTTGGGAAACAATACCCACTCTCTGCAAGCCTGTGGGTCTATTCCTACGTTTACTTTCGGCCTTTCCATCCCTCTCCCTCCCTCCTTTCACTCTCCTTTCCCATTTTTGGGGAAGTACGGGAGAGATTCCATAGGAACAAAAACACTATGACATCCCGTAGTGTAGTGGATAAAGTGTCCGACTCCAATGCGGGAGATCAGGGGTTCAAGACCCCAGTGGGGAAGATTTTGGGAAACAAAACCCACACCCTCTGCTAGCCTGTGGGTTAATCCTACTAGACTTGTGCTTACTGTTGTTTCTCTGTGTATGCAACTCTGTGTTTTGTTTTCTGCTCCTCCTGTTCTCAGTCCCACTCCCAGATTCCTGAGTGGATCCAGTAATAATTCATATAATTCAAAGCATTTTCATAAATATGAGCATCGTGATTTGTCATTTATGTTTGTCACTAGATGTTATAGAAGTTATGTAAAAATGTGGTTACCTGGTGGTGCTATATCAGTTATTGAATTAATGTGCAGTAATTGAACATTTGAAATACTCCTGTTTTGAAATTATACCTACAGTATAGGTGTCGCAGTAATTACCCATTATATATTATACTATACTTTGCATGTATTTACCAGGTAAATGTTAAGTAATTGGGGGACTATGAAAGGAAGGGTTACCAAAAAAATTTCAGAGTAAATTAATTTAGCAAAAGAAATCCATAAGCCTAGGGCCAATGGGCAATAAACTTCTGATGGAATGGTGGTGGAGCAATAGCGGGAGCATTTCAGATTACTAGTGGACCGCTGTCCCTGACGCTAATAATCCGCCAGAGGTCTGCTCGCCATTCGATGTGCAAATGGCCAGGAACCTGCCAGAGGATTTGACCAGAGGTCCGCCAGCAGATTCCCGCTCTAGGTCCGCTAGCCTTGTGTTATATTCCGCCGGAGGTCCGCCAACTCGTCCATCGGGGACTTGCTGTTGGTCCGCTAGCCTTGTGTTATCTGGGTTTATCCCTTACCTTAGTCCAGAAACAGAAGTTGAACCAATTGCAGCAAAATAGCTAACGTTACAGGAATAATCAGTGTAGCTGCTTTAGCCACTGACCGCTACCATTAATGTTATGGAAGCTGCTGCTAGTTGTTGTGAGCTCATGAGCTAACTGGCTATCCTGCTCTTATTGTGCTGGATTAGCATTGGAAGCATTGGAACTGATGAATCCAGGCGACAAGACCTATCTTAATTTATCAGACATTATTTCATGTCATTTCAATTCACAGCTATTTCAGTGGCATGCCTAGCTTCCGTCCCACCAGTCCTGAACAAAAACAAGCCAGCCACGCACATACTGGCTGGGCCTGGCCTGGTTTTTGCTAGAGTAGCATGCACTCAGGTCTAGTTTTACTGATGGTTTAGGGCAGTGTTCACCAGATGTGAAGAGAGGGACCGGGCCCACGTCATGGCAAGATATCTTCCCATGAATTATTAAATCAACTCAATTAGCCCATGATTAGAAGAGACGATGGAGATGGAATACAATGGAGGACAGTTCCAGTTATGGGATATAAGGTTTCCTTCAGTTGCACAGAGCTTATATTTTACATACACCCAATGTAAGGTAGTGACAGTAGCAGGCTAGAGTAGGGCACTCATTTTGGCAAAATGCTTTCACTTATAGACTACAGTAGCTAAGGACAAATCATTAATTTCCTTGATACCATTACAGACTGATTTTGTCTCTACCAGTGATAATTGGTATCCTTTTACCAGTTACAGTAATCACAATGCAGGGGAAATGATCACCTCGTCATCAAACTAATAGCACATACTCTTTATGGTCATGGTCATCATGTGAGCCATCATGGTTACTACTTGATGCAGGACACTCCATTGAATCATGCAATGCTTGAATAGGCTAGTGCACGGTTGAGGGCAAGCTGCAATATTTAGGAGTTACTATGAAGACATACTCATTTCTTATTTTATATATCCTTCTACGGCTCAGGAGATAGAGTAGGTCGTTCAGTGATTGTAGGGTCGGCGGTTCGAATCCCGTTTCTCCTGTCCACATGTTGAAGTGTCTTTTGGCAAGACTTTGAACCCCAAATGGCTTCCAATGAGCAGGCTAGCACCTTGCATGTCAGCTGCCGCCAGTGTGTGGTTGTGTGTGTGAATGGGTGAATGAGAGGCCATTGTAAAGCACTTTTAATAAAAGTGCTATAAGTGCAGTCTATTCACCATTTACCATATTTAAAAAACAAAATTAAACCCAAAATTGAATTTCTATATAGGAACAATTTTTCTTCCTCCAAGGCACGCCTCAGCCTCTATCTTATAGTCCCTTGACCCTATCTATCATAGTGCTTTAATATTCATCATGGGTGAGCGTTTAGAACTCATCATTGCATACTCTACCAAAAATTAGAGTGGCCCTCTATTGAACTCAGGAGAATACATTTTTCGAACTATCCCACTTGCTCACATCTACAGTACTGTACCAGTAGCATTAAATGGCCAGGCTACAGCTAGAACTATTTGGGGAAACGTTGCTTTTCGCATTGCGGGCCCTAAACTCTGGAATTCCTTTCAGAAACAAAACAAGCTCCCATCTCTTATTCCCCTACAGACACTTAAATAATTATTAACTGATACCTATGAGAATGTAGTTTGTAAACTACAAGCCATAGCTGCATGATTGGCTGACATCTTGGAGTGGATAGCGACACACCACCTCAAGCTAAACCTGGACAAGACTGAGTTGCTGTTCCTCCCGGGGAAGGGCTGCCCGCACCGGGACCTGGCTATCAGCATTGAAGACACAGTGGTAATGCCGACTCTGACCGCGAGGAATCTGGGTGTTACCCTGGATGACCAACTGTCATTCTCCGCACATATCACATCCATTACACGCTCTTGCAGATTCCTGCCCTTTCGTCACTGACAAAATGGCGCAGGTGTTCATCCAGGCCCTTGTCATCTCCCGCCTGGACTACAGGAACTCCAACCTTGCAGGGGCCCCTGCATCAGACATTAAATCCCTGGAACTTGTCCAGAAAACTGCTGCTCGCCTGGTGTTCAACCAAGTAGTAGTACACAGACTTTTCCTATGTTATGGTAAATTCAATTATTGTAAGTTATGTTAAATGCAGTTATTGTAAACGTCAGCTAAATGACTGTAATGCAATGCAATGTAAAAGCAATTAATGCTAGTCATTTCCTTATTGCACTTATACATCCCTTATCCCCCTACAGTAAAAACACTTAAATAATTATTACCTGATAGCTATGGGACTAGTTTGTAAATGACAACTTTGATGCTAGTCATTTCTACGGAAACCCTAAGCGGCCATGCATTTATACTGTACTTTTCCCCCTCCATTTTCTCGTGATAACAAAATAATTAGGTGGGCTAGCATGTAGAAGCTAGTTCAACTTGTAATATTCCCACTATTTCTTTCTTTCTTTCTTTCTTTCTTTCTTTCTTTCTTTCTTTCTTTCTTTCTTTCTTTCTTTCTTTCTTTCTTTCTTTCTTTCTTTCTTTCTTACTTATAGTTCTCCCAGTCTCAGTTTTTTGGCCCTTAACTACTTCTTCATACTTTGTGCTAGAAACTTCATTCAAACTTTAAAACGTTCATGATGTTTAGCTGTTTCCCGGACTTGCATGCTTCATGCTTTCCCATGCAAACAATTGATGGAATGTTCAGTGTCAGTTGTGATTTGAATTCGGGTGCATGCGCAGCCTCTCTTAAAGGTACAGACACCCTTCTATGACTACTGTAGCATTATATTTCTACCTTCAGATGAATGATACAGATGAGATGTAACTCTTAACAATCTGGAGCTCAAGGCTCTCAAGACAGTGGAGATGATTGTAGATTTTAGGAAAAAAACAGCCACCCTGCGCCACACGCACGCACGCACGCACACACACACGCACACACACACACACACACCTTAGTATTCTAAACAATCTGGGGATTAGTCTTGCCACCCACAGTCTTCACTGGTGAGGGCAGTTGGGTAGCCCGGAGAGGGGTACACTGTCCCCGACCTGCTATGACATGAAGGGGGGTGTTTCGCCACGGGTTTCGCTATCACGCCACTAACCACACCACGGACCCCTCAACTCAGCCTTTGAGTGAGCTAGAGACACACGGTCTTCACCGGTGGAGTCAGGTAGGTGGCCCAGAGAGGGGTACACTGTCCCCGACTGGCTCTGACCTGAGGGGGCGGAGTCTCACCACTACGCCAGAGTCTACACCACGGACCCCACAATTCAGCCCCTGAGTGGGTTAGAGACCGTCTTCGCCGGTGGGTGCATGGAGATTGCCCGGTCTGTAGTAGTACTAGCAGTAGCTGCTACATACAGCTGCAGCAGCTAGCCCACCTCACATTTTCTCCAGGAAATTTACTTTCTAGTTTAATTTGTTTTCTCATGATAACGGGATCATTTTTTCGAGACCTTGTGAAAATAAAATGTGGGCCTATAAATAGCCTAATTGCAGAAAACACGATTCAGTGCAGTGCAGCAATGTCGGGGAATATCAGTCAGCGCGTGACATTTCTATTCAATCAAGGCCTGACACAGGCTGAAATAGTTTTGTGGCTTGCATTATCCAATGACCAGAAGGAGATTGGACTGTTCAATGTGCAATGACCAGAAGGAGATTTGACTGTTCCTTAAGTTCTGCAGAGGATCAGACCTTTTTCTGTCGAAGACCATCAAGGTCACGGACATGTCAAGAGTTCTCAACCTCGGCCCTTTTCCACCCAGCCACAAATGGGTTGGCAGAGAGGTTTGTGCAGACCCTCAAACAGGGGCTCCGAGCATCCAGGCAGGATGGAGGAACACCGCAGTCTAGACTGTCCTGGTTCTTGGCATCATACAGTAACACACATGCCACCACCGGTGAAAACCCAGCAGTCCTGATGTTTGGGCGTACTCTGCGGACGCGCCTAGATCTCATGAGGCCTAACAGACGCAATGAAGTGCTGAACAAACAGGCAAGGATGCTGCCTGGGGCATGGGAGCGCCAAGTCACCACTGGACAGGAAGTCATGGTGAGAGACTATCGGAGAGGTGGGAAGTGGGCATATGGGGTAGTGCAGGCTCAAACAGGACCCCGAAGTTATGAGGTACAAGTGGGCCCAGGCATGGTTTGGCGACAGCACATTGATCAAATGCATTCGGGAGGAGGACAGACATCAGTACAGCCCACAGTAGAGCAGGAGCGCTGCAGAATGGAGAATGCAGCCGCAGGCGAACATCAGCCAATGGGCATCCAAGAAGATATGGATGTAGGTGGTGGTAACATAGGGCCACAGATCGGAGATGGACCAGGAACTGGGATACCTTTACCACAGAAACCAGAGACTATGAAACAGCCACCGCAAGAGCCACCAATGACAGACAAGCGATACCCAGAGAGAGTACGCAACTCACCAAAAAGACTGAATTTATAGACACTTGATTCTAGTTCTAGACTCATTATTTTCAAGATATTGGTTATTCAAGAGAATCTACCTAATTTATTTTTGTTTATATTTGAGATACAACTTGGATTGTATGAGGGAGGAGTGTTTTGTTCTAGGGTTCTTTAAGAGACTATTATTGTGTACGTGCTACGTCTCACGTTACGTTGTATTCATGCTCTCGGCAACTAGAGTCAGTAAAGCTGCAAGTTACACCTAACCCCAAGTGTCATTATTACCTATATATATATATATATGTAAGACACCACACATCCTATTATTTCAGTGCAACATATTGATAACACTGGGACTGGTGTCTTGAGTGCATGATAATAACCAGGCCAGGTCCAGCCTGGCTTATGTGCGTTGGCTGGCTTGTTTCTGTGCACGACTGGTAGGACGGTAATGTAAGATAAATAAAGATGGGTCTTGTCACCTGGACAGTTCCAATGCTTCCAATGCTAATCCAGTACAATGAGAGCGGGATAGCCAGTTAGCTCATGGGCTCACAACAACTAGCAGCAGCTTCCATAACATTAATGGTAGCGGTCAGTGGCTAAAGCAGTTACACTGATGATAACATAAAGTCATCCCCACCGGGAACCCCGGTCTCCTGGGTGGGAGTCCAATGCTCTCACCACTACTCTACTTGTGCAGTGGAGATCGACGGGTGGGTTTTGGTGTCCTTCTTCCAGTCCCTAGTGTGGGTTGGGCTTAGAATATGGGTTGGGGTTGGGACAGGATCTGATCTATAAAGCAAGGGGTAATGGTTGGAGTGAAAGGATCAACATTTGGAGGTTTGGGATATAGTCCCATAAAGTCATCCCCACCGGGTCTTCAACCCGTCTCCAGGGTGAGAGTCCAATGCTCTCACCACTACTCTACTTGTGCAGTGGAGATCGGCGGGTTGATTTTGGTGTCCTTCTTGATTTTGGTGTGCTGGGACTACTGCCTCTTGTGGTGCCAACAGAGAAATGCAGGCCAACATTGTCCGCAGTAACGGAGGGAGGGAGGGAGGGAGTGATAACCGGAAGAACGCTATACTAGGTGTGCTGGCTTACAGCCATGCACAAAAAAAGCATCAATACATTAAGATCATTCCTCCATCACCACCTAAAGCTGTGCCAGTCAACAGTCAGTCTAATCATCGAAAATAAACCACATTTAGGCGTAGAGTGACTGGTGCATCACATCCCATACAAAAATGAATTACTATAGGATTTGAATTGTCCTACTCCTATTGTAATGAGGACTGTCTGTCTATAATGCAGTAGCGTACCGTGGGGTCTTGCACAGGGTCTTCTCCGACATTGTTATTACTCCCAATGCCCCCCAACTCCACACACACACACACACCCCGTACACACACACGCAGATAGGGATAGATACGCACGTAGGGGTCAGTGGCGTCTGGTGGGTCCTAGAACCGGGTAAGCCAAATACTCATACTCACTCAAATACCCATTATATATAGACCCTTTTATTGTTGGTAAACAATTAAGTGTGCGCATTTTGGCAACAAAAGAATGAACTACGGATGCCACTGGTGTTGTCAAATGCATCGATTCTATTGACCTGGTGGTGCTACTGTATGTCAGTTATTGAATTCATGTGGTAGAGCGATCGCCCATAAATAAACGAGCGTGGGTCTTTTTTTTTTTTTTTACCCTTTTACAGCCTTCGTCAGCACAAGTATGCGCGCGCATTCTTGAAACAGAAGCAGGGGAAGACAGACGAATTCAGAGCGAGCCATATTTTAGTGCAAAGTAGTATTTTATATACCATCAAGATGTCTGGCTGTTGCGTCTACGGGTGTACAAATTGGCGCTCTATAGTGGCAAGCTTTATTCGTTTCAAGAGGAAACCGGCCTTTTCAGAACTGGAGTTGACGCAACAACCAGACATCTTGATGGTATATAAAATACTAGTCTTTCTCACAATCTTCGCGGTGCTAGGCAGAGCACTATCCACTCGGTCACCGCTGACCTAGGAAATCTGTGGAGTCTTTTTGTTTTGATGTTCTGGGACCACTGCCTCTTGTGGTAGCAACATAGAACTGCAGGTCAAGAACCCGATGGAGGCACAAATCGGCATTCCCTTTTCATGGTGCGATGGCTTACAGCTAATGCACAAAAACTGTTTAATACAAATCTGTTTAACTGTGCAATACAGTAGCAATACAGTAAGAATATGGTGTGTGTATAAAGTGTATGTTAATAATAATAAGAATGAATTAAGTTAAAGGTGCTCTGTTCGATTTACTGCACTTTTTGTATAAAAAAAAATCCAATATATGCAATAAATAGGTCCATGGGAGTCATAACTATCTGTATAGAGAATATAGCCAACGGTGTAGTGCCTGTGGAGCAAATGCAGAATTTCTTTTTTTTATGAGCGAAGCCTGCCAGGCGCTGAGCCCCACCCCCTGAACGGCACCGTATGGAGTGAAAAAGCCCACTTGTGTTTATCTGATACGCTGCACCACTGCCCCATCTAGTGGCTGAAAAAAATCGAATTGAGCGCCTTAATGATAATTACTTATTCAAGAAAAAAGACCTCTGGTATCGGTATGGGATCGGTATCAGCAGATATCCAAATTCACTTATCAGAATCGGATCGGATCTGAAAATAAGTGGATCGGGGCATCTGTAATTGTGATACATTTCACCGTACAGCATATGAGACCGGTAATGAGAACAAGCTTCCTGCTAGTTTTTCAACGCGTATTAATGCCTTGGCCTAGCCTGGCGTCCCCAGCCCGATGAGCTCACATTCGATTTCACTTCGCAGATCAGTCTGGACATCCAACCGTTCGAACGGAATCCGCTCAAACAGAAATGTATTAGTTCCAGTCACAATCGTTTATCTAATATGGGGCAGGTTTAATAAGATGACGGAACAGAGGAGCACCTTACAGGCATTTTCGCTGATTGGTTGTAGGTTTATCCAATTGTGTCAAGAAGCTTTTTGATCTACGCCCATTGGTAACGCTCCTTGGGAATTGGAAAGCAACTGTGAGTTTCCAGACCCTTCACATTTTTGCGAATTGGGTCTGGCTAAGCCAGGCTAACCCTGGCCACTTCCATTGTAAAGAAATTTGAGTCGGACTAAAATCTCGATCCAGCTCAATATTTGAGACGTTCAATGAATTTATGGTCTCTATGTTTCAGATTGATGTTAGACATCAGAAATAGGGCTAAATGTCCAAAATAGCACACTGCCCCTTTGGTGTTATTTTAAAATGCTCAGATCTCTAATGTACAGTAATTATGTGCACTCCTTGAGCATCAATACCATTTTGTTGCAATGTTTGAGTGGATTATTTTTTTCAGGACACAGCTGTTTTCCATCAGCTAAAATCTCACCCTCACTGTTCTAAGGTTTTTTCGGTTGCTGCCCAAACGATTGTGTCCTTCCTGATTTGCACAATGATTGGGATTCGGCACAGAGCTAAAAATAGATGTGTATGAGAGTCAGTGTCAGAGAGGTGGTCTCTCCCTCCAACTGTATATCTCTCTCTCATTCTCTCTCCCTCTCATCTCTCTCTCATTCTCTTTCATTCTCTTTCCCTCCCATATCTCTCCCTCTCTCCCACCTCATTCTCTCCTTCTCATTCTCTCTCCCTCCCTCCCTCGCTCCCATCTCTCTCTCCCTCTCTCTCTGTTCCTTCCTTTTTCTCACATTCAGTCAGTGAAGGATCACATTTGAATCACTTAATCTATTTTCTCCATCAGTCATTTAATTTGCACTTTTGTTAGCAAAGCAGGACAAAAGTCATTGTCATCAGCCTGAGTTTAATGCCCTGCATTATTTTATGTAAGAATATCTGCTCTCTGCCTGTTTCAATTGCTTTATGTGTTTTACGTACAGTAAATGATATATTTGGTCCAGACCTAACTACTGTTATGTGGTGCAGTTGGCAATATGTGGAATTCTAGAATGCTTTTGCCAGTATTTGCAGTATCCTGCCAAATACTCAACGGGCAGCCTGCTCTCAACGCCGCACCACAATGCTAACAATTCTTCAGACGTGTGTGCTAATGAATGCAGCCCCTGACCTCTGTCACTTTATTCGAGCATGCAAAACAGTGTTAATTTGAATTTAACAGCCGCTTGTCATGAGGAGGCACACATGGTCTGTGTTGGCGAGGACTGCCCACAGTGCACACACCAGCTGCTTCGCTGCTAGCTGAAGTCATAGGCAGAATGTGCCGGCTCACCTGGAGTAGGCAGCCTGGGAAGCTGGTGCACATTTGGCAGATTTAGTCACATCTAACATTAACACATAAAAGAACAAACCTCTGTCTGTCTGTTTCTATTTTCCTCGGACACCGTCGGCCTGACATTATTCATATTTGGCACCAATATTGGCATCGGTCCTGGACAGAAAGTGATGGGGACAGATTTTTTAGGGCCCACTAAATGGCCAATTACTAATAAATAATTATGAATAATAACACATATCTTCTGCCATCTTGGATCACACACCCTCTCGTTAGTGATCAGAGCAGTTGTCTGTCTGTCAGTTGGTTGTCCTCTGGTCGATCTAGCGGTCAGTGAAATCGAACGTTGGACATCATTGGCCAGTTTGGAATCGACAGTTTGGAATCAAGTTAGTTCCTAGAACTAAAAATTTCGGAACTACACATTGTAGTAGTGCATTCACACCGTGGGGACAGTACAAGTGACTATCCTGCTTATTGCCTGTTTATCGCAGGGCAGGCGGAGATAGAAAAAATAACTTATCCTCATATTTCTATCCAGGGAGAAATTTGTAGCAGATGTCTTAGTTACAACAAGATTGGACTACAGTAGGAAAGTAGTTTTGTGTTTACATGTATTAAACCTTTATTTTAAACTTGAAAATCAGCTGAGGCGCAAACTTAATTTACAGTAATGTTGAGTAACAGTACTAAACGATGCAAAATAAACAATGCAACAAACAAACAAACAAACAGGAGAATAAGAGATATGAGACAAAAGATGCAAGACAAAACTCAGTCAGATAAAACAACTACAGTACAGGCAGAAGTAAAATGATTAAGAAGTAATGATAGGGGAACTAGAGAGTCCAGCTTAAAATAAATTTGGAGAGAGATCCAGGCAGCAGGAGCATAAAAAGAAAATGTTTTAGCCAGCTCAGTCCGAACTCTTGGAATATATAAAGAGAGCCACCAAGTGTGATGAGGGCCAGAAAACAGGACAAGCACTGAAGTGATCTAAAATGGAAGTTTGCTTAGAAGGGCCTGTTAGATGAAAATATGCATATACCTGTCATGTCTCTGACAGAGGGAAGACCATCCAACATTAGCATACAGAATACAGTGATGAGTGCTGTAGGGATCTCCAGTAATAACCCTAATGGCAGAGTGGTAAATGGCATCCAAAGGCTTAAGAATAGAAGCATAGAGAGTATCAACTAATGATTGCACATTTTTTACAATGGCCTATGCTACACCCCTCCACCGAGTTTCATGAAAATCGGTCTGGTAACTTTTGCGTAATCCTAGTCCAAAGAAAATGATGGGAGGTGAATGGCGCCCCATGATTAGGATACTCTCCAGGGGCCTCATTTATCAAAGAGCGTGTAAATTCAGGTGTAAAAGAGGGCGTACGACGAAAACGCGGAAAATGCGAAATGTCGCGTACGACAAGAATATTTACACGTTTTTCGGATCTATCAAAAATGTCGTACACGCTGCTGCGCCAATTCCTCCACGAAAAATCCGACGGTGGCGTAGAAGAGAGCGGACGCGCACGCGCCCCGTGTTCCGCCCTCGCCACGCCCAAATCCAACCATATATGGTCAAAACTATGACAGCGCACAACGTGGATACCCCGGAAGGAACCGACATAATATAGCGTGGAGCATAGGAAAGACAAATATGTTTATGGAAAAACGCGGAAAGAAGAGAAACTTTTCGGAGACCGAGGTGCATGTGCTTGTTGGTGAGGTCCACGCGAGGAAAGAAAATCATCTTCGGAAGGTAAGCTATTTGTACGAGCCTACATTTGTCTGATTGCTCCTACAGTTTAGGTAGCCTACTGTACGTTTCGTGCATCCTGTATGTGGCGTAGGCTACACGGACATTCTGTATTATGTGGCTGTGAGGAAAGCAAACATTCCACACATTCTGTGGTAGGCTATGATTGATTTAGGACCAAAAACAGGGAACGATAACACAGATGACCACTTCATAATGTTAGACCACATTAAACATTTTCCCCTCTGGGAAATTAAGACTCATCTAAATCACCCGGTAAATCACACTTAAGCATTTATTTGGCTGCCAACAGAAAAACATATCAATTGAATATGGCTACACAATGAAATGTTTAATGCATAATCAAGTTAACAGACAAACTCAAAGAAAATGACTGAAATTGTTTCTCCAGACTCTGACGTGGGGTGGGACTCAGAGGAGGGGGAGTCTGCAGTGGTCCTTGACCTGACGGTCGTGCCCCCGCCGGTTGCAGCCTCTACATCCAGCGCCACGACCTCCAGCGCACCGGCCTCCACCTCCAGTGCCATCTCCAACGCCTCCGTCTCCGTCTCCACCGCCCACGCCTCCACCTCCGGCTGCCAGCGTCCCTGCCTCAAGGGTCCCTGAGGGCTGGGCTTCCTCTCAGACGCTGTGCTGGAGGCTCATGACCCTAGAGGCCCAGAGGGACATGGCAGAAGGGATTGGGGAAGTTGTGGGGCAGTTGTGCAGCAGTTGGTGGAGGTCACCACACTACACCACCAGAGCCAACAGGACATCCTCACTGCACTTCATTCCCTCACACATGCTGTCACGGACCTCACACTGTCACTCACTACCACACTCACGGACCTCACACAGTCACTCACTACCACACTCAAGGACCTCACACAGTCACTCACTACCACACTCACGGACCTCACACATTCACTCACAAACACACTCACACACCTCACACAGTCACCCACCAACAGACAATAAAATGGTAGAAATGTGAACCTTACTTGTTTGTGTCTTCATAGCTGGCGCATGACCTCAGTGTGGGCCCTTTGGCCCCGCTGGTAAACCTCATGACATGAGGGCTTGGGTCCTCATTTAGTGGTGGGGTCTTGACTGGTTCTCATTCTTATCAGCTTTGAATATATATCTTGGCAAACATAACAGAATGATGTACAAGGAGGGGACAGATACCTAGTGAAAGTACTATTGGTTGCTAGTAAAAAGACAATAATGAGGGCTTGGTATAAGGTGGAACCCCGAACCAAGGAGCAGTGGTGGGTGTTGTGGAGGAGATTTATGAGATTTATTTATGCATTGAGGATGCAGGAAGGAAAGTTTGAAGGGAGATGGGAAAAATGGATGGATTATAGAAGGAAGTGTGATGATACCAGTAATATTAAAATTGTCATATTTGAGTAAGAAAATAAAGCTGCATGGATGGAAGTACCCATAAGCTGTTATTGTAAGTTTTTATGTTTTATTGTATTGTCGTTGTATGGATGGAAAATGCTAATAAAGATTAAAGTAAAAAAGACAAAGAATATGTATCTTGGCTATGCACACACCAACAAGCCAGCCGTCACGCGCAGCGCCTGCCTCCAGTCTAGCCCTACCCTGCTGTGCGCCAGGGTGAATGAGTCATGCGTGGAGCCAGGCCACCGTGCCACTACACTTGTGATGAGCATGTCGGCGTCACATATGATTTGGGTATTTCTAGTGTGCACATTTTTGCGATTCACATAGACGTATTCATTCACTGATGGTGCCCTTATGTGGGTGCAGTCGCCATCGCCGTCACCTCTTTGGAGTTCTATCTCGGCCAGTAGGCCGAGTAGCGCCGGATTCATTTAGGCTCGCATTACGCACAGGAGGACTGTCATTTATATGCTTACCAAACAGCAAACAGGTCCACATGATCACATATTAATGACAATCTAATTGGTCAATTATTGCCGTTTGATGGAGTGCCTGCATTAGGTGTGTGACATATAGCGCGGAAAGGTTTGGGACAGCGCATAGGTTCAGTTTGGGGAACAAATCCATATCGGACCATTAATGAGCTGGTTAGAGGACACGTCTAATCTTGCAGTGCGATATATGTTGGTGCTGAATTGGGCTATTAGCCTACATGATTGTGCGTTCATGAACTGTCGCTCTTATTCTCTCCATCAAACATTGTAATTCACCGACGCACCACCTGCGTCGCCAGTTCCCCCTGTGTTCAAAAAGGGTGTAGAAAACCGTGTAAATCGGTACGGCTACTTGAGAGGTGTCCTACAAAAGCACGTAGAAAGGCGACAAAATTTTCGCCCTTTCGGCTTGATAGATTGCGCTGTGGGGGGGGGAAATGGCGTACGCCTGAAATCGCGGAAAAGACCGTGTAAAAGAAGGCGTACCTCAATGATAAATGAGGCCCCAGAACTAGTAGGCACTACTCATACAGTCCCCCTTTCGACCATGCCATTTTGAGGGCCGGTTCGGAGCCGGTGCCGAATCGCAAACCAGGGCTGCGTTCCGAATCGCATACTTCTACTTCTTACTACCAGTACCTACTACAGCTGCCCTTAGAAAGTACGTACTTTGCAAGCAGTAGGCATCCAATTGGGACATACTACCTCGTCATAACATTACGCCTTGAAATTTGCCCACATCCGTCGCTGTCCGAACTTGCCATCTCTGAGGGATCTCTATTAGATGATGGTCAGCTGGCTCTTTTTACCAACTGCAGTCATTTCAGCTTCCACTGGCACATTTTTCCCCCAGATTTTTCTTTTTCAGAATTGACATTTTTTAAGGGCTCATGCCCTATGTTGCATTAAATAGTATTTTGTACAGTAGATAGAAATGTGGTATTTGGCACATTGAGTTGTTTGTCAGGGTGTTACCTGTATTTTCATAAAAAAAAGACTGGGCACGACACAGGATGCTATTTAATATAGATTTTTATTTATTAAAGTCCCGTCTCGTTTACCATGATTTGTGTATGACTACTTCTTTGCCATCCCCTTTCATAACCAAATGTGATCCAATGGCTTCTTGATTTTGCTCTCAAAGTGCGCCAAATTGATGCATTTAAATTAACAATGTAAAAAAAATTCATAGCTGCGCAAAATCCTGTGGGAAACACTGGGTACATCTCCTTTAATTCCAGCGCTCACTCTCTGCGCTCAAATGATACCCTCCAGCTGTCTGTACTAGGGCTCGTACAGAGCTAGGTAAACAGGCCTTTAGGATTTCCGCCCCTACAGCCTGGAATGTGCTGCAGGCAGAGCTTAAGCTGGAGAAGCTGGTGTTGTTTGGTCAGTTTAACCAGGCCAGGTCAAGCCTGGCTTATGTGTGTTGGCTGGCTTGTTTCTGTGCAGGACTGGTAGGACGGTAATGTCTGATAAATAAAGATGGGTCTTGTCACCTGGACACATCAGTTCCAATGCTTCCAATGCTAATCCAGCACAATGAGAGCGGGATAGCCAGTTAGCTCATGGGCTCACAACTAGCAACAGCTTCCATAACATTAATGGTAGTGGTCAGTGGCTAAAGCAGTTACACTGATGATTCCTGTAATGTTAGCTATTTTGCTGCAATGGGTTCAACAGGGGCGGCGATATAGCTCAGGAGGTAGAGCAGGTCGTTCAGTGATCGTAGGGTCGGGGGTTCGGATCCCGGCTCCTCCTGACTACCTGTCGAAGTGTCCTTGGGCAAGACACTGAACCCCAAATTGCTCCCAATGAGCAGGCAAGCGCCTTGCATGGCAGCTGCCGCCGTTGGTGTGTGAATGGCGCTCCGGGCCAGTGTAACAACTGGATGGGGAGCGCGTTACAAATGCAATACCTATACCTAACTTTTGTTTCTGGATAAAGGTCATGACTTGCTGTTTTGCACTTCCCTTTAGGTGGTGAATAAGTAGACCCAAGACACAATGGGTTATTTGGACATCTACTAGGATTTTGATATTATATTGATATGAAGATATGAAAGATATGAATGCCCTTAGAAGTAAATTGTAATTAAAATGGTTCTTAGCTAAGTAACCTAAGTGTAGGCAGACTTGAAAGGTCAATTGTAATAATATCATGAATGAACAATTGTAAACATAGTACTCAACAGAATAGGTAATACTCAAGTCTTGACTGAAACTATTCCTAAATGCTTTATTAAACATACAGACATGCACATTAAAAGTAGCCATAAGTTGTTATTTTGCATGTGCTCTCAGGACATGTTGTGGTTGTAACCATCTTTGTAAAGAAGAGAGGCATGTAATGCACATTATACAGTAATCATGTAACGGTATCAAAAACTCACGGTACGGTTATATCACAGTATCAAGGTCCACAGTACGGTATATCACGGTATTAAACACAGTTTTAAAACACAAAATTTAAAGAGGAAGAAGATTTGTACTTTGGAAAAAACACCATAGCATTTATTAAACACATTTCTGATGTGTACAGTTTTTTTCTTTTAATTTAAAGTGCTTCTTCTTTCCTTACAATCACGGATCAACGATGATCAGTTGCACCACTATTCAGTAGTGATAGAGGAGGATGAATACCACCTACTAGCAAACAAAACATGTTCAGTCACAATTATACTGTTAAAAATAAGACGCCTGGATAAATAAATATGTTTTCCAACGGATATATTTGACGAAAGTAGATTAATAGGCAAGCCGCTTTTCATCGCTAACTCAGAGCGGGGAGAGCAATCTGTTCGTGGACTACAAGAACGCGTCATTGATACCTTTGACTGCGCATGTCAAAGGTATCAGTGATGCGTTTTTTTCAAAGATGGCGCGGTTCAATAGCGGACTATCCACTCGGCCACCGCTGACTGGGGAAATCTGTGGAGTCTTTTTGTTTTGATGGGGATAAAATCACGGAGTCTGGAGGTGTTTGCCTCCCACTCCCTATGCCAGGTGTGGTCTGCCCATCCTGCCTCGCTGATGTTAAGATCTCTGCATTGCTGCAGGAGATCCCATGCGGCAGAAGGCGCATGATCGATAGAACTGAGACCTTCAGAAATGGACGGAAAATGCTGAAACTCCTCTCCAGCGTTTCCCTCCTTGGGTTGGACGGACATGCTCTCATAGTGCCCGTGTCCTTATTGATACCCAAATAAACAATCTGACAGGCCGGCCACAGAGCGCTCTTATCCTAATTGACCACAAACCTCTGGTCGGTGAGATGTCTCACCAACGTGGTGGTGTGCGTCAAGCCAGAATAGGCCATGGAGCCAGAACCAGCAGGTCATCCATGTACATGAGGATCCTGATGCCCTGCCGGCGCAGTTGTCTCAATGCCGTCTCCATACACAATGGAGAAAGTCCTAGGGGCGAGCACATATCCAAACAGGAGTCTGGTATATTCATACGCCACTCCCTGGAAGGCAAAACGCAAACACATCCTATGCCGAGGAGTTATCGGCACGTGGAAGTAAGCATCTTTCAGGTCTATACTGGTGCAAAAAAAGTTGGAGGTCCAAAATTGGTCTCACGCCTCCCGTCTTCTTGGGCATGATGAAGTAGCGGGAATAATACCCCTCGTTCCTCTGCTCCAGCAGTTACTGCTCCCTTCGATAAAAGCTCTGCAATCTCTGCTGACAGAGCTGCGGCTTGATCAGGATGCGGTATCACCGTCTCCACAACGCCTGTGAAGGGCGGAGGGGGCAGCGAAACTGAATGGAATACCCCTCTATCTGAAAACGCTGTAACCAACTGTCCAGGAGGCACATCTCCTACCAGATTGTTAAGCGGTTTGAAAAAGGCTGTGCCGGAGATTGTGGCACCAGATCGAGGAATATGCCGTAATTCAACTTGGCCCTGACTGCCATCGGACAGCGGAGAAACTCTGCTTAGTTTAGTACAGTAGCTAATAGGGATGCACCGATGCATCGGCCGAACATCGGCATCGGCCAATGTTGGCCTTGTTGACTGCCATCGGCCCATCGGTAAATAAAATGACATTCACCAATGGTAGTGGACGATGTTATGTCGCAACAATTACGGCTTTTTTTGTCGCAAAACGTAGCCTACTCAGCTACATATTCTGTGATGTAACGCCGCAAATGCACGTGTAGTTTGCTTTCAAATTAAAGTAAATTAAAATCTGTGTTTTGGAACCAAACACTTAATTTCTTTGTTTCCCTGGCACAAAAGGGGGAATAAAAATAAAATAAACATCGGCCATCAGCATCGGCCATCGGCATTGGCCATCGGCCAGATTGTTATTTTAAACATCGGCATCGGCCCAGAATTTTACAATCGGTGCATCCCTAGTAGCTAATAGCTGGACCCATCTTACACACAACATCCAAACCCCTCCTCCATGCAAAGGAGCTACAACACGGTTATGTCGCTTGAAGCTTGACTAGGCACCCACGAGATGCAGACTGTATAATCAAAAATAATAAATAACTATTTTCGTTGTCTCCTAAATGGAAACGTCCCCACCGCCACACTTAGAAGAGCGTGTGGGGAAGGCAAGATAGTCACGCATCTCGGCACACTGGCTATGTGCGTCGCTTCTGTCATTGAGCCTGGAGGTGGGCAGCTGCACCGGTCGGCACACACTGACTGGCTGGGCAAGGAGAAAATTACTGGCGAGACCTGCGGTCGTCACGTCTGCTGTTTCCGCAGGGAAGACTCAGCGGCTCGAGCCTGACTCATCACAGCTTTCCAATGGGACCGGAGCCCAGATAGGCTTGGTCCCGTCGTACTCACTAACGGCCCAGTTAGTGCCGTACTGATGAGCTCTGCGATCGTCATGTCTGCTATTTTAGCAGGCAAGACTCCGCGCTCAAGCCAGTTTCACAGTTTTCCAATGGGGCCGGCGCTCAGATAGGAACGGTCCTGTCGTACTCACTAACGGCTGGGTCAGTAGCCTACAGTCTCGCTGAGCTCTGCAGTCATCACGTCTGCTATTTTAGCAAGACATTGTGGCTCGAGCCGAGCTCAACAGAGTTTTCCGAGCCCTTTTGGCCGGCCCGGTCCTGTTGTACTCACTAATCGGACAAGTTTGTACATTACCTGCGAGACCTGCGTTCGTCATGTCTGCTGTTTCCGCAGGCTTCCGCGGCTTGAGCCGAACCCACGTCATCGGTTGTTAGGGCATGTTATATGCTATTTAGATATGTAACAGCCGCACCAAACAATCAGATTCACTTACCGGAGGGTCGAAGAGTACATTCTTGTTCTCTTCACGCAGACCGGTTAGCGACAACCTAGAGGCAGCCCCGTCGCAGCTACAACCTCTGGGAGGGGAACAACGAGATGATGTACAGCTTCTTCCAGTAGCTTCGAAAAACCCGGGTCTGGGATCACTGGACGACGAGCCACTAGCATCCTGGGCTTCTGAGGGTGAGTCAACTCATTTTCCTGCCTCATCAACAGACAGAGGGAGGGACAGCTTCGGCGCAGGCTGCTGAAGTGGACTACCAACATCATCAACCCTGTCTGAGCTGCCCTCTGCGGGTACAGGATCTTGGTTCCCCAGTGGCGGCGGCAGGCACTGGTGAAGCCTCTACAGAGGCTCATGTTGAACGCGGGTCTGGCAGTCAGCAGACAGCATCATGCAGCGGCCCCATGCAGCGGAGCAGAGTGGATATCCCACATCGCTATAGGGGGCGCTGCAACCACAGAATCTTTACAGTAGACTGGGCAGTGCTGTCCGGGGATCCTGAAGCATGCCACCGGCTTCATGGTGAGTCAATGCATAGTCATCTTTGGTTCTTCTCTTCTCAGTTGTATTCGCGAGCTGAGAATTTCAAAGGAGCAGGCAAGGAACAGAGGAGCAGCTGTGCAGGCGAAGCCCGCTTATACAGTGGTGCACCGTACCTCGTTGGAATAGGAGCTAGCCCTGTGGGGAGGAGCTCCACGAAATAGGACTGCATCAGTTTAAACCAATTTTCCGGTTTACCTTATTGTTTATGAGAATGTCATAATATGCAAGTATTGTGTAAATCCTTTGGTTAGGCTAGGCCTATCCTGTTTGCTCATTATGAGCCAACATAGACCTGTAAGCCTATGTGTGTTGGTGGCACGGTTTTGTAGCCTATTCCTAATTAAACCCTGCAGTTTGTTCTAATTTCTTGTGATCATTGACACACACACATGAACAAATTCCTAAATATTGTTCAATAATTACAGATCCGATTACAGATCCAGTCGAGTACAACATGACTGAGGGGTTCTTTTGCAAAAACAGACATCTCCGTTGTAGGCCTATTATCTTAAATCATGCACATTAGAGGTGAGGAGAGTGGGGTTTAAAATAGTAGGCCTACATTTATCTCATGATAGCCTAAATGATATAATGCCAATCAAAAGAGTGACAATATGGGACATGGACAGATGTTGGTGTATTAAAACATTCACACGCCCTAATATTTATTCAATAGTACAGCAGTCAAACTTCTCAAAACAAGCTGTCTCCGCTTCTGCATTAGAATTGCTGACATAAACAACACGCGTCCCCTCATATTCAAGTCGCATTATATTCAGGGAGCTAAATAATATATTATATATATTGTAGTACTGGTAGGCTACTATTATTGTTCAACCCCATGTATTATTGTTCTTATGTTATTTGCTATGCCAGTCCTGTTAAGACATTTATAATAATTAGTTGCGGCAGTGTTGTTGTACTTTAGCAGTTAGTTCTTACTTGCAGTATTGTACATGTCGTTGTAGTGATCGCTCGCTGGCTCTGGTGTGGACCCGCAAAATTAGTCTGCATCGGGGTTAGAGCAGTCTGCAGTCTGTACAAATGCTTTGCCATACTTCACTAAAGGAAGTTAAATGTGGTCTCCTTTGTCCCGAGTAATCCTTCCTTCTGCAAGTGCTGATCTCAAGATTCCATGTTAGGAGCTAGCTAACAATATATAATTGAGAGGTAGGTCTATAAGGGAGAGGTAATGTCAATTTATTTTACACAAGGTATAGGGCCTATCAATTTCACAGCTTTTCGAGTTTCATCCTTCTGCCATCGGAGTGGCAGGTTGTCATGAAATGTAGGCTGAAATGTAGGCTACTTACGCATGGGTCAGAGTGTACAATGGAGAAGTGCACATTTTCTGACATAATCTGTTAGCTGCGCTGCTGTCGTCACCCTGGAGCGCATCAAAAACGGGACATTCCTGCAAAGTTATCGCATGCTGTGTGGCCAAATGTTTTTGCATATTTGTAGTATTTCCCCTCTTTGATGATATACGTTTTTTGCAAGCATTGCAAGTGGCCGTGTTGTCATCTTGTCGCGTGAAATGTCATGCCGCCAGCTACGCTGCCTGGCCCCTAATAGGTCTTGATGAGTGCAGGTTTGAGGTACTTGCTGGGTGGGTGGCCACTGGACAAGAATACTGTTCATTGAAGTGTTGACGGCTTGCAAGACTAAATAAAACAAAAAAAAAGTATCTGTGTTGTTGTCGTTGCCAATGTGGAAAGGGTCAAAAGATGCAAATCACTGAGCTTGGAAAGTTTGGTTGACTGGTGCATTTTCTGTGATACTGTGTTTAAGGGAGAGAACAGGGATGTCAGAGCTGGACAATGCCATTGAAAATGAGAGAAGACATAAATCCACCTAATTCATCTTTCCTTGAATTCTAATCATTGATGGTGGGACTTGCATTATAATTATTATAGATTTCCCCTCTAATCCACAGCTCCCTTACGCAAGCACAGCGCCTCCCACTGGTGGATGCAGAACAGCGCACAGGAATCGGTGGACAGCTCAGATGAGGAGTTCTTCGATGCCCGAGGTTAGTATCAAATTTTCTCCCCCATCCTCCTGTCATCTCTGATCTATTGAGCAGAGCACACTAAATATGGTCAGATGAGCTGGGGAGGCCTGCTATGCTGGTGGACATCCAGACTCCTGAATGTTGAATGCAAATTTAATTACTTTTTGGAACATTTGAACGTGGAATGAAAGCCGACTGTACTGACTGAAAGGCACTGGAGTTTGTGATGTAGTCTGGGGGGGCGTTTCACATGGTTCCATGATTGCTGATGCGATTGAGTCGAGAGAAATCTCTGTCCAGGCGATGAAAGGAGGTTGATTGCTAATGCTACGCTCCCAAATCGGAAGATGGATGTTGTAGACTCTCTGTAGTATAAGAGCCAGGCACATATGATTGCAGAGGGGGCTTAAGGGTCCCCTACAGGTCGTGGCAGATGTGTTGTTGTCCATCACAGCAGGTAAAACACAGCAGGACTCTTAGTGAGATCACAACTGGAATGGAGCCCTTTCCCTCCGTGCAACTGAGTGCAGGTGTTTCACATGGCTCTTCTACACTCATACTTTTAAACCTAATGCAAACCTAATTGCCTTCCTGTCTAGTAAAGCATCTCTAAATAAGTACACTTCCTCCCTGCTCACAGCCTCATGGAAGTTACAATACTGTATTTGTAGCCCTATGCTTTGGCTAGACATTGTAGCAGTTTAGGAGCTTATAGCTTTATGGAAATATGACTATCACTTGGTAGAATTTATGATTATACTGCGGCTATCACAACTATGAAGGAAAATGGATTTAACTACACTAAATCAACACGTATGGGGCACCACCCTTATGACAGGGAAACAGATAGCCTATCAATAGTCTAATGTAATATCAGTTTCAGTCTGAAAGGAAGTCTTTGACTCAATTGTGTGACCTAGAGATCTGTTGATGACACTACAACGACGTGATCAAAGCATTGAATATTTATTGAAGTATACTAATCAGTTATCAAGATAATATGAAAACACAATTCAATAATATATGGGAACACAAATGTGGCAGGATGGAAACAAAGCAGGAAGGAAATAAATGAGAGGCGATTGCAGCCTGTCCTAAGATCTAAACTCACCAACACAAAGCAACCTGTAATGGAATTAAATCTGATCGAAAGTAAAAAGATTTGCCAAGGTTCGCTCAAAGAGGTCAAGTCTGGTTTATTGAGAAAACATACGAGCGGAAGGACTTAAGGACAACGCATGTGAGTGGTTCATCCAAATAATTCTTGCAGGGACAATGGGACAAAGGATGGTTATTCTGATAGCATTTTAGCATTTTTCATATGTTTTAATCTGATCTCATTACCAACACATTGGGAGGACATTAGTACAAATTACATTATCACATTCAGTACATTGGCCAGAACCCATAGAGTCCAAACAATTGCATCTTTAATCACACCCACATGTTGGATTCACAATACTCCTCTGAGCCCATTCGCTCCCCAAACCCCGTTTATTCACTGATATGTCCCACATTGTAGAATAAACACTGGGAGAAAGACTCAGTTTCATGGATGGAATGGCAGTTTTATTATGCATGTATGTTCTGGAATGTTCTCCAGAGAATATTGGGTGCTGAGGGTGATGAGAGAGAGGGAGAGAGAGAGAGAGTGCCGGTTGTAAAGTTTGGCCTGTTCCTGGTGAGTCCTTTGATGTGGTCACAGGACGTTGGTTGACCAGTCCTGGTTCTCTCTCTGTTTACACAGGCCCCCTACAACAAAGGGAAAAGGATAATCAACCCTCTTAGTGAACTCACTCGGAGGAGTGAGAGTGTGAGTGTGAAAGGCCTTATCTGGAATGGTGACCCCAAGGAACATGCCTGGGTTGCCTGCACATGGCCCTTCCGCTGCAATATATTTCATGTATAACTGTTGGAAGGAATTAAATCAGTGGTTAGCCACACAACACCCTGCTGTTTTTCCCCCTTTTGCAGTTATTTCACCTTTAACCTGAGGCTATCCCATTTATGACCCCAGGCATCTGCTAGAGGTAGTCATGGGATTGAGCAGAGGTTCCTCATCAGAGACAAAACCTTTATTTATACTCGTAAAGCACTTAGGTTTCCCTCATTTACAGTGTTAACGAATTCACACAAATACACAAATAACAACAGAACAAATACAATATACAATATTAATAATAATAATAGTAATAATAATAATGATAATTAAAAACAAGTTACAGGTTGAAGTACAAATGTCAAGAGCCATGGATTTAAACTCTGCGACTGTTGTAAAGTATTCCAGGTATAAGGAGCATCATGGAAAACAGCTCTACCAAGTTCAGAATGTAGAGTAGTAGTAGAAACGTTATTAAAGACAGCTTGGAGGTCCATATAAAAAAACAACAACAACAAAAACATACATAACAACAGACATACATTAATCAATCAATATGCACATATAGGCTAAAACGGCAATGGTTCCACAGTCTGGATGCGAACCTGACCGCACTCAGTGCAGGGTTAGTTAGGCAAGGCAAGGCAAGGCAAGTTTATTTATATAGCACATTTCAGCCACAGGGCAATTCAAGGTGCTTTACATGAGACATTAAAAGCATTAAAACAAAAAGCAAGACATTAAAGACATTTAAAACAAAAGGCAGGACAAATTAAAAGCATTAAAACAAAAAGCAAGTCATTATAGACATTTAAACAAAAAGCAGGACAAATAGAATACAGGAATAAAAGTTACAGTGCAGTATACTGATAAACATAGTTCCTCTTAGAAAGCAGTGGCAAAAAGAAAAGTCTTCAGGCTTGTTTTAAAAGAACCAAGAGTTCTTTTAGAGCCCTAACCAAGAGTTAGGGCTACAATAATATTTTTTTTTGAATCAGACAGTCTAACACATACATCTGTACATTCGGTTCCGTAACACAGCAGCACAGGAGGGTACACAGACACTGACAAACATTTGGCTGCTACTGCGCGGTACCTTCAGCAGTAGCCTCATGCAGTCATTATAGGCCACTGTTAGTTTCCGCATGGGCAGTGTACATAGGAGTGCAATAAGATCTAAACAGTGTGGTCTTCACAGCTACTGAGCACATACTGAATTTACGAAATGCATACAGCATTCGACATTGTCTGCTAATATCCTTATCATCAGATAGATCACTTGATATGTAATGCCCCAGATATTTTATCTCATCACACACTTTTAGGACAGAGCCAGACAGTAAGAAGTCAGGAAACAATTGCTTTTTATCCTCCCTACTACGATCATGATATTACTTTTGCTGGCAGTGTATTTAATATCAAACTCAGAGCCATATTGTGAACAGACCCTCAGTAGCTGTTGGAGCCCAGCACTATAAGGACTAAAGACCACCACATCATCAGCATACATAAGGTGGTTCACTACCGAGTTCCCCACCCAGCAACCTGTTCCACAGCCATTCAACCGTACAGATAAATCATCCATGTATACATTAAGGCGAGACACCCCAGGTGAATAGGCAAAAAAATGATTTAATAGGTATCACCATGATGATTACCCAGTTGATTACTTATGATAAGACAATGTTTTTTTGTATTACAAGTTTTATGAAATGTTGTGTAAATATGCAAATGAGGCATTATCTTATCAAATATGCGCTAATTTGCATAACTTTCCAGAACAGAAATCTGAAGTTTTGATAAAGCCAGATTTTAAATTATTGTTTCATTTTGTTGACATATTAGTCAAAGGCTTTTAGAGAGGGGATTTTTGATATATCTTTTTATCACTCCATAAAGCAGAAAATAGTTCTACAGCCATAAAAAAATCTATTTTCGCCATGTTATATAATTCAGGCTTTTAATGACATATGAACAAACCCCTCTGTAAAAGCCTTCAGAACATAGATAGGAGTACAACTGGAAAGTTTGGTGTATGTAAGTGCTACTGAAGTGGAGATTTCGATCTCAGAGTATGAGAAAAAACTCATTTTGAGAAAACAGGCTTTTGAAATATGTATTACCTCTGGAATATGTAGAGAGTGGGTCGTATGCCCACCTCCCTTGTTCTCAGTAAAGTGCATTGTGTTGCCTCTGGGTATGAAATGCGCTATACAAATAAAGCTTTGATTGATTGATTGATTGATTGATTGTAAAATTCCATACATTTTGTTGGAAACCACTATTTACAGAAACAATATCTAATCAAATCATTAGAAACGACAATATATATATATATATCTTAAACATAAAAACTGATGACAATAACAGCATGTATGAACTGAATAGAACCTGTCTCTCTCTCTCTCTCTCTCACACACCCACGCGCACACACATGTATGTCTACCTCTATAACACAGCCTAGTTGACTATGTCTTTCTACAGCCTAGTTTTCCATGCCTGCTCCATATGTAGGCCCCTCATCCATTTCCTGCTGATGCCTTTTCAGTTTCTTAGCTGTGCTCATGCTCTTGCGCCTACGTTTCACACTGGCCGTGATGGCCTCAGCTTTTGCGATTCTAACTCTATCAGTTGCATTCACAGTAATCACTGTGCTCTGTAGCCACAGCCTCTCCATAACATTCAGCAGGCACCTTCATTAAAAGTGGCGATGGCCATACTTGCTGCTGCCTCAACCCTGTTTTTCCCCACAAAGACAGTCTTTGGACAGCGCGCCCATAAAACGGAGTTGAGGCACTCGTTTGCATTTTGAGTGCCTCCATGCTGCATTCGCTGCAGCAGGCTGTCACTTGACATGCGGTGGTATACTGGGATGAGTTTCTGCCCCACCTCTTGTGTCAGCAAGTTTCGAGCATGGTGTTTATGGCTTTCAGGTGTTTCCCCATTGTCCTCTGCTCTCCTATACCAACACCAGGAAGGACAGCACCGGGTGTGCATGGGGTTGTCGTCAGTGGACATAGAGTGGAGGAGACCAGCCCATATTGCTGCCTTCATGTTGTCTAGTGAACACTGGTTATTAAGAATTGCTCCCCTGTAATAATTTTGCAATGTTTTGCATTTGTTGGCAGTTAGCTGCATGCAATTAAAAAATGACAACAAGATACTGATGTAGGCTAAGTATATACAGTACATAGCCTACCCTCTCCCTTCTCTCTCTAAGGTGCATTGTGTTGCCATTATGTACATTATGTATGAAATGTGCTATATAAATCAAGTTTGATTTGAGAGACACAGAGACAGACAGACAGAGAGAGAGAGAGGTCTATCTAACCCTGTTTCCATAGACTACCCGTCACACTCTTGTCATGTCATATTTGTCTCATAAATTTTAAGATGAAGTGTATCACTAACTCTTCATCTGGTTGTGTTTTATTGATACAAAGTAAAACTGACCACAAGACACAAAATACTAATATAAATATTATAGCCTACAACACGCAGCAGTGGAGCCTTGCCATAATATATCCAAATAGCCTACACTGCGGGGAAAGCCAAATGTTACAGCGAGAGACAGAGAGAGAAAGCTAGAACTTTTTTTTTTTTTTTACAGTTCCCCTATTAGGGGTATGATTAGTATGCAGACACCCCTTCCCTTCTCTCTATAAAGTGCATTGTGTTGCCATTACAGTAGGCTATGTATGAAATGTGCTATACAAATCCTTGAGAGAGAAAGTGAGACATCTTTCTTAGTCCTGTTTCCATAGCCTACCTGTCACTTTCTTGTCATGCCTCTGATAGGTTTTAAGATGAAGCCCGGGAATCCCCAACACCTTGCTGATCTTGTTGAGAGCTGCATATCCCAATCCTAACTCGTGTGCTAAGAGCACCATCCGCACATTGACATCAAATGCGACATCGTTCCTGGTTGCATTTTCAAGGCGCAGAGATATATACACACTTTTGCGGTAGCAATCTCTTCCACACAAACTGCACTCTAGAAGCAAACTGCTACAGAACCCACGATTCTGTGGATCAATGTTTATTTACAGCCCTGTCCCTGCACAATTGGGACAAATCAACCTGGCAATCAGTTAATTCAAACGCGCAACATGAACTATTGGCCACTGTTGTGTGGCGCGTTTGTCACTCCCGCTATCTCTCTCCTGTTGTCCGGCTGACAGCTTGCACTTTGTGAAGTAATTTCACCGTCTGCTTTATTAGATTGCTTTCCCTTCTCTTCCATTCCCTTTTTCCGATTACACCTTGCAAGTGACAACTGTTGTCGTCTTTTCTGAGAGCGTTTTAAACTAATTGGCGTCGGCATCATGAGATTTATAAAGATCCCGCTGAAAGCTATCAGAAAGTGTCATAGCACGTCACGTGACACATCTGAACCAATCACGTTCTCAGAAATCAATACCAGCCAATGAGATTTCATGCTTAGCATTAAATCCCTCTTTCTATTTCCACGATTGGTTGCTGATACAAAGGACATTATCAAGTTTGGTTGTGATAACATTACGCTCGATAGAGAGACCTTTCCAAAGATATATGGATTGCTATGGTGCAGACAACGGTCGCGGTATGACATGTTGCGTTAGAATGCTAACTTTTGGTGAATTTAGGAAGAATCTACAGATGCAGACAGACTAAATGAAGTAAAATAAACGTCTAAATGCGTATTTTTTATGTTTTATTTCCACTAGTCTGAAAGAAGACATGTTATGGAAGCAAAATCGCACAAAATCTCAAATTTTACCAGGGCATTGAAAAAAGATGTTGTCACCTGCCGTGTCTCGCCTTAAATAGAGAAGGGGACAAGATGCTGCCTTGCTTGACCCCATTGCTCACATTGAATGGAGCAGACAGAGAGTTGCCCCATTTGACACGCATTTGCTGGTTAGAATACCAGAAAGCTAAGATTCTCACTAGTGACTTGGGGACCCCTCTCTGATGAAGTTTATCAAACAGTTTGACATGATTAATGCGGTCAAAGGCTTTTGAGGCATCAATAAAACACATAAAGATTGTGGAGTTTTGCCCATTGTATAAATCTAAAATCTCATTTAAAGCTAAAATACACATATCAGTGCCATGTTTTGGTTTGAAGCCAAACTGGTTGTCAGAGGTCAGAATAAACTGCTCAAGTCCTTCCAGGATAGTTCTCTCCAGGGGCCTCATTTATAAACGTTGCGTAAGTACAAAAGCGTGCATAACCTGTGCTGAGCAACTTTCTACTACAACTTTCGGTATTTATAAAAAACGAGCTTAACGATAAGTTGGCGGAAGGTGTGCGTAACTCTACGCACACTCCGACCCTCCCGTAACTACGATAAGCACGTTTCTGGAGAAAGGGGAAGACGCGACTCCGATGGCAGAGGGATGAAACTCGGGAAAGTCTGCGAAACGCATGACATATTGAATAATAAATACATCGCTCGCTGCAAGAAACCCTCCAATGTGTCACACAGTTTAAACGGAATCAATCACCACCGTAGCCTTATCACTAACTAATGTCTGCATTGCTTTTGATGTGTCTGTGAATTGACTCATTTGTGTCATAATATAATGTTATGTTGTAGGCCTATTCATTTATAGGCTATTCCGTGAAGCATCAAGGGCAGTAGCCTATGAATAAAAGCCACATTACGTTGATAACACAACACGACACGAGCCTATAGGTTTATCATAGTAATGATTCCGTATGTCGATGGCCTACAACTATAATAAGGCCTATACCGCACCAAACAAATGTTGCATTCGGCGTTGAAGTATATTTATTCATTTAATCATTTATTTAGTTAATTATTCGTATGTTTAATTATCCAACTATTCATTCGTTAATGTATTTATGTATTTATAGCCTATATTTGATTAGGCTTTTATGTAAACCCGAATGACCACTGAGGCAAGACGCAATTACAATGATGTTGAGCAACGGTGAATGGAAATGTCCTACTTGAGGCAACTGTAGGCTACATTAGGCTATATTGTACATCATCATATATCCTTATATTGCCATATTATTGTCATATAGCAGGCATGCGAGGAATGTGGGCCTAAAAACACATGTCATCCCAATGCTCACATGACGCTTTGGTAGAATTGGCTGTGCGCAAAACAGTGCATGGAAGTGATGCGTCTCCAAGTTGAAGAACACAAGGGAGCAAGTTAGATTATTCATTTGCCGAATCGTCATGTGTGTAGCTATAATTACGCTTTGTAGAATCACATGAAACCCATCCATAGACCCCATATATTTACAAGACCTTGATACAGGCACTGATATCTGGATTATAGTAGGCCATGACGCACAAGGCCTTGGATATGCCGGGACTTGGCACAGATGTTCTAATATGTGCTTGGCTGTCCCGCAACATCCGTTCGAACACGCAGCTTCTATAGGCCTACAGAATGTTTTGAGAAAGTATGTGAAATGCATGATATCCTGGAAAATACACAAATTGGCTGCTGGAAAGAACCCTCAGATCTGTCGTATCGGTGCTCCAAAGGGTTGTATACTCAGCCCATTCCTCTACACTCTTTACAAACGACTGTCAGAGTCCATCATCCACCACACTGTACTTCAAATATGCAGATGATACGGTCATTCTTGCACTACTGAACGACTCCTTCACTGCCTACCAACATTCAATTTCCCATTTTAGCACATGGTGCGACAATAACTATCTACACCTTGACATCGCCAAAACCAAAGAACTGATTTTCAGCCCCCCCAAAGCCCTGGGGCCTCATTTATCATTGTGGATACACCCTTTTTCATTTACACCTGATTTTTGTACTTGCTTTTCTCCGCAAATAATGTGATGTATCATGCCAAAACTCGATGGGAAATATTGTGTATATATAAATATATATATACTGTACACGATAAATGAAGCCCCTGGTCCCCTGCCCCAGTCTTTTCATCAACAGGGAAAAGGTGGAGGAGGTGGAGTCTTACAAATACCTTGGCATCACACTGGACAATAACCTCAGCTTCAACCAACACACCACGGACACTTACAAACGCTGCCAACAGAGACTCACGGCCATACGTAAACTCAGACATCTGTGTGTTCAATCCCACCTCCTCCTCCTTCTGTACCGTAGTATTGTTGAACCGGTGCTGTGTATGGTGCCATTTGCTTCTTCCCCATGCACAATTAAATAAATAACCCATCTGGCAAGCAGAATTATTGCCTTAACTACCCCTAACCTATCCGACAGTGTCACCTCAGCTATGACCTGTAAAGCACTCAGAATCACAGGACCCTTACCACCCATTCCATCAGTATTTCATTCTCCTCCCCTCCTGCCGCAGGTACAGGCTTCCTCTTTGGAAAAAAGCTAAGTTCAGCAAAAGCTTCATTCCTGCTGCTATTCGTGCCCTAAACACATGAATACCATCTGTCTATGGTCCAGCCGACGGTATGTCTGTATGTCCTGTAGTGTGTAATGTAATGTAATGTTATGTCACGTCATGTCATGTAACTGATGTTTCTATTTCACTTGTTGTCTTTACTGCACTTTTATGCACTGACTGTAAATATGAATTTCCTGGAAAGAACTAAATAAAATAAACTAAAAGTATGTAATAATGTGGAATCAGAGCTGGAAAATGCAATTTTACCTATTTCTATTTAATTATATGGTTATATTTTTCAGCAAATCCCAACTAAGCTCATGGCTTGTTACCTGGAAACAGAGATGGTAATTTCTATGTAATAACATGGAATTTGAGCTGGAAAATGCTACTTTGCTTGTTTCTATGTAATTATTTGGTTATATCCTTCTTAAAATCCCAACTAATTAATGGCTTATTACCTGGAAACAGAGATGATAATTTCCATGTAATAACATGCAATCTGAGCTGGAAAATACAACTTAACTTGTTTCTATGTAATTATATGGTTACTTCCTTAAAGTGTATATTGCAGGTTGAATTTTTTAAGAATTTCTTTATGAATTAACATTTCTGAGCTTATGATTAGGCCAACTATAACCAAAAAATAAATGTAAAAATCCATCTTTACATATAAAAACGGCAAAAACATGGTGAAAACTGTGGTTTTCTAAGGCACGTGCCAAAAACTGTATTTTTTCATATTTCAGAGATGACGTGTCGTGGGGGAGTCCTCTGACCCTGCAGGCTGTCACAGCGAACTGCGCAGTCGTAGTTTGGCGGTATAGCAGAGTAGTTAGTCAGTAGCCTGCCTGTAGGCTGTGTAGCGGTATTGCCTGAGGAATGGGATAGGGACACATTCTAAAATCTGACAATAAAAAAAACAAACTCATAGCCTAGCTTATTTCTGCCCTATACTTACTCATGTCTGGTGGCCTGGAGAGGGCCATGCTCCTGTCTGAAATTTAAGTAGGCCATCTGGAGCACAAAGGGGTTCAGACAGCATGCCTCAAAGCCTGGGTGCTGTGTAAGGCACGTTGTGTCTTCGCGTCTGGGGGCCAGATTGTTCACCAGAGTCCAGAAGGAATCGACCTCCCTGCAGCACATGCTCTCCACAGCTGAGGGCATGGCCTGGCACTTCCCACACAAGCAACTTCTGTATCAAACAAAGCGTGTATCAGGAAACTGGACACCCCCCTGCTGAAACACCTGACTAATGCAGAATGGCGTGCAGGCTCCTGTCAACGCGTGGAGTTACATGATGTTGTAGACTGATGGTTGCGCATTAATTTCATTTATGGTTAAGTATCGACTCCCCTTGCTGTTTAGTTTGGTGTGCACTCTGTGACAAAACAAGTGTTTATAGTACAATCTCTTCAAAAATAAACAGTGCTTAGAATGCATAGGTAATAGTTTACAAGTAACACATTCATGCTATATATTATACTAAGTGCTCTCAGTTTATTGTTGTGGATAGTCATTCTGCAGTTCTGAAAATCTAAGCTAAAGACTCACCTGTTCAGACAGGCTTTTACCTAGCTTCATGTTGTTCTGTAGCTCTATAATCAGTTTATTTTTGTATTTTATTATTGCTTTTATTACATTGTAAAGCACTTTGTGACCCTGGCCTGTGAAAGGTGCTATAGAAATACATTTGACTTTATGTTACACTTTGCTCCTGTGATGTCTGCTGAGTGGTAGGTACAAAATGACAGGCAGGCTAGTCTCACTAAGACTTTCTCCACATCTATGCGCTCTTCCAGGTAAGCCAATGGAAATAATTTATCGTAAGATAACATTGCTATGCGTATGATAAATTAGAAGAAACTACTCTCACTTTACAGAGTAGCCTAGCATAAAGATTGTGTATTCCAACTTGCTCAATATATCCGTAGATTTTATTGATCCCCGAGGGAAATTCATGTGAACTATATACGAATATCTAGCGTGCACTGTGCGCATTGTTGCCAGGTCTGCACATATAGGCTACCCAGTTTCAACCATAGACACGTCGTACGCTGTGCGCATTGTTGCGAGGTCTGCACATTTTAGGCTACCGAGTTTCAACCATAGGCACATTATGTAGCCTACCTGATCAGGGAACCGATCATTTGTGTTACAGCACTCGGAGTGCTCTAACCTGCGGTCCACCATATTATTTGCTTCCATTGTTAATATAAATGGACAATGTTATTAGTGGCCTCTATGTTTGATTGTTAAAATGTGAACACTAGCTAGCTACCTTACACCGGTCACTCACCAAGACACCTGCCCAGTTCTCCACTGGTTCTCCGTACACCACAGCTCAATTTCTCTCCTCTGACCATCAATCCTCCTTCTAACCCTAGGCTCCTGCTCTCTTTGCCTTCTGGCTCGCTCAAAACTATAAGGTTGTGGTCCGTCATATGTTCCTGCATAAACATTTACCTCCTCTTCATTGTCAAAACTAGCCATGTCTCGTCTCTCTAATGTATTTGAAATTAGCGGACTCCCCCCGTCGACGTCACTTCCGGTTTAGCGATTTTTAAAATGCGGAAGTAACAAAAACGATCAAAAAAGTCACTAGTGTATATATTTATTTATATATATTTAAAAAAAAAAAGAAAATCGAGTTACTACATCACTTTCCTACACATTGACTCACTGGGGTCTCTAACCTGCAATATACACTTTAAAGCAATACATCGCGATATTTGGACCTTTACCAACATGTCTGGTGATATTTCTCCAATTAGATTTACTAAAAGTAAGCTGAATCGTCCAAACAGTCTATTCAGAAAGATAAAAAGAGAAAACTCGCGCCCCCGGGACGCAGCATTCAGTCAAAGTGCGCATGCGCAACGTTGTGCTTAAACAACACAGAAGTAGCTAACTATTCCGGCGTCTATGGATTATTGGTGAAGGCATGTCAAGCTATTTACAAACCAATAATACACATTACAAAGTTATTTGAACTTCAATAGTAACACAAAATAAAATAAAAACTTTAAAAAAAAAAAAAATGTACAAATAAAATAAATCAGTGATGCTTCTGGTCACTCTATACACACCCATGGTTAGACGTAATATTTGGCTCTAATATGTTTAAAGAAGCGACCAAGGACACCCTTGCGGTTGTTTTGTCCCAACCAATAATTCCACTGAATGAAGTCAAGGTTCTGCTTGAGCGTCTTCACTGTAAGGTTGCCTCTGTAGTAGTAGATGTCTTGTTTGAAGGATCTCCAAGCGCTCTCTCTCTCTCTCTCTCTCTCTCTCTCTCTCTCTCTCTCTCTCTCTCTCTCTATCTCTCTCTCTCTCGAGCTGGAATTGAGCACCTGTTATTGGGTGAACAAAGAACTTCTGGTGGTTGGGATTTTCAGAAATATACTGTATAACCATATAATTACATAGAAACAGGTAAAGTTGCATTTTCCAGCTCAGGTTCCATGTTATTACATAGAAACTACCATCTCTTTTTCCAGGTAATAAATTGTGATCTTCGTTTGGATTTTAGGAAGGATAATAACCATATAATTACATAGAAACAGGTCAAGTTGCATTTTCCAGCTCAGTTTCCACATTATTACATAGAAACTACAACCTCTGTTTCCAGGTAACAAATTGTACATTAAATAGGGATTGGGGGGTAACTATATGGTAACTACAACTAATAACCACTGCGTTATCTGAGGAGGGTTGGGGGGGGGGGGGGGGGGGCAGTGTTTGCATTAGTTCCTGTGAATTGTAGAAATGAACCAATATTGTATTTTGTTTGTCTCTCTCCTATGTTGTGTACAATATTGCAGCCGCAACACTGTGATTGTCTCCATGGGTGGTATAATGGGTTTTGAACAAAGCCCCCAAACAAAGTGACACGCTCACACTGTATTATTCAAATGGTCGCACCGCTTTCTGCCCCTTCTTCTGCCAAAAGAATGAGTACTGCGTTTGAGGAATGACCTAGCAAGACTGTTGTGTATAATCTCCTACCTGCATGGCTCTACATCAATCTTTCATGAGATACTCTCATGAAAATCTCTCATTCATACACAATGATCGATTCTGTCCCTTCACGCAACAAGAGGCTTAGATTAATGTCCAGATGTGACCGTGCAAATTAATTGGGGAAAGTGCCAGCCAGCTGTTTTTCTGGGCTTTCATGTCTGCCTGTCATTATCTCCCGTTTGATTGGCCTCTGCTTTGTAGGCTTCCCGAGACCCAATTGCGTCTCATCCTGCCGTCTTTGATTGATGCTTAATATTGGAGTAGCGTTGTGCTCTTCGCTTTGTTTTGAAGTATCACTGAGAGGTACGATATGAAAAAAAACCTTTGGTAAAGCTTTCAAGCTAAATTGAAGCATCCCTATCTAAAAGAAACTGTTTGGAAACTCGGGAGAGATCAGTCAATATCAGGAGAGACTGATGGGATTCTGGTTCCTCATGGGACTGCTAGGAAACCAGTGATCTCATGGAGAAAGGCCACGTCATGTCACATCCTGTGAAGACCTACAACAGAGAAGATCTCATGGGTTACATCAACACAAGGATACTCGCTTAAAGAAACCAGGTCAACTAAAGACAGACACAATTGGCTTCCAACTGCTCTAGTTATAGGCTTATTGTTTAGAATATTTGGAAATCATTCCTGCATAATCATCTACTGTATTGTTCAGGAGGTAGTATTAGTTTAAATGTCAGCATATAGAAATAACAGATTTAATTGAGAGAGGGGCAGTGGGAAACAGAGAAGAGACAAACAAAAGAGAGCACTAGAGGGACTAATGAAGAGGGGTGGAGGGAGAGAGCGAGTGAGGGGGAGTTGACCATCATAGCACTCGAGCCGTCACGACGAGCTTCTGGAGTTTTATTTGTTGTACTATGATTAATGCCTTCACCCACGCTGCAAGGCCGCGGGCGGCGAAGTGCACCCACGACAACACAGGGATGTCAAGAATACGATCTGCACTATGGTAAACAGATGACCCGTCGACAGGAGAAGCTCTCGTCTCTGCTGGCGTTTACACTGGCTGGCGAGAAAGTCTTTCTGTTGAGCATGATTTGATGTCTGCAGCCTCCTCAGCCACTGGCTGCTGGCGAGGCAGGGACAGCTCCTCCAGATCTCCGTAGGAGATACGAATAACAGCCCAAAGTCCTCATCCGAGTCCTCGGGAGAGTGCTGTTTTGAGGGCTAGATTGAACAAATTATGTCCTTTGAAAAAAGAATGGTGAGCGCTGCTGGTATCCCTCTAACCACCGGTGCTCATGGAGGGGAATGTAGACTTGAAAAAAGAAAAATCCAGGCACTCAGGATGGATTAGATAAAGTAGTAAAAAGCCAAAATCTCATTAGTGATGTGCTTTGTTTCACCGTCCTTTGTTTGACTGATATTTTGAAATTCGGTGGTGATCATAGCTGCTACAGCTGCTGTGTTAAAAAGGCAGCGGAGCAAAAGCTACATCGAAATTGATTTTATTTATTGTGTTTATTCCGCTGGATAAATGGCAAGTTATGGGAGTTTTATTCAGACAATGATGACATATGCCTTATTACTGATGTGGTCATCATTAATAGTCCTAGGACCCCCATAACTAACTGCTCTTCAAAGTTCACTGATTCTGCAGGGTGAGAAAATAGGAATACTAATGAAAACTGTCATAGAGAAGAATGGATGTTCTGTCTGTGGACCTTTGTGTGATATCACTCACACACCGACTCTGTGTTAGACTTGGTGTGTGTGTGTGTGTGTGTGTGTGTGTCCGTGTGCACGCTTTTTGTAGGAAGCAAACATGTTCAGCATCGCCACCACAATGATGCAGCTCCGATGGTCCAACTCCGATGGACAGGCCATTTCCAACACGTCTCCCCAAACAGATCCTGTCCTCTCAGCTGAAGGGTAGACAAGTGATCCCCCGGCAGGCAGAAGAAACACACCAGGACAATATCAAGATCAGTCTGATTAAATACACATCACATTGAGCAACTGGGAGCAAATTGCACTGGACAGGCGCTCCTGGAAGAAATCTGTGCAGGAAGTAACAGCACGCCATGAAATGGAACTGGGCCCTAATGCCGAGACAAGGAAAGAGAGAAAAAGGCTTCTCCGCCACTAACCACTTCCCCATCTAAAAGCTCTGTGCATGTATTCTTTTTTTTCAGGATTTGTGTACATAAAAATGTTATCTATATCACTTTCAAGGTTGTGCAGTGTCATAATGATACAGCGTAAATGATGCAGAAGTGAGCAGCTAGCCAAGGCACATTAAAGCATGTGAGTTTTGTTGCCTAACCTTCTAGACTGTACTTGAGATGGAAGTTGATCTTTTTCATGAAGCGTGAACAAGTTACAGATTTGGACATATCTTTCCATTCCTGCTATCCAGCCTTGATAGGATAGCTTGGATTTGAATAGTTCAGTATAGTGGAGTGTGTCAAATCATATAATTCAAAATGGAAAACCAGCTTGTCCTGTAGATAGAGGCTGGCCAGTGTAGCATTAAATTAGATTCAGATACTGTAGATAGGGATTCTGACACTTATGGTAATATGTTTCCTCTGCTTGGCTGCCAGAGCCAGTGTTGGAAAAATACCCAGGACGAGACGAGCATTCTGAAAGCAATGTCTCATCCCGTCTTTCACCTTGGGCCCTTTGATACAGCTGGGAACCAATTGAAGCCTGGTGGCTCTGTGCTTGCCTTTCAAAATTATGGAGATGGATGACAGCAATAGACCTGCAATAGACACAACCTTATCCACCCCCCCCCCCCCCCCCCCCCCCCTCCCCCGCAGGCTGGCAGCCCCCGGCCCCATCGACCTCCCATTCACAGAGCATTCTACATTTCACACAGGCCATAAGTACGTCCAGAGTGATAACATTTAGCTTTTCATTATGAATGAGAGCACCTGCTGTAGATGGGCCAACTCAAGTGTTATACCTGCTCATCTGTCTTCCCTTCCTCTGACGCTCCCCGCATCACTCTGTCGCCCTCGCACCCCCCGGGCCTCCGGCCCTCTGTGATGATGAAAGCAGGGATGTAGAGAAGCGCTGTCTGAGCAGATGCTTAGGGACCGACAGACAGGCGGGAAGACATACAGACAGACACACAGGCAGGAAGGTAGACTGACAGGTAGACAGACTGACAGACAGACAGGCAGATGAACAGGCAGGCAGGTACAGATTGACAGACAGGCAGGCAGATGAATAGGCAGGCAGATGGATAGGCAGGCAGGCAGCTACTGTATAGGTGGGCCTACTCAAGTGTTATGTCTGCTCAACTGTCAGACTGTGTATTCACTTGTGCCTCCAATCCAAATTTGTTATCAGATGGCATGAATTTGAATAATGAGGTGAAGTGTTCTTAATCCGATGCTATTTACAAATATGTAGAGCCATTGACCAAAGTGGTTTCCCCATGATTGTAGGCCACTACCGCAATCCTCCATTGTCAACCCTTTCTGAGTTTCTGAACACTTGAAAATAGTCCTTGCATTCTTAAGTGACTGCCACTTGTCAGATGGAATACTCTGGCATAGGACTGCAGAATTGTTCTCATGGGCCCTCTACAAATGCCTTTCCATCAGCATCTGTTGCGTTCATTGGAAGCGTTTTTGAAAGGTAAGGTACTATTCAACTGATTTATATGTAAATACTTTGTTGTGACCTCTGTATAATATAGAATTACATTGTGATCCATCTACAACCTCCAT
Organism: Borostomias antarcticus; assembly: GCF_949987555.1. Taxonomy (NCBI): domain Eukaryota; kingdom Metazoa; phylum Chordata; class Actinopteri; order Stomiiformes; family Stomiidae; genus Borostomias; species Borostomias antarcticus. The sequence goes on along the minus strand of NC_140234.1, from coordinate 55,237,617 downwards.
CCATGGATGGAGAGCAAGTGTGAGAGCACACTAATATACTTCTTCTGCACCTGTGAAGCAGTTACCTTGCATGTATCCATCTCCTCCGGTGCTCAAACACAGACCTGCATGTGGTGCTCTGCCAGCGAATGATCTCTCATGCATTTTGATTGGTGTAGACAGGGAGCGGTGCTTCTTGCTCCGCCTACTGATTTGCCTGTCTCCCCTTAACCAATCCCATGTCTTTCTATCCATCTCAGAATGGTTATTCTACATCCACACATGCTGTGATGAATGATTCATTGCCATGTATCTATATGGTCTGGCAATGAAGAAAAGAAGCCTTGGCACAACTGACGCATCTCCCCTTCCTGTCATTCTGTATAAACTTCAGTGACCTGGTGCAAAGTTTATGGAGTTATTATCCTATCATAATTTCATTTTTGAGTTATTATCATATCATAATAAGCCTTTTAATTCAAGAGCACAGTTTTTAATTGAGAGCAAGACATTTTAATTCAAGAGCGCAGTATTTTAATCGAAAGCAAGAGACTTTAATTCCAGAGCAGGTGAGGAGTGTCTATGTGGCACACACACACACACACACACACACACACACACACACACACACACACACACACACACACACACACACACACACACACACACACACACACACACACACACAAACAGACACACAGACTTTTCTCTCCTCCAGAGCTGTCAGTTGCAGGGGAATCTCACAAGTCCTTCCCTCTCTCCTGTGGAAGGGCTTGTGTTTTTTTGCTGGAGCTTTCCCTGTGATACTCTTGGCGTTGGAGCAATGCTTTCATTTTTTGATTTTCTCTCTTCCCCAAAGGGTTGTTGTTACTTCATCTGTTGGTGTAGCTGAATCTCAGTCCTGTGAAGCACTGAGCTCTCTAGCTGTATTTGCCCGCTCTTCTTGAAATCAATTTCACAGATTCCCAGCTTTCACCAAAGCTGTTGTTGTTCCGTTCTGCCTGGAAGCTGCTTTGATCAGATCGTCTCAGTGCATCTCGTCTCAGTGCATCTCAGTATTTAGTCTACCTACACCTGCACTTCACTTCACTCCAAGCACTTTACTGCTCTGTTGCTGTGTGTGTATGTATGTATGTGCATGTGTATGTGTGTGCGTGTGTGTGTGTGTGTGTGTGTGTGTATGCGTGTGCGCGTTTTATGAGTACCTGCATTCATGCATAAGTGTGTGTGTGTGTGTGTTGTGCATTCATGTATTCATGAACAGTACTTGGACATGTGTCCACATAGTTTCAACAAGAGAGGAGCGAGAAATAGAAGAAAAGAAAAAAGGTGAAGATGTCAATGGCCGTGTTTCCCAAAGAAGAACCTTCTTAAGGAGTTAAGAAGGGTCCAAAGAAGAGGTCAGCTAAGACGGAGTCTTAAGAAAGGAGTGTTTCCTGAACGTCATCTTAGAGCCTTTCTTAATGCCGTTCTTAGCACCGCGCTTAAGAAGCTTCTTTACAGGAGCTGTCCACCAGCTCGGTTCTGAAAACAAAACAATCAATGCCAGGCTAATCGATTGTTCCACATAATTGCATGCTCCCAAATGAAATTTTGATGTAACAAGTGGTTTCCTACTTACCCCCATCAATAAAATAACGCTAAAAATGAACGAGGCACTCGAACACGATTATAATACTATTTGCAAACTGAATCCACACATCTCCCTTTGCTCTGCTGTTCTGCCTACCTATTATATGTAGGATAACGTATTATATGTAGGATTACTGTAGCATACAGTAAGTTGCAATGTGTAGGCTATTCTTGGAATGTGTAGACTATCTGAACTGTGTTCTTCTTTTCTTCATCCTCGCAAATGTCTCAATTAGGCCTACATTGCTGAAGTCCACTCTCTCGGTCATTTCTCTCTCAATAAAACACATTGCCAGATTTGAGAGATGATTCTCACTCATTGAAGACCGCAGATATGTTTTAATTAGTTTAAGACGACTGAAAGTGCGCTCTGCCTGTGCATCGCTTATGGGAATAATGACATAGATCTGATATAAAGAAGGTCCTTGTTGTCACTGTGTGTGAAATTTTGTGTGGAGATGCGTGTAGGCTATGTACAGTAGCCTATAAGCCATACAATCAGTGTTCAGGCAGGCTATACTGTATACAGTATATGAATGAATAGTGTTTGTAATTTTCAGACAGTAGCCTAGTCAATGTAGGGTACCTGTGCCGATGACCTGCACATTAATGCTGTGGAACGACTTCCTGTTCACTCATTTACAGTAGGCACAATGAGGTTGCAGCATTACCAGAATATTATGTAAAATATCGTCATTAACTTCCCAGAGTGAGTTACCATGGTAACTGACCCACGCTGTCAGTGAACTCTCTTCCTGGAACGGGTTTGACTTGCCCTGCTTTCTCGAGTTTGACTTAACTGTCTTCCTGGAACGGAAAACCCAGGCTTTCTCAGGGTTTGCACTAAACCCGCTTTCTTTCATGTGCTTCAATCGTTGAACCCGCCTGCCTTTTTTTCCCGCCGCATTATATCCTCTTGGGGCCCGTGTTTAAGACGACTGAAAGTGCAGAACCCACGCATCCTATGCAAATTACGCTACTGCCCGGGGGCCAGAAAAGTGAGCTGTAAAAATTCTTCCCTGACCTCTCTCAACGAGACGATCGAGCAAGCTCCTGGAAAATGTTTGTCTATTGGCTAAGAACATATACAGAGCAGTAAACATGGACTACTTCATAAGAGAGACATGACTAACAGGAGAGTGCACAAATAGTTACAGAGAAGTTGCCTACATGGTAGGCCATTGTGTTAGCTATCCGTGTAGTAGTCTCTGATATGATATTTAAGTGAATCATATAACAAAGCACAGTAAGCACTTAGCAGAACAGGCTCATAGAGAATGCCGCAAAGCAGAGGTGGGGAAACAGAAAGCTGAGAGCCAAAGGTGAAAAAGGGGTAGGATTGGCTTGATAGGGACAGCTGACGACACAGAGTGGGAAGGAGCTAGTCACGAGGAGGCAAGGGGTCTTTCCAGGAGTCATAAGGTGGACTTTTGACCGAGGACGGGGGGGTGGGGGGGGGTTATCCGGGGCCTGCTACAGGGTGGCCTGCAGGAGACGGGGAGTCCACAGGACCAGTTTAGAGTATAAGAGGGAGAGACACTAGGGAGGAGGACAGGGTTAGTGGCTGTACTGGGCATCCACAGCAGACACGGGTATATCTATCGGACTCAGGGTGGTCTGCCGGTGACAGTGGGGCATCCACTGGACCTGGTTAGAAGGTAGGAGGGAGAGAGAGAGGCACTAGGAAGAGGGGAGGCAGAAAAGGGTTAGTAGCACACAGAGCCATAAAAGCAACACAGATATTAAAACAGAACCGGCCAGTTGCAGGGCAACCAGCATCTGTATTCACATCTAAATATATACACAGTGCATAACAGGATATGCACCAATGTATACAGAGGATTCACAAGCAGGCTACATGGCCAACCTGTGGTGGCCTGCAACCCAAGGCACCAATTCCCCGTTGCTTGTGTTTGTGTGATGGCAAACAGGTGTATCCAAGTGGCAATCACATACAATCACGTACAGCTATTGGTTAATGCAGACTATGGTGTATGATGATCCGGGGGTAGTTGCACATATTTGATGGGGATGAACTACTGTATCTCATACTGTATGTGCATGCAGATGTGGGATGGTTGCAGAATAATCATGGTCATGATGTTAAACTTAATTAAACTTAATTTATTTCAGACAGCAATTCAAATAGCTGTATGCTATATATAAAGCCTGGTAAAGTAGGAGGCAGTAGGAGGATCAAATAGCGATAAAAAATACAGAGCAGCATTAAAATTAAATGACCTTGGGTTCTGTGAAAGGTGCTAGGCCTATATAAATCCACTTCATTCTTATTATACAAGGAATCCATTCTGATTAGAGGGATATAGCCTACAGTAAAACATATGTAACCATATTACAGTACATAGAGGAGAGATCTTCAGGTTTTCCCCAATTTTAAACACTAAAGGGTGCATGAAAGAAAGGAAAAAGGGGAACACACAATAAGACGAACAGTGCGCATAAGATTAATATCTCCTTTTGCCTGACACGGCTCGATCTGCAAGCGTTTGGTCGCTAAGAGGAGTGTTAAGAACGCCCCAGACCTTTCTTACTCAAAAAGCTTCTTAGCACTAAGAAGGGTTTTGGGAAAGGTGGCCAATGTCATTTTATTTCTATATAACCTTTCATACAAATCAATGTAGCACATAGTGCTTTACATAAAAAGAGATGAATAAAAACATAAACCATGCAAACAATGAGAACATATTTAAAAGAACAAATAAAAAAAATAAAGTAAGTTTAAAAAAATATATATATATAAGATATTAAATAAAATAAGATAATATAAAATAGAATTTAAAAATAAAAATAAAAACTGAGAATACCAATTAAGAACACTTTAAAATATTAACACAAGTAAAGCTACGTAGTAAAAGCAATATTGAAAAGGTATGTTACCTCAGTGAGACTGAAGTGGATGACAGGCCTGGTCCAGCAGTGTCAGAGCCTGTCTGAGAGGATGGGCAGTGTGTGAGAGAGTAATGTGTTGGACATGCTGTTTCAGTCAACGTGAGAGGCTTCCTTCATGGACTCCTCTGCCATCAGGGCCCCGTACTACGAAGCTCGTTCAACATATACAGGATAACCTTTCGCTAGCTCGCTCGAGTAAACCAGACAACCGCAATCAAGGATAAATGGTACTACAAAGGTGGTGGCTATCAACTCGTTAAGTCTACCCAGATGGTCCAATCTAGCTACATGTATGAGCATGTACACGGTAAAAGGGGAGGTATTTGCACGAAATGACCAATCGCATACCTTAGGGGTATTCGGACACGGGCATGGACAAGGCAAACAATACGCATAACCAAGTTCCGTCCACTTCAGTGTGCGAATTAAATGTCTGCCCGTGTGTGTGTGTGCGTGTGTGTGTGTGTCAGCAGATGTGTTGGAGGGAAAGAGTGCCATCCTGCTGGGTATGAGTCAATGGAACTCCAATGACCTGGTGGAGCAGATCGAAACCCTGGGAAACATGGACCAGTCACAAGGTAGGCCATACACACACACACACACACACACACACACACACACACACACACACACACACACACACACACACACACACACACACACACACAGCTACACGCCCTCACACACATACAGCCAGGCACATACACATTTTCTTTTATTCTAGTTACCAAATTTCTCATTTCTATGTAGTAAAAGGAGAATTCCACCCTAGAACAACATTGGGCTCAACAACTAGACACACAAAAGACAGTAAAGAAAAATGTGGTTTCCTTGACTATAGTTGCTCCATGTAAACAAAGCATGTTCACAAAGTCTGCACTTCCGGGGTTTTGCCATGTCGAAACGTGTCTACAAGTCCCAGGAAGCAAAATAACGAGGACTACAACAACAAAAAACGTCCAGGAGGGTGGGGACTAGGGGTGTGCCCGAATACGAATACGTTATTCAGATGAGCACAAAGCTTTTTCCCGAATAGTCAATAGACAACGCGGAGAGGGAGAGAAAGTTTGGAGCGTGCTGAGGAGCCAGATAGTAGGCAGGCAACAAACGTAAGCAGCACCGAGGGCTTTTGTTCCTAGTTAACTGGTTTATTGAGACAATTAGTGGATTTTGTTTTCTTGTCGTAGCCTACCTGCTGCAATAGCCTATGTGAACTGTAACGTTTGTTTGAGCAGAGGAGGACCGGTAGCTAGCTTGTTAGCTCAGTGTAATAAATCTAGCTAACGCTAGTTATTTCAGCTAAGCATGCTCAGCCTCTCACTAGCCTATATAATGTCCGGCGATTTTGAAATATTAAATAATTATGAAAGTATATTTTAACAACTGAAACACAACTGATCAAATGTTTGATCCATGCCGTTCAGTTATCAGCACAACAGAGTACTCTAGTGTAGGCCTACGATAGGCTATAATCAAAGTCCCTATCTCTGATATAACAATAATAAACTATATTTAAACAGATTTAAAAAATAATAAGAATAATTTCACTACAATAACCTACTTACCCATGATTTAAGCACTGTTTAAACTTGAGTAGCCTTGGCTATAGGCCTACAATTAGGCCTCTAAAGTCATTTTCCTCAGTTTATTAGCCTATAGCCTAGGCTACATTTAATTTGGCTTTATGTCATATTTGCTGTGCAAATGCATGATTGATTGAAACAATTAACAAGCAGTGTTTAAAAAGCCTTTATCCATCGGGCTATATAGGCCTACAATAAAAACACCAACATGTTTCGGTTTTTATTGTAGCCTACATATGGATTAAAGGCTTTTTAACCACTTTTCCACCCAATAAGTTAATCGATTTGACCGGGCGCGTCCTCACGTTCCGCAGCTAAAATGCAACTAACAAACCCTACAACATAGGCATGTATTAGTTTTGAGTTTAGTTTATTGGTTTGAGTGTAGAATGTTTATCTTTTCAATTATATTTATAGTAATACAGTTTATTGCTGGGTTTGTGAAAAGAAAACCATTACTAGTACACCACGCTGACTGTGTCACATGGTTGCAGATAATATATTAGATATTATGACACGGGAGAAATAGAGCTACTATAGCTGTTCTAGCAAAGTTGCTAGACTTATTTTGATTTAGAAAAATATTTTTCAGTTTCTAACAATGTAGAATGTCCCCCAGTTAAGGGTGGTGGTGGGGTTCTGACACTTCATAGTTTGTTAAAATAAAAACATACAGGATGATGATGATGAGGAATTATACTTCATAATTAATGATAATAATATATATATATATATATATATAAACAGCAAATCTGATGTGTTGAAAGCACAGCAATTGCAATGCCAATTAATATTAGGCTAAAGAAATTACATTTCCCCTCAGTTTAAACGGTTTTGAACCGACTTCCAGTTTAAGCCCCGCCCACTTCCGAATACTTAGCTGTAAAATACAAATAGTGGGCTCCCGGCACACCCCTAATGGAGACTCGAGGTGGGTGCACCATGCTACCCTCTGGCTCTACTCTGTTAAGTTAGTTCAACAAAATGAAAAATATGCAATCGCACACACTCACACAAAAGTTGACAACCGATGCAGAGATGTTTCATTTACCTGAGTTCTTTGGACTTTTTGCGGGGTTCTGGCAATTGATGGAAACTCATTCCCGCCGGTGCAGATGAATCATTGATTCCACACACTGCACAGTATTTTGGCATTCAACAAATTGTTTGTGTTTTTCTACAATAGCAAATATAGCAAGATACAGAGTCTGACAAATGTTCTGATTTACAAATGTTCGCTCGAGAGATAATGATGGCTACCGCAGATATTCTGTCTTGTTCCGACTCCGTTCGCCTCCTCTGTCATAGAAATGTATGCTTTTCAGAGATTATTGGCCTGGCCTGTTATTCTCAGCCTTGTCCTTTGTTTTACAGTTTCACTCTACCACTTGTATGCAATTCTTCACCTTTTAACATGCAAGACCCCTGTCTAATTTATAACAGGACGATATCTCAAGGGGGCCGATACACCCAAACTTTCTGTCTGCACTAGTGTGACTTCCCATTGTTTCATTGTCTGTTCATACCTGTTTGATATTTTACTTTTCTCGGACTATTCTCCGCCATTATTGATGACGTGTGACACTAAGATGACGTGTAATGATGAGTTAGCCAATCAGATCTTAGAAACGTCATGTCATATCTGGCCATAGCATTGTTTATAACAGCGCGCAAGCACAAACCAAGCTACTTCTTGGGTGAAACACATTCCTGTGTTTTATTTTGGAGGTCCGATTGCAATTGTCTGTTTTTGCAAATAAACCAGATTGAACCTTTTTGAGCGAACCTTGGCAAATCCTTTTACTTTTGATAGCTATATCAAATGTATTCCATTACACCTCCCAATAGCTCAGTTTCACGCAATGCATGCTGGTTAATTGAGTCTTTCAAAATAACAGTGTCTGTAACCACCACATTCAGTTTATTGAACTTATATATAAATATAATGACATTTTCTGGTTTGGTTTAAGTTCATTATAAAAAGACACATATTACATGTGTTTAGAGGCTACAAAATCATAGACTTGAATTCTGCTTTAACTAAACATATTTTTAATGCTACTGTATAAAAGGAAATTATGTTTACTAATCTCAAAGCTCTTTGTTGTAATGTTTCTGAGGTAAAAAAAAAAAAAAAAAGAGTAACTGGGGTATTTTTATCTTGTTATCGCCCAGTACATTGAGCTGGCTTTTTCATATTGTAGATTTCCCCTTAAATTGTATTTCCTTTGATCTATTGTCGTTCTCCATGCCCTAATTTGAGAGCCCGGAAGACTTAGGCATAAACTTTCTTTCACGACTCTCGTTTTAGCTTTTGAGTGACAGGCATTTTAGCTTGCCCAGAGAAAGCAGCTTCCCACATAATCCAATTAGCCAACTTTCATCTCCATCTCCTATCTGCTTTAATGGCAGTGACAATACAGTGCAGTGACCATAGTTATCAACCCACATCAAGCCCCAGACACTGTAGTACCATGTTTATTTGTAGTCTGTTAGTGCAGACTACAAATTAATCTGAATCTAAATACTCTTATTTTTTGTTTCTGGTTGTTTTTCCAATGAACTACTACTGTATGCATCGGAGAGTGAGACAGCCTCCATTACGGTGTAATGTCGATCCATTTTATGAAAGTTTACGAAGACTAGTAATGTGTTTTGCTCATCACGAGGCCCTGGGGGCTCATGTCATGTTGTATGTTTTGATGCATTAAGCCCGCTTTAGCAGCAAGGCATATAAATAATTTAGAGATTGGTATGTGATGCACGCTTGGCAAAAACAAAACAATTTGTAAATATCTAAACACTATCTACAGTATAAGTATACTGTAGATAGTGTCTGTTTTAGATCAATCAGTCTTGCAAAACACTTTACTAATGATTAATAAATTGTTCATTAAGACCTGTATTAAGCATCAACTGAGGTATTACTACATGTGCTAACATTTATGAATTCATAAGGCATTACGGTTATTCACAATGACCCATAAATTGTGAGCAAACTATTATCACATACCTTATACAAATCATTAGTTAATAATTTAAAATGGGTTGATTGGTCATGTATAAATTATTTATTATTATTTACCTTATTAATGATCATATAAACCATTAGAAAAGCATTTGAAACATGTTTATAAATACATAACTAGCCATTTATAAATAGCTTACTAAATTGTATAAATGTTGTAATAATGATTTGTAAGTGTTGAACATACTATAAACAGATGCTTTATAGTTAGTCTAAAGCGTTACCATGGTTTCAGTTTGGACATTATACCACAACATAGACGACACACCTCAGATTATTCACTCACACGCTCACTGTTCATCTCTTTGCCCAGTCTCCTTTCTCTTTGTTTATCTCTCTAGCCGATGTTGAAACTAACCTCTATTGAGCAGTCAGTAGGGGATGAAGCAGAGAGTCTTAAGCCGGGCTTACAGACAGATAAAGAAGCAATCAGCGCTCCTTGCCCAAGTCGCTTTGGAAACAGGACCTCGTTGGATTGGGTTCCTTAAACTAAATAATTCCATATTGCTGAGTTTCTACTGTGCCAGGCCATGGGCTTTTGGAGAGGGAGGTGGGGGGTCGCAGAATGATTCAGTAAAATGGAAAATGACTTCACTTGCCAAACAAAACACAATAAATATCCCTTAAGTATACCGGCCTGTTCACTGTGCTGTGGTATGAAGACTCTGAAGAGCTCTCTCGGTTTCATCTACAACTATATTCGGTACTCGGTTTCATATTTCAACTACTGTATATAACCATAGCTTATTACATCACATTAACTAAACATAATATACACATCGAATGGTTTGAGTTTAGTCAGCACTTCATTAATTAGAAATGTCATGGTGGACAGGAGGCAAAAGGCTTACTTGGTTGTGCACAATATCTAATGAAGAATACCTTTTTACAGTAGCTCAAGGTTCACTGCTGCCTCATCATGTACACTCACTTAAAGTAGACTGTTATCGTGAGGCCTGGCTGACCCAGTGAAGGCCATATCTGAACTCCTATGGTTTGGCCTTTTTATGGCTATGGTAGCAGGGTGCTAGAGTGGGAGTGTGCTTCACATGACTGGTCAGTCCCCATTGTCCTGCTGACGACATGTACTGTATAATGTTTGTTAATGACCAAAGATAAGCCTTTTTCAAATATGTCTCCAGCCTTTGTGTATGGCATACAGTGTACAATACGTTAACAATGGCCTTCGTGTGAAAGCAGCAGGTGCTGGAAATGCATCAGCCTTAAAGTGTTTGTGACTATAATGGCTGTCGGGTGAAAACCTTGGAACTCCATTTTGGTGATTTTTCTTTTGAAATAAACTGAAAGCCGGGACTATTCTTTACAACCTGTGAATATCTCACAGCCTTGGGACCAATCAAATGTATTCAAAATAGCTTGTCATATAATCAATAACTCACCATTTTGGAGAGTGGTTCTCAATATGTGTCCCAGTCAGTTGGGGATGTCTGGGATATCTACCCTGTCTGTGATGGCGTCTCTATGTGATAGATGGTCTCTGGAAAGTGTCAGACCCAGCTCTCCAGCTGCCTGCTGATTTACTTACTCACGTCGTTACTGTTTAATTAGTGTCAATGACAGATCCATCTGATTAGCCAGCTATGAGCAGCTCAGTGAGAATGGCTGCTTGATCCTGTTCATTGGACCAGAGTGGAGGATTGTGTTTGTGGAGAATAGTTCCCCAGGGGCAGCAATGCAATGTGTAAGAGTTAAGATCCGTGACAGACAGGAATCCCAGTGGCGCTGTAACTTAGGAAGGCAGTTTTCTTTACACTCATCAGTCAGCACCGGCTAAGACACATCTGCTGCCATCAATTCTTTCTTTACAGTTTCACGCTGTCTTTGACTTGCTCTTTCCCTCTCCCTGTCCTTCGCTTCCTAACTTATTTATACGCCTTCTTTCCCTGTCACTCAATCACGGCCTTCTCTCCCTCTCTCGCCCCTCTCTCTCTGCTTTAATGCCCTGGCCCAGTCCTCTGTTTCATTTTCACTCTGCTATGTGATGTCACACAGTCCAGGTACAGTATATCTACCATCAAAGACCTGTCTCTCAGCATCTCCACCTGCGCACTGTGGAAACAGTCTCATCAGCATACAGTATTATTTTGGGGCAATTGTGAGAATCTAGCCGATTTGGTTGTCTCCGAGCATGCGGAGAGGGCAGGATCTAGGAGTACACTGCCGCAACACAAGGAGGCACTTCAGATGACGATGTAAAAAAAACAGAACTCTGTGCACTGAAGAAATATTGTGTAGAACTTTTCGAACCTACACACAACTCACCTGTCTGTTTGAACCCTGTACGAAATGGTGCTAAATTCAATTTCTATAATTTCCATTATGCTCTTTTCCTTCTCCAATAAGAGAGAAGGAAAGACAAATGCATAGATGAGCTGGCAGCAGCACCTGGCAGCTCCCCTCAGCTCTGCTCATCTGTATTCTGCCCACTACTCTGCCCAGTCAAGGCATCTACACACTCTGCTTGCAGGCACAACCTCCCACAAATGCTAATTCCCCTCTAATTAATTTTGTTCTCTCACTTTATGCCTCCCCAGGTGCCCAGAGCTTTAGTGCGTCCGGGGAGAAAGGCGTCCTTTTCCATGGAATGATATTAGGACAGCAAATAAAGAAATGCAGAGATTGAGTACAGTTTATGAAAGAGAACAAGCAGCTCTGACTGTCGGGGGGGGAAGGGGGAGGCGTTCTGACTGCTTCCCTGTACACCCATCTGCTTGGAGCTTTTCGAAACAACCTGTGTATGTTTGTGGATGCGTGTGAGTGTGTGTGTTTAGGCTTGGACATGTGTGTGTGTGTGTGTGTGTGTGTGCATATAGTATGTACATTACTGTATTCTGACAGGATGTAAAGTGGGAAATATGGACTGATAGCAGAGTGAGAACAGACAGTCACACCAAAACAATACTCATGTTTGTTCGGAGCTCCGGAAAACAGAAGAGGATAATGCAACGTAAAGATGTGTCTAGTGACGGTTAGCAGCTTTTTTGACCTGCTGTTCGTGTTGCCTAAAGAGTGTTGTTGTCGTTGTTGTTGTTGTTGTTGTTGTTGTTGTCGTCGTTGTTGTCGTATGCTGATTTAGATGTGTAGCAACGGTGAGAGAGCGTGAAGCCCCACCAGGGCCAGCGTGGAGCCTGGCAGACACAGCGTGAGACTCTGGGCTCCTCACCTCGCCCAGCCTGGGCTCTGGGGGGGGGGGGGCGGGGGGGGGGTTTCACAGACAGGTCTGTACGCACAGCAGCAGCCACAGCACGTCAGCAGGGAGCAGCTGTGGCAATCAGGAACAGACTGGGTGTGTACGCTTGCCGTGTGTGTGTGTAACCTCTTTTGAGCTTGGTTTTGTGTGTGTGTTTGTGTGTGTAACCTCTTTTGAGCTTGGTTTTGTGTGTGTGTTTGTGTGTGTAACCTCTTTTGAGCTTGGTTTTGTGTGTGTGCGCATTCTCTGCTCCCGGCACTGTAGCAGCTGTTTGTGCTTGGCTGTGTGTGTGTGTGTCTGTGTGTGTGTGCGTATGTCATCTCTGGAAGGTCTGACTGGGCTCGAAATGCTGTGGGCCTCCCTTGGGGGGTCTGTACGGTACACGGCAGGGTATGAGCAGCGGACAGGTGCACAGATGGTCCAGCGTGTCAGTGCACCTCTACCTTGCCCTGGGTTCAAGAGGTCAGCGCAGCCCTGTAAGAGACAACCGAAAACATCCTTAAACAAGCCTTGTACTCTGCGGCTACTGCACCAGAGAATCCCACTTGCTCCCAGATTCACCGATTTGTCCCTATGTATTGTTGATATTGCTGAGCAGTGTTTGTTCAATTACCGCTTAATTAACATGGACATAGTCTGGAAAACCGACTGCTACCGAGTCGAATGAGTGTGGCAGTCGTGTCGAGGGAGCGACTGTAACGTTAGAATGGATTGCGATGCTGGGTTGGGTCTCGATGCTAATGGGAGGGAGCTGGTTCCCTGGATAGACCAGGCTAAATGAAGGTGAAGGCGCTAGGGGTTCCATACAAAGAGATGGCATGCTACAGTAACATACTGTCACACTGAAATAGATTGATCCCTAAGTCCACAGGAGACATTAGTACCCCCACACACACACACACACACACACACACACACAGATGAAGCAGCAGAGGTACAAGTATGCAGGTGAAACCCTCCAGGGCATGTGATACCCCTCCCATCATGTCTTGTTGATGTTCACCTCGCAGCTCACAAAAGCGGAGCCTGTGCTTGACACTGTGATCCCTGTGTTTTGGGCACTTCTGGAGTGCGGTGTACTGTACTGGGCAGGGGCAACAATGTTAGACCCAGTCACATCACATGCATAGCTTTTTGGTGTCTTTGTCTGCCAATACCCCCCCCCCCCCACTCCCTCTCTCCCTCTGTCGCTCTCTCTCCCTCCATCTCTTGCTCTCTCTCTCTCTCTCTCTCTCTCTCTCATTCACTCAACTTCTCTCTCTCTCCCCCTCCCTCTCTCTCCCTCCTCCCCCTCACTCACTCTTTCCTTCTCTGTTTACCCCAGAGATATTTAGATCTGCTGTGCCTGCAGTGGAGAGCAGAGGGATAGTGTGAGCTGTAATTGGCATCGGCAGGGGAGAAAGAGCCAGGACAACATGTTTTTATTGGATTTATGGAGGAATGACATTCTGAGATACGGCCAAAACCAGGGGGATCAGGCAATCTGTCAGTGGCTCATCCTTCATGTCTCCTAGCAATCCTGACTGGCATTCATATCCCCATAGCTCATCATGCTTCCTCTCTCTCTATCTCTCTCTCTCTCAACTCAACTTAACTCAAATTTTATTTTTTAAAGCACATTTGAAACAACCGAGGTGGTCCAAAGTGCTGTACAAGTCCGGAGCAACAAACACAGCACAGCACAGCACACAACAGAACACTACAATACACCATACACAATAAGGAATACAGGGGCCATCGGGACACACTCTCTGTGTTCTAATTGTCTTTCTTTGTCTCCTCTCCTTCTATATCTTGGTCTCTCTCGCCTCTCTCTTTCATTCTCTCTTTGTCTCCTCTCCTATCTCTCCGTCTCACTCTCCTCTCTCTGTCCATCTAAAGAGTGAAGGCGGTCTGACTCTGAACTAGTTCAGCAGCCTAAATAACATATCAGCTCCAATTATGTGATGCAATGATCTGCATTTCCCAATGTAGATAAAAGGATCTGAGACAGTCTGAAGACTGTGTGAACTAAGGCTATTTATTATACTGCTAGGAGCGAGTGTGTTTTCTGTTTTCTCGAGTCTGCTATAGAAGAGAGGTGAATCGCAGCGAGTGCCGCGAGCAGACACCACACCTCTGCTGGGGTCGGACGCCACTCCTCCGCTGGGGTCTGGCACCCTCAGTGCTCTGCTGAAAGCTTTCCTTGAAAGCACTCTTGAGTCTTGTAACAAGCAAATTGATTGGCAAGACCCACACACCCCAGAGAGTGAGAGAGACATGAGAAAGAGAGAGAGATTGGGAGAGAGAGGTAGCCAGATAGATAGAAAGAAAGAAAGAAAGAAAGAAAGAAAGAAAGAAAGAAAGAAAGAAAGAAAGAAAGAAAGAAAGAAAGAAAGAAAGAAAGAAAGAAAGAAAGAAAGAAAGGGAAATAGAGAGAGAGAGTGAGAGGTAAAGTGGAGGGTTACGGGAAGTGGTAGCCTCTCTCCATAGTGGCACTGATCTGGATGGCTCCCCTGCAGTGTGCCTGCAGGAGAGGCTTTTCCCCCCCAGCAGGACCTTAGGAGGAAGGTGGGGGGGCTCTGTCCCCCTCAGACACCGCCATCAGAGAGATGGGCCGTGTCCGAAATGCATACTACCTGCTACATGCTATATAGTAGGCACTATATAGTACGCATACTGCATACTATATAGTACCTACTGTTCCACAAAACGCGTGTAGTATGCGAGAAAATACAGCATGCTACTCGAGCCATCCAGCGGAAGTGACGGGATACGATACTGTTTACTCCCGCGAAGCTGTGGTACAATTATCCGTGTTTTCTGTGATCATTTTGGGTATTATCCACAAAAATGTAGCCTTTTCCTGTCATGGGATGTGCGGCTGCTGCTGCCGCCAGGAGAAGACGTGTTAACGCTGCAAGGAGAAGAGCCGTCATGAGATCTTCTCGACATGCTTGTAGTTGAGGTAAATATTGAACGTTAGCTTGCTAGCTACGCTAGTTAGCTAGGTTAGTTGATAGCCCCGCATGTGCTGGCTTGGGGCTAGCTATACTGTTACATTTGTACCAGGGATGTTATATTAAATAGATTCTGAGGGGCAGGTAAGCAAAACAATAAAACTCAACTCATTTTAAAGAGGTGGGTAACTGAGTTTACCTGGGTTTACTCATCACTACACGCCTGCTTTGTAATGTTACATTTTAGCTCTACAGATAATGACATCTATCTATTATCATATTGTAAAGACAAGTATATGCCATACGCACAAATGAGTTAAAGTTTGCCCTAATAATATTCCCCCTGTAGGCTCACATGGAAGACAGGTCCTCACCAAGTCAACCTCCACGTCCCTGCTGAGGACCTATTTTGACGGCTGGACACAAGGAGGGACTTCAGATTGTCAAAATCGACACAGAGGAACCTTGGTGATGGTCAGGAGGATGGGGCAAGACCATGGAGGTGCTAATAATAGCAATAATAATAATAATTCATTGCATTTAGAGCTTTTCTCAGTACTCACCCTTTACAATGGTCTTGTCATTCACACACAGGTGCTAGTCTTTGGAGGTAACATTACATCAGTCATTTAGCAGACACTTTTGTCCAGCATTACCTTAGTCATTTATTTAGCAGACACTTTTGTGTGTCTGCTAAGCGACTTACAGTAGGCCTAATTGCATTTAACCATTTAAAGGTTGAAGACCTTGATGGTGGCCATGGTCCTGCTGCTGCAGATCATCCCAACCCTGGAGATGGCCTCAGAAAGTGTCTCGCAGCGGCAGCATCAGCACCAGCACAAGCTGCCTGGATCGCAGCTCTTGGTGAGCACGACTACCCCCATCCTGCCATAAGTAGTCAGTCTATCAGTTCATGAGTGTGCTTTGCCTTGTTCCTTATAGACAGCCTTGAGGCTTTAAACACCGATCAGTTGGTTATAGGCAGCCTTGAGGCATTTGTTTAAATGTATTTGTATTTAAATGTATGTGTAACACTGTACATAGTAATCAGTTTAAGTATTTTGGGGGGAGACAACAGATCAGCGTTCTCCTGTTAGTACCTTTTGCAAGGAAAGCTAATGATCTGACCAAATATAAACAAGTCAAAAGTATATTTGAAGACCATTGTGTAATAAAAATATCCAAGAAATGTTTATGGTTGTGTTTCTTCCATTATACATGTAAAGGTTACTTCTTGATGTATTAACATTTCAACAAAGTGTAATATCTACACATCAGACACATTGTCTTGATATGTCTACAGGTCATGTACAGTAACTTGGAAGGTCTTACAACACGCAGAGCGCTTTGGACATGTAACTCCCTTATCAAGTAGTCGTTAGTCAGACACATTAAACAGTGAAGCTTTCATAACCGTCTCTGAATAATTCCAATGAAGCATTGTGAACCAACATGTGTGTTCTGTCTTTTATGCCTAATTGCAAACTACAATGTCCATTAGGAATGTTCTTTTACTCTAATGACTGGTTTTAGGTATAGTGACATTTGTTCTTTGACTGGGAAGACATTACAAGGAATGACACACAAACACCAATTTAATTCAAGAAAATACATTTAATAAAAAATAACAAAAACAATAATGGAACAAGATAAAACAGTTTTTTTTGACTGAGGCTTCTAGAAGCAACATCAGCCGGTCCTCCCTCTCCTTAAACAACCCCCTTTCCTCCCTCCACTCAGCCTTCATCTCTGCCTTCTCTCTCCCCCGTTCAACATCAGCCGGTCCTCCCTCTGGAGGACGGCCAACTCTTCCCTGTTTACGGGGAAGAGAAACACCACGCTGAAAGGCTTGGAGTAAGTTAACTAACGTATGCATTGTTGTTCAGAAGCAATCCAGCGGTCTGTTTACTTTGGATATTGATTTATGTAGGACCTACATCTTAGAAGCTGGGCTGCAGGGGAAGAAGGAGACAGCCTGAATAAAGCACACAGAGAACCTTGTAGCCATGTACAAGGTGATTTTGATCTACAGGCTACATGATAGCAAATATATTGATAGGGACTCACAGTTTGTATGACACTAGAAAACTGTTATCTAACCTCATAGGACCTAAAGAGCCCCAGAACTGGGGTCAGCACAGAGGGAGGAGAGGCCACAGCCGCTTCGTGGAAGTGGTACGGGGTCTTGGGAGAGGCGATGGGGGCCACCCATGCAGCCGTCCTCCAGAGGATCATCGTCCCTGGTGTGGTCGTTGGTCCCTGTAATACATCCAGAAGTATTATGGGACAATGAATATTAATATATGATATATGAACAGTTGAACTCGTTTAAATCATGGAATGAACAGACAATTGTTTAAACAACTTCAAGTAACGTTAGGCTCGGTGGCTTAGGTTTGCCATTTAACAACTCATCACAATTTCGACATTTCTTGCACATTTCTTTAGCGATCATGGTCATATTACATGGACATGTTACTCTGTTTGTCTTGATTCTAGCTATAGAAACATCTAAGATTTGACATGAATACGTTTTGAGCAAGAGCCGTCTGAACACCTGTAACGTTAGTAGCCTATTAACGTTGGCTGGGCTAACTAGCTAACGTAACGTCCACCACAGAGATCAATGCAAGCAGCTAGCTATCATGACGTTCTTTTTCGAAATGTCATTTCTACCCCACCTATATACACAAAACTGCATTTGTAGCTCTGTGTCGTTATAACTAAGATATCTGTCCGAAAAAATAATTTTTCCATCGACAAATTAAGTCAATACTTACATTTGAAAACTCCCGCTGCGGTCCCGGAGATCTCTTCGTTCGCCATCTTTTTTTATTTTTCTCACTGCCCAGTGACGTATCACCTCTCGACTTCCGGAACAGTATGCTCTGGACTATGCTACATTTACGCCCATTTTTTCGCCGATTTCGCCTACTATATAGTACCTACTATATAGTAGGCGAAATACAGTATGCACAGTTTTGATGCAGCATGCTGCATCTCGCCTACTATATAGCAAGTAGTATGCAATTCGGACACGGCCATGGTGATGTCAGTGCACATCGTGGCTCAGAAATGCTTCATGGATACAAATATTGTACAGTGTAAAATATTCAAAGTTCAAATTCAAAGGTATTTTTAAAGGCAGAAAAGGCTTTAAATTATCACATGATTTGAGTTCTTATCATTCAAACCATATGAATATTCATTCTCTCATTTGGAGAGGTTAGTAGCCGCACTGAACCTCTACAGCGATCAGGGGGATTTCTACCGGGCACAGGGTGGCCTGCAGAGCCACATAACAGGGCTCGAGACTGCGACCAAAACGGCTGCATATGTGAGTTATTTTGGTCTAGAGCAGATTATTTCAAAAAAACAAAATGAGTGAGAGGAGAGTCAACAAAATGAGGAGATAAAGGGTTGAGGAGGTTGAGGGAGATCCAACGAGAGATCCTGACTCAACGATGAGTGCAGGTGAAGGCAGGGAGCTACAGGCTACAGTACTACTTTCAACCACAATGGCTAACGCAGTACCTGTGGTTGTGGTATGAGGGGAATGCTCTGTGGTACTGTAAGTAAAACTGTAATGTTTTTCAGGTAACTTTGTTACAGTAACAGTGCTACTACTCAACAAGTTAGTGTAGAGCAAATATTGCCAAATATTGACATTTCGCCATAAAACAGGAAGTCCTCATAACTCCTCCATACATTATCCAATTTGTCCGATATTTCTCACGCTTCATGAAGGTTCTGTCCTGAACACATCTATGTGTCAGTATTGTGTCATACTTATAGCGCCACCTATTGGTGAAACAGGAAGTCCTCAAAACACCTACATACATTATCCGATTTGCACCAAATTGCTGACGTTTCATGAAGGTCGCTTTCTGAACACATCTATGCGTCGGGAATTGAGTCACACTTACAGCGCCACCTACTGGTGAAACAGGAAGTAATCATAACTCCTACATACGTTATCCGATTTACTCCAAATTGCTCATGCTTGATAAAGGTCGCATCTTGAACACATCTGTAAGTCAGTATTGCGTCATACCTACAGCGCCACCTACTGGTGAAACAGGAAGTCCTCATAACTCCTACATACATTATCCAATTTACACCAAACTGCTCACGCTTGATGAAGGTCTCATCCTGAACACATCTGTGCATCAGTATTGAGTCATAATTATAGCGCCACCTACTGCTTACAGGACGTCCTCATAACTCCTACATACATTATCCAATTTACCCCAAATTGCTCATGCTTGATGAAGGTCACGTCCTGAACACATCTTTAGGTCAGTATTGAGTCATACTTATAGCGCTGCCTACAGGTCAAGCAGGAAGTCATCATAACTCCTACATACATTGTCCGATTTACACAACATTTCTCACGCTTCATCAAGGTAATAATTCCAGTTTTCAAATCTAGCGCCGTTGTGTCGGTTTTTTACTGGGTTGCTAATTTTGATGATAGCGCTGCGACTTGGAATCCTGCAGGGGGGCTGTGTTAACTCCCATTCCACCAACTTCTATGTACAGTAACGTTGGTACAGTAATATGGAATTCTCATACAATGACGAGGCATCGCTATGCAATATTTACAGGGCGACACTTCACATAATTCATAGTGATGATTTGTGGTCGTTTTTATATAACTAAATATGTACATAAGATGAAAATATGTAGGTAGACTCTCTATGATAAGTAATTGTAGGAGAGTACAGTGCAGCACAGTGAATTATAGAAGGAATACTCTAGCATATCTTAGATATTTAATACATTTTTCTGTTTGTATCTTTCCCTATTTTTAGTCCAAGTAAACAAAAGCAGATTGTAGCACAAGTTATCTCAGTGCACAATAAATGATTAGGCTTCAATAAATATCATGATAAATATCAAATATCATGACTGAAAATAGTAAAAAGGGATAATTTATATTGCATTTAATGGTTAAAAGTTAAAAACATAATTCATGGATGGTGTAGATTGTAGATAAGATAACCAATTAAGTGAATTATTGAAGGAATACTCTAGCTAGAGGCCGGAAGAGGAGCAGTGCCTACAGAAAGCAGAGATTCAAGGCATGACCGGAACAAATGACTAATCGTGACTAATCGAAAAAATGATCGTTAGATTAGTCGATTATCCAAAATAATTATTTATCCCAGCCCTACTGGTGACAGGACGTTTCTCTCAGTACTGGACACCGAAATAACACACCCTTTAACAGTGCCACACCCCGACACGCGTGGGGTGCGAGGGCCCGCTCACTGCTACTTGCAGCCCTAATTATCTTATTAAGATTTTTTTTTTTTTAATCCACAGTTTCAGCCCTTCTTAGGTTCTCTGGCAAGCTATTCCAGAGGCTGGGAGCATAGAAACTGAAAGCTGCCTCTCCGTGTCTATTGCTTTTGGAACTGTTCGACCTGTGGGATCCATAGGCATGTACAGGAGAGATAAGTCTATTCTCAAACTGACAGGTAACCAGTGCAGTGATTTTAAGACTGGTGTGATGTGTGCCCTGTCCGTCTAGTTTTAGTGAGGACTCGTGCTGCAGTGCTGTGTACCATTTGTAGTTTAGAAATAGCTTTCTTTGGTAGACCAGACAGTAAAGTAGTCCAGCCTGCTTGTGATGTCTTGCCTGCTGGTCCAGCCTGCATGCATTAATCTTTCAGTGTCAGCCTGAGAGAGAAACGGTTGCACCTTCGCAATGTTTTTTAAGTGATACAAGAGGTCTTAGATATGATTCTTTATTGTCCTTTACAGGAAATTAAATTTTCATGTCTGTACAGTGCTACACATGATACAAACCCATTGCCATACAATCCCCACATTTACCATACAGTCTCACAATTACATATAATCACCAACCATATTTACACATACACACATATGTGCATACATTTGTACACATTGCATATGATGACTGAGGGGTTATTATCATGGTGTCTTGTTGAGGAGTGAGATGGCAGAGGGAACAAAGCTACTGAATCGGGCCCGTTTCCAGGCCAGGGCTCTGTATCTGCGGGTTGATGGGAGCAGAATGAAACATGCGTGGGAGGGGGGTGACTGGGGTCATGTGCTATGATGTGTGCTTTATGTGTGATGGCTTGGTTGTTGAGGTCTGAGAGGTTGGGGGTGGGGAGGCCGATGATTTTAGAGGCGGTGTGTGTGTGATGCGGAAGAGTTTGTTTTTGTTGGGGGCAGTGAGCATGTTGAAGAAACAGGGGGAGCAGTAGAGGAGGATGGGCTGAATGGTGCTCTTGTAGGAGAGTGCGGATGGCAGAGAGTCTTGATTGGTTGCGTTTGTGGATGTCAATGATGTGTTGATTGAAGCTCAGTTTATAGTCCAGGGTGAGTCCAAGGTTGTTGATGTCGGTGGGGTTGTGGATGGAGTTGTGGGCTGCGCTGGGTGTGTTGGGGGCGATTACCATTTCTTGGTTTTTGCCCATTCAGTAGCAGGTTGCTGTTCAGGCACCATTGTGTGAAATGGGAGATGGAGTCCTGATAGCCATCAACTGAGTTATTGTCTTTATAATACTCTTGATGTGGGTTTCGAAATTAAGATCTGAGTCAAGTATGACACCTAGGTTTCTAGCCTGGCAACTGGTGTAAAGTGACAGTGTTTTTAAATGTGCAGATAATTCTTGTTCAGAAAACTCAGCTTTTTCACCAAGACAGGTGGGTAGCAGAGAGACAGGTGGGTAGCAGACAGACAGGCGGGTGGCAGACAGACAGGCATTCAGGGCTCACTGGAACAGAGAGCAGCCAGGACTGAGGGGAGCAGGGAGCTGACAGACTGCGACTGTGAGTCTCTCCTGGCAGCCAGGGAGACCAGATAAACAAGCGGCAAGCAAAGCACATAACCCAGAAATAGGCAGAGACCAAGCAAGAGAGAGTGAATAAGATGATAGGGCGTGCGGAAGCTTCCGGGGGGGGTAATGAGTTTGGACAGGAGCCCACTACACAGAGGGATACTGCCAGACAGCAACATACAGTATCTCCCCCTCCTTCGACCTTGCAAGCTTAATTTGCGTTGTTGTGACTTTTTTTTCTCACAAGCCCACAATCCAATTATTTGAGGATAGCAGGCTGCCAAATCTCATGCCTTTTAGACAGAATCTTCTATTACACTGTATCACTATTGACTTTTCACTGGTACAGTAAGTGTGGTACAGTAAGTGTGGTTATGAGATTTGATCGTAAAGGCACACAATATTTGGAGGCTCGTCTGCCAGTTACTGTGTATGGTGAATAACAAAAACGAAGCAATGTCTTTAGTAACACTGAAATTGCTTAGCTCCTCCAATCAATAATCATCTTCCCCTCTGTTATCACTGTGTCTGTGAAGTAGCTCATGCAATTACATTTTTCTCCCCCTCCCTCCATCTCTTTCTCTCTCTCCCTCCGTCTTTCGTCAGAGGACCTCTACCGCCTGGGCCGACCACGCTGTGTTGCTCAGAGCAGCATCGACGGCTTGGAGGACATGGAGGTAGGATCACGATGAGACCCCTCTCACAGTATTGACTACACCTCTATAACCTGCACAGCCACACAACTGGCTGGCTTACATGTATGAATACTGTAGAAATTCTTGGTGCAAAGCTCCCCCCCTTTCCTCTCCTCTCCATTTCTTTCCTCTCCTCTACTCTTCTTCCCTCCTTTCCTTTCCTATCCTCTCTTCTCTCCTCGTTTCCTCTCCTCTTTTCTCCTCTCCTCTGTAGAAGAAGTGTAAGACCCACGTGTTGCTGCTGGTGGTGCATGGCGGGAACATCCTGGACACAGTGGGTGGGGACCCGGGCACCAAGGCTGGCGATGCCGCCACGCTAGCGTCTGTGCTGGAGAAGGTGGCGCAGGCACACTTCCAGGCCGCAGCGGAACACGTGATGATCAAGCTGGTACCCTGCCCGGCAGTGTGTGCCGAGGCCTTCTCCCTCGTCTCCAAGTGAGTGACGACATGGCTGAGGGCAGCCAGGGACGGGGGAAAGAGAGGGAGATGGAGAACAGAACCTTATTGGGTATGCAGGTCCCCAATCCAGTGGGCTTGCTGGGCTCAGCAGACGTATCCTTCACTTCATTTTTGCCTGCATTATATAATTGAGGGCTTGGCGCAAAAGGGGCGCAAGTGACAATTTCAGAATTTTACAGGAGAGCAAAAACAAACTATTCATTGATAGTATTTATTAAATTAAAAACAACATATTTGAGCACTTGATACTTTTATAGAGATTAGGGCTGCGTTCAAATTCAGCTAACAGAGGCGAACGTTCGTCGCAAACATGTCCGTTCTCCAAACGGTCACATTTGAACAGCTTTTAATGAACATTCCAAATAGTTCGCATAAACGCAACAATCCCCATCTGGGAGCACATCTCCAGCAAGCCTGGGTCCATTGTGATCCTCGTTCCGTTACTGGCGAACTACCTCTCCAGACTGTTAGCTTCTGTTAGCAAACGTTTGCGGCGAACACAAAGCTTACGGAAAATAGTTCGCCAACGTTCGCTATGTTTGCTGAATTTGAACGCACCCCTGGTTTCAAGGAATTCATATTTAAAAATATGATTAAAAAAAAACAACTATTGCCTGGCAACCATTTAATTCAGAACTATAGCCTAGCCTATCACAGAAGATTTATCAAATACTAAAATGATCGGTAAATAAATGATTGAATGTTAAAACTGAGTGTTTTTTGAGAATATATATATATGCGTATATGTAGTAGTCGTTGTAGAAAAGCAATTGACTACTCGAGGCGATGGGTTACATGGGATTTTACCACAGCTACGGGGGTTTTAGGCCCTCCACTATCGCGTCTGGCCTAACAACGCCCCGTAGCTGTGGTAAAATCCTGTGTAATCCACTGCCTCTCGTGGTCAATTGCTTAATACTAGAAGAGAGAGACAGAATATAGACAGAGAATAGAGACCGAGTAACAAGCCAAAATAAGTCTTAAATGTTTTATAATCATCATTAACAACAAAATAACAGAACAACCTATTTAAAAACAATTTCATGAATAAAAATTAATAAATAAAAATGTTGTACCATTACTCTATGACTTACACTATTACTCAATTCATAACCTCACGAAAGTCTGCTATTTGTTGCATAGAATAACAGTTTTGTGGCATGACTGTGGACCCTGTACAATTATACTGTAGGGGTAGTTCCAAGGGTTAGGTCCAATGCGCTTCAGCCAAATCTCCAATGCGAGGGTTTGGTGCTCTACAGTAAAGGACCATGTACAGCAAAAAGGTATACCTGGGCACTTCAACTTGACTACCCGAAGCAAGACACTGGAGCACTCATATCATCTATACGTTTGTTGTAGAGGTAGCAAACATGGTGACTAACGTTTCGACATCCGTCTTCTTCACAGTCAAATGCAGAACAAAGGAAAAGGCGGGGTATATATATCCTCCCACATAATTAGATAATTGACAGCCATCTTGAAAGAAAAAATATATAATTATATGTATGATACATCAAATTAATAGAAAAATCAATAATAAATAATGGCATTGATCACAATTACCTCAAACAGCAATAATCACAAATAGAAACAATACATATCATTATTTACAAATATTTACATGTTCTGGATATTGGTTCCCACGGTAACCTACCTAAACAAGACAAAACAAAACAAAAGAGGAAACAGAGGCTTGGTTGGTCATTAACTCCACCAGAGGTAGCTGCATTAGGTAGGCATGTAACGATTCACTCAACTCACGATGCGATTCACGATGCAGGGTTGACGATGCGATTTTCTGAAAACAGGGAAGCCAAAATGCATCCACACATCTGACTTGAAACTTGCGGGTGCATCCTCGATTTCGAACTCACTCGACATATCCACGTTTGCTGCTGTCATGTTTCTAGTTCTGTCAGAAATAAGTCAAAAGTAGGTGGCGCCCACTCTGCTGTTCAAAAAAGGGCATTGCGATGGCCTTTCATCTGCACCGATTTGAATCGTGACACAAAAAAAACTATTTTTAGCTGCATCGCGAGGCATCGTTACATGCCTAATTAAGGGTATATATTTATTGATGATATCGCCACCCCTTGGGGATGGCTTAATTTTTTCTATGCCCAGAAATCTGAGGGAGGAGACTGAACTGTGGTTTGCTTCAGCATAGTGGCGCGCCATTGCAGGCAAAACCTGTTGCGTATGGCTGTTTTATGTTCCCCAATTCTTACTTTAAGTGCTCGCTTAGTCTGACCTACATAAATTAGACCACAAGGGCATTTCAATATATATAACGTGGGTAGAGTTACATTTGATAAATTATTTTATCTCATATTTGGTTCCATTTAGGGGATGATAAAAGAACTTAGCCTTGTGGGAGTTGGAGCAGTGTGTACAGTGGCTGCAGCAATAAAAACCAGCAGGGGGGCGAGGTAGCCAACCTTTGGGAGCTGCGGTAGGGGGCATGAAGCTATGCACAACAGAGTCTTTGATGTTGCGTGCTCTTCTGAAGGCTACAAGCGGAAGATTAGAGGTGGTGTCAGTTGAAAGGCAAATACGTGGAGGGGCTTTTTCTTTTTCCTTTTTGGACAGTAGAGAGGGTTGGTCTGTATGTTTGGCTCTATTGAATGCCCGATCGATATCCTCCCTACTGTAACCTCTTTCCAAGAAGCATTCCTGCATCTCTTTGGATTTGCACTTAAATTCTTCAGGGCTGCTACAATTGCACCTTAATCTGAGGAATTGACCCACTGGAATATTGCGTTTAAATTGTTTGGGATGATTGCTATCTACATGTAGTAATGTGTTGCGGCGATTTCTCTATTAATTTCATGTACCATACATATTATTATATATATTTTCTTTCAAGATGGCTGTCAATTATCCAATTATGTGGGAGGATATATATACCCTGCCTTTTCCTTTGTTCTGCATTTGACTCTGAAGAAGACGGATGTCAAAACGTACTCTGTTTGCTACCTCTGCAACAAATGTATAGACGATATGAGTGCTCCAGTGTCTTGCTTGTTGAAGTGCCCAGGTATACCTTTTTGCAATTATAGGCAGCGTGCGAATTGCTGGGGGGGATGGGGGGGATTTCCCCCCCTCTGGTTTTGATATCCCCTCCTCTGATCATTCATATTTATCGCCAGTGGGGATACGTTTTTATCCCTGCTTCTGGTCAGACTGAATATAGCTACAATTCCTGTGCCCGAAAATAGATGGCGCAATTTAGAAAAACTATACTAGCTATTTCTAAAATGATTTACAACAGCTAGTTCTAACCACGCGTTTGATTGTCATGGCAACTGTCAACCAAGCGCCTACTCCAATGGCGCGTTCCAGGCAACCCGTAACTCGTGTTTTTCCGACCTCCTACACGTGAAAATGCTCTGGAATGGCAGTCAAACCCGTAACTTCCCACCCGTGAACTCGTACAGATCGATGTACTCCCAGTTGCGCTCTCTGACGTCACACAGCCCTCTAAGCAAGATGGCAGCCCCCATGGGTATGGCGACAAAGATAACTTTAGGGCAACGTAAAGTTAATTTGTACGTTGTTATCAAAATAATACAAACGATTATGCACTACAACCTGCTATGTGTATGTAATTATGCCCAAATATGTTGACAAGAGATAGCTAGTGCTAGCTAGCTAACATTAAGGTAAACCTGAACGTGACCATGCAAACGGCGAAAAGTCGATGATGTCAATAAATTAAATGTAACGTACGATTTCTTAGCATTGCGAAATTAGGCATACAATGTTAAGCTTGCCAGCTCTGACAATGTGCCAAATCTCAAGCTTTTACCATATCGGCTTGTTTACATTTATCCAGAATGCCACGCATTCAGACATCAAACTTACGAGCTCAAAATCCTATCTGGAACACGGCATAACTAGCAAGAATTAGCAATGAAACGGGGGCAACAAAGCATTTCGTCATATTTTGCTGCGAGGATTTTGGAGGCTGCCCAAAACGCCAGAGGTCCGTCACCAAAGCAGACTCTTCTGCTAGTGCTCAACATCGGTAAGTGACAGGATTAATATTTTATTATAATAAAATTATTGTTGTGGGTGATAAGTGGCCAATCGTCAGCATGTATTGCTTTTGATTTGCTATTCTCATCCTCGATACTAGGCGATAGCCAAGTCAGCGCAGCACGCTGTCGCAGCCACCAATTTAGCCTCTTTTTCACGAAACCAATACCAATTTATATTTTATCTTGTGTTCCAGATTTTCTTTTCAGCCTTGCGGCCTAGCCTACCGGTGAAAGTGCACATGATTGTGGACCAAGATGGATCTATGCTGAATGTTAGCCTACAGATTTGTCGGGATAGATAGGCTGGTGTTCAAATTTGCTTTCAAGGCACAGACCTACTGTAGCAGTGATTTGATGTAGCCTATAATGCACATAGGGCCTACCTTTAACTAGCCTACGCATATCACTTTTTTTTATGAGGTCTAAAGGTCTATGATGAGGACGGGATAGCTCTACATTCATAGCAGTGTGATCAATAACCTAACATCGTATGGTTTGTCCTTTCTTTTAGCACTTTGTTGGGTGTATATATAAGAATACAATAAGAGAATACAGTCGTTTGCTTTGTTCTGATGTTTACATTTGTTCAATTTCTGGACATTAAATTTTATTTGAAAATGACCCCCCCCCCCTCTGGGTTTTTTACAAATCGCACCCTGATTATAGGGGTACTTGCTACAGTAGCTAGCATGGCATTTGGTCAATATGTTTTCAGATTTATAATTTTATACTACAGTATTTCCATTATACAGCCATTTCCTCACTATCAGAATTCACCACTACAGGCGTAAATGAACTTCACCTGCGTTTCTTGACCTGCCTTTTGTGCGCCAAGATAGTGCATTTATGCCTTTCATGGCCAAGCTAGTGCACATACTGTACACCTTTTGTGCACCAAGTTTGTGCACTTATGCCTATTTTGCTCTAAATTCTAAAAGTAAAAAATATTCTTTCCTTTAGGAGCCGTTTATACAATATGGACTGCTGAATGCAAACGACTTGTTGAGGGCTTATTGTGATATTATTTGATTATGATTAATGAGTTAAGCTAACATTAATGACTTTATTTGGATATTCAAACGTCTATATCTACCATCTGCCTTACTTGCCCTTAAAGAGGTAATGCCTGCTACAAGTCATGCTTACCTGGATTTCCCACCTGTATTTGAATGGTTACTGAAGTGGAAGGGGGAGAGACTGGGGAAACACGCTACGAAGGGTTGTTTGTAAGGAATAAATGATTCATTTTATTCTCACATTGATTTGAACTCTTATTTTTCAATGCATGTAGACCTAATCTATCCCTGGTCTGAAGTGGCTACAGATTTAGACTTTACAGAATACGAAGTCACTACATGTCCTATATCCTTATTCTTTTACCATTCATTAGAGCTCATGAAGACTTTTAAAATTATATATAAAACTAATTTTCACCCAAGATGTCACTTGTGCCCCTTTTGCTCCAGGCCCTCGATTTTATTTTCACCTGTCTGTATAGAAAGCCTCTTTCTATTGCTTTTTGATTTGGCCTTTCAGTCCATTCGGCCCTTTCTGCCCGCCTGTTGGCAGGCTGCATAAAGGACTAGAGAGGGCTGATGTCTCTAAACCAGTAACAGCCCATGATAAAGCTGGCTCCATTTGACAATTGCTGTGGGTTGAATTCTCCAGAGAGCAGTGATTTTTTCTGTGTAATTTTGAATATCCGAGTGACCAAGAAATAAATACAAACTTCTAGCTGGGTGAGGCTGGTCTCTTCTGAGACATTGGGACAACTGGGTGGAGAATGCCAGGCTGGCAGTTGTGTTGGAGGTTAAACGGTGCTATGAAGCAGACAGCCTTCTTATCAGACACTGCTATGTTAATTAACATTCTACTGACATTTGCCCGCCTTTCGAGGCATGTGGAATATTAAACTCCTAACCTTTCTGTTTTTTAATTTCCTCCTCCCCAGTGACAGTGCAAGTCAAGTCAAGTCAAACTTTATTTATAAAGCAGATTTAAAAACAACCGTGGTTGACCAAAGTGCTGTACGGTGGACTAAAAAGCACAAAAACAATCAAATAACGAGACAAATAGGAAATACATACATTTAATGGGGTGCTAAGCTCATCAGGTAATGAAGACCACGGAGAAGAGGTGAGAGTTGTAGTATGCAGCGGTAGGCGGATCCGTATCACAGGGTGGGTCCACAATCTGTTTCTTGGTTTGTTTGTTTGTTAGCAGGATTATGCAAAAAACACCAGACCAATTTTCATGAAACTCTGTGGAGGGATGTAGCATGGACCAACTTGGAACCCATTACATTTTGGAGGGATCCAAATCACAGGGCTGGTCCACAAGCTGACCTAACACGACCGGCCATTCACCTCCATTCATTTTTTTTTAGAGCAGGTTTACACTACAACTAACTACCAAACTGATTTTCATGAAACTCAGTGGAGGGGTGTAACATGGGTCAACTAAGAACCCATGAAATTCTGGAGCGGATCTGAAACACGGCCAGGTCGGCCATTCACCTCCATTCACTTTTTGGACTAGGATTACGCAAAAACTACCTGACCGCTTTTCATGAAACTTGGTGAGGGGGTGTAGCATGGGTCAATTTAGAACACATTACATTTTGGATCGGATCAAAATCACAGGGTGGGTCCACCAGATGCCCAAACATGGCTGTCCATTCACCTCCATTCATTTTTTGGACAACCTCCGGAGCTAAAAATTCCCCTCATTCATTATCAATGAAAGGAATTGAAACAACCATATCTCGACATGGGAAGGTCACGAGGTTTGGAATGGCATAAAAATCTCAACCTAATGAATGCAACAATATCAAATTTGTGCACACAGAACCACTAATTGCATTAATGGGCAGAGGTCTGTGCTCCTTCAGCACCATTTCTAGTTGCTATTTTTTTCCCATAGCCCTGCAGACACTCTAGTTAGTTAGAGGTTTTATTGTCCCCTTAGGGAAACTGGTGTGCTGCAAGAACACATCACGCAAGGCATCATGCATGTACATGCATTCACACAGATAGTACAATAAAGGCTAACTAAAAACCTCTGGAAGGAACTTGGATCTACAGACTGAACTAGAACCTACTAAGTATCATTTTCTTACTCTAATAGGTAGTGCTTAGTCAACAGTGTCGTAGCTGCTTTGTTAGTCAATTCTATTGTGAGAGTTAGTTTCTGCCTGAGATAGACTAATTGCCCTGTTGAGTGCCCTGAGGGAGTGGCCTACTCTCCTGGCAGACGATTAGCAATCAGCAGCAACAGGCAATTTACTTCTGTGCCTGTTTTGTTACCATTTTGTGTTTGCATCCTATTCCTGTTGTGTTCCCTCTCCTGGGGTCACGCAGACACTGGGTCACCCCCAGACTCCGTAACCACTCTAACCTCCTCTATCCTACTGTCTCAACTCAGAGAGCAAGTGGTGACAGGGGGACTTTGGAATTGCCAGTCGGCAGTGCCCAAAGCTGAATTTCTCTATGCATCCTTGCTCTCCCTCAGCTTCCTTGCTCTCACCGAGACATGGATCACACCAGAGAACACTGCCACACCCGCAGCCCTGTCAGATGTGTACTCTTTCTCCCACACTCGCAGATCTGTGAGGCGAGGTGGTGGTACTGGCCTGCTCATTTCCCCAACATGGAAATACTCACTCTTCTCTATTCCACAGTTCTCCCCGCCCTCTTTTGAATTCCATGCTGTCTCTGTCATGTATCCAATCAAGCTCACCATTGCTGTTGTGTATCGCCCACCAGGTCCTCTTGGTGAATTCCTAGAGGAGCTCGATACAATAGTTTCGCACTTCCCTGACGATGGGTCCGCACTCATCCTTCTCGGCGACTTCCAACATCCAGAGTGAGAAACTGGAACCTCTTCTCTCTTTCCTCTCCTCCTTCGATCTTCACCTCTCTTCTTCTCCTCCTACTCACAAAGCCGGCAACCAGCTGGATCTCATCTTCACTAGACACTGTTCCACCCCTAACCTGTCTGTCACTCCCCTCCATCTCTCTGACCACTTTAGCTGAATCCCAATCTGAGTGCGCAAACCACCCTAGCGGCCCCTCGCACTTGCGGCCTGAGGCCTGAGCACTTAATTGACGTCAGCTGGAAGGGCCAGAGGGTGCAGGGCCATGAATTAAATGGGACAGCACTTCCAGCGGCGTCAGAGGCCAAAGATTCCAAAGCCAATTTAGCTCAATGCCCCTCCCACTTCGTTTTCATTGGCTGCCGCGTCCCTCCGACGCAGAGGCTGCTCTGACGCTCCCCTCAGCTCTCCGCTCGGCTCTGCAAATTGACCGATTGACGTCTGTTTTAATTTAATAATAATTAAAAAATTATGTTTGGTGGGATATGTTTGCAGCATGTGGATTTCAAGATAAATCAATCAATCAATCAATCAAAGCTTTATTTATATAGCGCATTTCATACCCAGAGGCAACACAATGCGCTTTACAGAGAACAAGGGAGGTGGGCAGACATCCCACCCCTACATATTCAAGAGGGAAGCAAAAAACAGTAATCACCCGAGGGCCAGATAAGTGAGCTGTAAAAATTCTTCCCTGACCCCTCTCAACAAGGCGATCGAGCAAGCTCCTGGAGTATGTTTGTCTACCGGCTAAGAACATTTATAGAGCAATAAATAACATTAAATTACATTTTCAGAGTAAGAGAGGCTAATAACATCATAGGAGAGACATGGCAAACATTGGTGTATGTCTGTGTGTGCATAAATGTGCCTGGGCCCAGATAGAGGCAGGGGTTTGGGTAGGGTGGGGGGTAGGAAAAGGATACGGACCCGGGTTAGGGTGAGGGGAAGGGGATCTGAGCCCAGGACTGGTGTATGTCAGTGTGTGTGTGAGTGTGCCTGGGTCCAGGTAGAGGCAGGGGTCAGGGGTAGGGTTGGGGTAGGAAGAGGATACGGACCCGGGGTAGGGTGAGGGGAAGGGGGTACTGGACCCAGGCCTAAGGCCGGAAGTGGACTGTTGTATGTCTGTGTGTGTGTGTGTGTGTGTTAACTAATTTGCTACGACATCTGCAGCAGATACAGGGCATCCATCGGATGTTGTGTTATCGGCAAATGTCATCATTTATGTGTGATGCACTCGGATCATGACTCGGATGCACTCAAGCACTGTGTCACATGAGACGCGGTGGGCTGTGGGTATTTTCTGCTCCTAAGTCCGCGAAATTGCGGACTTTCGGTAAGTGCGGTTAAAGTGCGCAAAATGGCGGCAGTGGCGCACTTGTGGACCTAGCAATTCCGTTTTGGGACTACCCTGAGCCCTTGTGGACTTTAGCGGGAACGCGCATGTAAGGCCACAAGGCCGCGAGTGCTCTGCACTTTCGCCTAAGTGCGCGATTTGGGATTCAGCTTATTTCATGTGCTACCCCCTCTCCATCCCCTTTTCCCCTGTAACTCCTCCTCCTACCCACATGGTTACCGCCCGTAGCCATCTCCGCTCGCTCTCCCCTACTGACCTTTCCACTGCCATCACCTCCGCCCTCCCCGCCCCTGAATCCTTCTCTCTCCTACCCTCTGATACTGCCACTGATCTTCTCCTCTCTACTCTTTCATCTTCTCTGGAAATCTCTGTCCCCTCACCTCCAGGCCTGCACGCCAAACTCCACCTGCGTCATGGCTGTCGGACTCAGTGCGTACTGATAGACGGAGCTTGAGAATAGCTGAGCGTAAATGGAGGAAAGGCAAGCTCCCAGAGGACCTTCTTAATTTCCAATCTCTTCTTTCCACATTCTCCTCCTCCCTGTCTGCTGCTAAAGCTGCTTTCTTCCGCTCTAAAATCCTAACCTCTGCTTCCAATCCTAAAAAAACTCTTTGAAACCTTCTCTTCACTACTCCAACCCCCACCTCCTACTCCCAACTCCTCCCTTCTCCCTGATGATTTCGCCAACTTCTTTTAGTTAAGTTTAAGTTAACGATATCAAATCCTCTTTCCCCCCTACCCCGGACAACGCTCCGTGCACAAACCTCACCCCCCCACCCTCACCCTCTCTCCGCTCCCCCCCTCCTCTCCACGCCCCACCTTATCCCACTTTTCTCCCCTCTCCCCCAACGAGGCCCTCAACCTTGTAACATCTAACCGCCCCACCACGTGCTCCCTAGACCCCGTTCCCCCGACTCTCCTTCAGTCTGTTGCTGCCCTGGCCCCAGGGATCTGGCAGCCCAGAAAGAATAGATCTGATGACTCACTGCTGTTTGTCTAATTAACAGTCAGTTTATTGTGTGCTTCCACTGATTTATCAGTTTCTGGAATAGACTTTACAGTAAGGCTAAATAAATTGCAGTGGCTGGTACAGTACCTCTAGGATAAGATGGCAGTCAGTGTTTTCCCCTTTTATGCGAGTCATCTTCAGCAGCTTCTATGAAAGCAGATGGTTCCCCCTTTAGTAACACATTATTGAGTTGACAATCCTTTGGATTCTTGGATTTCTAAGACCTGACTTCCTCTTATGACCTCTGTTAGGTAATGAGAACCTCTGGGACTTGGAAATGCAGAGAGCTACGGTTTTTCGTCGATTTGATGAGACATCTCTCAGCTCAGGCGAGCACATTCTCTGGCTGCTGACTGTGTAGTGAGCTACTTAGGCATGACTAATGTTTTCATATCATATTTAAAACTGCCAGTCTTTCCAAGGGGAATCTTGTCAGACATATGCATACATGCATACCCCCCATCTTTTCACCCTATTGACATGCAGAGGATGTTTGTGTTTATATTTCCACTAATTAGTATGGCTTGGAGAGGGAGTTAGGGCCTCAGTCCTTAGCACTCCAGTGACTGGCGTTTCGCCAGAGACAGCAGCTGGGGGTGAGAACGTACATAGATCTCAGGGCTGGTGCCTCAGCAGCTTGATGTGTACCTGCTTTCTATCACCACACCTCCACCCGTGAAATAAAGAGAAAAACGTTCCTTTGGAGTTCAGCAGGACTGAGTTATTTATATATTTCTCACATTTGCCTGTCTTGATGAATCGCTAGTTGTGCTTACATAGAGAGCATAGGCCTGTTGTGGTTTTTCACATGTCTCTGTAATATGATCTTTAGAAACGTCATTAGACACGAAATAGCTTCCTCACTTGCTCCAGCACGCATGCGCACAATCGGAGCAACGATTGTGCGCATTAGTGCTGGAGCAAGTGAGGAAGCTATTTCGTTTCGAAAGACGTTTCTAAAGATCATGGCATGTGAAAACCACAACAGTTATGCTCTATGTAAGCACAACTAGCGATTCATCAAGACAGATTAATGAAAACAACCGTTTCGCGGCAGAAAATAGATTTTTAGAAGCTGCATTCTCGTTGCCCCCACCACCGCCATTACATGGATATACTGGCTCACGCTGGATTTTAAATTTCTTCTACATGCCTCCGAACTACACCAAAGTGATCTCGGTGAGTCAAACGTCTTATAATATGTCGTAAATAAGGTCCAGGTTGTCAAAAACGAGCATTGTCCTTTAAATAACTTATTTAGACGCGTTCTGTCTGAGTGAAATTATTTTTCCGAGGTAGTCTTCTTCTGTGGTGGCGGCGGTGCTTTGAAGCTTCAACCCAGCATTTGATAAAATAAACCCTTTTGTTTAGGTAAGTGAAGTTTCATGTTTATCTGAGCGCCTCTCCTAACTAGGCTGACACCGATTTATTTTGACGGCAAAGTGAATGGACCAGCAAAGGACTGTTGTCTGCCATGAGCGAGTGGAATGCGACAACGGGACTGAGAAGGGCTACATTTCAACCAAACATTCCAGTGAAACCAGGTAGTCAAAATAACTTACCTGATATAAAATGGGCACCGCAAATGCGATTTCGTCTGTCTTCCTCTGCTACTGTTTCAAGAATGCGCGCGCATACTTATGCTGACTAGGCTGTCAAAGGGTCTATAATTAACAAATATGACCCACGCTCGTTACATAACTTCTATAACATCCAGTGACAAAATATGTCATGGTACCTTGGTATGTCCACACCAAAGATTAAAGTCACAACCTTCGCGGTGATAGGCAGCGCACTATCCACTCGGCCACCGCTGACCTGGGAAATCTGTGGAGTCTTTTTGTTTTGATGTTCTGGGAGCACTGCCTCTTGTGGTAGCAACATAGAACTGCAGGTCAACAACTGGCAGAGAAAGGGCCAGGGAGCGACAAATAGGATTCCCTCGTCATGGTGTGTCGGCTTACAGCCAACACACAAAAATAGGTTTTGAAGCCATCATGTTCAACGTTTGAAATGTAAGTAAAATGTGAAAATGCAAGTATCTTTTAATGTGAGCTTTACTTCAGAAAATTGATTGCGGTAATGTGATATACGTTGGGTGACCAGTTTTACGCTCAATTCACACTATCCGCGGAATTCCACTGCCACCTTTTGAAAAAGCGGTGCGATTCCATTAATTGTTTATGGTGAGCAGCGAATTCGCTATGACGGGGGCGGAGCCAGCAAAAAGCGGTGCGAAAAAGTTGAGAAAAGTTCAACTTTTGCGGCGAAATAAAAAAGCGGCAACCAATCAGAAAGCAGAAGCTCGCTGTTGTTTCAAAGAACACATTCCCTACTGAAACAAACTCTGAAGATGGACGACCGTTTAATTGTGGCTGTGTCCTCAAGCCCTGTCCTGTATGACAAGTCCCTAGTGGACTATAAAGATATCCGAAAAAAGAGAGTCTGTCTGAATTAGCATTAAGAACTAGCTTGCGTAGAATACTGATTCTGTCAAATATATTTGTTCGAAAAAAGATTTCTTTATCCAGGCATCTTAGTTTTAACAGTTTCATTATAGCGGAGCAGGTTATATTTGCTCAAATGTGGTATTTATTCTGTTCACAACTTCGCGATCGTAGCCTAAAGCCAGGTTACAGAGCTCCAGGAACCCCTATGCCAAGCCGAGCTGCATCACATTGTGGCCGGCCCAGAGTATTATGATAATAATAATAATTATAAGAAGAAGAAGAAGGAGAATCAGAACCAGAATGAATGTTACAGATATGGGTCTATGCAAAATAATTTGCATCTGTAGTCCCTTGGCAGGCACCAAATGGCATGCTTTATCGCAGCATATGAGGCTGGCGGTGTAGACGTGCTGACTGCCCGGTCATCTTCATGGCTCTAGCTAGCTCCGACAACGTAAAAACACATTTTCAAATAGGCTCTCTTAATAAATCGACCACAGATTTAGAGACTTAACACTACATTACCACCTAAAAGAATAATTACAACTCATTCCGTATCACAACAACAATATCATTTAGATAATTATGTGGTTTCTTTGGAGTAGCTTGCCGGTAGCACATTATTGAGACACCCAAAGGTGACGTTTCGGACACACCCATTTAGCGGAATTCCGCTTTCGCTATCGCTGTGGTGTGAATTGAGCGTTAGGAGATCAAATCATATTTAGACCGGTATGGTCCTTTAACCTGACATTCCCTATGGGGGCCCTTCCAAAGGTAAATGGTGCCATAATGAAGTACCCTCTATGCTGCCACTACATCATTGTCCCAAAGAGTGCACTTTCCAGTAGAGAAAATGAGATGCAGTGATATTAAGGATATTCTTAAATGTGTGAGAATGTTGGATGGTTTGCTAATGGATGCCCCTCCGGTGGAGAAAATGTGATGTGATGTGATACAGTAGGTGCCCTTACAATGGGATACACTTGTAAGGTTACATACAGGTGCCTTTCTGATGACAACTCATGAAGTACCCTCGTAGATGCCCTTCCAAGTGAAAGGCGGGAAAAAAATGGGGAAAGAAGTATTGAGGGCCTTCTGTGCCCCTTCATGCAATAAATTATCATGATGTGCCCTCTAGAGCAAGAAAATTAAATAACGTTTTTTAATGAGTGCCCTTCTAGTAGAGAAAATGTGATGCAGCGCCCTATAGGGTGCCTTTACTATGATCTAAACTTGACCTTCCCTATAGGTGCCCTTCCAATGGAAAGGCATGCTGTTATGAAAACATGAAGTGCCCTTGCAATGAAGAGAGGAAAGTGAGATGCAGTGCCGCAGTCTCCCCAAACATACTAGAGCAGGCTTCCTCAAAGTGGGTACAGTACCATGATGACAGTCTAGGGATGTCGCCATAGTCAA
The DNA here is from genome assembly GCF_949987555.1 of Borostomias antarcticus. Taxonomy (NCBI): domain Eukaryota; kingdom Metazoa; phylum Chordata; class Actinopteri; order Stomiiformes; family Stomiidae; genus Borostomias; species Borostomias antarcticus. The sequence continues at coordinate 55,200,211 of NC_140234.1, read as the reverse complement.
AGCCTGCTTACATTCAAAACACATTGTATGGCCATTACTGTGTATTTGCAAGGGGCCGATGGGTTAGGGTAGCTAACATTTTGATGTTCCTTGATCTGCACTGTCCTTTTTTATGTATCCTTTTAGGTTAGAGTAAGGTTAACTGTATTTGAAAGCAAAAGACAAAATCGATTGTTTACAACAATGAAACAATAAAGTTTAAAATAGGCCTACTTATTCCCAGCCTTTTAAGTTTTCCGTTTTAGACACCCCCCCCCCTCGAATGTTTAGCTGTCAGAGGGGATTTAATGCAGTCTCTGAGCTGTAACCCTGCATCCTACTGCTGTGTGTGAGAGAGAGATTATACAGCAAGCTTTCTTTGAAGTTGCAAAGATTGAGTTTTACCAATGCTGCATTACTAAATACTAGTGTATGTACACTGCAAGTGATTTTATTGATATTAGTATCACATGTTTTAGCCTAGGGTGCTGTAGATGCCTAGCTAAGCAGCTACGTAGCTAACTAAGCCTACAGTACATCATGTTCATCTTAATCAAGGATGAAGACTATTTCACTGTACATGACACATCTTGGCTTTTTGCGCATTGACGGGGCCTCATTCAAACAGCCTGATTCCGCCATTGATTCAGACCATGCACAGGGGCCAACCAGCCTCCACTCCCCTGACTCTGCTAACTGCACTGCCCTTTAGTCAAGGGAAAAGTAACTAGAAAGGGTGCTCAGAGACCACAGGCTCCGCACGTGAATGCATTTTGTTGGTGTAACTCGGAAATGGTTAAAATCCCACCTCAGTTTATGTTTAAGTCTATATAACATGTTTACATAGTTACAGAGATGTTATCTACATGGTAGGTCATTATGTGTTAGCTATCCCGGTAGTTCATAATATGATATTTAAGCGTATCACATAATAAGGCACAATAAGCATTTAGCAGACGGGCTCCTAAAGAATGTAGAGTAAACTAGGTATGGGCACTAAGCAGAAGTGGGGAAACGAAAAGCAAGGAGCCAAGAAAAAAAAAAGGGTTGGGGGGGGGGGGCGGGGTAACTTGATAGGGACAGTTGGCGCGACACAGTGGGATGTTGCTGGGCATGAGGTTGGCATGGGGCCTCTCCGGTAGGGCTGCTCGATTATGGCAAAAATCATAATCACCATTATTCTGATTGATATTGAGATCACGATTATGTAACACGATTATTCATTGAATTTTTTTTTAATCAAAAGTTTTTACATTTTCTTAACATATCAAATTATACATTGACTTTGATAACAATTAATTTATTAAATGTTGACAGTGGCTTTTCTTTTTAACAATGTTATTTGGATTAGATACATTTATCCCATGGGAGACAATTGTGAACCTTGACCTTGATAAATAAATAAATAAATAAATAAATAAATAAATAAATAAAAGTGCCAAAACTGATAAATAAAGAAGCTTCAAAGCACCGGCACCACCACAGAAGAAGACTACCTCGGAAAAATAATTTCACTCAGACAGAACGCGTCTAAATAAGTTATTTAATGGTAGCTCCGAGGCTTCAAAACCCAGCATTTGTTAAAATAGACCCCTTTGCTTAGGTAAGTGAAGCTTCATGTTTATGACGCCTCTCCTAACTAGGCCAACACCGATTTATTTTGATGGCAAAGTGAATGGACCGGCAAAGGACTGTTGTGTGACATGAGCGAGCGGACTGAGAAGGGCTACTTTGAGGGGCAGCTATGACTGCGTAGCAAATTTTACACACCGTGTCAACTTGGTCCAAATCTGTCTCCGCGAACCCATAGTGTTTCGACACCACTGACGTTGTTTTAGCTCTCTTGTCCACCAGCGTCTTTCTGCTGCCATAATCTTCTTCTTGTCGTGTTTTGTTTGAGAGGAGCATGCGTGCGCCTCGCTTGACAACTCGTCTTGCTCTGAACTAAATTGTTTGTTTTGGGGCTTTGGGGGGGTGGGGGAGGGGTCAAGCACAGTGTAGCTCTGCAGTGTAGGGTGCACTTGATTTGTGCAAAATCGTTTTATGGCAATTATTTTGTTTTAATGATCGTTGACAACCCAAATCTTAATCTAGATTAAAATCCGATTAATCGAGCAGCCCTACTCTCCGGGAGCCTTTTCTTCTCTCAAAATATCGGTATCGGCCTTGGAAAATGCATATTTGATGACCTCTAGGCTAGAGAAAAAGAGAAGACTAGAGAACAAGATAAAGAGAAGGACAAAGAGAGGGAGAGAGATTTTCTAAAGGTTATACTGGGAGACGGCAGCAGTCATGGAATGTTGAGTCCCACGCAGGTCTGACTCCAACTGTGTTTATAGACAACTGATATTATCGATCACATCTGTCCATCAATGATGTACCCTGACACAATACTGTAGCTGTAGGCTCAGGAGGTAGAGCGGGTCTACTGTACATGTCGAAGTGTCCTTGAGCAGCTAGCTACAGTAGCTACTAAAAAGTGTCTCTTTGAAGATTTGTACTTTGATGGTACAGGTATACTACAGCTCTGCTGCTCCTGCATTAAGTGTGAACACTTTTGTGTGTGTGTGTGTATGTGTGAATGACTTATTTCCTCAAGCATAACCGGAGTCTGGTAACTGCGATGTGGGACCACCTACCTACCTGCCATTAGTGGCTGTGCTGTTGTGTCTGAGGTGTGCTGGTGAGCTGTGCAGGCGATAGCGCGTTAGCCTCCTGAGTTTCTCTGCTCACGCTAGTCTCCTCTCTCCGTCTCAAGGAGTACCGATGCTGCTGCTGTGTCAGCTGCAGCACTAGCTCTTTTCTGATCTTTTGGCTGAGAATATTCTCTTAATTGGCAATCTGAAAAGTGGAATGTTGAAGGTTAAACTCCTCTGCACCCTGGTTAGAGAGAGAGACTGGATGGAGCGCCCAGTGTTGCAGATGCAATTTAGAGAGAGAGACTGGATGGAGGGCCCAGTGTTGCAGATGCAATTTAGATGTTTATTCAGGGACCAATTCACAACTGCAGGAGGATGTTAATGAATCTCTCTAATGAGAGAAAAACAACAACAACACCAACGACCTGCCCTGTATTTCAAAATGAGACTCCTCATAACAAATTACCAAAAAATAAAGCTGCATATTGTGTTGCTATCAGGTCAAAATGGCAAGTTTTCAGAATATTGAAAAGAACATGTTTTGGAGCTTAAAATCAAAAATTATTTTAGCTATTTCAATAAATGTATTTGGTACCAGGGCTGGAAGATGTTCAGACGTTGTAAAGGGTAATCCCAGCTTTCAATGCATAATTAATCAAGGTTTTCACCCAACAGCAATAAATCCATCCTACAGTACATTCAGTTCCAGTGAAACATGCTAAGCAACAGCATTGCACTTTTCAGGTCACATGAATATCAGCAGCAGGTGTTTGCATAAACAAATTACTTATTATCCACCTCAACAAATAAGCAATGAACAGGGATATGACCTGAGTTGTGCTTGTGTGTGTGTGTGTTTGTGTGTGTCCTGTCCCAGCAGAAGGGGGCTGTGTTACCATGACATGCGCCAGGCCCTACTGAGAGAGAGAGAGAGAGAGGGACAAGGCCATTTGGCCTTCGGTGTCACTCAAATGTTTAGGGCACAAAGGCCACATGCAAAGGCACAAAGGCCATTGAGTGAAATAAGAGGATTTGAAGCCTACGAATAAATGACTTAGTCTAATTCAGTGATCCCTTTTAGTGAATGGTCTACTGAATTTTTACCACCCAAATAAGATACAATAACTGTTCTCTATGCTCAAGAAATAAGAAACATGAATGACATGGAGAGTTGGAAACATCTCACTATCCCGTCGCTCCAGACCAGGAGGGAGGATGCTGCTGTGAAACTGGTCAGGAACATGCACAATGACCAACACCCTCTGCATGACCTGTTGCCACCAACGTGAGGCAGCTGCTCTGCCAGGACACTGAGAAACCAGCACAAGCTGGCTGAACCCAGGGCCAAGACCAACAGGCTGAAAAACTCAACTCTGCACACTGCAGTTAGACTGTATAATAAAACACAAATAGCATAGCATAGCTACAGTGATTGCTACCTTTGCTTGCTTTTGTTTTTACCCTGACATATTTTAAACCTGAATAGTTGTTTGTATATGCCAAGTTATTGTCTGTTTTCTTCTTAACCTTTTTATGCATTGTAAAATTCTGCCGTTTTTCAGTGGGCCTTTGGTTCCACTGCAAGCATGAATTTAATAAAAATCAAAAAAATCAAATCAAAGACATGAAAAACATAAATAGCCTACTTTATTCACTTTTTGTATCAAATTATGCCTCCATAATGTTGTCATAAGTCATGCAATCTTGGTTGAATCATATGGAGCTGAGCAAGCATTATGCCCCTTCACTGGAAATGCTATGTAGAACTAGTATAGCCAAGCAACCGCCGGACAATAATCCATGCACTTAGCAGGCAGCACAATACAGTACGTTTCAGCTGATGTAGTCTCTTTAGTCACAGAATTACTCTAGAAAGGCAATATAGTGCAACGTACTGTAATTAGGGTAGCTAGTATCTATCAATAGCCAGAGTAATCGGATTCTATCTAGCTAACTAGCAAGCTAGTAGGGCTGTCAACTTACACAGGTATTAAAAATGGAATGTTTGAGTCAGTTAAACATTCAATTAGTCAGCTAACGTTATCCACCTAACAATGCTGGCTGTCAGTAATGTAAAATTAGCTAAAGTTACAGTAGCTAGCTAACTGAAGCTGTGCCTGTGGAGTTAGCTAGCTAGCCATCACGTGAGCCATCACCAGGCACAAAGAGAGCATTTCTCTGCTCTGTAAATTATTTTGTTGAAAAAGAAGAATAGTTGGGCAATGGCTAGATAGCTAAGGCATTTGAACCGTGTCATAATTTATTAGCTGTCGATATAGTCAATTCAGACCTTGTTTGCTTGCACTCAACGAACCACAACGCAGCAGCAGTCCTTGCAGCTGGTTGTGCGTGCCAGTTTCACATTGCATCAAAGCCACTAGCAGGCTACAGTTGTATACTACCGGTGTAACGTTTTATTCATATCAATGTAGCCTCAACTGAATTCAGTTAGGAATATCAAGAAAATGACAGGAGATCACTGATGCTTTTAAAGTAACCTTGAGATTTAGATGGTAGCAGGGGCACAAAAGCCCTGGTGGCCACAGGGGGAACAATTATTTTTGGGGCATCACGGCCAGAGGGAGGGGCATCGACGGCCATGGCCGTCGTGTAATTCCCACCCTGGTCCCCACGCTTTCAGATATAAAGTCTCTGGTGTGTGTGCTGTCACTATCTGTGATTTGCACGCATGCACACACACACACACACACACACACACACACACACACACACACACACACACACACATATACAGTACACTGTGTCCTCCATGCTGTGACCTGTGCCACTTCACTAATCATGCCTTGCATTATTAATTGTTCAAGCTGTCTTCTTAACAGCAAATTGTTCATGCTGTCTTTTTATCAGTATTAGACTATGGTGACACAATCTATAAACATGCTTCTTTGACTACCCTGAAACCCCTAGACTACCATTCCGCCCTAAGATTTATTACGGGTAATACTGTAGTTATGACACCCACCACTGTGTTCTTTATGATAAGGTAGGCTGGTCTCCTGTCTCTGTAAGGCGTAACTATCACTGGTATTTGTTTATTTTCAAAGCCATTATGGGTAAACTTCCACCATACAGCTCGTCTCTGTTGGACTGGAGCGTTGGTACCTACCAGACCCGATCAAACAATCGGTTTGTTTTCAGGGTTCCTCATGTGCATTCTGAACTCGGTAGATCTGCTTTTGTCCATGATGCTCCTTATACCTCAAATACTCTACAACAGACTCCAATGCTGTGTTCACACCGGGCGCACATTTTTCCTGCAGCGCGGGGAGTTTACATAGAAAGTCAATACAATTCGCGCGAACTGGGCGGCGGGCGGCGCGAATCGCAGAAATCGGCGGCGCGACGGCCAAGATTTGAACTTTCTGCGGCGGATTCGCGCGGCGACCCATTGATTCCGCGGCGAGATTGGGCAAACTGGGCGGCGCAAATTTTCTTGCCGCGCCCGGTGTGAACACAGCATAAAGCTTGAGATACTCCCTTCATTTGCAGAGTTTAAATCCTTGGCTCTTGGAATTTGTACTTCAACCCAAGGGCGTAGGTTTGCATATGGATGGTCGGGACATGTCCCTACCAACATTTTGAGAGGCCCAAATTGTCCCTACCAACTTTTAAACAACCTTGTTCGCATTGTCTTTGGAGTGCAGTATTAGATCATTTAGATGGCATAGGTTGGAAGGACAGAATTGACCGTACCATTTTGAGTGATTTAGTTGCATTATATTCGGAGATACATATTAGACTGTTAGCCTACCCCTTTCCTCCACCGTGAATGTGCCATCCCAGTATTTTTGTTTTAAATATATTTTTTAAACTCACATTTGATTGGCTCATTTGGCTGAGATAGATTGTTGCATTTTCGCTGGATCTGAAGACCAACAGCCTTACAGACAGACGCTGACAGCAAGCCATAGTCTACAGTTGTGATTCTGACAGCCGTTTAGGTACATCCACCACAATGTCGCCTCCCCCTCCGAAGAGGATGAGGGATATCAGGAGATTTTTGTATTTATTGTGAAAACACCAAGACATGTTACTAACAGTACAAGTCAGCAGTAAATGGGAAGTTTGACAGTTTAAGCATATCAATAAGACAAAAGCAAAAACAAACAAACACAAAAACGAACCGCTCAATGAACAGCGTTAAACTAACCCACCCACCCAGTTAACCACCCACCCACCCACCTGCATGTCCCAGGAGGTACAAAGCACTTTTCACTTAATAGACCGAAATGTGTGACCACCGAAAAGTGTGACCACCCGATTTATAATAACTAAGTAAAAAGTAAATAGCTAAAGGACAGAGAAATAAATAGAGGTATTGGTCAGAATTAAGTGTCTATTGAAGTTCGAGAGGTAACATAGGAGAGAAAGGGGTCCCAAGTTCTGTGGAATCTTTTTAAAGATCCTCTGACCGTGTGTTTTAGATTTTTTCTAGATGCAGAAAATACATAAAATCTTTCAACCAAGAAGTTGTGCCAGGGGGGTTAGGACTTTTCCAATGTAGCAATATACGACGTTTGGCTATGAGGAATGCGAGTGAATTTAATATTGGCCTCAACCACCAGAATATCGGCCACCAAATATTGGGATATCGGCCACAAATATCGACCCAAAATATCGGTGTCGTATCGGTATCGGCCACTGCAACGACCCCAAAAATCAGTATCGGATCGGCCTTAAAAAAAATCGGTTGGACACTATATATTAAGCTTTATTATATTATATTACATTGGCATTAGGCCAATTGCAGGCTACAAACGAAGGCAGGAATAAACAGGTATAGGAATAAACAATAGGCCTACATCTGTGGTCCTCCCCCAGAACATTTTGAGTGAAGCACTTCAATTCCTGCATTCTGGTGAATTTTCGATTAGGGTTTTCGAATTTTCGATTATTGGATTAGCTTGTCTGCTGCTTTTAGCTAGCTAGTTTTGAGAGCAGACATTGGGTTTGCCACAAAAGATTCCGTAGTTGTATGAACTCATAATTCATATTCATATTTTAAGAATAAAAAAATACATAGAGCTGAAGAAAATCAAAAGTCATTAGGCAAATGACCGTAGGCCCTTGAAGATACAGATATTTGTAGCCTGCTTGCAAGGCAAGAAATCAGCTTGAAGGTTGCACTGAGGTGGGAAGGAAGGGAGGAGTTGAGTTAGGAAGGGAGGGAGGGAGGGATGGAGGGGAGCAGGAACAGAAAAGACAAAGGGAGCAGGCAGAAATCAAAGGCCGTTTGATTCCGCATCCTCAGACTGCGTCAGGCTCTTAGACCTTTTTCCTCCATGCAGGGTCAATAGACCACTAGAATGAGGACTGGTTATTCCATAGTCATATATCTTATTAAATGTGAAACAGAACAAAAATAGGTACAGTAGGCCTACCTACATTTAGCTCGAACCGTCCTACTTTTAGTTAATTATCTACTAGGCATTTTGCCTGCATTGACCTAAATGAGCCGTGTGCCGGCAGTTGATGACTCACTCAGTTCCAGTCGTGCTGGTAAGCAGGCTGCCACATTCCGCTTTCACAAGCTGGCATAGCTATTTTCACATCCATAGTATTTAGTTTATGAACAAATGTAGCTACAAACTGTATAAACATCTGAGTCAGCTGGATTTATTATAACATATTAACCAAATTCCCTCTCCTACCTTTACTTGAGTTTTCACAGTTTGGTGGAGTAGAGGGAAGCTGTCGGGTGTCGCACCCCTACTTCCAGCGTCTATGGAGACCGTAGACTGATCGTAGGGACAGGATGAGGGATTGGAGTGAGAGACTTTGCCAGCGTAGTCTGCCAGGCCGACACCTTGCTTCTATCTGCACAAAGCATGAGAGAGAGACAGAGAGAGAGAGAGGGGATGGGGTGAGGTGAGAGGGAGAGAAAGAGTGGAGGGTCAGAAGAGCAATAGAAGGTGGCCCCAACTATGTCCTACCTAGATCTTTGATTAGCAGAGACGGGCCAATTTGGAGACCTCCAAATTCTATTTGCAATGACATTTTGTGTTTGCGGAAACTCTTGGTACTGTAAAGTCAATGTCAGTCTCCATAGGGGCACACTGACCCAGAACACTCTGACCCAGATGATGCAGTGTGGCAACACATTCCATCACATTACAACACACTTTGACATCCCCGGGCAACACAAGTTTTCTTGGTGTATTTCTAACGTTGTCAAATAAATGAAGTAAAAGCTAAACATCATTGCAAACAGCCATCTTCCTTTCCTAATTGTTCTCCTTTCTTCCTTCCATCTCTCTCCTCCCTCCCCCAGTCTTAACCCGTACAGCTATGATGAGAGCTGCGTGTCCAGCAGCGTGGATCATCTCCCCCTGGCCGCCCTCCCCCTCCTCGCTATAGCCTCTCCGCGCTACCAGGACGCTGTGGCGACTGTCATTGCCCGCGCCAACCAAGTCTATCAGAGCTTTCTACAGTCCCAGGATGGACAGGGTTTCACCGGCCAGGTGCGTTCCTTACCCGCAAAGTGCCGCCGCCCCCCCCCCCCCCACACACACACACTTAAGGTCCTCACAAGGCAACACTGACTCACTGGAGATTAGTCATAGGGGACGAAGGATGAAGAGAGTTGAGGGGCAGGAGGACGGATATCGCCAACTCTCTAATCTCCTGTGCCACATCCAATCATGAGCTGCTGTCAGTTTAATGGGAGCCAACGCTTTGGGGAGGGAGAGGTGATTGAGTTAAGAGCTTTGTAATCTGGCGTCCCCCAGAGGCCTCTGACCCGGAACTCCTCCCCCTACACACCTGGGCAGTGGGCATAGTCATCCCTCTGTGAATAACCCATGTTCTCATGAAAATCTCATTAAATAGTGGTTTTCTAAAGAGTTGTTTCACAACAGTTGTGGATAATTGTAAAGCAGTATCAACTCTTACGTCTGTGGTTACATAGCTTTGACATCCCTGGGAAACTTGGATGGTATTATGTTAAAAGTCAGAGAGCCGAGTACAATAGCAGTTCAGTCGAGATCACTTTTGTCAAATTTGAACATTTATTATACAAGCGGCATAATATATAGCATATGAAATTTTGGCGGTGTGCTCTGTCCGGGGGGGCCCCCTGCCTTCCACCGGCGTGGAAAGCGCGTTAGCAGGGGGAAGCAATCTAGGTGTTCCCCCCCTCTGGGCCAAGCCCTTGGCCCAGAGAGCCAGGAAGGGGGAACGGCATCTAGCCCCCTGCCTCAATGACGATCAGAGTGGGCCGCGATCGGGAAGACGCTCGGAGGTAACTCAGCCCACTAAGACCGTCAAAGAGTGCCACAGGAGGACTGCTGTACATTATAGTCCCTGGTCCCCACGGGCCGACGCTTCGTGGGTTCCGCGGGAGATACAGCCTAGTGTCTCTGCGTCCATGGCGCCCGGAGGGACCGCTGGATGGCCATTCGGAGACGTAGCGGCCCACGTTCGCCACGGAAAGCCACAGAGACCAGCTAGCGGCTACTCTGGCATCCACTAGCCGACGCTAGTGGAATGCTGCTGTACATTACAGTCCCTGGTCCCCACGGGCCGACGCTTCGTGGGTTCCGCGGGAGATACAGCCTAGTGTCTCTGCGTCCATGGCGCCCGGAGGGACCGCTGGGTGGCCATGCGGAGACGTAGCGGCCCACGTTCGCCACGGAAAGCCACAGAGACCAGCTAGCGGTTACTCTGGCATCCACTAGCCGACGCTAGTGGAATATCTGACAGACTACCCCCCAAAAGAACACACCAGCAACGCCGCGGCCCGCATGCGCAGAAGGGTTGACGGAGAGCGCTCTGACTGATGAACTGATGACTGAGGTACCCCCCAACCCAATGTCACAGTCCACTCATAGCTCTTTGGGCATCCAGAATGTCCTGGACTCCGGGCCGTAGGTAGCGTTCATAAGCAGACGAAGACCATCGGCCCATGGACATCAGGGTAGACACCGGGCGATGGCGGCGGCGGTGGTTGCCGCTCCTATGCGGAGGGAGTGTGCAGTGAAGACCATCGGCCCATGGACTTCGGGGTAGACACCGGGGCGATGCGGCGGCGGTGGTTGCCGCTCCTATGCGGAGGGAGTGCGCAGTGTACCGGTCCGGTGGGAGCCCACACGCCAGGCAGAGGGTGCGGAGTCCGGCGGCGAACCAGGCTCTGGTCATGGGCTTTGCCTCTCTCGTCATGAAGAGGGGCTCCCCCTCACTGGCCTGGGGCCAGCTCGTCAGGTAGGAACTCATTGAGGACAGAGGACAAAACAAGGTGTTAGTGCCTGATAAGGAAACGTTCACGCCGGCACCGGCTCAGTCCGCCTTTGAATGCTGCAGGTGCAGGACGAACAGAGCGCGTGCAACGTGACATCTGCCCGAGTGAGGTCGTGCGCGGGGTTGAATGACAATGTGCGTGTAGAATATTCACCGACCTTAAGGAACCCATAGAAAGCTGCGAGAATGACTGTTTCTAACATTAAATCCGAGTGACCACCAAAACACCCCTGCCTCAACCGTGCGATTAACCGATGAACGAGCGAAGGAGTGAAGGGAAGACGTATAACCATGCCTTGGGGATGCTCTTCGTGATGCCACTAAGGAGGAGCTGGACGGATCGGTTCCCCAGCAGAGAAACGGTGGAGGGGTCCAGGCATTGCATGCGGAAAGAACACCTGCAACAATACTCTTAACCGACTGAGGCCGCAGCCGCCTAGACACGACATAATGAACTATGAATGCAGATAGGATTGAATATTCACAGGCATGACGTTTACATTGAATATGGAGCAGGACGTAGTGGACGCCGGGCCCCAGGTAGCGTTCGTATGCCGATGAAGGGGTCCAGCAGCGCATGCGAATTCGTACGCCTGCTACGACACGTTCGACCGGTCGAGGCCGCAGCCGTCTGGATCCAACACGATGGACAATAAATGCTGATAAACCGAAACGCTAGCGGGCACGAAGGTTCATAAAATGTGGAGCAGAATGCAGCGAAAAGAGACCATGCAGTCGCATTGGTCAATGCAGTCCGGGCCAGACCAGCTCTCATGCATCGGGCAGCGGATACAGTAGGGCACGAGGCATCGCTTGGTCCAGAACCATCTGCTGAAGAGGCAGACCAGGCCGGACAGGGCCGCCCGCAGCCGGGCACAGTCTGCAGAACTCCGTAAATCAAACAGGGAAGCAAGTCTGCGATTCGATCGTTGAGGCCGGGGACGAGTATGCGTGGAAAAGAATTTCCCCCTGCCCGGACAGCCATGCGAGCAGCGCATGAATTATTGACTAACGGAATGTACGAACGATCATAGTCGATAAATACGCGGTGCACCGTTATGCAGAAGAGAAGCGTTTCCTAGATCACTGCGGGCCCCGCAAAATATTAGCGACGATAGAGAACGCACGTCGCGCATAACGCCCTATCCATCGTCCAGTCGACAAACCGATATGTCATGCACGCAGCATTATAATCAGGAGATTAGCCTTTGAAATAAGCAAGGGCTAAATGCGAAGAGCAATGCAGGATACCAACGCAGCGTAAAATGACACATCCGACATTGAAGCGTGACCAGCGCAACATACATCCCTTTTACATTTAGAAATAAAAGCCCGTAAACCCTGCCCCAAACACCGCGGAGGAGCAGGCGACGAACGGAAATGGTGGAAGGAATAAGCACCGCGTTAAACCAAAACAGCCAGGATAGTCGCGCACACGCAGCAGATTGCAGAGCATAATGGCTTGTATCAATTGATGACAATGCACAATTTACGGTACGTTGCCCTAAGGAACCATGCAGTAGCCCGATGCTACTGACCCGAACTATGTATAAAGCCAATAAACTGCAATAATTGGTAAGGCATCATCGCCGTCGTTGTCCCCGAACGAGGTTTGGAAATGCCTAAGCAATCGGCCATACAAGCCAGGCCTACCAGACAGGCGAGACAGCCTTAATATTATTATAATACGTATCGTCCTTTATCTCTTTACTTACATACATTTAATTATTTCTCATTTATTTTTACATTGTTCGTAGCTCCGGAAGCAATGTCGATGCGATCATGAACGTCAGGTCCCTACCAGAATTCCTCTCGTCTTTGTAGGGGTGGGACGTATACCCACCTCCCATGTCCTCAGGAAAGCGCACTGAGCCATGTAATAGAATCACGAGCTAGTATTAGCAATCTAACATAATGAATCATGAGCGCGTATTAGCAATCTAACATAATGACGCCCCGACGTGCAATACGGGAACCCTGACGAACGCCAGCTAGTGAGCAACGAGCAGCATGCCTGTCATGCAGCCAGCGAATCCACGAACGAGCCGCGAGGGGAGGACTAGATGAACCAAATACATGAGAATCCACAGAGCACGCCCACGCACGAAACCGCAAACATTTCAATGGTGAATGCACCCGGCGTACATCGACAGTGAGGAATGCGGCAGACGAGGCATGGACAACCTCCGACATCAGCGGCTCATGAATGAAACCCAGTGACCGGCGCGTAGCAATGCCTAAACGGACTTCCAACGCAAGCTATGCGAGCAACCATACGCAAGTATGGCACTACGGTGCTACAGGGAGACGGGCACCTCGGCCTCGGAAGCCGGCGCTCCACGACGCCACTAAATGGACCCCCAAACCATGGACCGGAGTGACGACGCGGGCAGAGAGGAACGCAAGAGCAGAGAACGCGGAAGCAGCAGGTAGCAACGCACCAAATCACAATATGAGCACGGAACGCGAGCAAGACGCGGAGCAGCGAGCGCGCAGACACGAGCAATGCAGTAATGGCAGCGGACGCCAGAGCAGAGAACGCGGAAGCAGCGAGCATGCAAGCACAACCAGCAGTAATGGCAGCGCGAACAATGACATGTTTTGACAGCTTAAATACATGCGCTCTAGTGAGCTGACCAATGTTATGGCAGCTACAGTCAGCTGGTGCTGGCGTCATGCGTGACTGATTAACCTCAGCTGACCACCCCGGGCGTGACGTACGTGTCCCCGCCTGAATTTGCGTCGGAGACTTCATTATGTCCAGTAGAATGTGTTGTTCTCTGAGTTCTAATGAAGATTTTTTATTAGGTGGGCTAGCTTGTAGAAGCTAGCCCCACTTATAATATCCCCACTATTTCTTTCTCTTTCTTTCTTTCTTTCTTTCTTTCTTTCTTTCTTTCTTTCTTTCTTTCTTTCTTTCTTTCTTTCTTTCTTTCTTTCTTTCTTTCTTTTTATTCTAGTTCTCCACAGTTTTTGTCTCCTTTATAACCTCTTCATACTTTGTGCTAGAAACTTCATTCAAACTTTCAAATGTTCACGATGTTTAGCTCTTTAACGGATGTATTCAGATTTTTGATATGTTTTCATATCACATATATATTATATATCGAAATGTTCACACAACTGTGCTGATTCATACAATGTACGTATCTAAGCTGTGTGACATAGTTTTTGCTGTATGACGATTTGTTCGGCAACTGTGCCCTCCCTCCAACGTATGGCAACACACTAACTTTTGAGCTGCTAATTTTGCATTTTTACTACTTTTCTAACTTGTCCTATGCCTTATGAAAGTATGTATATACGTGGTTTAAGGTAGATTTCAAAGAACACGCGATGTGGTCGATTCAAGCTGGTTTCAAACAAAAGACAATAGTTTTATTTTGTTACATTTTGCAAAGCGGGCTCAAGAACAGGAAGTGTATCCAAGTCAAGAGTGGGTGACTCAGTCGTGCAGTCTCTTTTATAACTTCGTATAGAGGGAGGTGACGTGCACTCAGACAAAGAGTAAAGGGGAAACCAAATGTTCTATCTAAACAGAGGGATTCTCTGGGAATGGATGGAAAGGCAGTTTCACAGAGGTTAAAACAATAAACTGAGAGAAACTCAGAAAGTATCAATCAAGTAGGAAAACAGAAAAAAACAAATTGGGGGGTAACACATTGGTGATACATGAATTTCATTAACAGCCTACAGTTGTAACAGCTCATACACATATTATATATCGAAATGTTCACACAACTGTGCTGATTCGTACAATGTAAGTATCTAAGCTGTGTGACTTATAGTTTTCGCTGTATGACGATTTGTTTGGCAACTGCGCTCCCCATTGAAACGTATGGCGAGTGAGTCAGCAAATTCTGTGTGTTCTGTGCTTTGGTGCTGTAGAGCTGTGCTGCTGCGCTGTGGTTGCTATGGTGACAGTTCACAGGAGAGAGCTTTAAAGCCTAATTTATACTTTGTGAGCCATGAGCCACATTTGGCTCATGGCTCTGTGCATTTATACTCAATGAGCCGTGCCCTGCTGTGTCCATATGTAACACAATCATGCTATGTTGTTACCAAACAAGAAAATGTTTCTCCTCTCCTAGCAACACAGAACGCTTTGTCTCTCCAGGCCAGTCAACCAATCAAATATGTACGACATATAATGACGCGGTGTGAGCCGCTAGAAATTTGAGGTGGTACAAGCCAAGCGGCTCACAGCCTGCGAGACGTTCCAAATGCCGTCAATGAGCCAAAAATGTGGCTCACGGCTCACAAAGTATAAATTAGGCTTAAGAGGCCCTTAACTACTTCTTCAATTTATAGTTTTTGTTTCATGACCATTTGTTTGACGACCATGCTCACCATGCAAACTAATGGCGCTCCACTCTAGCTTCTAACCTGTCACCACTCCTACAGTTTTCAAGCTAAATGGACAGGAACTGAGCTGGAGCTGTCTGAATCAGGGCTGCGTTCAAATTCAGCTAACAGAGGCGAACGTTCGTCGCAAACATGTTTACTCCAAACGGTCACATTTGAACGGCTTTTAATGAACTTTCCAAATAGTTCTCATAAACGCAACAATCCCCATCTGGGAGCACATCTCCACTAAGCCTGGGTTGAATGTGATCCTCGTTCCGCTTCTGATAGCAAACATTTGCGGCAAACACAAAGCTAACAGAAAATAGTTCTCTAACCTTCGCAAACGTTCGCTATGTTCGCTGAATTTGAACGCGCCCCTGGTCATGCTTTCCCATACGAACAATTGATGGAATGTTCAGAGTGTCAGTTGTGATTTGAACTTGGGTGCATGCGCAGCCTCTCTTAAAAGGTACAGATACCCTTCTATGACTACTGTAGCATTATATACCTTCAGATGAATGATACAGATTAGATGTAACTCTAAACAATCTGGAGCCCAAGGCTCTCAAGACAGTGGAGATGATTGTAGACTTTAGGAAGAAACCAGCCACCCCGCACGCGCGGACACACACACACACACACACACATCTTAGTATTCTAAACAATCTGGGGATGAGTCTCGCCACACAGTCTTCACTGGTGAGGGCAGGTGGTTGGCCCGGAGAGGTGTACACTGTCCACGACCAGCTCTGACCTGAGGGGGCAGAGTCTCCCCACCACGCCACTATCCACGCCACGGAACCCACAAGTCAGCCCCTGAGAGACACACGGTCTTCGCCGGTGGGTGCATGGAGATTGCCCTGAGGTGATTGCACTGTCCTCGACCGGCTCTGACCTGAGGGGGTGGAGTCTCACCACCACGCCACGGGCCCCACAACTCAGCCCCTGAGTGGGCTAGAGACACACGGTCTTCACCGATGGGAGCGGGTAGGTGGCCCGGAGAGGGGTACGCTGTCCCCGACCGGCTCTGACCTGAGGGGGCGGAGTCTCGTCACCACGCTACTGTCCATGCCACAGACCCCACAATTCATCCCGAGGGGGCTAGAGACACACGGTCCTCGCCGGTGGGTGCATGGAGATTGCCCGGTCCATAGTAGTACTAGCAGTAGCTGTTACATACAGCTTCAGCAGCTAGCCCACCTCACATTTTCTACAGGGAATGTACTTTCTAGTTTGTTTTTGTTATCTGTGAGTCTGAGCAGACATGGGCCCAAATCCTCCTGCTGCTGCACAGGCTTGGCTGACTATATTGATCAAGTGGAGCCAGGCTTTCTAAATCTGTTCCTATTTGTGTGTGTATGTGTGAGCAGGCTTAGCTAGCTATATTGATCAAGTGGATCCAGGTTCTCTAAAGCTGTACCTATTTGTGTGTGTGTGTGTGTGTGTGTGTGTGTGTGTGCGTGTGTGCGCATGCGTGTGTGTGTCTGTTCCCAATCAGGTGTGCTTGATGGGCGACTGCGTCGGGGGGGTGCTGTGCTTCGACGCTCTGTGTTTCAGCAGTCGCCAGAGACATGGCAGCCCTGGCAACTGCAGCAGGAACAACAGCACCGAGAGCCTCAAGGTAGGAAACGGCAATAACAACCCGTCTCATATGGGCCACGTACAGTATGTTGACGCAATAGCTACGTTCACCCTCAGTTCTAATCACACTTTGTCTGGATTATGCTCAACTATGTGTAACCTCTCCCGTGGCGTGAGCTCACACAAGCTCTTAGAGTGGAGAAAATCCTGTCTGTACAGCCTCCGCTGTCTCCAGACCGTGATGTGATCCTGTCCTTTCCCTCGTCCTCAGTTTGCCTGTCTGGTCTAATTTGTTTACAGCTCAAAAGCATTTCAAGATCCTTAAAGGAAAACCACCCTAGAACAACATTGGGCTCAGCAACTAGACACCCACAAAACAATAAGGAAAAATGTGGTTTCCTTGACTATAGTTGCTCCATGTAAACAAGGCATGTTCATTTTGCTGCGTCTAAATACGTCGACAAGTCCCCGGAAGCAAAATAATGAGGACTACAACAAAAAAAAGTATACTGTAGGAGGGCGGGGACTCGAGGCGGGTGCACCATGCTAACACTCTAGCTCTAGCCTACTCTATAAAGTTAGTTTAACAAAACAAAAAATTTGATCGCACACACTCACACAAAAGTTGACAACCGACGCACAGATGTTTAATTTATTTTCTTGTTCTTTGGACTGCGGTGTTCCAGCAACCGATGGAAACTCACTCCCGCCGGTGCTGGTAAATCCTTGATTCCACAAATTGCACAGTATTTTGTCAGTGTCTGTTTTTCTTCAGTAGCAAATATAGCAAGATACAGGGTCTGACAAATGTTCTGATTGACAAATGTTCGCTCGAGAGATAATGATGGCAACCGCTGTTGTTCTGCCGAATTCCAACTCCGTTCGCCTCCTCCCAATAGCTCAGTTTCGCGCAATGCATGCTGGTTAATTGAGCCTTTCAAAATAACAGCGTCTGTAACCACCACATTAAGTTTATTGAACTAATTACTAAAAATAATAATATTTTCTGGTTAGGTTTAAGTTCATTGTAAACAAGACACATATTACATGTGTTTAGAGGCTACAAAATTACAGACTTGAATTCTCCTTTAAAGCTTTTCTCCCTCCCGGCTCCCTGTCTCCTCTCTTCTCACCCACCTTCTCTCCACT
The DNA here is from genome assembly GCF_949987555.1 of Borostomias antarcticus. Taxonomy (NCBI): domain Eukaryota; kingdom Metazoa; phylum Chordata; class Actinopteri; order Stomiiformes; family Stomiidae; genus Borostomias; species Borostomias antarcticus. Next base: position 55,182,260 of record NC_140234.1, on the reverse strand, counting down.
CTCCCGGAGGCTTGAACTCTGGCAAACAAATATCAACTTAACAGAATTGATAGAAGTCTGTCAGTAGTCGGAGCTGGCACATTTTCCCCCACGGTGGATAACAGCTGGAGCGCTGCCACTGTTTGAAAGTGTGTGAGGCCTGTTTGAGAGCGTGTCCTCTGCCACGCAGGAGAGCCCCGGGCTGCTGGGAGAGGCTGGCCCGGGCCTGGGCTCCAGCAAGAGGCTGAGCAAGAGCAACATTGACATCTCCGCCCCCAGCGAAGGACATGCCCCCCCCAGGCAGCCGCTGAGTAGGAAGCAGAGTGACTCGTACGACGGAGACACCTCTTCCTCCACAGGCCAGCACCACAGCTTCTTCAGCAGGTAAAAAAAGATACTCAGGAAGTCAGGTGAATCCGGTTGGGAGTTAAAAGCCATAGCGTAGCCACTGCTAGCCGGTACGACGGCGCAGATCAGTACCTCTCTGGCCCCTGTCTGGCTTATCATGGAATGTGTCACATTCATCCCTCCTGCTATTAATTAGTATTTTCTGCAAGATGGCTATCTGTGTCTGCCTGTCTCTCTGTCTGTCTGCCAGCCTGCCTTCCTGCGCTAGGCTAAAAATAGCTTTGTGGAGCCTGTGCCAGCATGCATAGGAGACAGAGCACTGCAGGTGGATGTCGCAGGGCAGTGGAGGAGCAACCAGTAGAATACCCCTTCCGAATTGCACGCTCCAGTGAGGTTCACACCGGCACAGGAGTCCTGGGTAGCAACCCCCCAAAACACCGTTCCAGATAGGACTCTAACCCACCCACACTGATCTGTGTGTCCATGGTAACGCTCCTCTCCCCTACCCTCTACTTGTTATTTTGCTCTTTAAAGCGGAATTGGCAGGCTGAGGGGACGAGATGAGCCCCGGTAGAATCCACTTCCTAGTGGTGCACCCCTGGTCACACGGAGGGCACGGCCAGCCCATGGTCCCCAACTGCTTTTCTGGGCGTCACATCCAACGCGCACATTTTGCCTCGGCAGGCACTGGTCATTTGCCTGGCGAATATTAATTTTGCCCATGTGTGTGACCGACTGACCGTACCCTTAAAGGCCTGTTTCCCAGACATCAACCCGCCCATCGCAGCTCCCGCGGGAGGGCTTCTTGACTCTGGTTCAGATCCATCTCAGCAGTCTCCTCCTACACACTGCTCTGATGAGGCCTTATGGGGGAATTAAAGGGTTAATGCTAAGAGCAGTAACCCCCCTCCCCCCTCGGAGGAACTCAAGGAGAATATGTGGGTGAGTCTGTCTGCGTCTTCCCCTGAAGCTAAGGAGGACTGCCAGACAAACAGTGTGTGGCGGCTTCAGTCTGACGCAAGAGGTGGCCAGGATTGATGGAGGGTCGAGAAGCCGGCTAGCAGGCTGCACTGAGGTGGGAAGGGAGGGAGGGAGGGAGGAGGCAAGCTAGGAATTGAGGGGAGAAGGAACAAAAAAGACAAATAGAACAGGCAGAAATCGAAGACCGCTTGGTTCCGTCTCCTCAGACAGCGTATACCAGCGTAGACAGCTTCCTCAGGGCTTAGAGAGGCACTGTTGGTATTGGCAGGTACAGAAAGGTCCTCTATTATTGGCCTGTGTCTGAGGCAGGCCAGGCTGTTCAAACAGCCAAAATCCCCTTAGAGCCGCCCCCCCCCTTCCCCTCGTACATCCCCCCGCTCTGCACGGGGTCGGGGATGCAGAGTCATTGCAGCCCATCGCGGCATACTACTACTGTATGGTCCTCTCCATCAGCTGGCTGGCTGGTGCAGGTTCACCGTACACGTACTGTACTGTACACATTGGATATAATGGAACTGCTCAGAACTGAAAACGGACCCCGCCCGGCTTGAGTGGTTTAGGACCGCCCCTTTGTCTCCTGCAAACCAAAATGTCTTCCTTGTTCAGTCTAACTGTGGAGTCTGTATTTGTGTGTTTTGTGTGTGTGTCCTGCGCCTGTCTGCAGTCTGGTGAAGGAAGGGGTGGAGCTGCGTCCCGGCAGCAGCGCCCGCTTGGTGTTGAACCCGGGCTGGTTTGACTTTGAGGTCTCCGAATGTTTCCTCCTGGGCTGTCCCCTGGGACTGGTGCTGGCCATGAGACGCACTGTGCTGCCCGCTGTCCAGGGTAGGTCCTATACCAGAGAATACACACGCACATGCGCTGACGCACATACAGTCTCACACGCTCATATATACACACACACACACACATGCACACGGAAACACTCACACTCTTGTCAACAACAGTGCTGAGTGTATAACACAGATTGTAAACATAACGTAACATGAATATCGACCTACAGTACATCCTTGAGGCATTCCTTTGTTATTATTGTTGTTATGAATGGATTTAGCCGGTCCAGCAGCTGTACTCAGCTAACTTAACGGCTCCTCTGTGTTCACTCGCTGCTGTCTGTCTGTTGTCCCCCGGGGGCCCCGACAGTGAGCCACCTCCGTCCCGCCTGCTCCCAGATCTTCAACCTGTTCTACCCCTCGGACCCCTCGGCCTCCAGGCTGGAGCCCCTGCTGCAGGCCCTCTTCCACCGGCTGCCCCCCTTCGCTGTGCCCCGCTACCAGCGCTACCCCCTGGGGGATGGGCGCTCCACCCTCATAGGTGAGAGCCCAACCGGGAGAAAATCTATCTGCCCCAGCCCCGCGGAGGCTGTACTAGAGGATGCCCCGCCCCATTGCTCATGAAATTGTTTTGTTGTGGGCTCCGCCTATCTCCTGTCTAATGGTACAGTACATATCACCATGTTAATTGACTTTATGTCTTTTGCATTTCAAAGCCAGCGCCTCACATTTGCGGAGTGCTAAGCAGGCTGAGCTGAGGCAAGCAGGGGGTATGCTGGGATTTAGTGTGGTTGTTAAGCACACACACACACACACACACACACACGCAGAGACACGTGCACGAATACACACACACACACACACACACACATACACATACACGCACACACACACACACACACACACACACTCTCTCTCTCTCTCTCTCTAACACAGACATATACACACACACACACACACACACACACACATACACAGGGGAAGTGGGTCCCAGGCTCTCTGAGGCTGTTCGCTTTAAGGAGCTCAACATAAAAGGAGCCAAGTCTGGCCCCAGAACCTGTAGTTATGAATGTGATTATAATTCATTCTGTCTCTACGGACCAGACGGTGTCTGAAAAAGTAGGCAGCAATCCCTTTGGGAGAAGAGAGGAGAGGAGGGAGAGCAGGGCTCCAGGGGGGGGGGGGGGGGGCGCTGGTAGGCAGGGCAGGCTTTTCTGCACTTTAATGAGGCACAGGTTTATTTAAAGAACGTTTCTGAACCTCTTTTTAGGACATGGAGACACGTTTAAAATGCCGCTCTGTCACATACTGCAGCCTCTGCCTGTGCGTCTCTCAGCCAGGGAGCTTGGTCTCATCCTAATGTATCGCATCCATAGAAAGTAGGACAATAATGCAGCGCGTGCATCCCGTTTCACATGCCGCAATCTTAACACCGAGCCTGGATTAGATGTAACATGGAACGGTTCATCAAAGATGTTAATCCCATAAATCAGATACCGGAAATGAAACACTCTCTTGTCTGAAATGCATAGGATTACAGTAATGTCACTCTGCCCATGTTAGGTTTTAACATTCTGCTAACCCCAATTTAAAACTTTGTAAACCTATACCACTGTGTAAACTGCAGGTTGATGCATAATTGGGTTGTGTACTTTCAGGCTTAATGTTTGTTTATAGCTAGAATATCGACCGTGTTATTGGTGGGGAGAGGTAGTGAGCAGGTGGGAGGAGGAGGGTAACAAGAGAGAGACACACACACTCTCTCTCCCTCTCTCTCTCACACACACACACACACTCTCTCTCTCTTTCTCTCTCTCTCTCTCACACACACACACACACACACACAGCTTCACTGCAGCTGATTGCTGATGTTTAATTATGACACTAAATCCTCACACCATTGACTAGGCTTAGGCGCTGTCAAAATATGAGTTACAGTAAATTTAAAATTGCTTACAGGTACAGTACACACACACACCCTCATTTCCTTTGGCTCTATAATGTGCTAATTAGTTATTGTGAAGGCACATAGCGGCAGGCAAATCAGATTCCTGCGGTTAAAAGCCTCAGGCGTCGACACACTCAGAGAGATGCCTCTATTCTGACTTACTGCATTATCACAGAGAAACAAGCTTCCCTCCCTGCTCTGCTGCTGATACTGAACATGCGGGCTGTGCGTTATATGTCAGTAATGAACAAAGTATGGCTTACGCACTGTAATAGTCCTTTGATTGGTAGGGGACCAATTTTTCTGTGCCCCCTGCAGCCTCTGATTGGCTGGAAGAGGGCACAGTGTCCCTTTGAGGTCTCTTTGTGCTATTGAAACATGCCAAGGCCACAGTGTATGTAATCAACACACCTATGACCTTGGCATTTTGAAATCTCCCCCATCCTTTCTCTAAAGACCTTGATTCTTTCATGCTCTTTAACCCTCTACTTACCGAACGGCACGATTCTATAATTTCCGTACTGATGGTGTCCCTCCTGTGTCCTCTCACCCCTCTCCTGACCCCCCCCCGTCCGTCATTACTTCACCACATCACATTTTCTCCCTCTCTCCATGGGTGGAAGGGGGCTAAGTGTGTACTGCTCAATTTTTTGTATGCGCAAGCTAAGTTGTCCATCTGGATTACCCGGAGGAATATGGTGAGAGGGGCTGGGCCCACGGACCCAGTCCAGGTAGTTAGGGGGATGGTCTTTGCCTGCAATAGGGTAGAACATGCCCGTTTTGTGATCACAAACAATGTGGCTGAGTTTCAGAGGGTGTGGTGTCTGGGGGAAGCTATTTGTACGGTGGGGGCAGATGGGCTTGATTTGTTCATTCATTTCCCCACTCTCCCTTCATTCATCTCCTCCAGCACACATCAATCAAAGTTGGCTGGCGTGTGTGTGTGTGTCTCAGCCAACAGCCCTCTCTCTCTCTCTCTCTCTCCCGGAGTGTTCTCTCTCTCCCGGAGTGTTCTCCATCTCTGCCTGTCTCTGTGCTCAGTGTACTGTGAAAGACAAAGACGACACTCAGGACTGCCAGAGGATGGAGGAAGCCCCTGCGGAGCAGAGGAGGAGGAGCAGGGCTCATTTAAGATAGCAAATAGTAATGGTGTTTGTGTGTGTGTGTGTGTGTGTGTGTGTGCGCGCGCGCGTTAGAGGAGGAAGCTGTCGCAACACGTCAATGATACCGGTCGAAAATGACGTGGCCTCGCCTTTTGCACTTCTCTCATACAGACAGCAGCACGTCATCATGTTGTAAAACATTTTGAGCTGCATTTTTTGTATGAAGAAAGGTGCTATAAAAAAGCTGTATTATTATTATTAATGTTACTATTATTATTATTATTATTATCACACTGTGTGGCTCACAGTCAGATTTGCAAACACCCAACAAGTACAGAGAATACAGTATTGGATGTATGATGAGCGTCCGTTGCACCTTTTCCTCCACACCTACAAAAAGGCCGGTCTAAACTGTGGGCTGTTGTCCAGCAGCGCTGTAATAGTTGCAGCCGATTCATTCTCACGTCTGGCCGAATGGGCGACCAATCAGTATGCAGACGCGGATGCCAGTCACTCGCTCGCTGGCTTGCATAGCGATGGCCTCCGCAGCTTTGTTTAAACTGCCGAGTAAAGGTTACGCCACAAGCAAGGAAAGGGTCAACCGGCCTGAAATAGATTGCGCTCTGAAAATACACTGGACATGAGAGCACATCAAAACAAAGGACTCCAGTGCTCTACAGACATGCTCTACAACATGGCAGACGTGGCATAAGGATTGGAGGCCTCTAAAAGAGATGACCAGCTGGTGGAGAGACATGGTGGCTGTGTTGCATTGGGATGCAGGCACATGCTCTATTATTCTAACTCTGCTCCCTGAACACACACACACACACCCACACACACACCACTAGGGAAGACCAGCCGTCAGAGCCCCACTGGCCCTGGTCATAATGATTAACTGGATGGATGGACACTCAGGAATACACCGGTGTACTTTGGAGGGATGAGAGGGGAAATTACATCGTCCTGGAGGACTTGTTCAACCTGCTCTGTCTGATTCTCAGGCTCAGTCCATCTTACGCAGACAGAAATGTATCCAAGGAGCATAAACAAGCCAGACACACACACGCACACACACACACACACACACACACACACACACACACACACACACACACACACACACACACACACACACACACACTAATTTGCAGTTGCAGCCATGACTGTGTTGCAGTAAGACTGTGCTTAATGGAGCTTTCTCCTATTGATATGAGGCTCAGTATAATGAGAAGAGATTAAATTTGGCTCTTTCAGAAGAAAACACAGGCCAATGGCTGCCCATAACAAGATAAAAAGAGATTAGCCACACTTGCTGGCACTGAGTGTGTGCTACAGTACAAAACGAAACAAAACAAGGCCTTCACGATTTACCTATCTAACCACCCGGGGATTTCAAATAAACTCCAAGTGTAACAGCCATCTCCGTGTTGTGCTCTTCACAACAGGAGTAAGAAAACAAAAACAACGAGCCTCAGATAACAAAGCTCCATCGAGTCGCGGCAACCCCCACAACGCGGATCCCAAACCAAAAATTCAAAAGAGAAGGCTTTTCGAGAGTATGAACGCTGTGTAGTACTTCACAACGTTGCAAATGCTTCGCAAACAAAAACCCAACCCTGGTTAAGTTATATAGGTTTTTAAGTGAGAATGCGGCTCAAAAACCGAATTTAAGCAACCAGGACACACGTGTGCAACAACCGGTGCGAATAAACCTATTGTCTAAGTTATTACAGCTGAACAAATAAAGGGACCACTATAAACTAGATTCAAACGATGTACCAGATTTCAGCAAGTTCCAGACCGACCAGGGCCTCGGGGTAACATCCTACCAGCTACGATAGCATCCCCGAGGTTGAGGTCCCGCGTCCTTGAGAAAGAACGCCACACGTCCGCGTGATCGGCCCAAACATGCCGAAAACCGAGCAGTCGCCCCAAAAACATTCACGTCGCCAATATTGTAAAGGAAAAATCTTACTTGGTTTAGTTTAGATTTCAAAGAACACGCTGAGTGGTCGGTCAAGCTGGTTTCAAACAAAGACAATAGTTTATTCTATGTTACGATTTGCAATTCGGACTCGAGCACAGGAAGTGAATCCGGGCAAGAGTGAGTCACTTGGGAACAAGGTCGATAGATTATAACGTGAAAAAGGAAGTGACATAGTTTCAGGATGAAGAGGACAGGGAAGTGATGTCACACAGGAATAATTTGTAGTTTTAACAGACTGATCTATGAGAACGAACTACAAAGTTAGAACAACAGTCAAGTAGGAAAACAAAACACTTTGGTGAGACTTGAATTTCATTCACAATGCACTGGAGTACAGGAGTAGGTGGAGATGCAGAGTCATTAGGAGCAAGGGCAGGAGCAGAGGTGTCAGGGGGCAACACCTTGTTGTTTGCAATATGCACGCATAACATAATCATTAAGTCCCTCCCCATCAGTGGGGTGCCATTCTCCACAATGAAGAAGATTCCGGGAGCAGTGAGGCTATGGAATGAAACATCAGCAGACATGCACCTCAGGACAGGAATGCTTGTTTTATTGTAAGACACCAGCCTGGCAGTCGGTTCAGTAAGTGGAATGTCTCTAAAGTACTGTGTATAGATGCTCTGTGGCAGTATAGAGACAGACGAACTGGTGTCGACAAGCAGGTCCACTTTACAGCACTGTGAGTGAGTGTTCTGAATGGATCTCTACAGCGCATGTGATCTTATCACTAGTAAGTGCAGAGTGGTCAGTGTATAATACTGTGACTTCTGAAATGTCAACCTCACGTACCTCTCTGGTGCGAGCACGACACACATTGTCTGCATGTAACTGATGCAGCTAGGCAGTTAGTTGCATTAGCTAAATGCCCATCTGATCCACAGTGGAAGCATGTTCTATTCCCCTGCTGGGAAGCCTCACCAGTATTTGACTGCTTTCCCCTCTCTCTCCCTTTCTGCTTCTGCTTGTGTTGTACAGCCTGCACAGGTGCAGCTCACGGCTCGCAGAAGGCCTTTGCTTGCTCCGTAGCAGCCTCTGTGCAGCAGCCTACGTACATCTGTGTAGCAGTTATAGCACGTTCCAGAGTAAGTGTACTGTCCATTAGAAGTCTCTCACGTATCCGCGGGTTGTGTAGATGTTCAACTATCTGATCACGGATTACCTCATCCGCACATGCTAGTTTAAGTAGTGCAGTCACATACTGAGGGACCGTTTCATTCGGCATCTGTACTCTCTTACGGAATGCATGGTGTTCAGCAACTGTGTTTGTCTTGGGCACAAAGTACCCCTCCAATGCAGTCATTGCAGTGTCGTAGTCTGTTCCCGTATCCGGGAGTGAGTAGAAGAGACGCTGTCCCTCGGTGCCCAGGCAGTGTAGTAGGACGGCTCTACGCAGGCAGCAGGCCAAGCATTGCCCGTAGCATTGATGACCAGCATGTAGTTCTCAAAAATCTGGCGCCATGTCTTGAACGGGACGGTAGGCTCACCAGGCGCAGGCAGGAAAAAACTGGGAAATGGCACATTTGCAGCCATTGTAAAGAAAAAGTTATTCCATTTCTCGTCGCCAATTGTTAAAGGTATGATATGTTATATGTGGATTATTTCCCCCCATCTAGTGTCTAAAGATAAGAACTGCAACAACACAACATATTGGTTGCCAGGTTCGTTACAACCTGCAGATCAGGTCAAGCGAGCAGACAATTTTCTACAGAAGGATAGACATGATAATATCATACGTAACGTTATAGCAGAGGAGTTGGACAGACCCGCCTTACCAAAAACTCAATACTCTAATCGCTAATCAACCTAGCTAACGTTAGCAAAAACAAACATGCACCTTCCTGACACACAACAACAGGTAACAACGTTAGTGGTCTATCACCACTAGCAGTGTTTGCTAGCAAACGATTGCTAGCTAGCCAAGTTACATGCCACAAAATACCAGAGAATGCACTGTTTGTCATACTGTGATAAGATCTTCACTCCGAGAGGAACATACCGTTACACTAATCAGTAATCACAATCAAGTATTTCAGAGTGCCATTTAATAAGTTACGTTAGATGCTGTAGTGTGGAGATAACGATAGGTCTGGCTATGCAGATTCCATTAAAGATAATGTTAGCTAGCTAAGTTAGCAAGCTAGCGTGAGCTAAAGATAGCTAGTTAGCTAGCTTACCGGTCTAGTAGAAAAGTAGCCATGTCACCATGTGACTTTATCCCATGAAACTCCATAAACTCTGTCCAACGAGCAAAGGCTGGCCCGATATTTATCCGAGTTTTGCTCCTTCTTCGGTCACTGAGCTTTTGAGATTCGTATCGCATGGTTCGCCGGGGCTCAAGCGGAGAAGCAGGAAAACGAAACTCGACCATTATACCAAACGTTTAGCTGAAAAGAGTGAGCGGAAGTGGACGCACTTGATGCTAACCAACATCTATAATGCTGCTAATTCATGGACGTATAACATTAGCTGGCTAGTGCTAATCTCACAGTGGTGAAGCTACTGTAGAATATTACCTGGCAACCCAGCGCACAGTTCCAACGCTGTAATACTATTGGCTGGTCTGATATCAACAGAGTGTCATTGTCGGTCCATCAAAATTTCATGATGTAATAATTTCAGACAAAATATAATTTTCATGGAAAAGCAATACTTTTACTCTGCAGCCTTCGCGAAGCCCTATAGATGTATTATTTTTGATTTGATTTTAATCCACATATAACATTATACCTTTAAGTCCTAACTGAACTTTTGTAATGAACGAAGTAAATAAGCACAACGTGGTCCATCAAATGAATGTTTTAATTTACTTAAGCTGGAGCACAGTACAGTAACTCAGTAACTCTCAGCAGTAACTCTCAGCAGTGCAAGGCAGTTCCATCTCCCGGGCAACGTCTATACATCATCTTACCAACCAAGCTCTTAAAGGCACAGGACACAACACAATACAAAAAACACTTCATTGTTACAAGAAACATTTTAGACTGAAATCGTCATTTAGGCCTCTTGGTGCCATTGTGTTTAGAGTGTGGATCCAGTGCATTTCGCGCTGTGCTAGTCTCTGGAGGATATTTCCTCCTCTGAACGATGGAATGATTCTTTCTATTCCCACAAAGCGTAGAGACAAGGGGGAGCCGTGTTGCGCTTTTAAGTAGTGTTTCGCCATCGCATAGTCTGTGTTGCCAGTTCCGATTGCTGTTTTGTGTTCTGATATCCATGGTTTTAGATTTATTTTTGTCTGGCCTACATATGAATAACCACAAGGGCATGTAAACATGCCTATATCACATGAGTGCTTTTGCAGTTGATGAACTGCTTAAAGGGGAAGGCTCTTTTTCGCCAACCTGGACCTTATTTATGGCATATTATAAGATTTTTGACTCACCGAGATAACTTTGGTGTAATTCTGAGGCCTGTAGAAGAAATTTAAAATCCAGCGTGAGCCAAGTATATCCATATAATGGCGGCGGACGGGGCACCGAGAATGCAGCTTCTAAAAAATGTATTTTCTGCCACGAAACGGTTATTTTCATCAATCTATTTTTATGAATCGCTAGTTGTGCTTCCATAGAGTGAGGGCTTATTGTGGTTTTCACATGCCTCTGTAATATGATCTTTAGAAACATCTTTAGAAACGAAATAAAGCTTTCCCACTTGCTCCAGCATGCATGCGCAGAGCACAGCGCGCAGACTGGCTATTCTCCGTCTGTAGGCTACACTCGCGGCTCACATTCTCTACGCTACGATCGGCTTCCATCATATTCTAAGTCATCTTCTATATCCTCAAAATCTGATAAATATTCAGCCATATTGCACACAATATTCCGATCGTAGCGTAGAGAATGAGCTGCGAGTGTAGCATTCTGTTAATTCGGGGTTGGTGGAGGGGTTAGGGTGACACGAATAGCATTCTTAGACTTGACCATCACCAAAGATGCGACAAACACAATCCAGACCACTATTTATCGCAAACCAAAGGCCAGGAACTCTATCCTACACTGTGGCAGCAACCATGCATTTGTCGCATCTTTAGTGATGGTCAAGACTATTACGTCACTACTTTACAAGTGAGACGGCGAGACCAGTGGTTGTTGCTCCTGCGGGCATGATAAGATCCTGTAGTGTGATGAGCTGTTATTTTCAAATCTTGTCGTGTGTGCATGTTTGAGATTCACGAGAAGAACATCTGTTAAGATTTTCCTTATATGCGTGATGCAACCCAATTTCGAAATCGGTTGGGGTTTTAAATATCCTTTAGTGTGAGCCCAGCATAAGCAGACAAAAGACTGGTCAGATGAAGAGATACAAACAAGATGGAGAAACAGTTAGAGCTACAAATTAAAGATATTGTTAAAAAAAATCATGTCACACAGCACAATGGCTGAGTATGCATTAGCATTTTTATTCTGCATCCCCCTGGGCTTGAACTCCTGTTGAGCTACCTACATTGTGAGAAGCCATAGATGGTTTCACTCAAACTGCTGAGCTGAGACTTGACATGAAATGCTCCGACTGGTTCTCAATTTGAGTAAAATTTTTTTTTTTATAATCCATAATCTCCTGAAGAGTCATAACGGCACACAGAGGCGTCATGCCTATAGTACTTGAGGGAGCACGTGCCCCCTCAGATTTCTTTTTCTTTTTTTTTTTCTTCTTCTTTTTACATTTCTGTTATTGTTTGTTTACCATTACATTTTACAATGCGCAGTTATGATTATTTTCTCTACTGAGCTGAATGTATTATTATGTCATAGACCACCTCGAAAAGCCACCATAACCTCTTTCAAAAAGCCAAACACCCTCTTTCCCGGTGGATTTGGTTTCTTCCAAATTAACGCTGGACCTGGAAGCCCCCCCCCTCACCTCGTCTCAGATAAACACGTTTTCATGCTCTGCTTGCATACATTTAGATTAAGGTTGTCCTTAACTGATGAACAGGTCCTCCAAATATTAGGCTATTCAGTATATCAGATTCAATATACTTCATACTTCAGTATATCATTCTGTTTTTTTGCTTCCCTCTGGAATATGTAGAGGTGGGTCGTATGCCCACCTCCCTTGTTCTCTGTAAAGCGCATTGTGTTGCCTCTGGGTATGAAATGCGCTATACAAATAAAGCTTTGATTGATTGATTGATTGATTCGGACCAATGCCAAGTGAGTAAAAAAAGTAGATTTGTTTTCCCTTACTTTTATTTTGAAAGTCCTTGAAAGAACGCTACCAGTAAGTTTAATTTCACACCGCTTGAGTGGCAACTGGTAGTGTGCTGTGTCCTGATTTTAAACTGTTAAAATGCACATGGGTTGCATGATGGCCCTGACTCCACATCACCTCTATAGTGCTTCTATATTTGAAATAATTACACTTGGATTAGTTCAGTTAGATCATTGTTGATTCTGAAGAAGGCCTGAGGGCCGAAACGTCAATCAAATAAAAGAGAAATGCATATAGAGCCGGAGTGTGCAACACTTTTTTCCAACTCAGCTAGACAGACTAACAACATTGATGCTGCCGTTCCATCCTCATACTGTATGATTTAAATGCTTTTGGATCTTCTTTGTTCTTGCTCCCTCTCACGTCATATGGTGCCATCTTATTCCTCTCTCTCTCTCCCCTCTTCTCCCTCCCCAGTGGACGGTATCCACAGCCACCCTGATGTGTTTTCAGAGGGAGAGCCCAGTCCTGGAGGAGGCGGAGAAGGAGGACGAGGAGTAGGAGGAGATGGAGGAAGCGGAGGGCCAGGGCGCAGGGCCAGTATGACCAGCGAGGAGAGTGAAATGTCAGGCTGTTCTGTGAACCAGCTGGCTAGTGCCATAGCCAACAGTGAGTGGGAGTGCTCATTAGCAGGCAGAACAAAAGTGCAGATTGGGACTACGCTTGGGAGCTTTGTTTCTTCAATTAACTCCAGCAGAGACAAAATTCTACCGCTCCTCTCATGCCTTCTATCACTCAGCAGTAGTCAGAAATCAGAAAATAAGACTGATGAAAATATGTTATCTTGATAATAACATACTGTACTTTATCTCCCCTGTGCATGCGTGTGTGTTAGTCTCCAGTGCCTGGTGGGGCTCCAAGCGTTTGGACTATGCTCTGTACTGCCCTGACGTGCTGACGTCCTTCCCCACTGTGGCTCTGCCCCACCTCTTCCATGCCTCCTACTGGGAGTCCACTGATGTGGCCGCCTTTGTGCTCCGGCAGGTAAGAACCGCACACGCACACACACACACACAGGCACGCTCATAGCCATATTCATAACAGGGCAGAGATAATCTCCGGTCTGGATTTAGTGTATACTGTATGTGTGCCTATGTGTGTGTGTATGTGTACAGTATATGTACGTGTGTGTGTGCACGCGCGTGTCATGTGTGTGTCATTGTTTATGTGTAGTGGTAAGAGGAGTCCAACGCTCATTGAATCCCCTCAGACACTAAGATGGGTGAAAGCAGTGTACCATATCATGTATTAATTAAAGCCATTGGACCACAGGCCTTTCGGCTTGACCATTAGAATACATCGTTCAAAGGAGCTGTGAAGACAGCATGCTCCTCAGCCATCTTATGGTGGCTGACTCTGTTTACTGTATGTGTGTGTGTGTGTGTGTGTGTGAGAAACGTGAGGGGAATAGGAGAGCATCCCACAGGAAAAAAAGCAGTGTTCTACTTCACAGCTAATAAACCCACTGATCATTAACCTGGAGCTCAAATCGATATCTCATGATGGAAACTGATACCTATGGACCTCAGGGTTGACATTAAAGCCTGCCGAATCATACTATAGCACATGTAATACTACAGTAGTGTGTGCTCCCTAGACATAAGTCATATCTGTTAATAATTAGAGTTGCAATTTGCAATGACCACTGAAATACTCGGCTTGAGGACTCAATAACACGGATCACAAGACTTGATCAAAAATCAAATTAAGTCTTTAAACAGGTTCCGTACACAGGGAGACAGTCCACAAATCCAGGCAAACAGTCCGACAGGGAGAAGGGACAGAGCAGAAGTCAGTAGTCACAGGTAGAATCTAAACCCTAGGAGGAATAGCTGGCACGTTTGGACATGGGGGTACAAAGACGAACCGGCCCAGAGGAAACAGCAGCAGGAAACGTGGACTAAAAACACCAGGAAGAGAAGGATAATGAGAGACAGGTCAAACCAATTAGGGCACTGAATCACAGGCGGGACACACACAAGGGCAGGAAGTTAAGTCCCTGAAATAAGAGAGGAGAGGTGAGTATTTCAATATTAAGTAAAAATGAAAATAAATGACATGAAACGGCCATCTGCCTCTTCAACAAGGATTGTCCCCCACCCCACCACAGACTCCACCACCATTGAGAGACACCGTCGATAGACACTTGCATGTGACCTGAATGTATGTATAAGACGCACCGCACTCACACATCACGCTGCACACACATATGTACATACACACACTCACTTTCTTTTAATTGAAATACTGTATCTTCATTTGGGAGCTTTTCTCAGCAAAAAATGATATATGCAATTAACTTAAGATTAATTAATTACAGATCATGTAATTGATCATGTTTTTAATCGATTGACATCCCTAGTTTAAAGATAGACATGGAAAACCTTCTCTCAAGCTCAGACAGATTCCAATTTTCATCTAGCATACTGTGAAATTGGTCATACTCTGGCCCCTTCAAAATCCGCCTCCATCTTCCTCTTCACAAGCTGCTACTAGCTGCTGTGACTGCAGAGTTGGGGGGTTAATGACAGTTTGGCGTCCTTCAGTCTCCAGGTGATGAATATTCCAGCTCATTGTTTTTGTGCCTGTGTGCTGTCTGATTGTCTGAGCACCTCCAGACACAATACTGTACGTGCATCAGGTGTTTGACTGGTGTCCAGTGACTGGATGTATTGACTGTGCTGACAAGTAGTGTTGACCGGGGAAAACTTATTTTTTGGATTAATGGTGGGGGTGTGCGTGTGTGTGTGTGGCAGCTCATGCGCATTGACTGCGTGAAGACCCAGGAAGCAGACAGCCTGGACTCTGCCCCCTTCTCTCCCTCAAGCCCCCGGGAGAAGTGGCTTCGCAGGAGAACGCACGTTAAGCTAAGGGTGAGAGGAGCACCATTACGTATTCATGGAAGATAAACAATACTGTATGTCAAACAGGATGTGTCAATATCACCTGTAGACAAGCATGCTCACACATTGCAAGATCCTATGCTAATGGTTGTGAGCCCAAGAGCCTGAGCAAAAATAGCTCAAAGTAATGAGAGTTAACAACTCATATTCCATAAAAAAAAAAAACAGTAAAAAAAAAAAAAGGATTTTTATATCATTCCACTTGGATTGAGATATTCAACATGGGATTGAGATATGGCTGATATTCAACATTGTGTATTACAGTATATCATCTCAGCCAGAGGCAAATTGATAACTTGTCTGTGCTACTGTATACACACACACCCATGCACACACACACACACACACACACATGCTAAAATGACCATCTCCATTCAATATCTATTCAGAGGGTGCACAGTCTTCTGCCATTGTGTGTGTGTGGGGGGGAGGCTGTATGCTGTGATACCCAGAATTTCAACTTGGATCTCTGATGCAAGCACAGCAACACACTTACAGTATTCTGCACCATATCAGTCTGTCGTGAGAGGCCGACTCAAGGCCAACAGTCTATTTATATTTATTTTCTTCCGAGAAAAATAATTCAATCATGGCAGCTTCTGTGTATGCACTCAGTGTAGTCCATAGACATTTAGATCTACATTTAAAGCACTGCACATCTTATTACCATGCTCCTAGGAGCCTTATGTTCTGAGTGTTGTTTACTGTAAGTACTGAAAAAGGAGGAGGCTTCTAGCTCCTAGAACACTGGAGTAGCGTAGCATTTTTTACAGACCAAATAACTGGCATCAGGATGAATATCACCCAGTCGAGGCCAAATGTTTTGATTGATGCACCTCTTACCCCACGGAGCAGGGTTATGAACTTGTTTACACCAGTTGACACAGAGATACTGAGCAAAGTGGTGAC
Source organism: Borostomias antarcticus (assembly GCF_949987555.1). Classification (NCBI taxonomy): domain Eukaryota; kingdom Metazoa; phylum Chordata; class Actinopteri; order Stomiiformes; family Stomiidae; genus Borostomias; species Borostomias antarcticus. The sequence continues at coordinate 55,166,115 of NC_140234.1, read as the reverse complement.
ACAACTTAAGCCATCTACTTGCCCCCTTGACCCTATTCCCACAAAGTTCTTCAAGACTTTTTATTTTTATTTTTTACTCTGGACACATTAGCTATTGTACATTGTTCCCTCAGTACAGGTGTTTTTCCTCAGTACAGGTGTTTTTCCATCAGCACCTAAAACTGCCCTGGTAAAACCCATCCTGAAGAAAAACAACATAGACTCCTCATTCCTCAGTAATTTTAGACCTACAGTGTATCTCCAACCTCCCCCTTTTAAGTAAAATTCTAGATTTTTTTTTTATTCAAACAGCTAAATGATTTCCAAGCTGCAAATTATATCTTGGACACTTTTCAGTCAGGTTTTCGCCAGCATCATACTGTAGCACAGAGACAGTGCTGGTCAAGGTTGTTAATGACCTCCGAAACACAGTCTCTGTCCTTGTCCTCCTGGACCTGAGTGCAGCGTTTGACACGGTAGACCATAGTATCCTTATTAGAAGACTGGAGAACTGGGTAGGCCTCTCTGGGCCTGTCCTTGTTTGGTTCAGGATGTATTTAACTGGCCAAGAGTTTTTTGTCGCTCTTGGTGACCACAGCTCAAAAAACACCAAGATGATGTGGGGTCCCACAAGGATCAATTCTAGGGCCCCTACTTTTCAGTCAGTACATGTTACCCCTACGCGATGTCATGAGAAGGAACAACATTAGCTACCATAGCTCTACCCATAACCATAGCTCTACAAATGCAAATGCAGTACCTACCCAGCTCTACATTTCTGTGACACCCCTCGACTACAGCTCAATTGACCGCTTGACAGAATGTATTGCTGACATAAATGTGTGGATGTCACAGAACCTCCTCCAGTTAAACCAGGACAAAACTGAAATATTGATCATTGGTGAAAAAGATGAAAGAGAGAAACTATCGGTGCACTTAAAACACTGTCACTGAATACGAAATGCCAGGCAAGAAACGGTGTCGTGCTGGACTCTGACCTTAGCTTTGAGGTCCATATAAAGAAGGTAACAAGGACCTAATTTTATCACCTAAGAAACATTGCCAAGGTGAAACCTTTCCTCTCCCTTTCCTCTCTTTCGGTATCAGTTGATACCAGACTAATGCATTTTATTACCAGCAGGTTGCACTCCTGTCTGGCCTATCAAAAAAGGCTATTAGTTAACTCCAACTGATGCAAAATGCTGCAGCACGTGTATCTTACACAGACCAGAAGGAAGGCTCACATCATACCAGTTTTAAAATCACTGCACTGGTTACAAGTCAGTTTTAGAATTGATTTTAAAATTATTTTATTAGAATATAAAAACTTACATAATCTGAATACATCAGGGCTGTATTTCAAACCAAAGGGCTCATCCCTACGCTCTACACCCTACAGAGTGTATTCCCTTTGTAGTGAGCACTGTGAAGGGCATAGGGAGTAGGGTGTCAATATAATGCTAGTTTGGAATGCCCTTCAATGTCATTTTCAGGGCTGTCACATGTGTCAACAGCCTGTCACAAGCTATACTAACCATAACAATTGTTAATGAATGAATCTTATCTTAACTGAAGCTAAGCTTTCGGAGTGGGAAAGTGATGTGTCCTGATCTCAGGCTATTATAAGCCCAAAACAGCAGGGTCATCTGAGAATTTCATGAAGTAATTGTGCATCACCTGTTTAAGCAGCTGAGTTTGACACAGCTGTAGCCGATCGGCTATTGCTAGTTTTGCGTCCAATGTCCCATTCATATCTCAGCCAAACACAACTATGCTTGAACTTTTCCACTTGCCAGCTTGTTTTTCTAATTGTTATCTTTGGGGGAGTTGCTTGTGCACTGGAGGGATTCTTTATTGGGAATAAGCCGTTGGATTGTATTCAGACATAACGTAGGCTGGTACTGTCAAGGATCACAGCCGACTGATGCACCCTCCCTTCCTGCAACGGAGGGTTATCAACAGGGCTGGAGTTCCATCTCTCATCACTGACCAGCAGCTGCCAACTTGGGCTAATGCTAGTTAGCTAGCTACATCGTAAATGTGTCAAACTGAATAATTACCACATATAATAAAAAAAATACAGATAGCTAGTTCAATCATGATGTTACTAAGATATCTGCTCAAAAAAAATTGTCCGCAAACCATTAAGCCAGGTTGCCAAATTACTGTCGCCTCAATGCCCACCATATTTGTTGATAAATTATTGACAGGAGATGTCGCCGTCGCAAAGAGTTGTGGGACCGAAGGGAGCAAAAGTGACCATCGCTTGTTCACTTCAAAAATTACTGTTATGAAGGGCCCTTCGAAATGAGTACTTTTGCACCCTTCGGATTGGAACACACGTTCTTTAATCTATGAAAACGTTCTTGGTACCACGATTTCACTTAAAAATTTGTGGTTAGATCCACGATTTGTAATCCAATGTATTCCTATGGGACGTCACACCAAAACATGAAATAGAAGCGTTGTTTTTGATTGTTTGTTCTCAGAGTTTTGTGGTTGGTTGTTCACATTGGAACACGTGATAGAAGAGCGGTATACATTTGCGAGCGCATTTGAGGGTGGTTTGGGTGGGTCAAACAACTTCGGTAAAACAACACCGAGTGCAAACTAGCTGGCGAAACTAGCAAACAATAACAACGTTTTACAAGCAACTAGCAGACAACACTACTAGCTAGCCAACTAGCTCACATTCTTACTGTCATTGGACCTCATTCCTGAACGCAGTTAAGAAAAGAACTCCACTTATGAAGTTCCCGGGACAATTCTGGCATTCCTGAATGGTTTCTTATCTTGGATTTGTTCTTATCTAAGAACAGAATTTAAGAACGCGGAAATGCAGTCGTAGGTAGGCAAGATTGTAGTGCGTCCATGTTCACAAGGTCTGAATTTATGAGAAATCCGAGGTGATTGTGTTCACATCACATCACATTCTACAGACATCCTAGGTTTGAATAATAATCATAATCATAAATACGAGGATATTTGTATCATTTCCAATTACGTTTCACATTCATGATTCTACAAGGCATCGCGGTGTCCTAAAATAAATAAAAGCACTACACAAACACTGCAAATGGCAGTGAATTAATAAATAAGCACTAAACTCAGACTCAGCACAACAGCACCTTATATTCCATAGTCGTCAGAATGGACACATCTACCTTCTGTAAATACTGTTAACATGTGAATATCCATAACTAAAATATATAATATGGTCCTACATAATATAGATATAGGGCCTATCAAGATCCACAAATAGCATTGCATTTAGCATTATAGAATTGCATTTAACTAAACTGTAGGCTACAATTCAATGTAGGCTATATAGTAGGCAATGTAGGCTATATATTTTGCATATTATATTAAAAGTCCATATATACCGTCTTGTTTTCTTTTGTTATTTTGTATTGGTTTGTTTCACCGTGCCTAAGCTTAGTGTGCACGTTGTAAGATCCAGCGGAGAAACATCTCACTGCTCATTTTGGTGAATTATCGACCAACTTAATCAATATGCAAATAGGTTGGAAATGTTTAACAGCTTCATTAGATGACTAAATCTTCTAAATGAAGATTGTTAGCCAGTGTCGACCAACAACAGAGAATACTGAAGGAATCAATCCCATTCCTTAGAGTAGACCATTCTTGGTGGTTTGTATGAGTTTCAGTACAGTACTGTATGTTCTTCTGTTGTCCATGTGTTAGACCGGTCCAGGTCCAACTGATTGTGATCGGGAGACGCATGATGTAGGAGCTGCGCAATGTACCGTAGGCCCATAGTGCACCTCAGGATGTGGTCGTTCTAACTGGGTTGGTGTCTAGAGGGAACGTGCCTTGATTGTTGCCTGATGCGTAATAGCATGTGCCCTCGGGTATCCGTGATAAACCCTTTGTCATCACCACTAGCCTCTCACAATCCCCGAATTACACAATGTACCCTGCATGTCCCCGTGACATTCATTTCCCATTGAAACCCCACCAACTCAGAGCAGATACAGGTGAGTCATACGAGATGTCTGTGTGACAGAGACTGAGGCAGAAGTTTTCACCCCAGCTCTCTGACTAGAGCCACGGTGAGAGGAAGCAGAACAGAGCGGCACTGAGAGACTTGACAGAGATTTGACACCCTCTTTTGGTAAGGCCATGTAGTGCACACTTCTCCAGTTCCTATGCTGTGCTGCAGAAAACTAGGGTTGTTCGTCATCTGCTCAGTGACAGACTATTTAGATTGGTCGATGTGCTCAATAAGTTGGAAGGAGTAATTGAAGGAAGCCAGATGGGAGATTTACAGTCTTCTCTCTCTCTGTCTCTGTCTGTCTCTCTCCCCCGCCATATAGAATGTCACCAGCAACCACCGGGTGAATGATGTCATCGCCACAGAGGAGGGCCCTCAGACTTTGGTTGGTCGGTTCATGTACGGCCCCCTGGACATGGTGACTCTTACTGGAGAGAAGGTGACAGCACAGCTTGTTTGATGTTTCTGAGAGCTTCATGTTAGAAATGTATCACATCCAACACGCTGGTAATGCTAATGGCGTGCCTCATAATATTGTATATGCGTCCAGTGGTATTATAGGTATTCATTAACCACTGTACGCGAAGTGAAGTCTGCCAACTGAGGGCCACCACCCGGGCTGGTGTTCAGCTGCCACAGGCGGGGAGAGCAGTCGGCGGAGCTTGCTCCCAACCCAGAATTCTGCAACTGAACTCCGAAGGGCTCACCCCAGTAAAATCGACTTCATCGAGCACCTGGCCTAGACCACCAAGGCCCTCGTCATCCTCCTCCAGTATACCTACTGCGTAACAGCAGATAAGCTAGTTCGTCCAAATTTCGCTCTAGCTGGGTCTAGCCTAAGCAGCAAGCATGGCCTCGCTATGTTCGTCCATCAAAGGTTGAACTGGACTCTCGTCGATCAATCCCTGACTGGCTCGGAGATTGAGTGGTTGTGCGTGGACGTTGGCAGCTTTAAAATCATCAACGTCTACAAGCCTCCGCCCTCGCGAATCACACCAGTGTATCTCCCAGTCTTCCCTCACCCCTGCCTCTATGTTGGCGACTTCAACTGCCAGCACGAGGACTGGGGGTACAGCACCAATACATCCGACGGAGAAAACCTGGCTTCTTGGGCAGCTAACAACAGCCTGACCCTGTTGTACGATCCAAAGGGTTAAGCCAGCTTTGTCTCAGGTCGCTGGAAAACTGCGACGAATCCTGACTTGGCATTCGTGAGCGTCGGCATTGATAACCAGCTCCCTGATAGACGCGTGCTAGGAAAGTTCCCGCGGTCCCAACATCGACCATCGCTGATTACCATGCCTAAACTCATGGACCTCATCCCGAGTGAGCCGGTGAAGCAATGGAACTTCCGAAAGGCCAACTGGAAACGCTACCGCCTCCTTACTCATAGATCCACAAGGTGCCTTCCACCACCTAACACCAACAATGTGGATGAGGCATACCTGGAACTCTTTGGCATACTGGTGAAAGCAATAGCTACTAACCGTGTTGGGATGCGGAGTGTGAGAGTCTCTACTGTGCCTTCCTCCGGGCCCCCCCAGGAGCTGAGTCAGACAGACTTGCCTCAGCCCTGCTGTCTAGACTCAGCCGAAGGAGACAAGAGTGCTGGGAAGAGGCCATTAACTCCATCGACTTCTCACACTCCAGCCGCAAGGCATATACCATCCTTAACAACCTCACTGGTAGGTCTAGACACTCCCCCCGTCACTGCCCCATCTCTGCAAACAAAATCAAATCACAATTAATGAAAAGTGGGACATACAAGGGCAAAGACCGCAAATTGTCACGTCTTGTGGCAAAAGAAGTGTCTGACCTCTGGGAGGCCACAACTCCTAGCGGCGATAACATCTCCGGTTAATTCACACCGGAGGAGTTCGCTGCTGCCCTCCAGCATGTAAAGCCAGATAAAGCTCCTGGGCCTGATTCTAACTGCCCGGAGCTTATACTCCATGCCGCGCCTGCCTTGAAGTCCTGGTTAAGAGCATTCCCCTCTTCCTGCTTGCGCCAACTCAAGATCCACAGAATCTGGAGAAGAGCCCTAGTTGTCGTGATCCCTAAGCCGAACAAGCCTGAAGGGGACGCCAAGAGTTACCGGCCCATCTCTTTGCTATGTATCCCCTTCAAGATTCTCGAGCGTCTCATCTACGCCCGCGTCGAACCAATCATCGACCCGCTGCTCCCACAGGAGTAGGCCGTCGATCAAGTCACTTTGATGACTCAAGACATCGAGGACAGCTTTTCGGCTAAAAAGAAGGCCGGGCCCTCTTTATAGACCTGACGGCTGCCTATGACACCATATGGCACCGCGGCCTCACCTGCAAGCTGCTCTGCCTGCTGCCGGACAGGCACATGGTCAGCATGATCATGGAGACTGGCAGGCCGTGGAGGAGACACTGAGCCAGGAAATGCAAACACTAGCGGCATACCTCTGGAAATCGAGATTGAAGCTCAGCGAGGCAAAGACAGTGTCGGCATCCTTCCACCTTACCAAGAAGGAAGCCAAACGGGAGCTCCGAGTGCACACCGACAGACAAAAACACTGAGTACGGCAGCCCTAGCCCTGGTCTACTCAATCAGTGAAATCAGTGAATATTGCGCACCGGTTTGGTGTCGCAGTGCTCACACCCGCCTCATCGACCCACCTATCAACGAAGCCTTGCGCATCGTGACAGGATGCCTGCGTCCCACTCCTGTGAACAACCTTCCCATCCTCGCAGGCATCCAGCCCGCTGGCCTCCGCCACACAGGAACCACAGCATGTTTCGTCTGCCGGGCCGTGGAGCCTAACCACCTGCTCCACGACAGACTCACTGCAACAGCGGAGCCTCCCCGGCGTATCAAGTCGAGACACCCTTTTGTGCCTGCTGCACGGAATCTCCTGCAGCAATTCAGAGATCTTAACATCAGAGAGGCAGGATGGACGGACATCATCTGGCGTGCAGAGTGGGAGGCGAACACCTCCAGACTCCATGATTTCATTCCGGCCGCCAGTCCTTCCCCTCCCGGGATGGACTTACCCAGACAGGCATGGGTGAGGCTTAATCGCCTCTGGACCGGAGTCGGATGCTTCCGCTCATCGATGCACAGATGGGGCTTGGTATCCTGTGCGGCGTGCGAGTGTGGCACTGAGGAACAAACCGCAGACCATGTCATCCAGGACTGTCCGACATACCAGACACCCAGCGGAATGCATGGCCTGATGGTTTTTCGATGACGAAACGGTGACATGGCTCCTGGAGGTGTGCCCGGATATATAGCCCGGGTGACCCCTCACCCAGGCTCGGGGTGGTAAAAGGATAGCCCCTCAGCACCGAGCCTGGGGAGGAGAGGAGAACACAACATCTAACCCGCACGAAGAAGATAGGTATTCATTCATTCATTCTCTCACTCATCCAGTACTCTTGGCATACTGTGTTCTAAAACTGTCTGGTCCTGCCTCAGGTGGACATCTTACTGATGACTCAGCCCCAGTCAGGCCGCTGGGTGCACTTTGACACAGAGGTGACCAACAGTAGTGGCAGGGTCACCTACACCGTCCCCAAGAGCAAGAGGCTGGCGCTGGGGGTCTATCCTATCAAGATGGTGGTCAAGTAAGCCACCGGCTCCAGGGCTGTTGTTGCATACCAGTTTGTATGGAAACTGAATTGGATTGATTAAAGGAGTAGTAAAGGGAAAATGCATGTTTAGCCCTGTTTTAAGGTTACTTATGATCATATACAATGGTTCAGATCAAAACGTTGACAAAACTAGCACTTTTGAGAACGTCTGATAATTGCTCTACCACCGTTTTGGTCATACAATGGCTGTGGATGGGCACCGTGAAAAATAATTCAAAAAAATGTTCAAAGACAAGAAACTCACCGAGGTGTTGGTTGGCGTTCTGACATATAATTCGCCATAAAGTAAGATTCTAGTTCATCTGGAAAGGCTTTTTAAAATATTTAGCATAGAACTATTTAGTCGCCGCACATACGTGTGTAAACGTCCGCAAACTAGGTAGCCTAACAACATAAACAATAACAATAGCTACCGTAAGTAGTTCTGCTTCCTGAATCCCCTCTGCGGATTGATCTACACATCTACAACGGTCGCTTCAATACAAGTCAATGGATTTCATAAAATCATCAATAAAACCCAACAGGATTCATACTTTGCGGCAAATTTGATGTCAGAACACCAATGGACACCAATTACCCCCTCGGTGAGCTTCTTGTCTTTGAAGGTGCCCACCCACATCCATTGTATGACTTTTCAAGGTGCCCACCCACATCCATTGTATTACCAATACGGTGGTAGAGCAATTATCAGACTTTCTCAAAAGTGCTAGTTTTGTCAATGTTTTGATCTGAACCATTGTATATGATCATAAGTAACCTTAAAACAGGGCTAAACATGCATTTTCCCTTTACTACTCTTTTAACTGTAACTGGCACATCTCTACCGACCCGAGCAGGGTTGCTGTTAGAGACCTTATAGAGTTCAAGTTGTTAGACGGCTGCCTGCAGGTGAGCAATCATTCAAAATCTCTCTCCCCCAGTCTCTCTCTTTCTCTCACTCCCCCTCTCTATTGTTCTTTCTCCCTCCCTCTCTCCCCCAGAGGTGATCAGACGAGTGCGGAGGCATACCTGACCGTGCTGCCTCGGGGGATGGAGTGTGTAGTGTTCAGCATCGATGGCTCCTTCGCCGCCAGTGTCTCCATCATGGGCAGTGACCCCAAAGTCCGTCCCGGAGCTGTCGATGTCGTCAGGTAACCGGTAGCACACTGTGTGTGTGTGTGCCTAAAGCATGTGTGTGTGTGTGTGTGCAGATGTGTGTGTGTGTGTGTGTGTGTGTGTGTGTGTGTGCAGGTGCCTACTGGGCATGTGTGTGTTTGCATGCAATTAAGTAGCAGCTCAAACAGATTGATATGATTAATGGGATGAGGCTGCTAACGGAATTGAAACTCCAGGGAGTCATCTGTACAGTTCCAAATATGACCATTTATTCTGTCATATTAATTCATCAGAGAAGAAAAATGGAGATGGGGAGAAATGGGGAGAAAGCACTATTAAAAAAACAACAACAACAATACATCACATGGGAATTATTGATGTCGGTCTGTGTGTGTGTGTGCAGACACTGGCAGGACCTGGGCTACCTGATCATCTATATCACAGGCCGTCCAGACATGCAGAAACAGCGTGTGGTTTCCTGGCTGTCCCAACACAACTTCCCCCAGGGCATGATCTTCTTCTCTGAAGGCCTGGTGCACGACCCTCTTCGCCAGAAGACCATCTTCCTGAGGAACCTAGTGCAGGAGGTAATCTGACACCCCTCCCGCCTCTCTCTCTTCCCCTTCTCAGTCACGTACACCCTTTTCTCGACTCTGACATTGACGTTGACTTTGTCGGCACTCAGAATCTTCAATGTGCTAGACACACCACTGACAATTTACCCCCTCCCTATTCGGCAGTGTCACATTAAGATCAACTCAGCCTATGGTTCCATGAAGGACATCTCTGTTTACAACATGCTGGGCCTGGGTTCCTCCCAGATTTATATTGTAGGCAGGCCTTCCAAGAAGTACCAGAATCAATGTCAGGTAGGCAAGCCATTCTTCACTCTGTTATCCCTTGTGTCTATAAAGCTTGGGGAGGCTTTTACTGTAATAGATATTGATTATATTCCTATATATTTATTTTGGTCTGAGACTTTTGTCCCTTCTTGTTACTCTCCACTCCTCTCATCCCTCATTTGTTTTCTTTCTTCTCTCCTTCCCTCCCTCTCTCTCTCTCTCCTGTTAAGTTCCTGAGTGAGGGCTATGCAGTGCACCTGTCCTCGCTCCAACTTGGCCTCAGGGCCAGGCCTAAGAAGAGCTCTTCTGTGCGCATGGTGCTGAGGAAGGGCTCCTTCGGCCTGTCAGCCAAGCCCGACTTCCTGTGCAAGCGCACCCACCTGCGCAGGACCATGTCTGTCCAGCAGCCCGACCCGCCTTGCACCCCCAACCCCAAGCCTGAACGCGCCCAGAGCCAGCCTGAGTCTGACAAGGACCACGGGGTAGGCGGCCACGGCGTGTGGGGGAGGGCCTCCATGCTCCGTGGAGACACCAGTCCCTGACGACCAGAGAGAGGGAGAGAGAGAGAGAGAGGGAGATGGAGGAAGGACAGAAGAAGAGGAGGAGAGGGGGGTCTCAGTGTCCAGGGCCGAGGTGAATGACCACATCATCCTCAATATGTCCCTGACAGCCACACTCTCTGCAGAGTCACAGGAGTTTCTAAAATGACTATTAAAACAAGCCCAAGTCCTGTTCCTCAGCTTTGGACACCTGGGGAACAATGTCGGATTGTTTCCCAATTTGTGTCGAAGCATACTGACACTTATATAAAGCATGAATAGATCGCAGTTGTTTAATAATTTAGCTGATCACCTTTTGCTCACCTGGACTGTTTGCTAATACTTTGAAAACTACCAGACCGCTTTTCACGAAACTTGGAGGAGGGTAGGGCTGTACCAACTCTGAGTTGAATCAGATTTGCCTGTTCAAACCAGAGATTCAACGATTTGTTCCTCCTTTTTTTTCTTCATATGCATAGGCTGAGCAGAGACCGCGGGAGTTGGGACAGCTGTCAAACTTTAAACTCAAACTCGCAGATAGCACAATAAAAGAGGGCTATTTTTGTGTGTGGCTGTAAGCCAGCACACCATAGATAGAATTTGTCTGGTTGTCACTCCCTCATTCCCTCATTCCCTCTTTCCATCCGTCCTGTTGTTGACCTGCAGTTCTATGTTGCCACCACAAGAGGCAGTAGTCCCAGCACACCAAAATAAATACACTATAGCCGTGTCCGAATGTCCATATTACATGCTATAAAGTACATACTGCAACTTGCCTGCTACATGCTATTTAGTACATACTACTCCATGAAAAATGTTTAGTATGCGAGATAAATGTAGCATGCTACTCGAGTCATCCAGTGAAAGTGACCGGCTCCGGCTTGCATACGGTTCATGATAAAGTTACAACAATATTGATCTAGCCAGGCATTGGAGTTGGTCATCCAACAGGCTCGATCCTCACCTTTCTGTATAATCCAAACTGTGGAATGGCTGTGATAATAATCCACAAAATGTTCATTTGCCTCGTTTAGCACCAGCTGCAACACTCTCCTCCAAATTAATTATCTCTGTGAGGGGATAATAATAACGTTATTATTATTGGGGTTGGTGAGAAGCTTGTGCAGTGGAGGGGTTCTTTTGGGGGAGTTATCTGTTGGATTGTTATGCTTAAATTATGCTAGCCAGCTAGTTGCCAAGCTTGTTTAATAACGTTAGTTGATTCAGACATAACGTAGGCTGCCTGGTACAGTCCACTGACCTGTTGCTGGTTAGCTATGAGAGGCAGGATCCCAGCCGACCGTTGCATCCCCCGAACCCGCAACAGAGGGTTATCAACTGGGCTGGGACTCCCCCTCTCATCGCTAACCAGCAACTGAGCCAATTGAGCTAAAGGTGGTTAGCTAGCTCGACCGATGCCAATAGTTAGCTTAATCTTGATATAAGTAAGACATCTGCTAAAAACTTCTTCTTTTTTTTTCCACTGACAGATTTAGCTACAATGTCCATGAACATTTAAGCTAGGTTGGCGAATTACTGTCGCCTCAACTTCCACCAATTTTATCAAACCGGAAACTCTACGGTGACGTGCCACGACGTTTCACTCAAATCGCCATCTTGTTTCCGGAATAGCATCCTCTCGATGCCTGCTATATTTTGTGAGTAATTTCGGAATATGCAGTACATACTATATAGCAGGCAAGATTTTTATGTAGCATGCTACATCTGGCCTGCTATATAGTATGTACTGCATACATAGTATGGGCATTCGGACAAGGCCTATGACACTGTGCACTTTCCAGATCTCCGGTAGTGTAGTGGATAAAGCTAGGGGTTCAAGCCCGGTGAGCAAGATTTTCTTTTGTCACTGGATGTTATAGAAGCTATGTAAAAATGTGGTTACCTGGTGGTGCTGTCAGTTATTGAATTTATGTGCAGTAATTGAACATTTGAAATACTCTTGTTTTGAAATTATACCTACAGTATAGGTCTCAGTAATTACCCATTATATATTAGAATATATTAGACTATACTTTGCAGGTATTTACCAGGTAAATGTTTAGTAATTGGGGGACTATGAAAAGAAGAGTTACCCCAAAAATGTTCAGAGTAAGTTAATTTAGCAAAAGGAATCCATAAGCCTAGGGCCAATGGGCTTAGGATATAGACAATTAACTACCGGTGGAATGGTGGTGGAGCAATAGCGGGAGCATTTCGGATTACTAGCGGACCGCTGTCCCTGACGCTAATAATCCGCCAGAGGTCTGCTTGCCATTCGATGTGCAAATGGCCAGGAACCCGCCAGCGGATTGGGCCGGAGGTCCGCCAGCTCGTCCATCGGGGACCCACTATAGGTTCACTAGCCTTGTGTTATATTCCGCCGGATGTCTGCGAACTCTTCCATCGGGGACCCGCTGTAGGTCCGCTAGCCTTGTGTTAACTGGGTTTATCCCTTACCTTTGTCCAGTGAGTTAGCATCATAAGTGAGCCTATTACGGTAAGGGGTTAAGGTTAGGGTTACGGACCAGTAAGAATAGCCAGGCGCACCTGCGGATCAGACCAGCTAAGACCTGTCTGACCAGCTAATGCCATCGTCACCAGCTCACGTTAATAGGAGGCTTTGGTTATGACATTTCACAACGTAGCACTGTCTACTGTATGCAATTCAACTCAACATATTATTCGTATCCATCTTTCCAGTTCTTTGGGATCTCTTGGAAATGAGTAGAATTTGCAACCATTCGTCTCATACCGATGGGAGCAATCTGGCGCAAAGCACAGCATTTTTCTCATGAGTGACGTACATAAGCGCGCCCGGCTTTGTAGTCCATTTATGAAACAAATGGAACAATTTCCAAAATTTGAAAGAAGGCGAAATACTGTTTGAAATTGTCACAGTTAGTAGGTTATTACTTTAAAGACACTCAAGTTTTTGTTTTGATAACTTCACCGAAATGGCCTCGTAGTAATTATTAGAAAATCCGGTCTATGGGAGTTTACATTGAAACTCCTCTCCGATAGGAACAAATCCTCTAGGGGCGCATGTTTTCACTTTCCCTCTCTATACCAAACATTTCCTGCTCACATGCACATGCACGTGTGAAGGGCAGCACAGCTGAAGTAGGAGCTTGAGGCATTATGATTTATACAGTTGAACAGACTATCTTCACAGCCACAGAGAGGACAACAAGATGGTGATCAGACAGAGAAAGAGAGCAGGAAGAGAGATGGAGAAACAGAGAGAGAGAGAGCAGGGTCTGAATACTCTCATAAATATTCATGGAGGGACGTGAGGTAGTGTTGCTATCATTAGGAACAGCTTCTTTAATTTCAACGCTCCTTCAATATTTCCCATTGGGGTGGCATGTAAATTCATGAGATTATGAAAGACCTGATGAGCCACAACGGGCCCTGCTCGCAAGATTTGGGAATAGTGTCATCACAATTAAGTAGATTGGAGCTCCAGTGCTGATTCATTCTCAGACCCTGTAGTATTTACTGTAACTGGGTCGTCATTTCGTAATGCACCAATAGCAATCAATGTTGGTTTTCACGTACTGGCTTTGAAACAAGCCACTTGTCTAATTTGAGCTCCCTTTTCTTGTTTCCAGCAGTCACTTATTGGATCTCGTCTGTACGTCCTGCTTGGCCCTCTACACATCAGCAGCAGTAGGTCCCTTTTCTGACTGGACAGTCAGTGGAGAATGTCAAATATACTCTTCACACCTGAAGCTTTCGTCTAATGCTTGACACAGCACAGAACTTATCCTAGCGCAGCCTGGCTGACGAGCACAAATTACGTATAATATTTTGTCCCGAAGACGGAACGTTGGTCATTTGTACAACGGTGCACATCCCCTAGCTACAGAACATAACCAACATCAGCCCTGTGCCAGCATCTCCCACTGGGCAGAAGAACAGAGATGGAGGAACCTGTGGAGAAACGTCCCCAGCTCTAGCAATACACCATCAGGAGCTGCCTGTGGTCGTACAATGCGGCCGTAGCCCGCTGTGTTGACAGGTGGCAATATTGACTCCTGCAATAATCCTGGATGTAAATACCAGAGACATTTAGTCTCTCTGGGGGCCCTGGACCCAGGACCGCTGTGGCTTCTGTGTTGAAGCTGCCAACATTTACCTTGTGTTTCTGAGCCCAGTGAGCTGGCCTGACCTGGCCCCATCCCTCTCTCCATCTCTCTCCCAGCCCCCTCAGTCAGCTAGTCAGGCAGAACCAGGCTGGAGACAGCAGCCTGGCAGTTGCCTCGCAGCCAGTGAGTGTACAGTTAAACCCCCAGGGTTGCACTGTCCAAAGATACCCCCTCCACACTGTCTGGACTACTGTGGTTCTCTGATCGTGGAGGTCTGATAGAATGAGCATAGCAGAAATATTCTTAGATCAGCAGAAACTCTGCTTTACGAGAAGGTCCCCTGAGCTTAACGAGACTGAAGGAAATGTGCTTTGTAAAGCTGAGGATGACTTTTTTTTTTACAGTTGTGATGTAGACAGGCTGCAGTTCGGAAAGATGGATTTCTTATCTGTTGTTGTGGTCAAAAGTTTACTGTATCACTTATTAGCTTCAATAACAACAAAGTAGTTTGAAATAGATACCAATTATACTGACGTGGAATATTACTAGCCTCGTGAGACCATCCTGATCTCAAAAGCTCACTTTCAGTTTCTCTCTGCAGATCAGTCTGGCCTTCCCCCTATCTTGAACGATTTCAGTGGGCGGGAGCCTTGACAGACTAACTCCTTCAGCCAATCAGCGTAATTAAACTTTTTGCCAATCCAGTTGGAAGAGCAGTGAAAATGCCTTTTCCTCTGAGAAAACACTAGTTTATTCTACTTTACTTTACTGTCCTTGCTTCGGGAGACTGTTGGAGCTGGAAAAAAAGCTGGAAAAATATTGCCGATTACCTATACATTTTATCAATATCCTCATGAACACGAGTAGGCTAGATTATTGGGCTGTGTGTATTCTTATGGCATGTAAAGAAATTTTAGCCTATGCCTATATATCTTATTCTTTCAGCTGCAACCCTGTGAGCCTTGCAAGGGACGCTTAATACTGTTTCAGGTTGGAGTAGACAATGTGATGTCTTGATAGGCTACTAGAGGAGTTTAGAACTAGAGATTAAAATAAAACATATTAAGATGGAAAAAGTGAAGCTCGAGGTGAAGTAGGCTATAAGCCTATGGAAGTATTTCAGTAGACCTATAACGTCATCGATTGCCAGGCATTGGTGCTATAACAATTCAACTAAAATGTAGTTATTTCTCTTTGTTCCTAGGAACGGGAGGCTAGTCTAATAAATGAACAAAGACTTGAAAATGTAATTTAAAAAAGGAGTGTTTTACTTGGTTCTCCACATCACCCACAGACTACATGAAACTGCAGGTACCTGTAGACTAATAAAACGCAAGCCAGTGCATAGCTTACAGTCTGCAGGAATGCACAAGTTCAGGCAAAATATGGTTCAAGCAGCTAAGTCATTCCGCAATCTTTCATATATCAGGGAAAGCCAAAGAGGGTTTTGTCAGTCTGTAAAAGTCTTCCTAAAAGAGCCTATTCGCGCACTGACATGTTTTAATTCGCACACTGAAGTTCCATATGGGATCTTAACATCCATATGCCATTTTCCAAGTGAATTGATCGGTCAGCGGGCAGTGCTTCATACGTTTTGATCCATAATCTGGAATTTAACCTGCCCCGGAGCAGGTTAGCTCGGCAGCATAAATTACCACGGCGATATAGCACGGTGAAAAGTGAACCACCTTCGTAGTACAGATAAACCAGGCTTGAACCTGAAGTTATCACGTTAACCCCGTAATCCTGTTTCGTAGTACAGGGCCCAGGTCTCTTTTACAGATGTGCCCTGCTTACAAACAACATATATAGTAATTCAGGTTAGGGTTAGTTAGGTTTAGGGTTGGGGTTAGGGTTTGACCGGTCTCTACGTTGTTGGGAACTAGCCTCTAGTTGGCAATCCAGACTGATCTGTGGAGAGAAACTGAGCTCGCGAGATCAGGATGGTCGTACAAGGCTACAATATTACCAGAATACTTATCATCCATTTTAGGAAAGCCATGTTTGGAACTGTGACGAAGAAAGGTTAAGATAGTAAAAGCTATGAGTTACACCTCATCATGTTTTTAAGCTCTGATCATTCTGTGCAAGTCACATATTTTTCTACCAGTTAATACTGTATACAAATTATATATATATCTATATATATATATATAATTGTTTTTGACTTTGTTGTTAAATTTGTCAAATAGTTACTTTTGCCTTAAATTGTATTTTGTTGTGTATATTTACAAAAATTATATGTTATTATCCTATTTGCTTAACCAAAGTATGAGTTTCACATTCATGGGAAAGTATCAACTTGATATTTTGTCTCGTTTGTGCATTATACTGTAAGTGTGCCTGGGAGTGCTCATTGTTTATGCATATCTAAAGGGTGTGTGTGCATTTGTGTGTGTGTGTGTGTGTGTGTGTGTGTGTATATATATATATATATATATATATATATATATATATATACACAGTATGTGTTATATACATGTATGTGTTTTCATGTATTTGTACTTGTGGTGTAAATACCTACAGTATACAATCAGTTCATAACTATTAAAAGTAAAAACTATTAAAAGGTTGGAGTTTTTTTATATGGCTGGGATTTAAGCGTCTGAAGATTGAGGGTTTTTTTTAACTACTAAAAAAATCCAGGGATTCTGAGGTTAAGGTTAGAATCGGTCTACGAGGAAGGAATTCTCTGCTTTGTCTGATCAGAGGTTTAGAGAGAGTGATTTATTTACCCCAAAGCTCTTCAGGGCCTGTGACAAATATGTTAAAATAAATTATTTTCAGTGCAGTGCACAATAAACGGTAGTCACAGTACTGTAGAATCACTACACTAGGATTGTAGAATTCCCAGAGTCTCAAGCCCTATGGCAACAGCATAACCTACTATTGGTATGGAAAGATGACAGCAGTGAATACATAACATCATTTTTAAATGAAAATACTGTAGATAAACCAATATTAAAGCAGTAAAGATTTTAACTGGTGATTTCCATCTTAAAGGTATAATATGTAATATGTGGATTATTTCCCCCATCTAGTGTCTAAAGATAAGAACTGCAACAACACAACGTATTGGTTGCCAAAATACCAGAGAATGCACTGTTTCAGTCATACTGTGATAAGATCTTCACTCCGAGAGGAACATACCGTTACACTAATCAGTAATCACAATCAAGTATTTCAGAGTGCCATGTAATAAGTTATGTTAGATGCTGTAGTGTGGAAATATTGTTAGGTCTCGCTATGCAGATTCCAAGAAAGATAACGATAGCTAGTTAGCTAGCTTACCGGTCTAGTAGAAAAGTAGCCATGTCACCATGCCACTTCATCCCATGAAACTCCATAAACTCCGTCCAACGAGCAAAGGCTGGCCCAATATTTATCCGACTTTTGCTCCTTCTTCGGTCACTGAGCTTTTGACATTCGTATCGCATGGTTCGCCGGGGCTCAGGTGGAGAAGTAGGAGGACGAAACTCGGCCATTTTACCAAACGTTAAGCTGAAAAGAGTGAGCGGAAGTGGACGGAAAAGCTGTAGTTTTATAGTCGCACACACACTTGATGCTAACCAACATCTATAATGCTGCTAATTCATGGAAGTATAACGTTAGCTGGCTACTGCTAATCTCACAGTGGTGAAGCTAGAATAGTAGGCTACCTGGCAACCCAGCGCGCAGTACCAACACTTTAATACTATTGGCTGGTATGATATCAACAGAGTGTCATTGTCAGGCCATCAAAATTTCATAATGTAATAATTTCAGACAAAATATCATTTTTTATGTAAAAGAAATACTTTTACTCTGCAGCCTTCGCAAATCCCTATGGATGTATTATTTTTGAAAAAATGTTTATTTTAATCCACATATTACATATTATACCTTTAATTTTACTTTTTCTCACCATGGAAAAGACAGCAACTGACTCACCCTCAGTGGAATGAGTTACACTTATGTTTGTATAATTTGTGATTTCAGTGGACAGATTGCTGCAGTATCAGATATCTTGTTAGAGAAGTAGTGTATGCTTACTTATATAGTCAAGTATTTGAGTCTATTTGGAGAAAAAAACTACACGTTGGTTGCACTGCTGCAAAAGGCTGAACATTTTGTACCGTAACTGTGATGGAAAATATACAGTCTGTTTATATGATATGGTTTACTGTAATTGTGTTTATTGGACTACAGTGCATCTCTCACTACTCAATAAAATAACTGAACAATGGAGTCTCTACAAATTTTGTCCTGAAAGTTTGGGTGTTGTGTGTGTTAAATCCCATCCTAGCCCCTGTTTGGACCAGCTGATTCTAGATGAGAAAAGCTAAATTCCCATGGTGACCTTTGAACTCTTTTCAGTCTGTTCCACTTCCAGGTCAGTCAAGTAATTAGGCTCTGTCGCTCCAGCCTGTCAATCTCCAAGGACTCCCTCCATCTACTATCAATAAGCTGTGTGGACTGCTTATTCCGATCTCTCAGTGTGTCTCTGTGGCATGATTATGTTGAGGACCAGGCGATGTATGAAGTTAACATTCAGCAGGTGTGTTGCTCTGGACCCAGGGCATTGCACTGTTGAGTGTTGTAATATTTTGCCCTGTGGCACAGTTCTTATTTTATAGACGTAATAAATCATGAGGAATGCTAACAAAGCAAAAATGTCAGTACATTAGTTATTTAGCAGACACTTTTATCCAAAGAGACTTACAATACAGTTGTAGAGGCTAAGCCTAATGCTTAAAGCCACTGCTCCGGGTTGACCTAATTGACGCACATTTTACGTTACAGTGTTTGTTGATAAATAAACTGCTGTTTATTGGTCCATTTATTGTCCTTCAATGATCAATAATCCAATAATCCGGCAACAAACAACCCGGTAAGCATGTACAGTATTTGTGTGTGGTCAAAAGCGGTTTGCCCTCCGTGCAGCAACACCTAGCCAACAAGAGGTGAGTTCCTACCTAAATATGATCAGTTCTTGTTGACATGGGAGGAGCAATGTATTGACCCAATTAACCTGAATTTGGCTCTTACAACACTGCCCCCTAATTGTTAGAGGTATCAGACGCATCAATACAAAACAGAGAAGCCACATTTACAAACCCAAAACATGAAAATGCACATTACAATTAATCCACCTCTTGTACCACAAACAAATTTGTTACAGATCTTTTCACAACATTAGTTTTGGTTTGTAGAGTGACGGAACACACCAGGCCACTTTTCTCTGGGAAAACCTACAACACTTTGCCAAGAGGCCAGTATCCCTGTGGAGCTGCAGGATCCATGATCACCACCACGTCTCCAATCTTCAAACTTCTTTTCCTCTGATTCCATTTCTGCCTCTCCTGTAGCAGCGGCAAATACTCCAGAATCCATCGCTTCCAAAATAGATCTGAAAGGTATTGAACCTGTCTCCAACGCCGCTTCACGTATATGTCGGATGAATCAAAGAGCCCAGGTGGCACGGCTGGCTTACCCTTTAACAGGAGCAGATGGTTTGGTGTCAAAGGCTCAAAGTCGTTCAGATCATCAGACAGTTTAGTAACTGGACGATCATTAAGAATAGATTCCACTTGGACTCCATCATCATCCAATACCTGCTGATGCAAGACTGAACTGAGAATGTGAGTGTTCCCATGCAATGCTATGGTGAGAGCCCCCTGGTGGATTAAACTGCCATTCAATACCAGCTGGAATAAGAGCTTGTTGGATACGCTCATTATCCAACAGAGAGAGAGCCTCCCTCAGTTCTCTTTCTGCACCATGGAAATTGGTTCCATTGTTCGTCCTAATAAGGACCACTTGACCTCTTCTACTGATGAACCGACACTGAGCGTTTATACAAGTATCAGTCTCCAAAGAGCTTGCCACCTCCAAATGGACTGCTCTACTGAACAAGCAGGTAAAGATCACTCCATACCGCTTGTACATGGTTCTGCCTTTCTTAACTTCTATAGGCCCAAAATAATCGACCCCAACATTAGTGAATGGAGGGAGATCTGGGACAATTTGTTCCTTAGGAAGATCAGCCATCTTTTGCTCTACAGACCTTCCATGATGTTGCCGGCAAAAACTGCATTTGGAGATCACACTCCTCACAGCTGAGTTGGCACACGTAATACAAAACTTCCTCCTCACTGCCGACAATGTATGGCTTAGACCACTGTGACCCAGTAGCTGGTGAGTATTTTTGAGGACAAGCTTGGCAATGTACTGATCCTTGGAGAGGATGAGCGGATGTTTAGTCTCTAAAGGCATAGCTCCTTTGCTTAATCTCCCCCCGACTCTTAAGCGTCCATCCTCCACGATCGGATCCAGCTTATAGATGGCACTTTGTTTACTGTTCCTTTAGACAGCAAAGAGAAAAGCTCATCTTGAAACATTTACTGCTGACAATAACAAACAATGGCCAACTCAGCCTCCGACATATCAGTTGGTGTCAATGGTTTTGTCCTCTGTGTAATTATGGCCTTTCGTCTTTCCACTTCATCTCCTTGTGCATCTCCAGAGGCCTTCCTCCAACAACTGAGCTCCAACAAGATGGCTTTCAGCCTGAGGAACCAAGCTACCGACACCTTGAGCTTTCTCCAGTCTGAGAAATAAGTAAGTAGATGGTCAGTGGCACTGGATGGCTCATTACCGATGACATTTACCAAAATATCCCAGGGGTGCATCTTCTGGTCCGCTGCTGACTGCTGTGAGAGGACCCCGCCGATACCCGTGTCGGAGGTGTCTACTTCCACGGTAAAGGGCCTTGAGGGGTCAGGATGGAGCAGAACCGGCGCGGAGGTGAAACGTCTCTTGAGGTCGGTGAAGGCAGCACTGGCTGAAGGTGTTCAGGTGAAAGGGCGCAGAGAGGAGGTGAGAACGGTGGGGGGGGCGGCCACCCGGCTGTAGTCCCAAATGAATCGCCGGTAAAAATTGGCAAAGCCCAGGAAGGACTGCAGTTGCTTCCAGTTGGTGGGTGGTGCCCACTCGACGACAGCCTGGATCTTCCTGGTGTCAGGCCGAGTCCGCCCACCCTCCACGATGAGTCCAAGGAACTCCACAGAGGGAGCGTGGAAGGTGCACTTCTCGGCCTTGATGAAGAGACAGTTCTCCAGGAGACGCTGGATGACGAGGTGGACGTCGGTGGACGTCAGGTGGACGACTTGAGCACGAAGAAGCGGATCTCCTCCAGGTGATTCCCCGAGATGGTCATGGAGACAGGCTCCGTGCGGTGGGTGAGGGGGCCCAGGTCGTGACCGTCGAGGGCAGAGACGGCGAGGTGGGACTCTAGGAGAGTGAGGGGGAGAGCTGCAGTGTGGGCTAGGTGCGCGTCAATGAAGTTCTCGTCCACCCCCGAGTCAATGATGGAGAGGGTCCGACCCTGCCAGGCGAGGGTGACATTGCAGAGATGGTGGGGAATGTGTTATATGGCTCACCCGGAATCCCCCCCCAGGCGAGCCTACTCTTTTGGCAGAGAGGGGCAGGTGTCACAGAGATGACCCCTCTCTCCACAGTACATACACAGTCCCTGGCACCTCCTCCGGTCCTTCTTGGCTGCCGTGAGACGAGCCCGTCCCAGCTGCATGGGTTCCTCGCTGTTGAGGGTTAAAGGACAATGCTCGTTTTTGACAACCTGGACCTTATTTATGACATATTATAAGACGTTTGACTCACCGAGATCACTTTGGTGTAGTTCGGAGGCATGTAGAAGAAATTTAAAATCCAGCGCGAGCTAGTATATCCATGTAATGGCGGTGGTCAGGGCACTTAGAATGCAGTTTCTAAAAATCTATTTTCTGCGGCGAAACGGTTGTTTTCATCAATCCGTCTTGATGAATCGCTAGTTGTGCTTACATAGAGCATAGGTCTGTGACTGGAGCTGGAGATTTTCTGGGAGTCAGAGCGCCCCGGAGCGGACGGACAACAGGGGAGCAGGATGACACAGTGCCCTCTCGCGTCTCCTCTCCTGGTTTCACTCATCGATCTCCATAGCCAGGAAGATGAGATGGTTGAGGGAGGTGGGGCAGTCTCGAACTAGCGCATCCTTCAGGGTCTCACTCAGACCACGGCAGAACTCGCTCCGCAGCCCCACGTCGTTCCAGCCGCTTCCCATGGCTAAGGTCTGGAACTCGGTGGCGTATGCGGCCACGGAGCGGTTGCCTTGCTGGATGGTGGTGAGGCGGGCGTTGATGTCCTGACCGTCGGTGGTGTGGTCGAAAACCAGTCTGAACTCCGCCTCAAACGCAGCATAGTCATCGCGGAGGGGGCTGTTCGGACCGAGGGCCACCTGGACCCACTTCAGAGCGTCCCCTGTAGTGAGCACGGCGACGTATCCGACTCGTGCAGCATCCGACGAGTACATGCCTAGTTGGTGGCGGAAGATGTAGTCGCACTGTGGATAAACGGAAAACACGATAAGAAAAAAATAAACACGACGGTAAAAACACAACTGAGATACGGACAGCAGACAAAGTTGGCTAAACTAGCTAGGTACTTGCCACAGGAACGTTATGGGAAGATCTGGCGATGAGCGTCGAGAAGATCAGGGTTCTTGTAGGTTGAGGTTGATTAGATGATTGAGACCCGGTGTGCAGAGCTCCGCAGTAAGCTTGTTCATCAATCACCGTGATAGCCTTCATCTGCGGCGTTGGAGGGCGCGCTGCGCACGGGCCGAGGTGCCAGGTCCCTCGGGATCACTCTCCAGGGATGAGGAGCGCAAATGCGCACCAGCTCCGGAGGCGGGGGGTGGGAATTCGGGAGATCCCAAACGCCGCGGAACGGAGCCAGAACGGCGCACAGCGCATCCCGGCTGTGGAAGGGCTGGAGAGGATGAGTGTGGAGGCGGCGCCGTAACACACCCATTGTATAAGAGACAATAAAAGCATCAAGACAAAGTGCAAGAAACATAACAAAAGGTCATATAAAATGAAATGCAGGAAAAATTAAATACAAGAATAAAAGTTACAGTGCAGTGTACAAATGAATAATTATTTGATTTAATAAAAAGCGGCAGCAAAAAAAAAAGTCACCAGTCTTGATTTAAAAGAACTGAGAGTTACAGCAGACCTGCAGTTATGTGGAAGTTTGTTCCAGATATGTGGAGCATAAAAACTGAACGCTGCTTCTCCATGTTTTGTTTTAACTCTGGGGACAGAAAGCAGGCCTGTGCCAGATGACCTGAGAGGTCTGGGTGGTTCATAACATAGCAGTAACTCAGAAATATATTTTGGCCCTAAACCATTCAGTGCTTTATAAACCAACCGCAGTATTTGAAAATAAATTCTTTGTACATGCTTACAACATTCATGAGTGGAGGTATGTGCTCTCCATGCGTCCTTTCTCATTTTAGCCAGTGATCTGGCGGGTGACTTCTGGATGCCACAGTGGGGATGGGGGATGTATTGAATACTAGTTAGATAAACAGACCAGCACAGTCCAGAGAGAGGGAGAGATTCCACGGAGGGCCAGCCAGACACATACACAAACTCTCTCTCTCTCTCTCTCTCACACACACACACACACACACACACACACACACACACACACACACACACACACACACACACACACACACACACACACACACACACACACACACACACACTCTCTCACACACACACACACAAACTCTCTCTCTCTCTCTCACACACACACACACTCTGACTTTCTCTCTCCCGTCTTTCTCTCCCACCCCCACTCTTTTTCTATGTATCTCTCTCTCTCTGCTGAGGGGCAGGATAAAGGTCAACACAACGAGGCCAGAGAGATGAAGTTCCCCCCAGTGACTCTCCAGCAGTGTGGGAAACTGAACTGATCTAAATCTGGGCCCAGACAAGACCAGACGCTTCCTTCCTATGTCCTCAAACACTGTACAAGACCAATTTCTAAGATACCTAGAATGTTCTAGATGTTTACCGTATTCACAATCAATATTCTTTTGACCTTTCCATTTGTCATTAAAAGGTTTATAAATTCCAACTCGGTTTCATGAATTCCAACTCGGTTCTCTGTACAAACTCGGGGCTAGTGAGCAATTGCTATCAAATAGGTTTGTTTGATGACCTTTAGAAGAAAGGTTGCATACTGAAGCCACACAACCGTCTGTCTTTTACCAAATGATCCGCCCCTAGCTGCTCCAAATGGCCATGGATTTATTTGTCATCTTACACTGGTTTAATTTGACCTGTGGAATTCATGTGCCCTCACCACCCAAAAATAACATTATACAACGGTTAGTTCTGGTTCTTGGTTCTGATTGGCTGGAAGCCATGTTAAAATTAAGCAATAAACCACTAGAGGCCGTGTGTTATAGTGATTTTATAACAGCTAGGAGGCGTTTTATAGGCACGACGCAAAGCGGAGTGATTATAAAATCACTACGGCCTTGAGTGGTTTATTGCTTTTATACAACGGTTACTACAGCTATTAGTGTAAAATAAACACACAGCAATGTAAAATATTAACTCATCCATCCATCCATCTTCATCCGCTTATCCGGGGTCGGGGCGCGGAGGCAGCAGTTCCAGCAGGGGGCCCCAGACATCCCTTTCCCTAGCAGCATCAACCAGCTCTGCCTGGGGAATCTTTAGCCGCTCACAGGCCAGTGCGGAGATGTAGTCCCGCCACCTAGTCCTGGGTCTACCCGGCGGCCTCCACCCAGCCGGACACGCCTGGAACACCTCCCTAGGGAGGCGCCCAGGAGGCATCCTCACTAGATGCCCGAACCACCTCAACTGGCTCCTTTCAACGCAAAGGAGCAGCGGCTCTACTCCGAGTCTCTCCCGGATGACTGAACTAATCACACCACCTGATTATATGATGTCATCTGAAACCAGCAATATTTTATGGGGATAATGTAACCGTCTTGGATGACTCATCAAGGCTTTTGTTCCTATCCTCTCTTTCTATTTTCCTCTCGCTGTTTTCTGTTTCACACCACTCTACTGCACTGAAGCTAAAATGAATTATTCTAGGCAGGCGCTATTCTCCATTTTTATTGTAGCCTACTGAAGGGATATTTTCCACGGGGGAGAGGATTATTGAACTTGAATAATTTTATTTGAAAGTAACAAAGCTCGTTCTATATTTACCTGCTAGCTGGCACGCACAGCCTAGGAAGAGAGGGGTAAAGAGCCCTTAGTAAGTTCTGTGTCCAACCAGGTTTGGTGCACCACTGTATAAGCGGGCTTCACCTGCACAACTGCTACTAACCCAAAATTTTAAGCAAGCAGACTGTGGGTTCAGCAAAGTCTGCTAACAACATTGTTTTAAGGCTGATTTGTGTATATGGCTCTTTGATAGTATATGAGTGACACTCTAAATTTAACTAAGGCTGTGAGCAGCAGTGAGCGGGTCCTCGCACCCCGGCGTGTCGGCATGCGGCGCCGTTAAAGGGTGTGCTATTTCGGTGTCCAGTACTGAGAGAAACTTCCTGTCACCAGTAGGTGGCACTCTAATTTGGTGTAAATCGGATAATGTATGTAGGAGTTATGAGGACTTCCTGTAAGCAGTAGGTGGCGCTATAAGTATGAATCAATGCTGACGCACAGATGTGTTCAGGATATGACCTTCATCAACCCTGAGCAATTTGGAATAAATCGGATAATGTATGTAGGAGTTATGAGGACTTCCTGTTTCACCAGTAGGTGGCGCTGTAGGTATGACGCAATACTGACTTACAGATGTGTTCAAGATGAAACCTTCATCAAGCATGAGCAATTTGGAGTAAATCGGATAACGTATGTAGGAGTTATGAGTACTTCCTGTTTCACCAGTAGGTGGCGCTGTAAGTGTGACTCAATACCGATGCATACTGTAGATGTGTTCAGAATGCGACCTTCATGAAGCGTCAGCAATTTGGTGCAAATCGGATAATGTATGTAGGAGTTTTGAGGACTTCTTGTTTCACTAATAGGTGGCACTATAAGTATGACGCAATACTGACACATCGATGTGTTCAGGACAGAACCTTCATGAAGCGTGAGAAATATTGGACAAATTGGATAATGTATGGAGGAGTTATGAGGACTTCCTGTTTTATGGCGAAATGTCAAAATTTGGTGGGGCGCCACAGCAAGGGTGTTTAGTGAAAACTCAGTTTTTTTGATAACTTTTGATCACAAAGGTCTTAAGATGAAGCTGACCGAATATGAATGATCGGATGAAATCTATAAGAGGAGTTTGTTAAAGTACAAGGCATGGAAATGGTAAAAACAAGGAAAAAATGGCACATTAAGAGCAAAATGGCTGACTTCCTCTTGGATGTTGGATATAGCTCCAAGAGACATTTTAGTGTGTCTCGATGAACTACATATGCCCACCGAATTTCGTTCGCCTACATCAAACTGAAAGGTGGGGCTCACCGTTTTAAATTTTCCAGGGGGCGCTCTTGAGCCGTTTTGCCACGCCCATTTCCGTCACCCATGAAATATACTAATTTTCACCAGGACTGACATATCTGCAAAGTTTCATGCATTTTCATCGATGTTTAGGCTGCCAAAAAGGCATTTGTTTGGGGAGAAGAAGAAGGTAGGAGAAGGTAGAAGGGAGAATAATAATAATCCTTACAATTTCAATAGGGCCTCGCACCGCCAGTGCTCGGAACCTAACTAGTCCACCAGCGAAGTTGCTGACTTGTTACTACAATGTGTAGAAATTAGAAATGGGATTCGGCCTAAAGCCACATTCAATGGAGCACCATAGAGATCATCTTCTTAGTCAGCAATCATCTTTAAATCTGCATCCAGGACACTGGTCCACTGAGTCTGGTCATCAGCAGTCCTATTTGTTTATTGATAACTCTGCCTCAGCGACAGCGCAGGGCGAGAGGTTATGTCTTCAGTGGTGTGCGTGTGTGTGTGTGCATTTGTTAGCACGATTCCGCAAAAACTACTGGACCGATTTTCACCAGTGGAAGGGTGTAGCATGGTCCACCTTAGATCCCATAAAATTTTGGAGCGGATCCGAAGCACGGGTCGGGTCCACAGGCCGCCCAAATATGGCCAGACATTCACCATACATTTTTTGAACAAGGATTACGCAAAAACTACCTGAACGAATTTCATGAAACTCAGTGAAGCGGTGTATTATGGGCCACCTTAGAACCCATTCAATTTTGGAACATATCTGAATCATGTGCTGGATCCACAAATGAAGACAAAACTTAGAACAAAGCCAGCTCCCGGAGTGGGGGTGCTAGAGACACAGGGTTGGGACTGGGTGTGCGGGGGGGGAGCCCGGAGTGCAACACATTGCCCCCCACCGGCTATGACCCAGGAGAGGGGAGCAACAGAGCCGGCAAAATAAAGCCACCCATTTGCCTCCAGTCATTTTTTGGACTAGGATTACACAAAATGAAAATAAAACTTAGCCAGCTACCTGTGTGAGGGTGCTAGAAACATAGGGTTTGGACTGGGGGAGAGCTCAGTGTCCACTGCACTGCCCCCCGCTGGCTTTGGACATCACAGAGCCAGCCAAATACAGCCACCCATTCACATCCAGTTATTTTTACCTCTGCCCCAGTGAATCACATCGGACAGCCATTCACCTCCATTCATTTTTTGGACTAGGATAACAAAAACTAGACAGTCTTCTTTTCATGAAACTTGGTGGAGTCGTGTAGTATGGGCCAATTTAGAACCTATTCAATTTTTGCATGCACAGGGCCACAAAATGCATTCAGGGGCGGAGGCCTGTGCTCTCTGCACACCATTTATAGTTTGTTTATGTGTAAATTCATTCAATGACAATGAAAAGCAGAATGGGATCGCGATCCTGTCAAATCAGTATGTGGCCCCATGAGAACAGATTAGCTGTGCTTTACACTTTTCTCACAGTTGATTGACTGATGGCATAGTTATTGTTTTTGTCATCACCATGTTCTGCAATCGCCTGGGGAACGGCGAGTTGGCTGGTTATGCGCTGGCCTGTCTGGTGAGTCTGCCCAAGGGATGTTTGTGTGTACCTATCGATACTTGCCTCCTTGGAGGTCTGCTGCTGGTACAGATACTGTAAGTACTTGGTTAACAGCACCCCTGGCTCCTTTACCACTTTATGTCTGGATTCAGAAATAATGGGCTTGTTTGTATGCTAATTGTTTGGTACTAAGCTAAGACCTGGCCCCTAGCAATATTCCCACAGATGTTCTGTTCAGTGCAGAGGGTTGCAAACACTTTTACAATCAGTTTACTGTACCTTCCATATAAGACAAACAGTTCCCTGTTAGTCTCCAAATGCAATTCACAATTTCACATTGCTTAAGAGGTGAAAATTCTATGGACATGAGTTCTTGAGTGGCAATAGGGTGCTTGTGAGATTGGAGTGGAATTGAGCAGCAATTGAGTCTTTGTGAATCTATGAATAAGCCTACGTGCTAGTTGTTTCTCAAACTGTTCCATTATAACTGAGCCATGTGAAGAGAGAGTGCATTACCTATTCTCTGTGATTCTAGGGCTCTTCGGTGCATGGTGAAAACCACTCGGAGGTCAGCTCTATTGGTCTTTGCTCCCAGGATATAATATTGCCCCACAGCTGCTTTTGGTGCACGGTGCGACAAACTATATCCTACTCTTCTGAATGGACCTGGCAGCTGGTGTGCTCATCCGTTTCGGCATGCCCAGGGTGGGATTAGAACCCCGGTCTCCTGCTTAGGAGGCGGATGCGCTGACAGTTGTGCCAATACAGTAGGTCTTGGAGGGACTGTCAGTGCTCCTTTAAGGAGCGAGTTTCACCAGCTACTCTCACATTTCACTTGGTTACACTCACCCCTCCAAACTCACTCCACACCACTGGACATCTGAATCACAGCACCATTGTAAGCCTTCTGTTTCAGCATGCTCAAGGTGGGATTAGAACCCGGGTCTCCCGCTTGGGAGGCGGACACACCGACAGTTGTGCCAATAGGGACTGTGACTTGGAGGGAATGTCAGCGCTCCTTTGAGGAGTGAGTTTCACCAAGCCTAGGTGTCATACTTGACTCAGATCTTAATTTCGAAAACCACATCAAGAATATTACAGACATCCTTTTACCACCTAAGGAACATTGCCAAGGTGCAACCCTTTCTCTCTCAGGCTGACACCGAAAGATTAATGCATGCTTTCATCACAAGCAGGCTGGACTACTGCAATGCTCTACTATCAGGCCTACCAAAGAAAGCAATCTCTAAGCTACAAATGATACAGAATGCTGCAGCACGAGTCCTCACTAAGACTAGACGAAGGGCACACATCACACCAGCCTTAAAATCACTACACTGGTTACCAGTCAACTCTAGAATAGACTTTAAAATACTATTACTAGTCTATAAATCTCTCCACAGTCACTCACCAGAATATATTTCAGACATGCTTGTTAAGTACATGCCCAACAGACCACTCAGATCCTCAGGTACTGAACTTTTAACAGTTTCAAAAGCCAGGACCAAGAAACACGGAGGCAGCTTTTAGTTTCTATGCCCCCAACCTCTGGAACACCCTACCGGAGTGCCTAAGAAGGGCCGAAACAACAGAGGTCTTCAAGCGAGACCTCAAGACGTACCTTTTCGACCTACTGTAGCCTACAATCACTAGCTAGGACCTTGAGACACAGAAAGGCAGCCTCAAACCTACCTGTGAATCCTCTGTATACATTGGTATTTATCCTGCTATGCACTGTATGTATATCAAGTAGTGTACAGAAGCTGGTTATCCTGAAACAGGCTTGTTCTGTTCTGACAGCTGTGTTGCTTCAATGGCTCAGTGTGCTACTAACCGTTTTCTGCCTCCCCTAGTGCCTCTCTCTCTCCCTCCTATCCTCTAACCAGGTCCAGTGTCAGCTGTGGAGCTGTGGATATTGTAGTATTTAGTACACACACACGTACACACAGACACACATCAGTCCACATCCGGCTTAGGCCTGGACCTGATGCTCTTAGCCTTTCTTGCTCTGAAAATGTAATTTAATGTAATTTATTGTTCTTTAAATGTTCTTAGCCATTAGACAAATATATTCCAGGAGCTTGCCCCAGGTTGCCTGTTTCAATATCTGTGTGGTCTGTATGGCTCTATGTGCTACTAACCCTCCTCGCGGGGGCACCGGCGTCAGCCATTAAACCTCTGGAACTTGTCCAGAAAGCTGCTGCTCGCCTGGTGTTCAACCACCCCAAATTCTCCCACACAACTTCCCTCCTCCGTTCCCTACACTGGCTCCCTGTAGCGGCTCGCATCCAGTTTAAAACTCTGGTGCTAACCTACAGGGCAATGAAAGGAACAGCCCCCTCCTACCTCCAGGCCATGGTCAAACCCTACATCCCCTCCCGACCACTACGCTCTGCTACCTCAGGGCGACTGGTTGCCCCGTCACTCCGAGGCTCCTGCGGTCGATCGACACGGTCACGGCTCTTCTCTGTCCTGGCCCCGCAGTGGTGGAATGAGCTGCCCACTGATGTCAGGACAGCAGAGTCGCTGCCCATCTTTCGTCGCAGGCTCAAAACTCATCTCTTCAAGAAGTACTACAACAATCCTCCCACCTAAGCACTTATTATATTATATTGCACTGTACTTTAGATTGTGATTCTTGCACTTTGCTTCAGCACTAGATTATGCTCTTAGTCACTTGTTTGTTTTAGAAAGAAGATGCACTTGTGAGTTCTGGCAAGTAGTAGTACATTGGCTCTTCCTACGTTAAATGCAATTATTGTTAGTCGCTTTGGATAAAAGCGTCTGCTAAATGACTGTAATGTAATGTAATGTAATGTAACCCTGTTCTGCCTTCCCTCTCCCTAGTGCCTCTCTCTCTCCCTCCTATCTTCTAACCAGGTCCAGTGGATGCCCCACTGTCACCAGCAGACCTCCTGGGTATAGATAGATACCCCCGTGTCTGCTGTGGATGTCGTAGAATGTTCTCTCTCCTATGATGCTTTTTAGCCTCTCTTACTCTGAAATGTAATTTAATGTAATGTATTGCTTTATAAATGTTCTTAGCCGGTAGACAAACATACTCCTGGAGCTTGCTCGATCGCCTTGTTGAGAGGGGTCAGGGAAGAATTTTTACAGATCACTTATCTGGCCCCCGGGTGATTACTGTTTTTTTGCTTCTCTCTGGAATATTTAGAGAGTGGCTCGTATGCCCACCTCCCTTGTTCTCTGTAAAGCGCATTGTGTTGCCTCTGGGTATGAAATGCGCTATACAAATAAAGCTTTGATTGATTGATTGACCAGCTACTCTCACGTTCCATTCAGTTACACTCACAAGAAAATGTTCATACCTTTCAAGCATTCCAGTATACGATGGGGCTCAGAACATATGTTATTGTTCATGTCATTACGCTGTGTGTGTCTGTTCAATTGTGTGTGTAGCCTATGTTTTGTAGTGTGTCTGTGGCAGCCAACAACTTGTGAACTGTCACAAATCTACATTTCTGTCCTTCTGTTTGCGTACATTTGGTGGAAGAAGCTACATAAGAAATCATGGGGAGGTAAGCGAAAGAACAGTAGTATGTCTGCTGGTTACCTAATGAACATGAGTAGTCATTTTCTTCCCACACCTGCGTCTGGAGATTAATGGTAAATGGACTGCACTTATAGAGCTTTTATCCAAACCGCTTTACAAAGGCCTCTCACTCACCCATTCACACACACACAGTCACACACCAATGGCGGCAGCTGCAGTGCAAGGTGCTAGCCTGCTCATTGCGAGCAATTCAGGGTTCAGTGTCTTGCCCAAGGACACATCGACTTGTGGACAGGAGGAGCAGGGATTCAAACCACCGACCCTATGATCATTGGACGACCTCCTGAGCCTTTCTCTCCTCTGTAAAAGGCCTCTGTCTCCCCCTACAGGCTGGACAACTGAAGTACTTCAGGAGTAGAATTCTTATTTAGATTTAGAAGCTTTATTGTCATCATACAAGAAATACAATGAAATTTCGTTTGGCAGCATCTCTCTCGTAGCAGCTACAATATCACAGTCATAAAATAATATATTAAAAGGTCACATGAATAGTAAAAGAAAAATTGTAAAGTGCAGTTAAAAATGTCTGTATTAAAAGTGCAAGAGCAGTTATTGCAGTAGTCCATTTTATTGGACTGGGAGGTAGTAGTGTGTGTGTGTGTGTGGGGGGGGGGGGGGGGGGGGAAGAAGCTGTGTTTTAGTCTGTTGGTGCGAGCCTGCCAGAGGGAAGGCTGGTGAATAGAGTGTCCTGGGTGGGCGGGGTCACTCCGGATCTTTGTGGCCCGTCGTCGGAGACGGCTCGAATAGATCTCCTCTAGGCGTGGGAGTGGGGAGCCGATGATCCACTGAGCAGTCTTGATGACCCGCTGCAGTTGTTTTTTCTCTGATGCAGTGCAGCTGGCATACCACACTGTGCATCCATAGCTCAGGACACTCTCTATTGTGCAGTGATAAAAAAATGTCAGCAGAAGTGGAGGGAGTTTGTTCCTCCTCAGCATTCCCAGAAAAAAGAGACGCTGCTTGGCCTTTTTAATAATGTGGGTGGTGTTCACAGTCCAGCCCAGATCCTCTGAGAAATTTGAAGTTTGTAACCCGCTCCACTTCTTCCCCATTGATGATCAGGCCGGAGTGCAGTGTGGTCCTCGACTTCCGGAAGTCAATGATGATTTCTTTAGTCTTCCTGGTGTTGAGGTTGAGTTGGTTGTCACTGCACCAGGCCGCCAATGCTTGGACCTCCTCCCTGTATGGTGCCTCATCATCGTTGGCCGCCTCATTCATTCGTTGGCCGCCTCTTTGGCCCCGCGGGTCAGACTCCTGACAGCTACGCACGGCCGGAGCATACATTTCCACCATGTAGGCTTGTTTGATGTCTAGTGACACCAGGTTATGTTAGAGCCGGGTGCCACCCTTGTATTTTGGGAGTAGGCTAGGTGGGGATTTGTTAGGGACAGGTAGCTACGGTATTTAGGTCTGGTATAGGGGCAGCAGGTAGGATCAGTTTAGCGTAGGGTGTTTTGTTACGTTATTTACTTTGGCAAAGTCTTCTCCTGTTTTTTGTGTGTCCTGTTACCTTGTTTATTTGTTTGTTAAATGTCCCTTGTTAGTCCCCTTGTAAATAAATTATCTTTTTTTTGGCATTTCTAGTTACGTTTCCTGGCAGTCATTTTTGGTGTGATATATGTTTACGTACCCTATTCCCCTAGACCGAGCTATCCATCTTTGGTGCGTAACAAATGATAAAAGCACAGTTTAATGATTAATTTAATGAATAATTTAATGATTAAAGGAGTAGTAAAGGGAAAATGCATGTTTAGCCCTGTTTTAAGGTTACTTATGATCATATACAATGGTTCAGATCAAAACGTTGACAAAACTAGCATTTTCGAGAAAGTTGATAATTGCTCTACCACCGTTTTGGTCATACAATGGATGTGGATGGGCATCTTGAAAAATCATTCAAAAACATGTTAAACTCTCAATTTCAAAGACAAGAAACTCACCTAGTGCCACTGATAGCAATGAGCGAAGTGTATACTGCATATTTGCTGTGCAACATATAAATCGTCCAGCTGTCAAACCTAGTTGCCAACAAACAGACACCTGATTGTCCTCAACTCCAAAAGTATTGTTTTCATGTTGTGGTATATCACTGTCAGTCGTATCTTCATTGTGAGGTGATTTGTGAGGACGGGTTGTGTCATACCATAGAGCAACCCTCATGAAGTGGGCCTTACAAAATGTTGAGAATCCCTGGTGTAATGTAATAGTTCGTTGTAAATAAATCATGTTTAGAATTTAAAGCATACCACGAATGAATGGGTACCTCGGAGCATGAAGGTGTCAGTCCCCTCCTCTCCCAACTTTCCTGTCCTTTTCTAGTGTCACTGTGCCAATAAAGCAGACATGTGTTTCTGAGCTAATATCTTCTTCATCCCTCTTAGGGGCTACGTGGAAAAACCCAGTCATGAGGGGAACCACTGAGGAGGCACTGCAGCAGGAAGTTACCAAGTACCTGAAGGGGGTGTCAGACAGGGAGGGTGGCTGGAGGCAGCGCAAGAGGCTAGCAGAATCACTCCTAGACCCACATCAACTCAAAATACTGAATTGCTTAGGAGCACCTGGTTCCATGGCCCCAGACAATGGGCTGACTGTGAAGTAAAACAAGTCTGCAAGTTTTTTTTTTTAAGGAAATGTACAGTCTGTTTTGCAGATTAATTAACTGTGTCAAACTGATTGCAGAAACTGGGTGACCAATTAAGTGACCAATTACAATTGATATACTAGACTTGTGCTTACTGTTATGTTTCTCTGTGTATGCAACTCTGTGTTTTGTTTTCTGCTCCTCCTGTTCTCGGTCCCACTCCCAGATTCCTGAGTGGATCCAGTTATAATTAATATAATTCAAAGCATTTTAATAAATTTGAGCATTGTGATTTGTCATTTGTGTTTGTCACTGGATGTTATAGAAGTTATGTGAAATGTGGTTAGTGGTTACCTGATGGTGCTATGTCAGTTATTGAATTAATGTGCAGTAATTGAACATTTGAAATACTCATGTTTTGAAATTATAACTACAGTATTGGTGTCTCAGTAATTACCCATTATATATTAGGCTATACTTTGCATGTATTTACCAGTTAAATGTTTAGTAATTGGGGGACTATGAAAGGAAGGGTTACCAACATTTTTCAGAGTAAGTTAATTTAACAATAGAAATCCATAAGCTTAGGGCCAATGGGCCTAAGATATAGACAATAAACTACCAGTGGAATGGTGGAGCAATAGCGGGAGCATTTTGGATTACTAGCAGACCTCTGTGCCTGACGCTAGGAGGTCCGCCAGCGGATTCGGCCGGAGGTCCACCAGCTTGTCCATTGGGGACCCGCTGTTGGTCCGCTAGCCTTGTGTTATATTCCACCGGAGGTCCACCAACTCGTCCATCGGGGACCCGCTGTAGGTCCGCTAGCCTTGTGTTATCTGGGTTTATCCCTTACTTTTGTCCAGAAACAGAAGTTGAACCAATTGCAGCAAAATAGCTAACGTTACAGGAATCATCAGTGTAACTGCTTTAGCCACTGACCGCTACCATTAATGTTATGGAAGCTGCTGCTAGTTGTTGTGAGCTCATGAGCTAACTGGCTATCCTGCTCTTATTGTGCTGGATTAGCATTGGAAGCATTGGAACTGATGTGTCCAGGCGACAAGACCTATCTTCATTTATCAGACATTATTGTAATACCTAGTATGCTTAGGTTCTCCTCATTAAATAGGCACTGAGAGCATATTATATTTTATACAAAAGTTTATTTATCATAGAAAAAAAGGGACTTATAGAAAAGTAGTCTCTCTCAGTAGCAGCAAGAAGAGTAAAGTGCTGTGTGCGTAAATAGCTGTTTACAGAATTAATCGCTAGATGAAACAGTGACAGACCCCTCCTATAAAACACAAGACACAGTATCAGAGAAACAGAAATGACATCCTACTACAACAATATACATCCACAGTAAAAACATAAGTACATCCAGGCACGTACCACAAGAGTGCGATGCATGCGTTTCTCTAATGCAACTAGCTGCTGTCAGTCAGCAACCTGCTACAAACAAGACATAGTGTAATACCATGAGCCCCCCATACATTTCAGTAATTTAAAAGTTGTCACCATTCACAAATAAAAGTACAATAAAGTTCTACTTACATATTGGCCAACCAATGTTGCATCAATACAAACAATGTTGCCCCATGAGCCTACGCCGTCGCGTCGGCGTGCACCCCTGGGGATCCCGCTACATTAGTTTCCCACTTCCTGATAACCTTCCGCTCCCCACTCATATTCCCGTAATGGACTTCCTAGCAGCGCACGTCACATTATTTCATGTGATTTCAATTCACAGCTATTTCAGTGGCATAACTAGGAGTGTCCTACTAGTCCTGAACAGAAACAAGCCAGCCAGGCTGGACCTGGCCTGGTTTGGTAGGACACTAGGGGCACCAGAGGATGGAGCCATTTCCTATGATACTGCAGCCTAATGTAGAATAGGTGCAATCTGAGTATTTTCTAATATTTACCTAGCTACAGTATGTGTTTGACTGAGGGCTACATTGATGTGTTCTATAGTTCATCAACATACTAGTGTGTGTGTGTGTGTGGCCAAATGGGAACCTTCATAAATCACCTCTACAGAAGTTTGCAGCCATCACTCTGGGACTAATGGCCAACAGAAAAAATATTTCTTACAAACAATAAATACTCTATCTGCTTAGTAAATGTTTGTTAAGGCTATAGCTCTGATAAACATACTGTAGGGATAACCTAATTAACGATAGGGCTTTTTATCATTTCATCCATAAATGCACTTATATAGCACTTTTATCCGAAGTGCTTTACAATGGCCTCTCTCATTCACCCATTCACACACCAATGTCAGCCAGCTGTTAGCCTGCTCATTGGGAGTAATTTGGGGTTCAATGTTTTGCTAGAACACTTCAACGAAGCAGAGTTGGAAGCTGCTAGCAGGAATCAATGAAGCGGAGCTGGAAACTGCTAGCTGGAATTAAACCGGGGACCTTCCGATTCCCAGATGACTTCTCTACCTACCGAGCTACTGCTGGCCCAATGATCCATTGTAAACAGGTTTACAAAGAAACAAGTAATTTCATTTCAGGGGTCTTTTGTGGTCAGCATTAACTCAGTTTGACCTCCAAGGACACAAAGAATGGCCCTTTGTCCCCCTCAGTTCTGGCTTGGTGAGTTTAAGCTTGGGCTGTAGACAATTCCACGAGTTAAGTCTCACTTACTTAATTAGAGACTGAAATGGCCATTGGAGACAGTTTTTGAGTGCAAGGAAAGGTTGATTGTATCAGACAGGCTATTTATTGTATGTTGTAGTAATTGATACTGTAGCTAGCTAGAAGGCTAGAAGGAGCTTAGAAATCAGTCTGGTTTGTGAAACTCTTCCTATGTCTGAATCACCATGACTCTGTGAATAGCAGACAATTTGTGGATAAAAAAGCCTTTTTTGCATCTGTCTTCTTTCCTCTCAGTCCTGAGTGGTGCTATTGGTGTGGGCACTTGAGGTGAGGTCTAGATCATTCATTGTTTTGGCAGGTTCAATGAGAACCTATCATACCATAGAAGTGGAATTGCATTTTAGTCCAGTATGAAAAATCTAATTCTGGTGCACTCGGTGAACCACTGCAAAGCACAGTGTGCACTGAGTTAACAGAGACGTGTCTGTGTGTGAGTTCACTAAAGGTCTTGTCAGGAGAATTGCTTTGATGCAACCCCAGCAAAGAGATTGGCTGCTATGCTCCCTTTCTTTCAGAACACTTATATTTATATATAGTCAATAATACAGGCTATGATACATGAGCATTTGCTTCAATTGGATAATGAGTGGGTTAGGGTGGTTGGAAGGCAGCAAAGGGAGAGAAAGACACTGTAATTACATAAGATTTTTTCCCTGTTGGACCTCAGATCATAGTGATCTGTACTGCAGTGTACACCCAACCGCTTGTTAACTAGCGTCTAAGGTTTTAATTGCCTTTGGCTCTGTGGCCAAGGTCAGGGTTGACCCTTTCCTTCTCACACATACACACACATATGCACATATATGCACACACACGCACACACGCATATACGCACACACACAAACGGGCACACACACACACAGTTTCCTTTCCATCTCTGAAATCCAGTAACACGTTTTCTTGTTTCAAGTAACACCGTCAATATCATGGAATGTTGGTTTCTTACAAGCTCTCTGTGGTCATATGGTCTTCC
This sequence comes from Borostomias antarcticus, assembly GCF_949987555.1. Taxonomy (NCBI): domain Eukaryota; kingdom Metazoa; phylum Chordata; class Actinopteri; order Stomiiformes; family Stomiidae; genus Borostomias; species Borostomias antarcticus. Next base: position 55,128,244 of record NC_140234.1, on the reverse strand, counting down.
TTTTAAGATTCAAGAATGTATTATGTGTTTGTGAAACATGTCTTGCCTTGTCTGTGAAACATACCAACTTCAGAACGGTGAGATTCTCAGTGTACCTTGGATGAGGGGATTGTGGGATACTATGAGTCATCCTCTAGTACATAAATGGATGGTTGCGAAATATGCTCCTTGCAACAACACAAGGTATTACAGGTAATCACCCAGAGCCTTTGCTGACCACAGTGGACTCACACAAGGGACGGTGACAATGCGCTCTCTCGAGGTGTTGCCATTCAGCTCAGGCTTAAACTATATGTGTGCAACATGTGTTTACTGGACCATATTGGCCTACTCACACAAAAACAGAGAGGAGCCACCGACAGGAGCAGACAAAAAACAACTGTACTGTCCCAGCTAAAAGGGAAAGTCATCATGTTTTGTCATTAGTTTGAGAAATCATTCACAGACAACTGAAACTCTTTTGAGTGAATTGAAACGGATAGCTAGACCAGCCTTTCCCTCCCCTCAGATATGTTGTATTGTGCCAGTTTGTTAGGTTATTCATGAATGTGGTCATGTTCTTGGCTGCACTGAAGAGTGGACTGACTGGACTCCAAATCGAATGTGATGTATTTTTACTACCATGTTACTGGAAAAAGTGAAAGCTTCTCATGTGGGATTTTCGAGTTGAGTAAACTCGCTGTAGTTGTTTCTGAATAGAATTTCTTAGCTACAATCACCAATTTCACATACTGTAACATTATGTAACACACAGAACTACAGTTAGTTGTAATCGGGCAGTAAAGCTAAAATAATTTTCAAGGAATAATGAATTTAACTTACACACAGGCATTACAAATAAATATACTCACAATTGAGTGGGCTTTAAGATATTACCATATTAAGATATTACCCTATTACCATCCAGGGTGAGGCAATTGAGATGGTGGACGCATACAAGTTCCTTGGAGTGCACCTGAACAACAAACCGACAGACAACTGAGGCCCTCTATAGAAATTAGAAATCAATTTTTGGCATACTATATAGTATGGAAGTACAAGATTCTGGAACTGGGAGACAAACAAACTCAACTGTCGTGGGGTAACAACTGGACAGCCTCCTCATCAGAGGAGGATGAGGGACAAACTGAAGTCAATCCTGGATAACCTCTCTCATTGAAACAACTTTAATAGTCTACATTAATAGGAAAACCCTTAGCAACGGGGTGAGGTGCAAGCAAATAGACTATAAAAACAATTCTGAGGTGGATACTGTACATGAAAAATTATTTTTGATGGCATGGCCCATTTAAGAGACTTGAGACAAACCGACATGTAAACTCTTCTAACTACTACAATGTATTATAGTGTACAGTCAACCAAACTGTAAACGGTTAATTCAGGAAGAAGGCCCCTGCTATAATGCATGCAGTTCTATGATGGTGGTATACTGCTTTGTCACTGTAGCATTGCAAACAGTGGAGCATCTTCAAGCTGGAAGACATGAACCTCACAGACTCGTTATGTAAAAGGAGTCTCTCTGAATGATAGCTTGTTTTGGCTAACGTTAGCAAGTTAGCAAGCTAGTATTGTGTACAATGGGATTGATTGAAAGAGAAACTTACATATACACTGTACGACTATGAGACATTGTATTCTGTTCGTTCAGGACGCATCGTTTCTCTCAGACCACAGTGAAACACGCGACAAAAGCACAGTTTGAATCAACTTCATACAGTGCAGGGTTCTATTCTGAGCTGTACTTCTTGGCTAGTTATTTATTGTCTGGCTTGATTTGGATGCAATAGATGTGTATGGCGGAGCAGCAATTGTGAAAGAACAGGTGAAACTAACTATGGAGCAGTATGTTAATATTAGCCAAAACGTACAATTTCTCAGCCTCACGTGACACATGCACAACCTTGGGTCCTGAGCAATACACCCGCCGCATATCAAGTTCAAACAGTGGCCGCTTGTGGACATATTCAGGGGCACACACACACGCACACGCACACACACACACAGACACACACACACACACAGACACACACACACACACACACGCACACACACACACACACACACACATACATACTATTCCTATCATTATAGTAAAGATCCTTCAATCCCATGTATACTCACACCATACATTTTGTACCATTTATTGCTGTGAAATCTGACTTTACAAGTAGGCTACTGTATAATACATCATACACAGTCCATACACAGACATGGACATGCCATCAGCCAAGATGCTTAATTAATAATTTTATGCTATTGCTATTCCAATTGACAATACTACTAATGCAGCAACATAATAATACAAAAAACAACCAGCTAAATGAAATCTCATAAATATATTTTCAAGTCAATACAATTAGGCTATTCTTCAAATACATTAGTGATATAACAAATTAGCAAGCAAGTGATCACATACAGTACGATATTGTTCTAAGTAATCATTTATTCATACATCATCAGAGAAATGTTTGAACCATCTGGTCTCAATGATAAGACATTTAAGTATGCATATAAAGATTTCAACAGAACAGGGCAGTACAGTAGCAATTGGATAAATCAAGTTCATCTAAAGCAGCGATTTTTTTACTTTCTTCAAGGGACCCATATATATATATATATATATAGATTATAGATTAGATTTATAGAATTTCAATGCAACCTTAAAAACTTTGATGTGCAATCCACCAGCGTTTGTCTAAGTCTTAAAAATACCATGGGATACATGGATTGCACATACAAGTCAAACGTGATTCAAATTCATAAAAGTACAATTATGTTTTTTCAAAGTCAGAGTCATGAGCCAGGGTTTTAAAACCACTGATCTAGAGTATAGGCTAGGCTACATATGGATTAGCACTGAGAGGGGAGGGCACGTACAGTATTGTTTGGTAATGGGTAGGCTAGTAGTGCAAATTAAGAGTTTATCAATGTCATATAACCCACAATGGATTAAAATAAAATCTGGAGAGATACAGTAGAAACATTATTATCCTTCTAACATAACATATCTACAGTGGCTGTTTTGGACTTGGACTGAATAAACATCAGGCATTATGAAAGACAAAATAAAGTTACATTGAGATGAGACAGAATAAAGCCAAGTTTATAACTGGGGGTGATGAGGTGTAAATAGATAATACCATCTTGGGTGTTTTCAAGTTTCAAGGACATACTGTACTCTTCACATTACCACCAAGGCCAAACTTACTGTAGATATGTTATGTTACATTACAGCAATGCAAGTTCAGCAGGACTGTCTTTCTCCAACAATTTAAACATCCATACACTCTCCAAACATGACTCAGTTGTGCAAGGTGGTCAGCCACACGGCCTTTATCCCAACAGCCTAGAACACGGCCAGTCGCCGGGCCATCCTTAGCTGCCTGTCTGGAGGTGAGGTTTTCCCTGAAGTAAGAGGATTGGAGGGACAGGACAGGGCCCTCTGTGCAGTTCCCGGGGCCTGATCCAGGCGATAGCTCACACCCCGGTGGCGTTGGCCCAGGAGGGGAAGGAGTCCAGATTGAACATGGCCCTGCCCCAGCTGTTGATGGCCAGAGTGATGCACAGGATCCCAATGATGTTCATGACTATTCCCGTCTTAGCCTGGAAGTGGACAAGGTCAAAATTCAGGCACAAATTAGTTTAGCAATGCTCTGGACATTCCACTGTTGGATGACTGGTTCCAATGAGTAAAGAGCCTTATGTGAAGACTACTCATCACAACAGGGTGAACTTCAAATTGTACGGAATGAAATGCAACCAGACTCACCATGTCTGAAACCTTGAGGTAGCCATAAGAGAAAACAATGGCATTGGGTGGAGTGGCTACAGGCAGCATGAAGGCAAGTGATGCACTGAGAGTACAGGGCACCATGACGTACAGAGGATTCATCCCAATGGACTGGGACTGCAAAACACGAAACAGACAACACCTCAAAGTCTGAGACCGGGCTGTAGGAAACGCCCAATGACAACGTTCTTGTCAGTGCCGTAATCACTGAGTCATCACAACTCACATTCAAAGTGTTGTAATTCTTGAGTTGTAGTTCTACACCCAAAACCTTCATTAGGTGGGGGTAATTAAGATGTAATTCTCGAGTATGGTATGTTTGGGGTCTGACTCATGACAACAGAGAAGGAAAACCTTGCCCTAGGTAGCAATGATGGACTGGGACCACAAAGTAATAGCAGTAATATACTATAACTAGAGGGGCTTGCACTCAGAGAGTGCAGACCTCCGCCCCTGTCCCCCCCCCCCGTCCCCCCCCCCCTCAACTGCTCTTCCCCTTCCATGCCCCCCCCCCCTACCTTTCCTCCCACCTCCCACGCCACCTCTCATGTGTTGTGCTCTCCTACTGGCTTTTTGGTTACTGTAGCACCACCTGTAGTTTCCTCTTTCTGCTTGACATCTTTCCTCTCCAATTTCCAAAACGTTGCTAGTTTTGTGAAGACTTCCCATTCACATTCATTAACAGCCAAGCAGAGCAGTAGTGGAGGAGTGGGCTGGTTCAGAGTCTGCAGACAGTAGTTTACAAGATGTACATTTGAGATGGGAGTTATAGGCTACAGCCAATGACATGTTAAATCTATAGTCTATATGCGAGATATAGTTTTCTATGAAGTCAATCATTTTAATGTGCAGACACTTTATTTTCATCCACCTGAAAGTGTCTGCTGTTTACTTTGTTTTCGCGTTTTGAAATACATCGTTGTGAATGCAGCTGATGGCTAACTATGGCTCATTCATCTCAATGTATTTCCAAACGCGAAAACAACGGCAGTGAAAAACAATCAGAGTCTGGTAATGATGAGTTTGTAACCTCAATAGTGTATTCAGCCTGTTATTTTGACTATTTTGGTTCTTGAAGTGGTGTTTTTACAGCGACCTTTTAACATTGAAGTCAACGGGCACTTCCGCATCCGCACCCCAGACTGACCAATATGGCTGCCAGGTGAATACGGCGTAGTGGCCAAGCTCGGTATTGCAAGTGGCGCCAAGAACCTGAAACCTATGAGGAAACTGGAACCTAAACCCCCCACTACACTGAAGTTACAGTAATATGGGTACTGTAGAGCCACCTATAAATGAATCATGGTCAAAATTTAATGGTGAGTTCCTTGGCCCATGCTGCAACCCTCCACCGAGTTTCATGCATATCGGGCCAGTAGTCTTTGTTTAATCCTGTCCGCATGCAGACAGACACACACACACACACACAGACAGGGGCGAAAACATTACCTTCCGCCCGGCAGAGGTAATAAGAGTCTGAGGAATTGCTTAGTCTATAAAATATTCTTCAACATAGTGGTTTCCAGAACAGTAGTCTATGGTTAGAAGATGATTCCAGCTGTCATTTTATGTGCCTCATCACTATCTTAGCTCATAAGGCGTTTTTTGTGTATTTCTTTATTTTGAGCCACGCTGGAAAGACATTACAGACAAGCCACATTTACTGCAGCCTGACACAGAAGACCTGTAGTTGGTAAGATGCCACTTTCTGGCTCTCCTTTTTCTGGACCTCTTGTCTCACTCTCTTTCTCCTTTTTCACATTTGAGTCTAAGACCCCTGTGCATGTCTTTGGTGTAAATCTCTCCCTGAATACCAGTGCTTGGCACATTCCGGCTCGAGCCAGCCCTTGTGCTCCCTGAGTGCTTGACTACTAGGCACAGTGACGCCATTCTTCAATGAGGATGGGGGCGGGCATCAGTACAAGAGCCTCAACTGAACTGGTGTGTTGGCATGGTGGCTAATGGGAGATGGGGCCCAGGGAAGGGGACCCAACACATCCAATCCAAATGGCTAACTGGCGGGCCAACCAAACAAGGGAAGATGAACCCGCCCCTACTGGGAGTCATTTCAAAGCTGGACTCCAAATGGAGAAAATATTTTAAAAAGGCTCACATTGGGACATGCCTCACATCAAATAACTATTGCTGCCATTGATTGCACTTCTATATTTCTGTAGTGTCACAGTGTAGAATGTCTATGGCCATGCAGCCCTACCTCTAATTGTGTAACATCATTATAGAGCAGTGTGTGGGGCCTTACCATTGAGGCTAGGACAGGTAGGAAGAGAGTGGCAGTGGCCACATTACTAGTGCACTCTGTGAAGGTAGCAATCAGCAGGCACAGAATGATAGCTATTGCCCAAGGAGGGATGGTGTGCAAGGGGGTCATCTGATCGCCCATCCACTTAGACAGCCCAGATACCTGCAGTCAGAGACACATACAACTATTTAATAAAGCATGAATAGTCTGTGACATGAAACATATTACTTGAAATGTTTTATATACAGTAGATATCTACCTAATAGCAATAGGACTGGTTCAACAAGGCTATAGATCTAAATATTACACTCAAAAAAGGTGCTATACAGTAGAACCATTTGTAACAATAGAATAAAAGCTCCCATTGTGAATTTAGGGCACAACCCGATGAAGGCCACCCTGGCTGAAACGTTTCTCCCTATTTAAAAGATTCACCATGAGGGTATTAAAACGGGGCGGACGTTGCTCTTCTCAAGTACTACTCTTTTGTCGAGCACCTATTGCACTTTTGCTCCGATGTGTGTGCATTCCTCCATTGCTGCACTAACAATAGAATAACCCTCTGAAAAAAGGTTCTTCTTTATTTATTTTATTTATTACAAAAAGTTCTAAATAACGCATCCCTTTTTTGTGTGCTGTATTGTTCCTGGCACTTACCTCGCTGCCCTTGGCCAGGGCGAATCCTCCCCCCAAGAGGAGCACTATACTCCAGGGCATTTTCTTCTGAACCACCTTCCAGGTAAGCAGAGCAGGTGTGGGGCCGGTGGGGAGCTGGGGTTCTACAGAGTCAACAGATCATTGTTTTATTTAGTTATGGTCAAAGAAAGTATTTAAGTTAAGTAAGTAAGTTAAACGGTATTTGGTCCCAAAAAAAGAAGATAATCTAAAGTTATAAATATTACTGCAAGAAAAGAGCAGGCATCATCTTATATACTTGTCTTAGTTTGTGTGTGTTTTTGTTTCGTTTGTGTGTCTACCTGTGTCAAAGCTCCGAGTTGTCCTCCGGGAGCAGAAGGGAGGGAGCTTAGAGGGCAGGACAAAGAGCAGGACAGCAACGAAGATCGCCACCGTGGCGTCTGTCACATATCTGAGTGGGTAAAGGTAAAAGTAAAATATTAGCACAGACATAACATTATTCCACATTTATATGTGTTTCTCTGTCAAATACATGAAAAAGATGTGTATAGATATCATATTGTCCATGGCATGCGTTTAATGCGCCTTTAACAGTACAAGCTGTGCATACTCTGTGTTGGAGTTGAAGAGGTGTGTAGCCCAGCCTGTCACGAAGCCTGGGTCCCTGGTGAACCACAATACCACCAGCAGAGTGAAAAGGCCCAAGACACTCAGCTCCCCAAAGGACATCGGCCCCAGCTGACGATGCTGCTCGCGGATCACGTTGTACGCTGCTATCTCCTTCTCTGACTTCACAGACCCACATCCCCACGTCTTCTTGAAGCTGGAGAGGTAGTGGATGGAAAAACGATCTGCATGTAACTTCCATAGAATGCCAACGAAAGCCTCCTTCAGTTTTATGAATGTCTTCAGACTCACTTGAATCCCACGAAGACAAACTGTAGCCAGACCCAAGCCAGGGTGAGCATGAGGATCATGTTGGGGAAAGCAAATCCGAACCAAGAGGCGAAATTGATGACATCTCCGTTTTTAGGGAAGAGCCTGAGGGAAAACCCCAAAATGATAAGAAGTATGCTTTGATAATTTACTGTAGAGTGGCAGGTGTGCTGGAATACATTAACAAAGGATACCCACTGGTTCATCTGCCCACTGAGTACCAGGTTGGGGCCAGTCCCTGTGAGGGTGGCAGTGCCACCGATGCTGGCAGCATAACACACACACAGCGTCATGCCTTTACACATCCTCAGTTGCTCCGCAGCCTCCTTACACCGAGCCGCTTCCACCTCCGCGTCCAAGAAGGTCACCACCACTAGTCAGAACACCAGCAGATGGCGTTAATGTGGAACTACTCAAAGGTCACACTCGCAATAGAAACAGATACTGTATCCGAATCACACACTAGGAATACACAATGTTAGTCTCAAAGTTGTATTTTCCTCTCAGCTCACCTGGTCCCACAGCCTGTTTCACAGGCTGTTTGCCCTCAGGGTCCCCCTGTCCTGGCTGGGCCTGGGACGGCTCCTCTGTGCTGAGGATCTGTGGCATCTCCGCCTCTCTGTAGCTGTTGAGCTGCTCCAGCACCGCCTGGACGATGGGCACCATCATGGCTGTGGTGGCTGTGTTGCTGATCCACATGGACAGGAAGGCTGTCACACCCATGAAGCCCAGCATCAGACTGGACACAGAGCCGGGGGAGACACAGATGTGTTAAGGTTCATTTGTGGCCGGTAAGATAAGTGTTGCCTAAGTGTTGTCTTAAGACAGAATTAACTTTCTGTATCATATGGTTTGGCCTATACTTTACGGTAACTATATGGCGGCCTAGTTAGTTCATATTTTGTACAACAAACGTTTGAGAACCTTCCATATAGCAAACCAATTCCACTATGCAACAACAATCTATGACGTTGACAATCTATGACAGTATGTGTGACCATCCGATTATCTGGGGTGAGCTCAATCTGAAAACGTTACGCACCGTTACAGTGTTACAAATTCAGGAGGTGCAAGACACTAGCCTGGCTTCACCAGACCCAATTCGCAAAAATGCGAAAGGTCCCGAAATCCTGCATTTATTTTCTATTTTCAAGGGGCGTTGTCAACGGTCGGACTAAAATGTCTCTGGACGCAATTGGATAGACCTACAACCAATCAGAGCAACACATGTGGGTCAGTCATCAAACCCAACCCATATTAGATAAACGGTTGTGATTGGCCAATATAAGGTCAGCTGGGACTGATTGGTTGTATGGGCAGACTGATCTACAGAGTGAAATAGAATATGAGCTCACATGATCAAGCTGGCGAAGCCAGGCTAGCAAGACACGTCTGCGACACCCCAATCCGACATACTGTAAAGTAACTGATGTCTTTTCTGTCCATGTGTTGTACGACACTTGTCATACTGACCATAACTGAGCCTTTAGTGTAGATAAGGATAGAATCTTACTCTGAACAAAGAGTCTCTCTGATCCAGTCAAGTGTTAAGTAATATGTCCACATTAGAACAATCGCACATAACCTGTGGTTGTAAAGATGAGGTGATTTCACCTATCTACAAAAGATGACTATCTTTGATATCTTGATTGATACCATATCACTCTGGATTGTAATGTGACAAACATAGCATGGGTGTTTTGATGATGGGTGACTCACAGAGCTGGGCGCACCCCTACAAACAGCAGCACTCGCAGGGCAATACGCTTGTGCAGGTTCCAGTGCTCTACTGCCACCGCCACCATCAGCCCTCCCACAAACAGCATGTTTGTGTCTTTCAAGTACTGCATACACACCTGCAAGACAAGGCATGGCCAAATGACTCATGTATTACTGTCAGTGATCATGTGTAATGCCTGTGACACATGCAACATATACAAATGTTCTTTGGTTTAAAAAATCACACTTTTATACAGTGCAAGTACATATAACATGTTTACAAGTACATAGTACACAGTACATATTTCATTTGAATTTCCACTTCAGTACAATGGAATCAATTGCCATTGATTAACGCATAATAATTTCTGGACCTCGAGGGTCTTTATTAGCCACACGTGATGCACACAAACACACGCAAGTGAGGGCAACACAGCACACAACACACACACACACAACACACATATCTTCATTGAAGATTGAATTACAGTTGCTTATGTTAGATATCTTCATTGCTTGTCATGCAGTAGGTGCTTGCTTACATCTTGTGACTTCATGATGCTGAAGAGAGGAAAGAGGAGAGCTGGGAGCAGGGCGGTAACAGCCAGCGGCAGCGCTTCGGTACACCAGTACACTGCCATGAGTATAATCACATAGGCACATCCTGCCTCCTGCGGAATAAACACACACACAAACACACACACACACAAACACACACACACTACATCAGTATGCAAGCTGTAGGTCTCATTAACTTGTGGTTTATTTTGAGCGACTTTTCTGACTTAACACTGCCAGGTCACAAATCAGCATTTATTAGTAGCCTAATGCAGTGCTGGCACATTTAGAGTAGCCAATAGTACAAAGTACAAGGTCCAGAGTCAGATATCTTGGTCATGGTTATAAGATCTCTGTGTGCATGAAAGTGATGACATATACTGTATTTTACATTGAAACAACACATGGATGTGTCCAATATAACATGTAGCCTATCTAAACTCCAGTCTACCCCTTATGTGACTACATGCTCAGGCACTATTGAACCAGATGGAGGATTCAGTAGCTATGACCTAGACGCGTACGCGTAGTTAGAAGCAAGTATATCGTGGGCTTTCTACCATTTATACATTTAAATTCAAAATTAGACCCCTGAGCATATCCTGGGTGCTCTGCCCGCATATCTGCATGATAACTAAGTGGATGTCTTTGGGAGATACTCTTTCAGTCATATCAGTCTTTCAGCTACTTTCAGTCCCTACTCAATCATTTTAGGTACAACAACACTGAAACAATCAATGGCAAGCTTATTGATGACTTATACTCATTTAGATACCATTTACAGTATACTTTCCATTATTTATCCATTAAGCTAGATAGCCCACTACATTCAAAAGTAGAAACACTTACAATTACAAGCGTATTGATGCTTACACATTTATACTTTTCATGCTTTATACTATTTTCATTTAAGTTCCATGTGGATAACAAGCTGCGACAGAAAATTGGATCCCTGTACATAAACAGATCTAGCTTTCTTTTGATTAGTAGGAAGATGATTGTGGAAACAACTGGACTCAGGTCGATCACTCTGCCCTCAGATTTATGGTGACAGATATGATCCTCACCATTGCGTCCTGTATGATAAGGTATGTTGGCCTTGTTTTGTTGAAAGGCGCAACTATCACTGGTATTTGTTTATTTTTTAAAGCTCTTATAGGTAAGCTGTCTGCTTACATCACTTTTTTTTTAATGGAATCCTGGAACCTCAATCCAATGACTGGCTTGTTTTAGGGTGCCTCGAGCACTGAACTGGGTAAAACAACTTTTTCATTTGATTCCATTGTCTATCTGTGGAATGTGAGTGCTGCTTTTTGTTCCCTTATTGTAGGCTACCCTGTGACCAAAGACACATTTCCAACCTTGGTTGTACAATAACGTTGTAGGATATCTTATCTTATTTTATGACCTGACCTTACATGTAACAATGTGTTAAAGCAATGGCTAAAATAGGAACACCGAACATGATTGCCATGCACAATTTGTTCCCAGGCGAGGCTACAACGTTGTGATTGCCTGTCTGGCCGGGCAATTAAGCGCATCAGCCGGCATCAACAGGTGCAAGACGAGCATAACCCACAAAACACCCCGACATTAGGCTATTATTTAGCCTATTCATTAAGGTGGATAAAATAAGCACTAATGCATATACATTTCTAGTTTATACCATATAGTAATGTTTGATCAACTTTTTGTCGTAGGCTACAATTAACGTAGCCTACAGTAACCTATAGATAGGTTTACCGCTATGCAAAATAAGAGGTGAGTGAAATAGGCTACATAGATAAACCTTTTCTTATGGAATAAGCTAGGCTACATACCGTCGTCCCGATCACCAAAGGCAGTGGGAGAAGGATTAACGGGGTGAAAATTAAAATAAATTCATTCTTTAGATATCGAAGCCCTTTCAGGGATGCCATTCTTTGACTTGAGGGCAACTAAAAAGAAAGTTTGCGTACAGAGGACCGTCTTTTACATCCAAGCGGCGGGGGAGGGGGAGGGGGGGTTGGAGTGAGAAGAGGGACTTGCAACATAATGAGGAGAGAGACTGATGTGTGTGTGTGTGTGTGTGTGTGTGTGTGTGTGTGTGTGTGTGTGTGTGTGTGTGTGTGTGTGAGAGAGAGTGAGTGAGTGAGAGAGAGAGAGAGAGAGAGAGAGAGAGAGAGAGAGAGAGAGAGAGAGAGAGAGAGAGAGAGAGAGAGAGAGAGAGAGAGAGAGAGAGAGAGAGATGGGGCGCCGTGCGTGCATGGGGGTATTTGATTATAGGCTTTGTCCTTGTAACGTTCCCTTACTGAATAACTTTTACATGTTGTGTCCCTGTAATTGGTATCCATCTTAGGTTACGACTCTCTGGGGTTTACACGGCTACAATCATGCCCCGTCACATTTTTGCTTTTAAAGGAAAGCTTCACTTTTGTGCTTAGTCAATGGACTCGCTTTTACATCCAGCTATGGCTGCAGTTGCACCTAGTAGGCTACTTATTATTAGGGAACCTACGACCTCTATTGTAATTGTTGGTATTTCTTACTTATTCTTCCTTGACTTGGTCAACTCAAAAAGTCTTTGACCAAAAATGTTCTAAATTGGCATATGCTGCACTAGGCTACAGGCCAAAAGTAACTATGCCAGAAAGAATTATCATGATAGTAGGCTATCAGATTCAAATCGCAAACTTGCTGGCATTTCAACCCCGTTTGATTAATATTTATGAAACCTGGTACTTATGTCTTTTCTCATGGGGAACACATTTGTTAGCCTGATTTTACCAAACCCAATTCGCAAAAATGCGAAGGGAAACTCACAGATGCTTTCTTAAGGGCGTTAATCAAAATGCCTGAACACAATAGACATACAACCAATCAGCGAAAATGCCTCCACGGTGCTCTTCTTTTCCATCTTATTAAACCTGCCCCATATTAGAGAAGCGGTTGTGATTGGCAAGAACAAATTTCTGTTCGAGCGGATTCCGTTAGAACGATTGTATATCCAGGCCCAATCCCAATATCCAGGCCCAATCCCAATGTTCACCCTTGCAGACTCACAGATTCAAGTCCGCGAGGGCTTAGGGTGTCCCAATGTTAAATCGGCAAGTACATGTGGGCTCTCTGGCAGATATTTTGAGCCCTTTATGCCCCCTTATCGTAAGTCTACACTTCTTCCTAAGGGAATTACTCACAGTTCTTATCGTTGTGACGTGAAACACGGGGTTACCTGAAGAACAGCCAATAAACAAGCACGGACAGATCAACCAACCCTTACGTTCACGCTATATATAGTTTATGGTGCGTGCAACTTAATAACCCCTACTAGCTGAGTGATACTGTAACCTACCATTGCAAGTGAAAGGCCCCTACAGGCCAGTGGCCCTGGGCTACTTCCTATAGGCTATAGCAGTGTATGAGGCGTGCAACTGAGGCTGAGCAGGTTTCTTATTCGCAATTGCCAGTCCACTTTATATCGCATGAAAGCCGTAAACGTGTAAAATAATTTCAGAGCGGTCACAGCTACTGACAAAGTAGGGTAATATGTTTATGTCCAAACTTGTGAAATGTGTTAACTGACTTGGCTGTTGTGTGTGAACCAAACGGTACACTGCCACCTTGTGTATTTTCTCCAGATCTGCAGCACAGATCAGCATGCGCAGGCTGTTTACACACAGGTGAAACTTACACAACCTTCTTGTTTAGCGCCCCCAAAAAACAACAACAACCAAACAAACAGGGATATACTTGAGTCAGTAAGAGATTTTTGCGTTGAGTTCAATACATCCATGGTTGAGTTATAATTGGTAGGCTATGGAGGTTGGATCAGGGCTGGATGGTTGTCGGGGGGGGGTCACGTGAGTTTTCTCATAGAACAATATGGCTCCTAGCAGAGAACAAAACATCATCGGCTGATTGCTTCTTGCTGGCAAACTACAGCGTAGCTTGCAAGATTCCCACCCAAGGCTGTGGTCAAATTGCATGATCATTTATTTATTTTGGACTTGCCGGGGAACCGGTCCACTGTGTACGCTGAACTGTCACTTGAGGTACGTGACGGGCTAACGAGGTATCTGGCTAACCGAGTTTGGGAAATGTTATAATCAGCACTAGCCGGGTGGATGTGTGAGCGAGTTTGCGAGTCTAGCTTTACAGTTAGTTAGTTAGGCTTACTACTAGTTATCTAGCTCGTTACCCCTTTACTTCTTCTTTCTCTGGGGGCTAAGTTAGCTCAATCTTAACATTTCATCACATGACATTTCCGTATACTCGAATTAACTGTTAGCTAGGCTAACTTTTAGCTAGCTAGCTAACGTTACTGCTGCAAGACCGGTCGTCTAGCTCATGTGAACGAGATAGCTAGCTGCAATTAACTGATATCTTTGTGTCTGGCTTGAATGGTGCGAGTCACAATGTGACAGTAGTAGCTAGTAACCTAAGTTTGCTAGCAAGCTAACAGGCTTGCAAATACGTTAGCATTGTTTTTCACGGTCCGTCATGCGAACAGACTGACGTGTCAATTCAGGTTAGATTTACCATCTGGATTTGTTTTTTGTTTTTTGAAGTATGATTACTTTCTAGCTACATATCCATCACTTTAATTTTGCCCTGGTCTATTGCACTCTCAGTGCACCACTACTAGCACAGTCCATTTCCTTGAACAAGCCTCTGAGGAGCAGTGAAGTCATGTGATGTGAGCAGGGCTCAGCCCTAATGAGGAAGACAAGCTTGTCGTAAGGAGTCGTGTGGATTTAGAAAACTCACAGGTTCATTTGTGTTGTCAGTGGCAATTACTGGATTAGTTTTCTTTTGTTATTTTACACATAATTCTGAGTATTTCCTGGACATTACCTCGTTATAAAAAAAATTTAAAAAAACTTTTCGTTTTAAATGTTTTCACAGGCAGCTCAACGATATAGGCCTAGCCTACCAGTCATCTTCCTGATGTCAGTACTCCCTCACTCCATGGAGAAGTAAGCCTAAGTGTCATCCTCTGTGGGAGACTGTTGATCAGAGGCTGTTGGGCAGTGAGTAGCTCCTGTCAGGCCTAGCAGGAGCCATGGAGTGGCTAGTGTCGGCAGTGGAGAAGGACCTTGAGGTGGACCGTCGGCAGCTGGCTCCAGGGCCCCGTCCCCAGGAGCTGGTGGCCCTTGTTCCAGCGCGCTGGGTGGTGGGTCTTAGGGAGAGGAAAATGACCCGGTGTGCTCGCTCTGAGAGCATCAGTGAGACAGAGCTGCACGCTTACCTTCAGCGCTCACAAGTAAAGCTACCTCCTGGCTGGACACGAGTGTACATTCATGGCCTGAGGAAAAGCAAGTTGGGCTACAGGTTGGCTAGAGACCCATGCTTCCATGGAGAGGCAGCCTCAAATGATTCTTTCATGAAGATGATGCAAGGAGTATCGAAGCACAATGTCAGGTATTATATACTCTTTAGTCCACTCTCGGATGCACAATGTGCCCTGTCCCACAGTATGTTCTGAATGATGAACTATTATCTGATGTTTTATGTTACTACAATAATGACATTTTGTACGTTTTCTGAATGAAAAGGTTAGGTAGATGCAGTGACTGTATAACGCATGATTAACTTGCAATACTCATCACATCTGTTTTGCCTCCTACGTATAGGAATCTGTGGCGGGAGACTCATCACAACCTGGTGCAGCCATATGCAGGACCAACAGAGCAAATGCACATAGCAGCCATAGATGCTGTGCGCCAAGCACTGCAGAAACTCTTCGGCTCCACGTTCGTCTCCACTGACCGGGTATCACCATCCCTCTCCCCTGCCAGAGAAAAGGAGAAAGAGAATTCATTCCCACCCAGCTCCTCCAAACACCACTCGGATCATGTGTGTCCCAATTTACTCCCTGCAGAGTGCCTGCTGGAGTCAGCAGACATGCTCTACGTGGTTCTACCATACACCCAGTATTCCCTATATGACATAGTCTCCTACAGCCCAGCCAAGCTGGCCAACAGCTATGCCAAAGTGCTGTTCATCCTCTACCAGTTACTGATAGTGTTACGGGCATGTCAGGCTGCAGGGCTGTCCTGTGGGGAGCTCTCCCTGCAGGACATTGCTGTGGACGAGCAGCTCTGCAGCCGCCTCAGGCTCAACCTGGCCCATTACGAAGAGCTGGGGGAGGACAGGGAGGCAGACAGCTATGTCACTGGGGGACAGGTGTTAAGAAGTATTCAGGTGAAGGACAGTCCAAGTGTGGGAAGTGACAATAAGAGGCTGTGCAAAGACTGCTCTGGTGAGCTCAAGTCTCTGGCCCTGGACTGGGCCCACGGCCGAGTCAGCAACTTCCGCTACCTGATGGAATTGAATAGGTTAGCTGGGAGGCGGAAGGGAGACCCGAACTACCACCCTGTCCTGCCTTGGGTGGTCGACTTCACTGTGCCATTCGGAAGGTTCCGGGACCTCAGGAGGTCAAAGTTCAGGCTGAATAAAGGAGACAAGCAGCTGGACTTCACCTATGAGATGACCAAAGAGGCTCTGGCAGCAGCAGCTAACGGAGGAGGGGCAGTTGGTGTTCTTGGAGACCTGGGTGGGCCTGTTGGTCCTGGAGGTACAGGGCAGTCTGATCACCTCCATGTGCCCCACCACATCTCAGATGTGCTGTCAGACATCACCTATTATGTCTACAAGGCCCGTCAGACACCCAAGTCAGTGCTGTGCAGCCACGTGAGGTCGCAGTGGGAGCCTAATGAATATCCAGCCAATATGGAACGCATGCAGAGTTGGACTCCGGATGAGTGCATTCCGGAGTTCTACACCGATCCTTCCATATTCCGCTCCATCCACCCAGACATGCCTGACCTGGACGTGCCCCCCTGGTGTAACTCCTGTGAAGATTTCATAGAGATGCATAGACGCCTCCTGGAGAGCAGAGATGTGTCCCAGTATCTCCACCACTGGATAGACCTCACGTTTGGCTACAAGCTGTCAGGCAACGAGGCCATCAGGGCCAAGAATGTGTGCCTGCACCTGGTGGACAACCACACCCACCTCACAAGCTACGGTGTGGTGCAGCTATTTGACCAACCCCACCCACCCCGCCTTGCTCCTTACCAGTACTCCCCCCCTGAGCCCCCTATCCTGGGCTTAGCTGCTCTCAATGTGCCTTCTCTGCAAATTCCTCTGCTCAGCGCCATGGTGGATGCCGTGGACGGGATGGTCCCAGAGGCCACTGGCTGTGAGTCCAGTGGCTGGACCATGGTGGACCGAGATGAGGAGCTTGAACAAGGTATGGAAGCCCTGGACTCATTAGCCTCCACTGGTACCCCCACTTCGGCCTCCTCCTCCGCCCCGCAGCTACTGCCACTCATCAGCACAGCCGGGGGGAAGACGGGAGGGGAGCACTCTGGCGTGGCGATATCCCAGTCCCCCAGCTCCTTCCCCAGTGAGGGGTCAGGCAGTGCAACTAATGCCCCGGGCCCTGGCCTACGCAGTGCCATGCTACAGAGAGTCGGCCCAGTCAACAAGAAGCATGGGGAAGGCAGTGTGAGTGGCACCAACACAGACGATCTCAAGATCAGCCTGCCTGAAGGGTTCAGCCCATTACAACCGCTGGAAGAGTTGGAGAAGCTGAACAACTTCTTGGTGAAGAGTCTACACGCTCAGGTGTGGCGGCCCCCAGAGTCCAAGGAGGAGAATGCGGAAGGGAGGACGGCTGCGGAATCTCTTCCTTCTCTCGCGGTGCTCTACCAGCGGGACATGCAGGCTCTGGGCGTCCTCCTGGCCGAGATATTCTACTCGGCTAAGCTGCGCGGCGTGAAACCTGGCGCCCCGCTGAGCGAGCGCTACCGGGCCGTGGCGAAGCTCTGCTCCGCCAGCCTCCGGGATGTACCGCTGCCACTGCGTCACGCCCTGGAGACCCTGCTGCATCTGCGAAAACGCCCCTCCGAAGTCGGCCTGGAGCGGCCGTGTCCTCGTCCGCTTCTGTTCAAATATGACCCCATCTACGAGGGTCTCCCTCCCCCAAGCCCGTCACAGTTACTGAGCCCCTATCTCTCCCCTCTGCCTTTCCCCACCTATTTCCCAGCCCTCCATCAGTTCATCTTCTCCTACCACGCCAAGATGGAGACCGCCTGCAGCCTGCAAGGCCGTGACGTAGTTTTCCACCTGTGGCAGCAGCTAGAGACGCTGCTGCAGGGGAACATCACGGCAGAAGGCCTGGAGATCCTCCTGCCGTTTGTATTAGCCCTCATGCTGGAGGAGACCACGGCCGTGTACGCCGCCTGGTACCTGTTCGAGCCCATCTCCAGGGTGCTGGGGCCGAGGAACGCCGCAAAGTACCTCCTGAAGCCCCTGGTGGGCGTGTATGAGAACCCGCGCTGCCTCCGAGGCCGCTTCTACCTCTACACGGACTGCTTCGTGCTGCAGCTGATCGTGAGGCTGGGCCTGCCGGCCTTCCTGTCCAACCTCCTGCCCCATGTGCTCCAGGTCATCACTGGCTTCGAAAGCTGCAGCTCTGCCTCCGGGCCCCAGTGGGAGGCCTGCAAAGCCCTGAGGGGTGGGGCCTGTGACCTGGGAGAGGAGGAGGAGGACTACCAGTTAGGAGAGGGAGGCCCATCCTCCGGGTCCGCTAGCGGGAAGGTGGGTGGGGGCAGCGGAGGGGCTGGTGGAGTCGGGGTGTCGGGAGACCCAGGGCTGATGGACTATTCCTCAGGGATCAGCCTCAGCGACCAGGTGTTCCTCACAGAGGGTGAGGATTTCCAGAATGGCTTCTACAACGTCAACAACGGAGCAGGGGGCTCAGCAGGCGGAGGGGCGGGCCTGTCCGGAAAACAGCAGAGCCAGGGCGTCACGGGCAAGGAACAGGACCAGGAGTCTCTGAGCGTCGGGAAACTGAGCAACAAAAGCAGCACCAGCGAAGTCTCTCTGGGAGATGGGGACTCGACCCGGGACCGGACCAGTCTGAAGTCAGTCGACAGCAGCCAGGACCTGAAGCAGGCCAGCGAGGGGGAGGAGGGAGGAGACCTGGAGGGGGAGGAGGGGGAGACTGAGGAGAGTAAGGAGGGGCCAGTGGAGCGTGTGCCCAGCCTAGAGTTCACACTCTCTGGGTCCGGGGCCACCCTGGATGGGGAGTTTGTGAATGGCTTGGAGTTGGGGGAGACGGAGAAAGGCATGGTGGGAGAGGAGGAGGAGGAGGAGGAGGATCATGACCCGTCTGAGGACTCTGAGGAGAAAGAGCACAAGATTCTTCTAGGTTAGTCTCCAACAAAACGTCCCACACATGCGTCACACACACGCGTGTATCATATCTCTATCATATCTGTATCATGTGTCGTATGTTGCCTGGTGTGATATGTTGTCGCTGCTTTTCTCTCGCAGACACAGTCTGTAAGACAGTGAGGTGGCTGTCTGCAAAGCTGGGGCCTACAATGACATCTAGATACGTGGCCAGAAATCTGCTCCGTCTCCTCACAACCTGCTACATTGGTGGGTAACAAGTTACTATTCATTGTCATAGAAATATGATAGATATTCCCTTAGGGAAATTATGGTGCGTTCGTTTATAACTGGGAGGTGGCAAATTGCGACTTGCTACTAGGAATGATTAAATAAAACACCGCATGAACTCGCACTTCCTCGTCGCAAATTCGGATATGTTTCTCAGCCCCCAGTTGCTCGAATGCGCTAGATATAACTAGGTAACTGTGATATAATGGTATATAGCTCGAATGCACACAGGTCGGAGGTAGGTATTTTGCCACTTGCGACCTGCCACCTCCGACCACAAACGAACGCACCATTAATCCCCCCCCCCCCCACACACATTTCACACATTTATCTTTCTCTGCTTCCCCTTTCTTCCCTCAAGGCCCAGACAAGCACCAGTTTGTGGCCCCTGCTGCAGAGGAGAGCAGCTTGGAGAGTGTCGGGATGGGGAGTGTGTATGAGAAGAAGCCTGTGGTAGGAGACCAGACGGCAGGCCCGGTCCTGGACTGTCTCCTCTACATCGCCCACCTGTACGGAGAGCCTGTGTTGACATACCAGTACCTGCCCTATATCGGCTACCTGGTACTACACGACTACATTCACTCACAGCATCTCATCCTAGCATGACAGTCATGCAAATCATGTATTGGATTTAACCTGTGTACTTACAGGAGAAAAATAGTTTCCCAACTTTATATATTGAACAGGCAGTATTGATTTAATTTGGGGACTTGGATATTATGTTGTGGTAATGATATGAAATGCTTGGTCCAAGCCTGTGTGCTCAGTGCTGTGTTCCTCCCCAGGTGTCTCCGCCCTCGTCGTGTCGTTTGAACACGCGGAAGGAGGCGGGGCTGCTGGGGGCGGTGGTGTTGACTCAGAAGATCATTGTCTTCCTGTCCGACACCACCCTCATGGACATGCTGATGAAGATCAACCAGGAAGTGCTGCTGCCCCTGCTGGACCTGCTCACCTCACCCAGGATGGGGTAAACATACACACACACACACACACACTTTAATTTAGAAAAATCAATTCACTCATCTCTGCCCTGTGTTCAGGTTCCCCAGCGGGGTCCAGACACGTTCAGCCGTCTGTCTGAAGACCCTCAGCCTGATGGCTCTCATATGTCTGCGCATCGGCAGGGAGATGGTGCAGCAGCACATGGCCGACACCCTGCGCAGGTTCTTCACGGTCTTTACCCTGCTACACAGTCTGCAGACACAGGTAAAACACACGTGCAGAAGTTCCACCTTTCATTTTTGTCATCACCTGATATCTGCACACATCATTTTGTAATTACGAATAATGTGTTCCTGTGGTGCAGCTGGAGAGCGCCCCCCGCAGGGAGGTGGGAGAGTACACACTGGTGGACGTGCGCACACCGGAGGGTTCCGAGGTGACGTGTGAGCTGGGTGTCCTGGAGGAGCTTCAGGCTGTCTTCAACCCTGAGATGGCCTACGCCTCCTACATACCTTTCTACTGCCTCATAGGTGAGAAGCGCACACATAAGCATACAGTGTAGTAATTTAAGACCTATTTAGCTCATATATATATATACATATATATAAAGCTCAAATCAGTGTTTCCTGTGGAATTGATCTCTTGGTGTGGTGGTGCCAAGCTCAAGACTAGGAAGAAGACTAAGAAATAGGAGGGATTTCTATACCAAAGCGGGGGGGTCTGGGGGTCCTACCCCAGAAAAAAAAAGGTTTCAGAGGGTTAGTTTCCTGTATTCTGGTGACTATTAAAGCAATACATCGTGATATTTGGACCTTTACAAACATGTCTGGTGCTTTTTCTCCAATTCGATTTACTAAAAGTAAGCTGAATTGTTCAAACAGTCTACTCAGAAAGATAATACATTGACATTTATTACATTTTAAAACTCGCACCCCCGGGACGCAGCATTCAGTCAAAGTGCGCATGCGCAACGTTGCGCTTAAACAACACAGTAGTAGCTAACTATTCCGGCGTCTATGGATATCATGCGTTTTTTAGCTCAATTATATCATGGCGGAGGTGAGAGAACCGAAGCGAAACATCACGGAGGAAGCCAGAAAAACAAAAAGACAATCTGATAACTTTACGACAGTACGACAGTACACTTACTCGCAGAGCCTGTGGGGGCGCAGTTCAGAGAAAACTGGAGAAAACGCTATGTATTGCTTTAAAGAATGAAAATAACAAAATTGTGAAACGTATACGGAAAAGTATACTGTGAGAGAGGAGAGAAGAGGCTGTTGAGAGGAGAGCAGGAGAAGAGAGAGAAGGAAGAGGGTGAAGATGAGAGATTAGAAAGACAGTCTGATCATTTAGACTGTATGAGCCTGCAGTTAAGCATCAATGGGCATCAAACATTATTTTTTATTAAATAAAACATTCCATCTATTATTCTCAACCCATAACTTGTCCCTCCACTCTGTGCTTGTCCTGTCTTCTCCTACCACAATCACAGCCTTTTTTAATATAGCTTACATAAATAATAGGCTAGATTAGGCTACACTTAACTGATATTTCGTTGCATTTGCTGTTGCTTTGACTGGCACTCTTTAGGTGGCTGGAGGAACATTAACGCAAGCTAGCGTCGTTAAACTTTCAGTTCCCCCAGCCAAAAAGACGGTCGCTCAATCAGTCAGTCAGTCAGGGCAGCGCCTCTGATTCAGATGTTGTACTCGCGCTTGTGGTGTGGGCCGTTTCCTTGACAATGCTTGCTGACTGACAGACAGCAGCGTGTAAGCTACGTAGATGGAGGCTCCGCTTCGGCTCAAACATGGGCTACTGGGTGCATGTGTAGCTCCACGTCACGTTTCTTAAGTGTATTTTTAGATAACGTTACATATTTATCACACTTCAACTATATTTTTTATTTGTCCGATCAGACAACTGCATGAGGCACTTGCCCGAACAGAGTTTACTGGTCCACGGGAAGCAATAGGCTAGCCTACCTGACTGCTCTCAACATTATTCTACTTTCTGTTCCTCTTCAAATATTGTCAGATGTCCATCTGGAAAATGTAGGCTTTATGCTTTAGGATCCGCCAGTTGTCATCAGCGAATTATAAGACCAAATAGGCCAGAGATGGACAGGAGCTGTCGGCACTTCTTAATGGAACGTTATCTAGCTCTATGCTGTATACGAGTCCACTTATTGATTACAAACATTAATATATTTTAAACTGCTATGTACCCTAGTGAGTAGTAGGCTAAGTAGCCTACCAGCACATTTTGGTCCAATTCAAACACTGGTTAAACACTAGTCTACATTATTTTGTAATAGGCTCGCTGAAGAAAACATCCCTTCACGCGCAAAGTCTTGAGTTGACCACAGAAAGCAGCATTCACGGAGCACGCGGCCCAGGCTTTTGTTGAAAATAAAAATGCAGGCAAGACTTTCTCATGGTTTTGAAAGCGCATTTAGGCAGAAATAATTAGAAAGTTTACAATTTTTAATTTAAGACTTTAATATACAGTATATAGCCTAATTTGTATTATTATTTTTTGTAGCAAATGTATGGTGTGGCGGCAAGGATTTTTCCATGGCGCCACACCACGGCAAAACCTTCCCAGCGGAAACACTGGTCAAATGCTATATACTTCTGCATCTCCTGTAGGTGACATGGCGATCCGTAAGCTGGTTCCCAACCACGAGCTGGTCTGGCGGCTGGCCCAGTCTTACCATGAGAAGGTCAGCCCGGGCAGCCCTGATGCCATCCCCACAGCGGGGCCCAGGGCAGAGATGCCCCCACCCTCGTCCTCCATGGGCCTCTCCCCCGGCCTGGGCAGGCACGTGGGCTGCATCCCCTTCCCGGCCCCCTCCACCACCTCCACCCCCCTAGCTCCGGACACCCTCCCAGAGTCCGGCACCTTCGGCAGCCACCTGGTGGGCAACCGCATCCAGGTGGCCCGGGACCCCGAGCTGGGGAGTAGCCCCAACCTGGGCTCCCTGGACACCTGGGGCCGCCCCCACCACCACCAACCCGGCCACGCCGCCACCCCCGTAATCACCGCCGCCTCCGCCTTCGCCGCGCCCTCCGTCGGCCCCTCCTTCTCCTTCTCGTCCCCGTCCTGGGTGATGGGCCCCACGCCAGAGGACAGCGCCCTGAAGCAGGAGCTCCCCCGCAGTGGTCGCTCCCTGCAGGGCAACTGGCTGGCCTACTGGCAGTACGAGATCGGCCTCAACCAGCAGGACGCCCACTTCCACTTCCACCAGATCCGCCTGCAGAGCTTCCTGGGGCACACGGGCACCGCCAAGTGCCTGGCGCCGCTGGCGGGCGAGGACTACTTCCTGTCCGGCAGCAAAGACAAGACGGTGAAGCTGTGGCCCCTCTACAACCACGGCGACGGGACTCGGGAGGTGGAGCCCAGGCTGACGTACACGGACCACCGGAAGTCCGTGTTCTACGTCGGCCAGCTGGAGGCGCTGCAGGAGGTGGTCAGCTGTGACGGAACAGTGCACCTTTGGGACCAGTTCACGGGTGAGGGAGGGAAATAGCCCTCACCAAATTACTGCTAGCATTCATCACATTTGACATACACATATATATCGGCTGTGTATAACATTTGATTGATTGATTGATTGAGGAAAGTGAGGGAAAAAATCTGTGTACAGCACTAGGTTTTGCCTTTTGAGTGATCAGCCTCTCTCCTACCGCGTGTGATCCAGGTAAGCAGATCTGCTCATACGACGCCCTGGACGGGAGGAACCCCATCACAGCTGTGACCACCATGCCAGCTCCTCACTGCAGTGTGGTGGTGGGCAGCGCTGACTCTGTCCTCCGCTTCATAGACCCTCGCAAACCTGGGTTCCAGGTGGGGAAGCCTACCCGCTCTCTCTCGCTCACTCTGTCTCTGTCTCTCTCTCTCTCTCTCTCTCTCTCTCTTGTCATTTTCTTCTGTTCAATCTTAATCTTACTAGCATTCAGTTTCATTCATCAGAAGAAGAGGTTGAACTGTCCCTGCTTACAGCCCTCTCTGCGGTTCTATGTGACCCCTGCCTGTTCTGTCCCTGTGTTCCCAGCATGAGTTCCGTCTGGCCTATAACAATGTAAGTGCGGGTCTGATCCGCTACCTGGCGGTGAGCCCTGGGGGGCGCACCGTGGCGGCGGGCTTCTCCTCTGGGTTCATCGTGCTGCTGGACGCACGCACCGGCCTGGTCCTGAGAGGCTGGCCGGCTCACGAGGGAGACATTCTGCAAATGAAGGTCTGTTCTGGGCTTGTGATGTTAGCCTGTCTAGAAGTTTTGATCTAGAAGTGATTACCTCCCCCACCAATAGGGGCCACCCTCTGTGCCCGTAGGTGATCCCATCAAGGTTTACAGCAGGACTCTGTATAGTGGGTAGAAAAAAATAATATAATTAATTAATTGAATTTATTGGAAACATTGAAGTTAATTATCTTAATATTGGTAAAAAAAACAACATCAATTGTTTTGTCTGATTCTCTCCTTCACCATAACAGGCCTGTGATGATTGGTTTGAATGATATGTTATTTTAACATTGTATGGTTGTTCTTTTGTGGTTCGTCTTTCCATCATACTGGTGGTATGATCAGCCTGCGGCTGCAAAGGAAACCCCACTGAATCAGGCAGCACTGCTCCTGCGTCCTCGATTAGCCCGACGTCAGTAACATGACACACCGTTACCCAAGAGTTGTGGATGTCTCCCATCCTTATGTCTCTGTCCTATAGCACATAACTCTGACTAGCCTTGCAGAGGTCTCACTGAGGGGAGTCAGACTCAGGATTGTTCAGTAGTCAGTCAGGTGATAAACCACTGTTGAGGCAATTTGCAGCCATGTGGTTCTATTTCGACATTCCATATGAGCGACAGACAGGAAGAATTCAACATTTGTAGGAGGGTGAAAGTTGTACCCAGTGGGTTTGCTCAGAAGCAGTCAACAAAGCACTAGAGCTGAGCAAACTTTGCTTAATCCCAAATAGTTGGGTCAAGGATTGTGACTCTGGCTTTGAGGGTACAGGTTTAGGCAAATAGGGACATGAGTTACTCATTAGAAAGTCAGTGATTCCCACAGGCCCAAATTCATGACCCAGACTCCCCCCTTGCCTTCCTATTAAACTTTGGCAATATGCCTACAGTCGCTGTCATGTTTGGGGAAGACCTTGGCACGTCTTTATTGAACAGGATTTAAGACGGACGTTTAAAATAATGAAATGACTGTTTATGAATATGGAAAGATGTGGACTTCACTGTCAACCAGACATATATGACTATGAGTGGGTGTGTGTTTGTGAGTGTGCCGCCCACTGCCCAATCTAATTCTGACCCTTGTGCCGTTGTCTCTGACTGTTACTGCCTGTTTGTCTGTTTTGCAGGCCGCTGAGGGCAACCTGGTCATCAGCTCCTCCACTGACCA
The DNA here is from genome assembly GCF_949987555.1 of Borostomias antarcticus. NCBI lineage: Eukaryota > Metazoa > Chordata > Actinopteri > Stomiiformes > Stomiidae > Borostomias > Borostomias antarcticus. The sequence continues at coordinate 55,102,537 of NC_140234.1, read as the reverse complement.
CACATTGACTGTGTGGAAAGATCTGGAAAAGAAGCCCCTCCATCAGTACAGGTCCCCCTCTGACCCCATCCACGCCTTTGACCTCTATGGTCCAGAGATAGTGGCTGGCACTGTGGCCAACAAGATAGGGGTCTACTCCATGATGGACATTTCTGCTAGCCCTGCCAGCAGCACCAAGCTCAGCGCGGAGAACTTCCGCGGTACCCTCACCAGCCTGGCCGTTCTGCCCACCAAGAGGCTCCTGCTTCTGGGCTCAGAGAATGGGGCCATCAGACTCTTAGCTTAGACTAAGCTACTACAGCATACAGCCCGCTCCAGACTTGTGCAGTGTCTTGTCCCTAAAGGCTGGTGTCTGGTGCCTGAGCCCCTCTCAGCTGCTCCCTGGTAGGATAGAGACATGATCCACTAATGAGGCCAGAGCAGAGTTCCTCTAAACCACATATTATCATGGAGGTGGGTGCACATCTACAGTAGTTGTATAAGCTTCACGCTGAAAGGATGTCACGTCTCTGATTGTAGTCAACGACCAAATTAGAAAATGAAGTGATTTCATATCACACTATAGAGGAAAGATTTTTTCAAACAACAAAAATGATCATGATGAATTTTCTTTTTTTTAAGCGTTTTGCCTATGCTTATCCTTGACTAGGTCAATGATTCTGAAGAATGGATCAGAGGAACTGCTCAGGAAGGTGGAACCAAACATGGTTCTGATGTAGTGTTTACACTCTCCAACTAGATGCATACCAACACCAAAAAAAAGAGATTGTGAGAGTCACTCCTCCGTCACTGTCTCCCTGTCTTTAGATCACGCAATGCATCAGATGCACTGATTAACTATGCAGTATTCATTGATGAAAACATTTTTAAATGTCTGTTAGCCATGTCTTTATATATATTAAACAAAATGTTCAATCACTTTAAATTGTTGATAAATCATATACAAAAAACACACAAGACCATTTCCTTTGATAGTTGTAGTGCACAATGCAACTCAATACAAACATGCATTGTATAGCATGGTGAGGAGAACAAAGTTATGATTGGTCAACTTGTCGCTGTTGTGTGCCAAGGTCAATGCCTAGCATCTGCTGCAGAATAGAGGCTGAATATTTTGACACTTCATTTCTGATACTCATTTTAGAACCTTACTTTACAAGTAATCATTAGTTTAAAGCTTTACTTGAAATCCCTGTTGCTCAAAACACCATTGATCAGTATGTGTGTGTGCGGGTGTGCGTGCGTGTGTGTGTTCTGAAAAATACAGTATATACATGTTATATGTTTTGAGATAAATCCCATTGAATGTCACTCGTGAAACATCACTTGCCCCTACAGCCTTGCATTGGATCTGTCAATGCCAAGACAGAGTTGACTTTTGTATGGTAATAAAAGTATGCCTTTTAGTAATTACAAGTCATTTGATGTAGCATGGCAAGATTTTTTAAAAGCCATAGGTTATCAAAATAAATGCTTATATCTATGATTGAATTAACTCCTGATAAATATATAATGTTGATACAAATCTGTTGCCATTGTATTTTACAGCCCAGGATTTGGAGGTATAGTCCTTAGACTTAAACCGTCTGTGTCCTGTTTCTGGGTCTACAATGACTTTGGTCTGTTTCAAGTTTTTGGTCTGCAAATGTACTCACACGGCCAAATGTTGGCAGTAGTCACCAATAAATGATGAATAGCTATTTAAACTGGGTTGTAAAATGAAGCCTTTTCCATCTATTTGAACACAACTGTTTGTATTGTAGTAGCCTACTGTACCTTAAATTGGATAGGTTGCCCACACCATAATGCCTGTTGCCAATTTTTAAATGCTGATCATCTACCTGCATAACTCACTGTTTCACATAGGTCCTGTGATTTCCCAGACTTTTATCATGTTCATGTCTTAAACAACTTTTTTTCTGAAAATTGTAAACTGGCTCATGCAGCTATAGTCAAGTCGTATTCCAATTTTCTAATGTTTTCTGTGACTTTTGTATATATATTTGAATACAGTAGCCCTATACTGTATAAGTCGAACATAACTTTGTTTTCAAGTGAGATAACACCTTGATAATCAGAACTGGTCAATAGTATGCCCATTAGAACATTTTAACGAGACTGCACAAATTGTATTTTATTTATTAACAGGTTTAATAAAATATTACCCTGAACTCGGTGTTTGATTCACCAATTTGTATGAATCGGACTGACTTGGCCTTTCCCACCCTCATTCGGCAACCATCTTTAGTCACCTAGTCTCTACTGTTGAATTCTAACGGCTTGGCTCCACTGGGTCCGTCAGCATCAACCATCAGACCTGTTTCTGCTGGGTGGTGAAATGTTGTGAAATCGAGGGCTTGGAGGAAAAGGGTGTAAGTTTTATAGAGTTTATGTAACATGTTAAAGGTCTTCATTAAATGGTAAAATAAGGTCACGGCCTATATTTTTGTTACTTTTTGAAATAAAGTCTGAAAACAAAGGCAAACCTGAAATCCATGAATAGCTTGGCGTACAAAAGGCGCGCGTATAAGCGCAGGTCAAGTTGGACACACACATGATTCCCTGCAATAACCAATAGCCTTGCTCGATTGCCAAATTTTAGATGACTGCCCTTATGAGTTGCTTGGCAAACTCCCAGTGATATCACCCCCATTGTGTGCTGCTGTCATCTGAATTTATTTATTTGCCCCTGCAGAGAAATAACACACTGTCAAACTACACGTTGCTTCATAGAGGTGTGCTGTAGATGTGTCATGCTATAGATTGACCAAACCATATCAGTCTCATTCAGCAGTCAGAATATTGGGCTTCAGTGTTTGACCCTGAGTCAGTCTGTGTTTACATTTATAAACAAGTAGTGACCTAGGCTATATGAGGCACAGATCAATGGAAGTTGAAATTTAACTGCTCACTGAACAACAGCCAGTCTTTTGCACAAGAGAATTCTGGTATCCAACATTCACTGTGGGCATCCCCCTTTTTAGACAGGATAGCAAGTTTCATTATCTAATCAAAACCAGGTAAGATTTAATATATCTTTTTATTTTCATGTGACTCATTAGCTGGGCTAAATGTCCTGGTTGTGATTTATGTGCTTAGTTTTAAATGGATTGAATGCTGAGCTAAAAGTAATGGATTCCGATTGACATCTTGTAGCCTATTATAACTCTGGAAAGCTTTTCACATTCACATTTCAAAGAGCATTGATCGTTGTGAAATCTTGCAGTTTGGTTTTCATGTTCTCCAAGAGCAACTGTACACACTTTTGATCCAGCATCTTGGTAACCTTAATTCAGCTGATTATAATTCTAAGGACTTTCTAGGACCTGGCTGATTAGTAGAATCAGGTGTGCTAAATTAGGGTTGGAGAGAAAGCCTCCAGGTGGGTAAATCTCAGGACCGGACACCTGTGGTCAATCATGTACAATCTAGACAAAAGCGCTTTTAAGTGTTAAGGCTCATCTATCACATAAGCTTACCGTTCGGATTTGATAATTAAGTGTTGTAGAGAATAGCTCCTCTAAACCAAGAGTACAGACACAGGCCCCCAGCTTCTCTGGAGCAATCAAAATTTATATTCTGTCAATTTCTCAGGTGTTTTCTATCAAAAACCTCCCAGCTCTTGCAGTCATACCGAGAGGCTCTTGCAGCCATACAGAGAGGGAAGCTGATAGGAGAGAACAGCTTACTTCTGGAGGACACATTTACACATTACGTTTAGATTGAAACTTTAGAGGTGAGTGATTTGAAATGCTTAAAATGCTAAATAAGTTCAAAAAGGTATCATCTCTGTGATTCTAATGTGGATATGCAAATTGTGTTCTTTGTAACATTGCAAAGTTAATTGGGTATTTTGTACAACTGAGTTGGCCACACATCATAGTTGATTCTGCTATGTTTCAGGCTTGCTGTTTGGACATGGACCTACATCTCCTTGCACTCCTGTTGATCTGTCTATGCAGAGAAGGACAGACTGTAAAGCGTTTACTAAGATATGGATCATGATTGTCCTGATGGATGTTTACTGTATTACTGTCATAGTGTATACAAGCCACATGCAGTCATTACAGTATGTCTTTTCTAGTCTACTTTCTATCAATCTAATCTAATCTCGTTCTCTCCAACAGCAATTGGAAGCACCTGACCTAAGTACAACTCCACCTATGGTTTTAGCTCCTACACTACAGTCTCATTGCACCAATGCAACCAGCACTAGTGAGGGCTTATCTGAGGAGGAGATGGAGGGGGATTGTCAGGAACTGGGTCGCAGTCCTAAATCCAAGAAGGTCTTAGCCAAAGCCATCCTGAAATTGGGCATGCAGGTCTTGGAGAACCTGAAGACAACACCCAAGCAGCCCAATGTAATCATTTCCCCTCTCAGCATAACCCTGGCTCTCTCCCAGCTGGCTCTGGGTATGAAGACATCCATGTTTGATTCTTTGTCTTTTCACTGTCTTTTGGTACTTCACAGTACATAACACTGAAACTTACCTCTGCTGTGAGGGGTCTGTTGATATGAGTGGAACATTGCATTTCTTTTCTTTTTTTCAGGTGCGGCAAATGAAACCAAAAAGCTTCTGATGCATCATCTCCATGAAAACATTTTGCCCTGCTATCACCAGTCTCTGCACAACCTACTGCTCCAGCTCAAAAATGATGACCTGCAAGTAGCCACTCGTATCCTCCTGCAACCAGGTTAGCGTTGTCCTCTTCAAAGAACTCTGGATTATATAGTGATTCAAGTGAATGAGAGAGCAGTGGTAAAAGTAGAATCTGTGCCTATAAGTGTGTTGATGTCTTAGGGTTTCAGGCAAAGCCAAAGTTTGTCTGGGAATCTATGAAAATTTATGACTCGGAGCCAGTGGCCTTGGAAGGTCTGAAGGAGGTCAATGAGTGGGTAGAGAAGGCCACAAACGGACACATGACAGACTTCCTAACTAGCCTACCGCCCAACCTAGTCCTTATGCTCATCAATGCTGTCCATTTCAAAGGTACAGTATGTACATGTTTGAACATGACGGTAAACATTCAATTTACAGGTTTCTCTATCCTGCATTAGTAGTCTGTTTTAAATGCTTTTCTTCGACGCATGGATAGTAATGCTAACCAGTGAACACCACCCCATGTCTCCTACAGGAGAATGGAAAAATCGCTTTGACCCCCGCTTCACCTCAAGAGGAGTCTTCTATATTGATGAAAATCACATAGTCGATGTTGACATGATGGAAGGTGCCAAACACCCATTGAGCCTGTTAATTGACAATGACCTCGATGCTCAGGTGAAATGCTTACCCACCCTCAACCCTTGTGGGAGGCCACATGACCATTGCACTTAGACTATTTTGTCCTCCTCAGTCTCCCTAATGTCATCTCTTCACTGGCTACTAACCTGAATTGATAAACTAACACTACTGTTTCATACTTCTGATGGTGCCATCCCTGCTTCTCCTGCACAGGTGGCTCGTTTTAGATTCAAGAAGCAGATGAGCCTGCTGTTGGTGTTGCCCACTTCTGGCAAGGTGAATGTGTCTGCCCTTGCAGCTAAGCTGAACATCTCTGACCTTTATGACCGCCTCTCCAAAGAGAGGGCAATGCAAGTCAAACTTCCCAAGTTCAAACTGGAGTACAGTCAAGAGCTCCAGGAGACACTAACCAGCATGGGTAAGGGGGAAAGCCATGAAAAACCTAAATGAATGCAATGCAGTTTCTGTACAGTTAGATTCACAGAATGAGTACACATGGGAGCTATGCTGGCAAAGAGAAGTTGTCTTTTGAATCAAGCTCCATCTAATCTCTTTTAACCCCCTGTGCTCAGGTCTAGGAGAGCTGTTTACTGGTCCCAACCTAGCAGGGATAGCAGAGGGATCCCTGCTGGTGTCCAGTGTGCAGCACAAGTCTAGCTTTGAGATCAATGAGGAGGGAGCCGAGGCATCAGCAGCTACGTCTGTGGGCATCTCCCGCTCCAACCCTTCTTTCAGTCTCAACCAGCCCTTCTTCTTTGCCCTCATGGATGATGAGACACAAGCACCAATCTTCCTGGGCGTCATCACCAACCCCAATCCTGAAGCTCCAGTCTTACAGTATGGAGGATATGGCAGCAAGGATGGAGGATATGGCAGCAAGGGTGGAGGATATGGCAGCAAGGATCAAGTCGAGGTCGTCTCTGAAAAAAATTCTGCCGCTCGCTCTTATGATCCTAAGTAAACTGAATCCCAATCATGAACCGCAATCAATCATGAACTGCACTGCTGTCTGATAGAATTAACCAAATTCAGGTAGTCATTCAGATAGGCTGTTATGTAGGCATATCTGAACAAGTTGGCCTTAATGATCAGCTAGGAACAAAACAAAAACAAAGGTGTCAAAAATAAATAAATAAACTGAAGCTTTTCTCTTGTTTTGTCCCCCTTCTTATAGGCTACACTAAACTTAAGCTTAGTACTGTATATTGCCCCATTTAAGTCTGTTCATTATCAGTCTTTCTGGAATATGTTTCTGAAAGAACACATTTGCTTCATATTTAATGGGAAAAAGAAATGCGGCTCATGGGTCATATTTCTCTTGCAGTGGCTTAATTTCAATTACAGATTGATTATTCTAGTCACATACTATAGATTCAAAATGTGCTAAAACAAAAATGCAGCTATCATATTTTATGTTCCCCCATTTTCTTTATCTTTATAAATATTTCTAGTATTATAGAACTCTGAATATAGGTTATAGCCAGTTCAACATGAAATACAAGCCATATTAAAATTTAACAAGTCACAAGATGGCAGCATTTCTGCAAAGCTGATCTGCTGTTAGATAAACCCCACTTTTTTCAGGAAACGACACTGCTTCGACTGAAACATCTGCCTCTTCGGCACTGTCTGATGGAATACCTGTTCTGGCTCAGTTGGTAGATGATCCTTGATGAACAGAAGCCTTTTTAGTTTTTGTCACAAGAGGTGATTGTCATACCCATCTGTCTCAGATCAAGGGTAGTTGGTATGCTGGTGAACCATCTGTAGGCTACACGTAAACGTTTATGTTCCATTCCTGAGCTGTGATATGTCATGAGATGGGACTTAATAGAACAAGACATCCTGTATTGAACAATGAACAATATATACAGAATAGAGTGTGGTTGTGTATTACAGCGTGTGCAGAGTGTGGTGTGATAGATGAGCGATGTTTTATATCTGTGTGTCGTTGAGAGATGTGGAACTATCAGAGGTTGAGTGCAAGTGGTGCAAAAGTTAAAGCGTCAATGGGGGGGTCGTGGGGGGACACGTTAATGAATCTAATGGCCGTGGGAAAGAAGCTGGTTTTGTTGTGTGTGGACCCGGTCCCGATGGGCCGCAGTCTCCTGCCAGAGGGGAGTGGTTCAAAGACACCCATGGCCGGGATGGGAGGGGTCGGCCACAATCTTTCTGGCCCGTTTTAGGGCCCTGGAGGTGTGCAGGTCCTGTAGGGATGGCAGTTTCCAACCAATCACCCTCTCAGCAGAGCGGATAATGCACTGCAGTCTGGCCTTGTCTTTATCTGTTGCGGCGGAGAACCAGATGTTGATGGAGGAGTGAGGATGGACCCGATGACTGAGGTGTAGAAGAGTCCATCCTCCATCATTGCCTTTGACCTGTTGAATTTCTTCAGCTGCCTCAGGTACACATCTTCTATGCTTTTTGAGGGAGGTCACGGGAGATGTTTTAACACTGGCAGGAGGCTTTGAAAATTACTAGGCTACTAGTTGTTACTACAAAAGGATGGTTCATCACCTACTGTACTGTAGAAAGGATAGCTTCACATACCACACCATATTGTTTGTGGTCCTGTAGTAAAATGTAATTTAGTTTTTGTGGTTGCAGTGCAGAACCAACCATCATGTCACACGTGAACAGCAACTGTGGTAAGTAAATCTGTAATTTAATAGCGGGCAAATTTATCTAATTTGTATGGTTGCAACGCTAAACTAGTAGCCTAACTTTATATTGGGTTTCATGTTCTAATGTGATCTACAAACAGGTGAATAATTGAGGCCGACAGAAAAATACTAACCATAAGTCACATTTACATTAAAGGTGTGTGTTGCTGTTTTGTAATCTCAGTGTCTTCTGACCCAGGGGCCGAGTTGTGAGGTTTGTGGCGTGGATAATGGCATAGTGGCGAGACTACGCCCCCTCGGGTCAGAGCCAGTTGATATCTGACCTCTGACAACTGATACTTGACCTCTGACAACCTGACATGTGATAACTGTTACCTGACATCTGACAACCTGACAACTCATACCTGACATCTGACAACTGATACCTGATGTCTGACAACTGGTATCTGACAACTGTTATCTGACATGATACCTGACATCTGACACCTGATACCTGACAACCGATATCTGACATCTGATACCTGACATGTGACAACCTGAAAACTCATACCAGACCTCTGACAACTGGTATCTGACAAATGTTATCTGACATCTGATACCTGACATCTGACAACTGATACCTGACAACCGATATCTGACATCTGATACCTGACATCTGATATCTGACATCTGATACCTGACATCTGTTATTTGACATCTGATATCTTGACCTCTGAGACCTGATATCTGATACCTGACATCTGACAACCTGAAAACTCATACCTGACTTCTGACAACTCATACTTGACATCTGACAACTGATACCTGACATCTGATATCTGACATCTGATACCTGACATATGTTATTTGACATCTGATATCTGATATCTGATATCTGACATTTGATACCTGACATCTGATATCTTGACAACTGATAACTGACATCTGACAACTGATATCTGACGTCTGATAGTTGACATCTGACAAGTGATACCTGACATCTGACAACTGATACCTGTCACTCTTTCAATTTTGAACCGTCGATACAACCTCAGAATACAGGCTTGGGCGGCAAAGTGGCAGAGACTCTATTATGTAGTATGTGGAGTGCAGCGATTCAACTTAATAAATTCAGTCTGGAGAGAGACTACCTGACATCTGACAACTGATACCTGACATCTGATGCCAGAAATCTGATTATACCTGTCATCTGATAGGTCTACCTGACATCTATATATGTGATATCTAGGCTATGTGACATCTGAAAAATATCTAAGTGATATCTGACATATATCTAGGTGATCTGACACACATGTGACATCTGACAATTTCTAGTTGATGTCTGACAATATCTAGGTGATGTCTGACATCTGACTCCGGAGGATGTCCTAAAATGGCCACCGTAGTAAAGGGAGGGTTGATGACTGAGTGGCAAGTCAATAAAATGACGTTTTAAACAGGATTGCCAGGTTTAATAAACATGTTTATTTGTGTGTATCACTGCTCAGTCACAGAGAAAGTAGATCTTTGGCGACATTGCCATTACAAACCAAACATTTCCCTCACCCATCTGCTGTGTATGCAGTGTCGTCAAACATCCCATATTCATTCGGTGCTATATTATCCTGCTCCAATATATGTCAAACCTGGCAACCCTGGTTATGACATTGGTGCGCTATGGCGCGAAAGGAAGTTGAGTTGGCGCCATTCATAGACAACACAACATTGGGACGTGCTAGCTAGTAACGTTACTGTGAGATCTGACAGTACCAATTTTTGTTAATCCTGAACATAAACTCAACACAAACATGACTATCGAGTTGTCAGAAGGAGCGATAGCGGTAAGTTGAGGTCGTGCATAATAGACTAACGTTAGCTAACTTAAAACCACATTGACGTTTTCCAGCTAGCTTTGTGTCGCTAGCTTGCTAGAAGCTGCCAGACAGGGACCCTTTGTTTAACTCGGCGCCAGCAAACAACTTCATTTGAATCCTTATTTATTTTTCGTTTACTCCCCACCCAAGATATTAAGCTGCCAAGTCGTTAGCAATTTGATTTTGCTAACTAGCTTTTGTTGTCTAGGGTATAATGTCCATGGTCATGATGTGCCTGGGGAGACGCTAGCTTGAATGCTAGCTCTCCCCGAGGAGAGCCTGGTAACGCGAGGCTAAGCTAGCTCACATTAGCTAGGAAGGATGCATCTAAATAGGACATTGTACGTTTGACGCCTCGTTCTCTTCCAACAGGCTCTAACCAAAGGTAGTAGTGAAATAAACAACCCCGTGCTTCAATTAGTGGTGAGTATTATTGTATTGCTGTAGTAGCTAGATGGTTTCTTCCTTAGCAATAACGGTAGTTATGGTGCGTTCGTTTGTGGTCGGAGGTGGCAAGTCGCAAAATACCTACCTCCGACCTGTGTGCATTCGAGCTATAGCGAATGATACGATGATGATATGATATGATATTGACACCAGCCGGCAACTGGAGGCTGAGACACATATCTGAATTTGCGACGAGGAAGTGCGAGTTCATGCAGCGTTTTATTTAATCATTCCTAGTAGCAAGTCGCAATTTGCCACCTCCCAGTTATAAACGAACGCACCATTACAGTTCCGAAGATTGACAATGTTGTGTTTGACGCAGTAACGTTAATAGCAAAGCCAAGCTGAGATAAATTGCCTAATGGCTTAATAGCTAAACTCTGAAATCAAGTGATTATGGGATGCCACATTAGAAAGGTTCACAATTCCATTCACCATCATACACTGTGATTAACGTTACATTATTTTGTGGTGTACTAATTTATCCTCTTTCAGAACATCCGGAAGATTGATGGAGGAAATGGAACTGCCCGGTTCCGTCTGATGATGAGTGATGGACTGCACACAATGTCTTGTGAGTAGGAGTATGGATGTTGTCCACAGGATAAAAGCAGCTACTACCTAACTGTGATATGATTGCATAGTGATAGGTGTGATATACATTACTTGTCAACATGTTAAGAACAACTTAAACTATATAGTCTTATTATATTTAGACCATAATATGCATTTTGTAGCTAATTGTTCGCCCTTACGGGTCCAATTATCTCAGTGATCACTACAATGAGGAGTGAGACAAAAGGATATTCAGTTCTGATGGAGGTGCTTGCTGTTGAATAATTGCTCCCCGTTGTTAGTCTCCTCAAAGTCGGTATCATCCAGCTGTTACCTTTAGAGGGATGCTTCAAAGAGAACAAGACCAATTAAAAATATTTGTGGACTTCCCTTATGGTCTCCTCAACCAGAAAATATCAGAGTATATAGTTGGTCTAAGCAACAGGGGGGCTTTGGAGTGTGTAGATGATGCAGCCGCTGAGGAAGGCAGAACCAGAACATCTGGCAGCATTAAAGCAATCATCTTTTGAAGTTTGAATAAAAAGATGAATATTTATCCAGTGTGTGGGTCGTATTGAACTATATTGGACTTTGGCCAGTAGGCCAGCTTTTGTACTATTTTCCAAATGGCCTGGGGCAGACCAGTAGGAGGTAGTCACGATTCAGTAAAAGGAATATATAGTTGGAAATCATCAAAGGGGGGGGGGTCATTCTTTCTTTTTAATTTGTCTGGATTTAAGAAATGTCGTGACATGCAAGTTCATGAATAAGCAATGCCTTTTTCTCAGCTCCATGTTTAGGATTGCTCCGTTTCTCACATCTCTTGCATCTCTCCTGTCATTCCTTTGCCTCCCTGCAGCCTTCATGCTCTCCACCCAGCTCAACCCCATGGCTGAAGACAATCGCCTGGCACCCAACTGTGTCTGTGTTCTGAAAAAGAATGTGACCAACGTCCTCAAGGATGGACGGTATACTGCCTCTGTCCACACACACACCCACCCACACACACATACCCACACACACACATACCCACACAAACACACATGTATATTTGAGTTACATAACATATGCATATTGTGCTATCTAATATCTAATGCCTATGGGGCCCTGTTGTGTACTGTTGTGGTGGTGGTTTGTCCAGGCGTGTGGTGGTCATTCTGGACATGGAGGTGGTGATGCCTGCTGAAGAAGTCGGTGGGAAGATCGGAGAACCAACTGCCTATTTGGAAGGTCAGGCTTTGAGACACTGCAAATGAGTTGCACATGTTACCAAGGCTCCGAACCGGTTCAAGGAACGGAAACGAAAACCGAAAACGAACGGTATTTTACGAGGAACAGAAACGGGAACGAAAACGAAATGGTCTTTAAATGTTCCAGAACAGAAACGTTAATTTGAAATCTTTAAAACCGGTTAATAACGTTATTTTTTCGTTCTTTGTAGTAGGCCTATATAACTTTAAAATTATTTAAAAAAAGAAGAAAGCTGAGCCTTTTATGGCCGAATAGGCTAAATTAAATTTATTAAATTTGTAGCCTACATCTTGTCCTGTTTTTGTAATGTGGCCTAGGCCCCTAAATCTGTTATTTCACAGTCAGGATCTTAAATGCTTGCTTAGCGAAATGAAGAGATTTAGATATTACAACAAAACACCATAGCCTTATATGGACCTGCGTGTCTGCAATAAAGTTCCTTTATCTTTATAACCAACATTCAGCGGAAGCCAATTTTCACTCGTTGCGCATCTCGCTCCAAGTATGGTTTGGCTATTTAAAACACGGAGTACAGTTGCTTGGATGTATACTAGTATGCATAAACCTATGTTTTGCGAATTTAATGGTCTGCCTCCTTCAGAGTTCTACTCGGCAATTAGGCTGTGAAAGCGAGCGCGCCTCTTAAAATCTAGTCGTAGCCTATTGTTGCACAGATTTCCGTCACGTCTTGACTTTCACAAACCAAATGATTAGGCTACATTAATTAATATGAGCACACTTTAGTGACAATGTGCCGTGCAACCCTGATCATTGAATAGCATAAGTTAAATGACTATAATATTAAAGACCGCGGATGCCAGACGATAGGCTACTGTACGTATTAGGTGTATAGGCGCCAAATCCGGAGCTCCCATACAAAAGGAACGCAGCATAAACAATAGGGATTGCGCAGATGAATGAATGAGGTGACTAATTATTTATAAATAACATAAAACGAAATAAAAACAAACAATAGGCCTACAGGCGCAGAATAAAATAGCTTGCAGCAACAGTACAAGAAAATATTTTTAAAAGGATGATGAGCTATGATGATGACTTAAGATAGACCTGTGCATAGTTTACGGTGTGGATTAAGGGCATACGGGAATAGGACTAATGTTGCGTATTTCTTGTAAAATAATCAACAAGGCTACACTACAGCACACATCACCAAGGCTAATATTGTTGGCAATAAGGCCACCACAACCCTAGACTTGTTGATTAGGTTATAGCCTACCTTACAAGAAATACTGTAGGCCTATAGAGTCTTAATAGGCTAACACCCCCGGAACGGTGAACGGAACGTTATTTTTCGTTCTTAACCGGTTTAGGAACGCTATGTTGGTGGCGGAACACGAGAACGGAAACGTTAAATATGCTGGTTCTGCTCGGAGCGAACCGATTGAAAAATAATTTCGTTTTTAAGCCCTGCATGTTACACTAGGAAATCCAATCTCCATCATCACAGGGTTACTCATTTATGGTGTAGTTATTCAGTGGTAAAGCAAACAGATTTAGGGCTTAGAGGTTTAGATGTTCATAAGGCATAGTTCGTCCTTGTAAGTGGGGTTTTTGCATTCATTTGAAATCCGTATGATTGCATTACTGTGGAGTCTAGACTGCTGACCAGCCTGTACATTTATTATTATTATAAATATATATTTTTAATTTTTTATATAGGTCAAGGTAAAGGCGCCCAGTCATCCACCACCTCATCACGCCCTCTGCAGCCCCAGAATGGAAATGATGGTGAATATACTAACCCCTTTCCTCATGATCTGCTTTTAAATAGCCAGTAATGGCAGCCTGATGAAACAGGGCCTGAACACGTTGATGCTCTTGTCCAAATGGTATAGGCCATCCATCCGGACTGAACCATAACTGTATCCAGACTCTGACCAAATTATACTTTTCATAATATTATTTCGGAGACATCGCCGAGATGCAATGAGTCAAAATTCTCTGCTTTCTCCTCTGCAAGCAGCACTTCGAATGGTCTCTGCTTTGAGAGGTTGGCGTTGGCAGTGTTGCCAGATTGGGAGGTTTTCCGTCAATGTGGGCTACCTTTGATGACATTGGGCGGTTGGGAAATTGTCAATCCGATCTGGCAACACTGGGGTCATGTGAGTTGACAGCGCAGGAGCTAGCCTGATGCAAGTTTTAGCCTCAGTTATTTCTATTGTAGCTAAAATGGCATGTTGTTCACAGGTGGCCAAAAGAAAAGTTGGCAGTGAAAATAGGCAATTCAAAGATGAATGGATCGGAAAATATGCCTTCATCCTCCCACCAACGAGCACCAAACCATATGCCAATAAATTGTAGCTCTTGTGAAGTGGCATTTGAAATGCCACTATGAAACAAAAGTCATTTTGAAGCGACCTTTCCTCAGAATTCAGAGCTAAGAACCAGAAAAACCAATGGGATGAAATCGGACAGGAGGAGAGGAAACAGGAGAGGATAGGAGGAGATAGGACTTGAAATGGTCTGATGCACCTTTGTCCGTCCGTACGGCCGTCCGTCCTTCCGTCCAATGTTTGTTAATGCAATATCTCGGGAACGCATTGACGTAATTTCTTCCTCTTTGGTAGAAATGTTCATTAGCACTCAAGGATGAACTTCTTAGATCGTGGGGGTCAAAGTTCAAGGTCACTGTGACCTCACAAAATGTTTTTGGCCTGATGAACACAATTTCTCAAGAAAGGCTTAACGGAATTTGTTCATATTTGGGTAAAATGTCCAGTTGGACTCAAGGATTAACTGATTACATTGTGGGGGTCAAAGGTCACTGGCCTCACAAAAGGTGTGTTTGGCCTGCTGGTCACAATATCTCAAGAACAGCTTGACAGAATTTGTACATATTTGGCCAAAATGTCCAGTTGGACATTAGATTAATTGGATTAGATTTTTGTATTCAAAGGTCAAGGTCCCAATGACATCACAAAAGACACTTTTTAAAGCTAATGCTAGCTAGCTAACACTAATGCTAACGCTAGCTAGCTCATGCTAATTCTAACACTAATGCTAGCATTATAGTTAGCATTAGCTAGCTAGCATTAGGGCTAGGTTAGCAGTTAGTTAGGGTTAGGGTTAGTTAGGTTAACTGCAACTTGCATTGTTGGGCGGAGGCATTTAGCCGCTACGCGTTTTTTCTAGTTTTCTTATGGGGGGGGGGGGGGGGGGTTGATGGAGAAATGGTGATTTGTATTATAATTGTTTTCTTAAAAAAACAACCTTTTAATTCTAGAGGAAAACAGTTGTGGACCTTTAGGATTTGTATTTGAATACATACCCCTGGTATAGGCAAATGCTATTGCCTATAGCAAATGTTACACTGGTCAAATTTTGGTGAATGTGTGCCACAGTATAAAAACACACTAGTGGCCTGATTTAATAAGATCCCAAATAAAGAGTACTAAACTGAGTGTTCATTCTAACAGATTGCACGTCTCGTTGGTGTACATCTTGCGGGTGATCAACTAAGACTAATTGTGTGAACGACAACAGGTGCAAACATGGTGGAGAAAGCTGTATTTAAATTAGGGCTTTGTTTCCATAGTTTCCGCCATGGAGGATTTGGGCTGCAGGTGCAAAAGCAGTTTGAAGCAGTGGAATAAGAGGTGTTAGTGGAAGAGGCAAATTAACATTTTGATGAGTTACAGCAAAGAAATCTAAATATTACAAAAAAAACACTATGCAACATCTGCAAGAAAGTCAATGATGTTAGTAAAACAAGAAGAACAACCAATGAAATTAAGAGAAGGAAATGTATAAGGCGAAGAACAAAAGAAAAATTGGCTTATAATAAAACCTTGTCAAACAAAACAGAGGGTCAGGGTCCGGTGGAAGAAATTCCTCTAAGCAGTATTGAGCACCAGGTGCAGCTTATTTTCTGCCATGAGTAGGTGACTGGAATACCCGGGTATAAATCCCTCCAACCAATTGCAGAACAAGGTAGGCGCACAATAAGATAAACACTTTTTTCCCCCCGAAAATATGTAATTTATTTACCAAATCAGACATGAATGTGCCTTCTGTGGCAAACGTTTCTGTTGAATACAGCCTTGGGTTGTTGCCACACACGGGACCTGTCATTCTCCATTTCCATGGCATCATGCTCCAATCCATGGCTTTTGGCAATGTTGTGCAACATACAGCAGACATCTACAATCTGGGCCACTTTCTCTGGGCTGTGTAGTAGTGCTCCTCCACTGCGGACCAAACGGCAGAACCGGCTTTTCAGTAGCCTATGCCAAAGGTGCGCTCCACGATATTTCTAGTGCGATTATGGGCCACGTTGTACCTGTTCCCTTTAGGAGTGGTGGGGTTAAGTACTGGAGGAAGGGGTGTAGAGAGTATGCGCTATCACTTTACAAACATACTATAAACGAGAGTATATATAATTTACCTGCAGTGCTCCAGCACAGTCTCCAACTTCTTCAGTTTATCCAACTCAGCTGCTGTTGGCATGGTGATGTTTGCAGCTGGCTCCCCGCCCAGCCCCGCCACTGTCTACTCCGGACCAATCTGCAACCTGACAATAGTTCAATATTAATAGTCAAATTTAACTTATTTTCTACTTGTATGTAAATTCTGTCATTCTGTTTCATGTCGGTGCCAAAATAATTTCAGTTACATTGTTTACACGATACATTATTCTCTGTGGGAATTCAATTCAAGCAGGGAGCAGCATCTCAAGGCAAGTTTATATAGCACATTTCAGCGACAACGCAATTCAAAGTGCTATACATGAGACATTAAAAGCATCAAGACAAAGTGCAACACACAAAACGTCATATAAAATGAAATGCAAAAAAGAACATTTAAAACAAAATGCAGGAAAAATATAATACAGGAATAAAAGTTACAGTGCAGTGTATGAATGAATAATTATTTGATTTAATAAAAAGCAGTGGCAAAAAGAAAAGTCTTCAGTCTTGATGTAAAAGAACTTAGAGTTGCAGCAGACCTGCAGTTTTCTGGAAGTTTGTTCCAGATATGTGGAGCATAAAAACTGAACGCTGCTTCTCCATGTTTTGTTTTAACTCTGGGGACAGAAAGCAGGCCTGTGCCAGACGACCTGAGAGGCCTGGATGGTTCATAACGTAGCAGCAGATCAGAAATATATTTTGGCCCTAAACCATTCAGTGCTTTATAAACCAACAGCAGTATTTTAAAGTCAATTATTTGACAGAAAGGAAGCCAGTGTAAAGACCTCAGAACTGGAGTGATGTGATCCACTTTCTTAGTCATAGTGAGGACTCGAGCAGCAGCGTTCTGAATCAGCTGCAGCTGTCTGATCGAATTTTTAGAGAGACCTGTAAACACACTGTTACTGTAGTCGAGTCTTCTGAAGATAAACGCATGGACACGTTTTTCCAGATCCTGCTGAGACATAAATCCTTTAATCCTTGATATATTCTTCAGGTGATAGTAGGCTGACTTTGTAATTGTCTTAATGTGACTGTTAAAATTCAGGTCTGAGTCCATGACTACACCAAGATTTCTGGCTTCGTTTGTGTTTTTTGGCATTACTGATTGGAGCTTAGTGCTGACTTTTAATCGTTGTTCTTTGGCTCCAAAGACAATTACTTCAGTTTTATTTTTGTTTAGTTGAAGAAAGTTCTGGCACATCCAATCATTGATTTGTTCAATGCACTTACTCAACGCTTGTATGGGATTATAGTCCCCTGTTGATATGGTGATATACATTTGTGTGTCGTCTGCATAGCTATGGTAGCATATTTTGTTGTTTTCCATAATTTGAGCTAGTGGAAGCATGTAAATGTTGAACAGAAGAGGCCCCAGAATGGAGCCTTTTGGAATTCCACAGGTCATTTTTGTCCGCTCAGATTTGTAATTGCCTATAGACACAAATTAGTCCCTGTCCTTCAAGTAGGATTCAAACCAATCTAGCACTGTGCCAGAAATTCCCAGCCTGTTTTCCAGTTGGCCTAGTAATATGTTGTCAACCGTGTCGAATTCAGCGCTGAGATTCAGTAATACTAAGACTGAAATTCTGCCATTGTCTTTAAATGGATGTCATTGAAGACCTTAACGAGCAGTCTCGGTGCTGTGGTGTAGTCGAAATCCTGACTGGAAGACATCAAAACAATTATTTGGTGCCAGGAAGTTGTTCAGCTGTTGATAAACTGCTTTTTCAATGATTCAACATTAAAACGGAAGGTTTGATATGGCATATAATTGTTCATTTATGAGATAGATTATTATTATTACTAGATTATTCTTTTTTTGCGTGTCTGTAAGCCAGCGCACAAATGATGGCAAATGTCCGGTTGTCACTCCCTCCCTCCCTCCCTGACTTCCTCCATCGTGTTGTTGACCTGCAGTTCTATGCTGCTACCACAAGAGGCAGTGGTCCCAGAACCTGCAGTTCTATGTTGCTACCACAAGAGGCAGATAGACTGCATTTACCGTTTTCGGCCACAGGAGGGCAGCAACAGGCTTAGAGAGACTGTGTTCCTTGTTCAGTTTCAGCAATTCAATGAGTATTTGAGTTAGGCTATTTAGTTTATTATAGTATAGAGTAGGGCTGTCAATCGATTAAAATATTTAATCGCGATTCATCGCATAATTGCCATAGTTAACTCGCGATTAATCGCACATCGCAAATTAATCACACATTTTTTATTTTCTGTTCTAAATGTACCTTAAAGCAATATTTTTCACCTTTTTAATACTCTTTACATGGGAGTGGACAAATATGCTTTCTTCATGCAAATGCATTTTTATTATTATTGAAACAATATGCTGAAAGCATAATATGACAAATCCCAGCATGACACAACAAATGGGCATGCTGACCTGAATGTAACAACTTTACACTTATAAAAGATCCTTCCCTGAATTCTGGGGGAAAACAAAGGCTCACAAAAAAATCCCCTTCTAAGCAGGATCAAAACAGGGTCATACAAAAAATAAATTTAAAACAATAAATAAAGTGCGTGTAAAGTGTAACGGTGCACATGTAATACAGAACTTGTAATACAGCCCATGTAATACAGAAACGTCCTGATTACTTCTGTTTCTTTGCACTGAGCCAGTTGCTCAAACAGACAAGCTTGTTTACATTTTCGGACGACAGTGCACCCTGATGGAACGCCACACCTCAGCCCTGTCAGCTCTGCTCAGACACTTGAGGTCCTTAAACCTGGGGTCCAGTGCTGTCGCAACCCTCAGCCATGTCATGTTGTTTTTTTCCTTGCTGTGAAGGTTTCCTTGAACTTCATTTAAGCTTGGTCATTCTCAGAGACCTCCATCACTCGCAATAGATGACACAATGCTGGCAGCACCACTGAGCAAGAAACAAACTTCTCTCCTCCCAGAAGTTCAGTTATCTACCTGCAATAATGGAGAAAAAGCCTTCAGTCAGGAACTAGTTACATTCACTCACCCAAGAGGGAGTTCTATCTCTACACACGCGTGTGTGCGCACGTGCACACACACGCACACCAACACTCCACTACATCTTGTCTCCCTCTCTCACACACACTCAATCTCTCTCTCTCTCACACACACACACACTCACACTCTCTCAGACAGACACACACACTTCACCACGTCTGACACACCTACTTTGATTGAGAAACAAACATACTATAAACGAGAGTATCAATAATTTACCTGCAGTGCTCCAGCACAGTCTCCAACTTCTTCAGTTTATCCAACTCAGCTGCTGTTGGCATGGTGATGTTGGTTGCACGTAGGGCCAGAGCATCTCTGTTCCATCTAGTTGGCACTTCCTGTGTGAGTGACTCTTCTGAAGATGTGCTACCTGCTGCTGTTCGAGCTCCGCTGCGTTTGATGGGTTATGCTTGAAATGCACCACTACCTTTCTGCATTTTGACAATGCACTGTCAAACGGGCTGTTGTGTAGAGACACTGTGATGGCTCGTTGGACGCTGTGAATATGCTCGAACGGGAGCTGCCTGGCTGCTGCAATCATTGCACGCGCTATCAGTGGTCAGTGTGCTAACTTTACGTTCGATGTTCCACTGTCTGGCTACTTGCATAAAGTGCACGGCGCAAGCGGTAGCGAAGTGCTTCTCCTCGGTCTTCATAACAGTCAAAGCATGTGACTGAAGTTCCCACTGTGGGTCAAAATAATGGGCTGTGACCCCGAGGTAGTTATGATTACTGAGGGAAGTCCAGTAGTCTCCGGTGAGTGCAACCTTGTTTGTCTGCCTCATCGCCTCCTCCACTTTAGCGTTCTCCTCTTCAGCCAAGCTGTGTATCTTGCTTACAGTGGTGGCTCTCGAAGGCAACTCATACGTACAGTCGTTGGATGCGATCCGAATTACTTCAAGCAGACCCTCATACTCCACAATGTTAATCGGCCTGCATGAGGTAGCCACCCATTTAGCTATCGCTGTTGAAAGTTTCACGCTTGTAGAGTTGTCGATGCGTCGCCGTTGCAAACTATCCAGTGTGGCCTGCCTTTGGCGGGGGGGTGGAGGGCTCTGTGCATCAGCTGTATGCTTACGCTATTAACGCGTTAACTTTGACAGCCCTAGTATAGACCCAATATGTCTTGCACCACGCCACTGTCCACGCCACAGACCCCACCAGTCAGCCCCTGAGAGCACTAGAGAAACACGGTCTTCACCGGTGGGGTAGGTGGGTTGCCCAGAGAGGGCTCCACTGCCCCTGACCCAATATGATGCGAGGGGGTGGAGTCTCGCCACCACGCCACAGACCCCACAACTCAGCCCTTGAGTGGGCTAGAGACACAGTGTCTTCACTGTTGGGGGCAGGTGGGTGGCCCGGAGAGATATACACTGTCCACGAACAGCTCTGACCAGAGGGGGCGGAGTCTCGCCATCACGCCACTATCCACGCCACGGATCCCACAACTCGGCCCCTGAATGGGCTAGAGACACTTGTCTTGTTGGGGGCAGGTGGGTAGCCCAGAGAGGGGTCCACAGCCCCCAACCCAATATGACGTGAGGGGGCCGAGTCTTGGCACCACGCCACAGACCCCACGGCCAGTGGGCCTAGGATATAGAAAATAAACTACCGGTGGAATGGTGGTGGAGCATCCATCGGGGACCCGCTGTAGGTCTGCTAGCCTTGTTATATTCTGCCGGAGGTCCGCCAACTCGTCCATCGGGGGCCCGCTGTAGGTCCGCTAGCCTTGTTATCTGGGTTTATCCCTTACCTTTGTCCAGAAACAGAAGTTGAACCAATTGCAGCAAAATAGCTAACGTTACAGGAATCATCAATGTAACTGCTTTAGCCACTGACCGCTACCATTAATGTTATGGAAGCTGCTGCTAGTTGTTGTGAGCTCATGAGCTAACTGGCTATCTCGCTCTTATTGTGCTGGATTAGCATTGGAAGAATTTGAACTGATGTGTCCAGGCGACAAGACCTGGCGACAGGACCTTAATTTATCAGACATTATTTCATGTCATTTCAATTCAAAGCTATTTCAGTGGCATGACTAGCTTCCGTCCTACCAGTCCTGAACAGAAACAAGCCAGCCACGCACATAAGCCAGGCTGGACCTGGCCTGGTTTAAGAGTGGCTTGACGACTGCAGTTTTTCAGGGTTTGTGGGAACACACCTGAAAGAAGAGAGATGTTAACAATTTGTAGTAAATCAGAGGCCATCGAGTTGGATGTTAGTTACATTTTGGAAAAAGCCTGTATGTAGAATATCAAGGCAACAGGAGGATTGATTTAAAGTGGACACTGGGACAACACACATCCTGTACCTGATATGAAGGCATTGACTGCTTGTCTAATGTTCTGACTTTTGTCTGAAGAATGAGGCAAATTCATTGCAGGCCCTTGTGGATAGAAGTTCAGAGGCTACTGACTTAGCCTATCGACACTGGCAAACAAAGCATGTGCATTATTATTGTTTTTGGTAATGTCAGAAAAGAAGGACTGCCGTGCATTTCTCAGCTCCAAATTATAAATGCGACCATACAATGACCATGGAGATATGTTTTACATGGAGATATGTTATCTCAGCTAAATGGTCCCTATTTGGCTGTGCAGTGGGTGCAATGGGTTGTTTGCCGCGGTCTCATCTAGTTCTGCGTCTAGTTGCCTACAACCCTGCAATGCCCCCTCGGTGATATCTTAATTGTCAACCATTGTGCAGTGCTATTTTGTTCAGAACTGCCACAGAACACAATGGTAACATCTTGCTATTTCACTTGTGCAAAGTGTCGAAGTCAGTGGGGATGCATCTATTATAACAGTGGAATAATTGAATGACTCTGTGAAGGTGTGCCTTTTTTAAGCCAATCAGGTGAGCCACTTAAAAACGCCATAGTGTGTGGGTCCCGGGTCTTGTAAGATTGCTTGTGTGGATATTTAACAAACAAACAAAATATAAATATACAATATATCCTGGGTTTACATTCAAGGCTTGGATTTCCTTTAAAAAGTCACAAGATGGCAGCATTTCTGCAAAGTTGACCTACTGTTGGATAAACCTCACTTTTTTTTCAGGAAATGACCCTGCTTCTTTTGACAAACATCTGCGTCTTGGGCACACGCTGTCTGGTGGAATACCAGTTCTGTCTCAGTTGGTAAACGATCCTTGATGAACAGAAGCCTTTTTAATTTCTGTTGCACAAGAGGTGATTGTCATACCCATCTGTCTCAGAGCTGGTACGCTGGTGAACCATCTGTACACGTAGATGTTTATGTTCCATTTCCGAGCTGTGATATGTCATCATGAGATGGGACTTAAAAGAACAATATACAATATCCTGGACAATATATCCTGGGTTTACATCAGTGGCGAACAGTGCCATAAATTATAATTGTGCCAATTATTATAATTGTGCCACTGTCCTGTAAGAATGGGTGTTCTCATCACTCACCTCACCTGCTCTACCTGCACTCTCCTGCTCTGTCTCATTCGATGGGATTATCATGATTATCAAACGGTCATGATCTTTCCATTTTTGCTTGCACATAACACTCAGCATGCAGGGCTTGACGTTAAGCTTTTTTAGGTACTTGTCTTTAGGACAAATTAACTTATCTTTTACTTGTTTGAGAGCTCAAGTTACTTGTCCAAATATGTTTTTGAAAAAGCAGTAGGCCTACAGTATATGTTAGTGCAAATAACAAATTTGACTACTATTGATTTGATGTTAATGATATATCCTTCAAAAGTCTACATTCATGTAGGCTAATTAGGTGGGCTAGCTTGCAGAATGGAGATTGCGTGGTCCGTAGTAGTACTAGCAGTAGCTGGTACATACAGGTGCAGCAGCTAGCCCACCTCACATTTTCTCCAGGAAATGTACTTTCTAGTTGTTTGAAAATAATTTCATACTTGATGCTGGTACTGATTTGCAGTAAGGGATTATTTCCCCACCAATCTCATGAAGTAAAAAAAAAAAAGCAAAATAATTCGAGATTTGTCTCTATCATGTGAGGAGGGATGTGCACAACTCATATTTTTCTTGGTTGATTGGGTGGTATGAACGATTAATATTTTTTTGCCGACATAAAGATTTGCCAACATTTTAAAACAAGTGTTTATTTGAATGAAAAAAAGACAACTCCACTGATTTGTAATGTAATCTAGCCCTCATTCCAACCAAGTGCTACAGAACTATTGATGCGCGACTTTATTTTTTTTAATTTTTTTTTGAACAACCACAATTTAAAAATCAACCATCATGAACTAGACAATCGACTTTGACCATCGTGAATGAGTAATCAATCTGATTACTTGGACCCACCCCCAATGAGAAGCTCAACTTTCACTACATTCACCCCAGCGACAGTGCAGGGCGAAAGGTAATGTTTTCGGTAGCTTTTATTCATTCGTTCGCTCATTCATTTGTTAGCAGAAACTACCATGCTGATTTTCACGAAACTCAGTGGAGAAACTCAGTAGCATGGGCAAACTTAGAACCCATGGGCTAACTTGGAGTGGATCCCAATCACGGGGCGGATCCACAAATTAAAACAAAGCTTTGAGCCTAGACAGCTCCCTGCGTGGGGGGTGCTAGAGACACGGGGTTTGGACTGGGTTGTGTGGGGGGAGTGCCTGGAGTGCACCGAACCACCCCCCGCCAGCCGACCACTCACCTCCATTCATTTTTTGGACTTTGGCTCAGGAGTGAAAAATTCATTGTCAAACGTCATTGCCCATTCATTGTCAATGGGGGGGGGAGGGGATTCAAATGGCCATATCTCAACGTGGGAAGGTCACAGATGCACAGGGTTTGGACTGGAATAAAGCTCTCGACCTAACAAATGTAGCAGTGCTACATGTCCTGCTCACACGCACATGCGTGTGCACAGAGCTACAAAATGCATTAATGGGCGGAGGTCTGTGCAGTCTGAGCACCATTTCTAGTTACTATCATTATGAATGGTCTATGGTCTTCCAATGGTCTATGGTCTTCCAATTTCAACTTTTGTTTTTCAAATGAGGGGATATCTGATGATAACTCAGAATCGCTCTGTGATGGCCAGTTGATTTGCACACAGCTGAAGTATGTCGCACAAAATTGTAAACATGGCATTTGCGACAAACCTCACTTGGTCTTTAACAGCGTACATTTTGTTCAGCGATTCAAATTAACGAGTGGCTTGGCTGGAGCTGTAGTAAAGCAATCAGCTGGGGACGGCTGTCGAGTTGTGGCGACATCATTACCATTTTCTACAAAGACTCCACTTGTAGCTATAATTTAACTAAGAAAATATTCCACTCCTTTACAAGTATAGGAAAAGCTTTTAGTTAGAGTAGGTGCTTGTTGAAATATCAGTCACCTCCCTGAAGTAAACGCGCAGACTTTGAGTGCTCCTGTGTCTTTGAAGTGCCCAGATAAAAAGCCTTTCCTGCTGTTAGTTACGTGCGTGTGTGTGTTTGTGTGTGTTTGTGTGTGTGTGTGTGTGTGAGAGAGAGAGAGTGTGAAACAATAGTCTGACTCACCTAATGTAGGTTTTGGAGATAAGCCTTTTACGAGGCGGGAGAATCTCCCTGCCCTGATCAGATTCAATCCAGACTCCTCCCCTTCTGCTATCTCCATTTTACTGTATTCAAAATTCCCTTCCCTATGTGAAACAACAACCTCTGAGCTTGGAACCTACACACTAAAGGTTTTGACAAAGATTTGGCGGCCTGCTTGCTTCTTTCGGTAAATGATTGTAAAGATAGACAAAGAATATGTTTACAACGTTTGCTCCCCCCAAGATGACTGATTGGTTTAAAGACATACTATATACAGCGTTGTCCCCCTATCTCCGAATGGTAATGAGTGCAGCCAGACCTTTCTCCAGTGCTGGCATAGAGATAGGTCTGGCTCTGCGAGACAAGTGAAGCAATAACGCTACTCAGACTATGTTTTATACAACACATTACAATAGAGGACATGCTTCTTTCTTCTCTCTCTGTAGTGGTGTTGACATGGATGTATTATTTTGGATGCTTGGTGATTCTCCAAGAGCTAGGTTCTAATGGTAATGGTCCTGGCTGTTTTTTTGACAGCAGTGCAAACAATAATACCACTTTGAAACGCTTAAGGGGGAAAATGTGGGAAAGTTGAAAAATTGTATTTAACCGCTGAACGAGGATCGCAGATTAACATCACAATGTTTGGTATGGTAGCACAATTAGATGACGAAGCACAAAAAAAAGAAGAAATTGTCACTAGAGGAAGTAGCCTTGAGAAGAATAGATTAGTCAGCCATGACCGTTTGAGCACAGGTGACTCGGCATCATCTAAAGGGCTGTGTCCACAGGGCTGTGTCCAATTCAAAATCAATGGCAAGTGGGTGCTGGAGGCGGAGTGACCCATCTTCCCGTTGGCGTGGTAACTAGTTAGTAAGCTAGTTCAAGTTTGCAAAATAAGCGTCCTTGTCGTGCGAGAGCGATGTTGGACATGATGATGATGCTTAAATCATTGTGAAAGTGTTGGTGATTTATAGGTAAAATGTACCAGAAAGGGTGCTCAGAGAGCACAGCCCTCTGCCCATGAATGCATTTTGTTAACCTAGTTGAAATGGTTAAACTCATTCCTCAGTATAAATATCGCCCACTTGCTCCATCGTAGAGTAAGCTTTTCGGTGACTTAACTGGAAGTGGTGTTCATGACAGGTGGTCATGTGTGAATGCAAATCAGAGGACCTGGGTATGATGCCAATGTGGGCCGGTTGCAGGAATAAGTGATGCACTGACACCTGTTAGATCAGCATGTGCAGTTGTTGAATGTGTAAGTGGATAAAATAATCAGACAGTGATTGATGGAAGGAAAGCAGCAAGGTCTTTCTCCCTCTGTCTTTCTCCCTAGGGTATCAGAGTGCCTTTACTGTATTAGCGGTGAGGTACAATAAAGGCTCAATAATAGATATATCTTGACACATTTATCAAACTATGAACATAATTTACAAACTACTAAAAAACACAACACTGTCACTATAACATATAAGAATATGAAACATGATTAAATAAAAATAGAATAATATTCTGCATCTAATCTACAAGACAATCACCAATTCCTCTGCATCAATAATACACTACACTTACTACTACCATACATTAATACAATGTAATCAGTTACGTCATGGCACAAAAGACGAGGGAAATGAAGCCAACCAAACATAGCAAAGCACATAAACATGGGGGAGACAAGGCGTGGCCTAGCGCTGTGAAACCCTTTATGGTCCTCCAAGCCCTGTCATAGAGCAGGTACTCACCCCTCTAATCTGCTGTCTGGGGATAGTGGATGGTTCGCGCAACCTCACCAGCTCTATTATTATTGTTCGTGTGTGTGTGCTGCTGGATCTGAGGGCTTAATTATCAGAAATGCAGGGGTTGGCAAAGTGCAAGGACTTAAGTGGACACTTTGAACTCTAATCCGCCAGTGTGAGGCGCACACAAATCGAATGTGTAGAGGTTGTCCAAACACAAGCTCAAAGTCGGGCCATTTCACACTCCTACCTTGAGTCTGAAGAACGTGACTCATCGTCTGCTGTAATGCAGACACACACATCTCAATATCTTCTTCCTTTTCTGATTTTCAATCAGTTTTTTTTTGCCATGCGTTTGGGATGAGGCCTAGTCCCTTGAAGCCGGAATAATTGTGGCTCAGCTCCATTACAGGCATTGCATTACGTAGACGTGAGCATTGCGTTATTGTGACGCTCTACCTTTTACAGAGAGCGTGTTGTTTTGAGAGTGGATAGAAGCAGAGGGGAGGAGTGTCTGTGGTACTCCTGTTGTACCATATATTTATGAATAATGCATTCAGCACAATGGCTTGGACGCCATTTTTAGCAAGCACTTAAGTGTTGCTATTGGTTGTACTAAAACTAAATTACAGAAGTCGTCTTTTTTAATTGTAGCTTATTCTGGGGTTTCCCTTTCATGCATCTTGTATCTTAAGTCTGGATCTTTTGACTGTTCATTTATTTGTCTCTTAATGTGTGAATAAAATACTTTGAATTTAATTGAATCATACCCTGTGTGGGTTGCCATGAATTGTATGATTTTTTGTCAATACATCAGAAATTAAATAAAATCAACTTTCAGAGGAAGCAGTCTTTTCACACAGCCGATAGCTGTAGTTGAGCAGGGGGTTAAGAGTGATCAAGCAGTTGAAATCCAGGTCAATTAGATTTTAGTAATTTGGCCCATGATGAATAATACATGTGTGCTTGATTTTAAATCAGCCTCTCCATCACAACTCTACACATAGATGAGTGATCATTCTCTGTTCTCTCTGCCACCAGTCTACACCAACAAAGGTCCCAACAAAGACTTTGGCAAGAAGGTCTCCACTCCCAGCACCCCTGGGGGCACCTCCAAAGTGGTGCCCATCGCCAGCCTCAACCCATACCAGTCTAAGTGAGTTCCTATACCCGTCCGTCCCTTTGGGCATGATGTGTTGCTGTCGGTGCAATTGAGCCTTAGGTTAAAGTGTCTCTCAATGATTTATACCGTGCCTCCTGTCCTACCAGGTGGACCATCCGAGCCCGCGTCACCAACAAGAGCGGCATCCGCACCTGGAGCAACTCCCGTGGCGACGGCAAGCTCTTTTCCATGGAGATCGTGGACGAGAGTGTGAGGGCTATCTCCGTTCCATCCTCTGCGCATCTGACCCGTCTGTTTTGATTGTCGTCGTGTTTGCCCTGTCCCGCGGATCAGGTCCACGGCTAACAGTGTGTTGTTTTTTCTGTTGTTGCAGGGAGAGATTAGAGTGACTGGTTTCAACCAGGAGGTGGACAAGTTCCACGGCATCATTGAGACCGGCAAGGTGAGGACTACCTCCCCGTCATCCACAATGACCTCATGCCTTTCACTTTTGGTCTCTGTGCATTCAGTAGTGTGCCACTAACAATACTCTCTAATGAGGAGACTGTGCTGTTTCTGATAAAACTACATGGAAAAAAACAACAGCTTTATAAATGAGTCATCCTACAACTGGATGAGCAAGACAAGCTGCCTATGATCACATGCCAGTGTTTGTTTGGCTCCCTCTTGTAAAGAGTCTTGTTTTTCCAGCAGTCAGGTGAAACCATGTCCCTTAAGACTCCAGTTAACCATGTCCCCTGAGATCCCAGTTAACCATGTCCCCTGAGATCCCAGTTAACCATGTCCCCTGAGATCCCAGTTAACCATGTCCCCTGAGATCCCAGTTAACCATGTCCCCTGAGATCCCAGTTAACCATGTCCCCTGAGATCCCAGTTAACCATGTCCCCTGAGATCCCAGTTAACCATGTCCCCTGAGATCCCAGTTAACCATGTCCCCTGAGATCCCAGTTAACCATGTCCCCTGAGATCCCAGTTAACCATGTCCCCTGAGATCCCAGTTAACCATGTCCCCTGAGATCCCAGTTAACCATGTCCCCGGAGATCCCAGTTAACCATGTCCCCTGAGATCCCAGTTAACCACGTCCCCTCAGGTAACTTCTATCCATCCGTCCATCTTTCAGGTGTTCTACATCTCTAAGGGCTCCCTGAAGATCGCCAACAAGCAGTACTCCTCCCTAAAGAATGACTACGAGATGACCCTCAACGGAGAGTCCACCATCATCCCCTGCGAGGACAGCCACGACGTACCCATGGTGCAGTGCGACTTCGTGTCCATCGCCGACCTCGAGGCCCGGGAGAAGGACGCCATCGTCGGTGAGGGCAGAGGCGGGGGTCTGGGGTAGGGGCAGCGGGGGAGCGGTGTTGATAACCATCGTTAATAACTGAGGCTAATAATAAGTTATCATAAAGCCAGAATGGAGACGTTGGGGGCTGGGGGAGGAGTAGAGACGGTTTCGGCGGTGCACTCGGGAGCTTGAGGTAATTAGAAGAACAGAGATAAAAGTGAAATTAATAATACTGAGGACAGCAATGGCCTTCAGCACGGATTAACTTTGGGCCCTATGGCGGGGCCCGGCGACAGAGTGGAACAGAAAAGCGCTGTCACCGGTAAAATGAGGAGGCAGTAATAAGGAGCCCAGCTTGTAATTACAGTAATGGAGATGGCAGCTCGTAGCGATGTAAGAGTCATTCCTCTTCAGGGCCAGCAGGTGTCATCCGCCACGCCAGACCACCTGTTAATCACGGATAAATGAGCTATAAGCGATCTGGATGAGGGAGGGGATCGCAATGCCTGGCTGACAGCGTAAATACTGACGGAACGGGAATGTCACTGAAGCGGCTCATTAGCTTTAGCCCCTCTCGCCTCGTAAGTGGCCGTGCATCATTTTCAACTTGATTGAGGCAGATTAACTGTCCCGTGTGCTCGGATTGAATGGCAATTTTGGAAGCATCCATTTGTTTTCGACGGTGTCTCGGTGCCCTCGTAGAGACGCCATCCTAAATATTAATGCGTGCGTCTGGCAGGCGCAGGGCAGTGCCCCCCGCGTCTGACGGGAGATGAGTAGCGAGGGGCTGAATTCAGCCGAACTTGTTTGTGTCGGAGAGCCAGGGGACCCTGCCTGACCCACGGGCATCAGACTCCATGATCCATATTTATGATATGGATATATGGGGGATTGTTTGTCTTGTGGACTTAGTCATAGTTAGACATAGTTGGTCAAGGTCGTCCCAAGGACTAGTCCTTCCCGGTCTATACAAAAGCTCCCTCCCGCAGTAAAATCATCGACCTGTCAGGCTGGGAGAAAGAGAGGCGCCGATAGGCCTAGTGTGCTAATGTCATGAGTGACCCATGTCTCCCGTGCAGATGTGATTGGCGTGTGCAAGAGCGTGGATGAGATGACGCGCCTCACCACCAAGGCCGGCCGCGAGGTGTCCAAGAGGACGGTCAACCTGATGGACATGTCCGGCAAACTGGTGACCGTCACGCTGTGGGGAGAGGAGGTGAGGATGGAACAACTCTCTCTCTCTCTCTCCGTTTCTGTCCCCCCTTCCCTCCCTCTCTCTCTATCTCTCTCACTTACAACATACAGGTCTCACATACAGAGCAGTAGGTTGTCCTCAATACAGGCTGTACAAATGACCAGAACGACTCGACCTCTATATGTTTGCTAAACGTAGCAGCGGCCCAAACGCTATCTGGCGACGAGGAAGACCTAGAACCTGATCGTGCTGATGCGCCCGGCGCCACACACACTTTTATTATTGCTGGCGGCAGCACTACTTCCTGACTGACAGCTGCAGGCAGGCCTGTGCACCTCTGCCTGCCCGCAGCGTAATTGAAAGGGTGTTGTGAGCGTGCGTGTTGGTGTTAGGAAATTGCTGCTCAGCAGTTTGAGGGGGGGGGGGGATTTCGCAGGGTGCTCTGTGTTTAATAGAAGCTGATGTGGTTGAAGTCGCTGAGTAAATACCCTGTCATGGAGTGATGAAGGAACTTAGCCGCGGCACTCGATTTTACTCATTGCTCCGAGGCACCGCGCTCATTTCGCCGCAACTCCCTTCAGTCTGTCAGGCGACACAGCGTTCGCTCTTTGTTTGCCTGTCAGACACCCCCTCCTCCGGCAGGTTACGCCAGATAAAAGTTCGCACGGAACAATCGCAGTAACAAATCAAATAAACTTTTGCACATTAACATCCTCACTCGTCTACCGCACCCTAATCCTCCTCGGTGTCCCGCAGGCAGAGAAGTTTGACGGCTCTGGACAGCCCGTCCTGGCCATCAAAGGAGCCAAGCTGTCGGACTTCGGGGGGAGGTCCCTCTCCGCTTCATTCAGCAGCACCCTGATGCTCAACCCTGATATTCCTGAGGCCTACAAGCTCAGGGGATGGTAAGTGCCTCTCGATCGCCCGGCTCCACACACACACACACACACACAGGCGCACGCGCACGAGCTGGCTCTTTAGTCATGGTAATTGGGTTTGATTTGAACCACATTGCCACCGCTTTACCATTTTTACACTGACGGGCAGGGATGCTGCGGTGAGGATTCCCCCACATTACATTTTGCCACCATCTGCACCGCTCATCATGTTTGCTTTGATTGGTAAAATTTTTATACACAGCCTTGGATTTCATGACCTGGAGGGAAACATTTAATATATGCAGATATGGGGCACGAGAGCCCAAAAGACGGGAATACGAATACTAATTTCAGATCCTCAAACAGAAGGTGCATGCTTCGGCTTTAATCATTCAGATTAGACTACATCCATTAGCAAGTGTTGTGTATGAATGCAAATTACTCCTTAATCGGTGGAAATACCATTCTTGCGTCTCAATCTGTCTTTCGAAAGGATGTCCAAATGACAGGTGCTTTCAGCACCAGAAAGTGTTGGGTCCACGGGCCGCCCAAACACGGCCTGCCATTCACCTCCATTCATTTTTTGAACCAGGATTATGCAGAATGCACCGCACTGCCCCCTGCTGGCTGTGACCAGAGGGGGGGTGCGACAGAGCCAGCCAAGTTCAGCCACCCATTCACCTCCAGTCGTTTTTATCTCTGCCCCAGCGAATCACGGGGCGGGTCCACGAGCCGCCCAAGCACGGCCCGGATGGCCATTCACCTCCATTCATTTTTTTGGACTAGGATTACGAAAAAACTACGACTGCTTTTCATGAAACTCGGTGGATGGGTGTTGCAGGCCAATTTAGAACCCATTCAATTTTGGCATTGTGCTCTCTGAGCATCATTCCTAGTTTTAATATGAACTAACTGGATTTACACCATAGTATAAGCCCTAGCCTTTTTCATGGTGTACAGGTACTACTTTTTGGTATGTTCAGTGTCTATGCAACAGTATTGCTGGCAGAGCTCTAAGATGGCACAGTCACAGTGGAGCAGGCCTCCTCTCCTATTCCTTGAAGACTGCTATTGGATTCTCCTGCAAAGGAATGGCAGAAGCAGTTATGACTCACGCTTTCATCTCCTCTGTGCGTTCTCTTGCCAATTCTATTCATCGTAACCAAAATTGTTCTTCCCCGGCTGTGTACCAGGTCCAAAAATAAACGTAGTGCTTCTGCTGTATCGAGTCACCGAAGGGAGATGTTTTTCAGCGTGTAGCCTAACAAACCACACCATTTTCTTCTGTGTGAGGTAGGAAACACAGCCGGATTGATTCAAGTGTTGGGAGTTATTGGTAGAGAGGGCGAGAGAATTGATGGACGAGACGGTGTTAACAGGGACTGAGGGGACTGCCTTTGCGCCTACTTAACCCTCACCTCAGCTCTCCGCCACATTGATTGATCTGTCCCTCCATCTTATAGACCCACGTGTTCTGCCCTGACAGCGGGCCCGGGCTGGACTCTTGCCACGACACGAAGGTGAACGTCTCTGTTTCAGAAGCTGCATAGACTCAATCGATTTCACACAAGGCGCTTCGTTTATTTACCTCCCAATACCGGCGGCTTCGCTGGGGGATGAGATGAAAGACAGAAAATCACGGGTAGCGTAAATAACAACTCCAATTTATTTTTGGGCACGTCCCTGGTTGCATTCCTTGACGAGCCCGAAATGGGCTTTCCCCCGCCTTGGAAAAGTTTTCTGTAATTATGTTTTGGGGAACAGAAGACTTGGATGTGCATAATGAGAGAGCAGTGAAATGTGACAGAGCGGTGGGTGGTAGAGAGAGAGGGGTCAACAAAATATTTTCACATCTGCCACTTCACTGGAAGACAGGAAGGAGGTGATTTTTACAGCTTTACCTCAAGCTCTTGACTGCTCTTTGAAATGCTGTTGGCTCGTCAGTTGTTTACTAGGCTACTGTGTAATATTGCAGGTGAAAGACATTAGTGGAGGGGTATTCAATGAAAATTTAAAGTGGTCCAATTTGAGGATATTTCCTGAAGCAAAGGTCCAGAGGGGCAATTTATTTTGTGTGTCCTCAAATGTAAATGTTTATTTCACCGGCACTGTGTATTTCTATCAAATGACACTGTTTGCTGTAACGTTACTGTGCGTGAAGCTGAGAATGTGAAATTGAGTAGGCGAATGAAGGCTCATCCTGAATCTGTCCTCCCAGTGTTTGTTTTGTTGTGCGGACATTGGTGAATGAATGTGTTAGGATTCTGGTGAATGAATGTGTTAGGATTCTGGTGAATGAATGTGTTAGTATTCTGGTGAATGAATGTGTTAGGATTCTGGTGAATGAATGTGTTAGGATTCTGGTGGGTCCATCATATTGGGCTCCTAGATCATAGATTTGCTGTGCCTTCAGTTCAGATGTGAGTGGTATGTTTGCTCAAGCTCATGCTTGCCCCTAGTGACGCTTCACATTGCCATGATTATTTAATAATGGCCGCGCTCTCTGAACATACTGTGGGAAGAATATGTAAGAGTCTGTCCATTCTTGATTAAAATCAGTATTCTTGCTGTCAACTTCTCTCTTTTTAGAGCACAACATGTGAAATTGCTTTCTACTCTGACTGCTGTCTCTCGTCTCGTCCCCACTCACTGTGCGTGTGTAGCTCACTTGGGAGGCACCAATTTGATTGACTGAGTCATGTCACGTGAGTTTATTTTCAACGTACTGAATGGTCCACGAGTTTCTGGGCTTATAAACAAGTGCTGTAAGCTGCACTGTTTAAAATGGAAACGCTCCGTCAAAATGTTATAATTCTCAATAGTTCATTGGGTATAGGTCTGGGTCTGGACCCAGGTCCGCCTATTAGTGACCCCACGCTTTAGTGCGTCTCCAGGGTTTCCGCTGCCTTGCCCCCATGCAGGTGTTCCGCACCCTGGCCCCACGGGCTTGGTGCTGGGGGAGATGAGGAGGGTGGGGACTCGTCCGCTCTCCCCGGCCCCGTCTTCCACGGATACCCAGGGATAATGAGCCTCTAAGTGTTGTTTGTTTTTCCCAGCGCTGGCCTCTGGCCCTCGCAAGTCCCTGGTGGCCGCAGAGCAGCCGAGGTTTTACGGGCACCCATCAATTAACAGCTCAGAGGTCATAGAAGATGGGAAACCTTGACTATTAGTCTCCCGGCCAGTGGGATAACCGGTGTAGAGGAAACTGCATCATGCCACGTCTTTGCGTGTGTCTCCACTTATACCACTTAAGGACTAAATGGACTCTCGGTTTGTGCTGAAAAACTTTTTTTATGGCAGTGGTGTGTTGAAGGGATTTGTGGTGCTGCCAGTGCCTCTTGTAGTATAAGTGAGAAAGGCAGAGGGTCCGTTTAGGTGGCAGAATGTCCTCCTTAATGAGGACACCGTCGTCAACATTCTACCGCAACACATAAAGAGGAAGCTAATCAATTAGACTCTGAAAAGGAGCCTTTTTATGTTGACGTTTCAACATAAAAAGCAGGGCAGTAGGGCCTGTATGAATTCGGGGCTATGTAAGAAACATCATTTTTTGAGTAGGAGTCTTTAATTGGATCTTTTTCTTTTCTTTTTTTTTGCCGCAAACCCTTGGGATTTTCCATGAGTGTGCATCCTTGTTGCACTGTTGACTCAAACCCATGCAGAGGATCAGTGGTGCCAATCAACGGGCCCCCGTGTACTTGTACTGAAACGAGCGCGCTATCCCTTTAATGTCAGACCAATTATTAATATGGAGAGAACACATTTTAATGCTGCACAAAGCAGTTCATATTTGGTGCAACTTCTGGTCATTCTTTCTCTCGTATATAGTATATGATATAACATGATCACTTCCTTTGAAATAATCAGCACAGATTGCCATAAAATCCGGAATGTTCCCTTTCCTGTGAAAATTAGGACTCAAATGTGCATGAAAGAAACATGATTCCTCTTCTAGGGGGTGCATCGCATTCAAGTCATTTGGTGCAGCAGTAATTTATGGCACTTTCATGGTCTCTATTGCATAATTTAAGTACTTAAAGAATCATTTAGCTAATTAAAGTGTTCCTTGCTCAGTGCTTTTGAATGTCCTCGACTTGTACATTCAGAACCCTAATTATGTAAATGTAGTCTGACTCAACAGATGTAGGTTTTGGCAATAAACCTTGTCATTCATTGTCACACTGCCCAATCAGTGCCGAGACTGGCAACGCAAATTAATCTGATTCAGGCCGAGAGATTCTTTCGGCACCAATCAGATTCGATCCAGACTATTTTGCAAGAGCACCGTCGCTGCGTCCGGGGCTGGCTCCGCCCAAGATGAATGTGATTGGTTTAAAGAAATACTGTTTTTTTTTTTTCCCCTATTGCAGAATGGTAATATGTCCAGCCAGACCTGTCTCCGGCGCTGGCACAGCGTAAACGAAGCGTGGAGATCGGTCTGGCTATGCAAGACTAATGTAAATGTAAAGATGCCTTCTTTGTGATCATTTAATTACCCAATCATAAATTGCATGAACGCAACTCAACATAGTAAAGTATCTTTGCTCCTTCATTATGATGCTCGGTTCCAACAAAATTCACACATGGTTTCGAAGGTCTAGCCTACTTGAACATTTCCTCTCTCTATGCTCTCTACTGTCAAGCCAATGTGTAAATTTAATTTTATAACCTTTATTTATACTTCTAAAGCACAAAGTTTTCCCTCATTTACAGTGTTACGAGTTCACACAGATATACAAATAACAGAACAAATACAATATACAATAATAATAATAATAATAATAATAATAATAATAATAATTATTATTATTATTATTAATAAACAGTTACAGGTCGAGGTACAAATGCTAAGGGCCATGGATTTAAACTCTGCGACTGAAGGAAGTACCTCCAGCTTTAGAGTCTGTTGTAGAGTATTCCAGTTATAAGGAGCATCATGGACAAAAGCACATCTACTGAGTTCAGAATGCACACGAGGAACCCTGAAAACAAGCCGGCCGTTTGATCGGGTCTGTTAGGTACAAACGCTCCAGTCCAACAGAGACGAGATGTATGGTGGAAGTTTACCATTAATGGCTTTGAAAATAAACAAATACCAGTGATAGTTACGCCTTACAGAGAGAGGAGACCAGACTACCTTATCATAAAGAACACAGTGGTGGGTGTCATAACTATCACCCGTAATAAATCTTAGGGTGGAATGGTAGACAGTCTAGGGGTTTCAGGGTAGTCAAAGAAGCATGTCTATAGATTGCGTCACCATAGTCACCATAGACTCTCTCAAGACAAAGAATGTAATTTCCTTTGTCTCACTGTGTGACTCTGCTGTTGAAGTCTTCCTTGGAACGTGTGGTCTAGGTTTATTGCCGCGGGGGATGGGGAGACCAGGCTGTGTTAGGCGTCCTCAACATTCCAATCAGTGATATGGTCTCAGAATATGGTCAGTAGAATATTTGTCATGTCCATTATCTCCTACAGTCTAATACTGATAAGAAGACAGCTTGAACAATTCTCTTCCTGCTGAACATAGGAAAGATAGAACGGTTTCTGTACAGGAAGCTAATTTTCTGCCGCAGCTTAGAGGCTAGACTGTCTACATGAAACTTGAATGAGAGTTTTTCATCCAGCCACAGATCAAGATATTTGTACTCAGTGACTCTCTCAAAACGCAAGCCATTAGCCGTTAGTAAATGAAGCCTGTCATAATCTATAATCCTGGCTCTAGAAAACATACACTTAGATTTGCTATGATTAAGGACTAGTTTCAGATTGGTGAGAGCTTCTTGCAGCATATTAAAAGAAAGCTGCAGGTTCTCAATGGCTTCCTGAACAGTATCCACAATACAGTAGACAGCTGTATCATCAGCATATAGGTGAGCATGACAGCTAGCTAGTGCAGAGACAATATAATTATTATAATATAGATGGTGAAAATGACAGCACCCAACACTGAGCCTTGAGGCACACCTTTAGCTAGAGACAAGAAATCAGATCGAATGTTACCCAATTTCACACACTGGCACCTTGACGACAGATGGTCCTGAAACCAATCACAAGCACATCTATCCAAACCAATACTAGATAGTCTATTTAAATGCAGGTAGTGGTCGACTGTATCAAATGCTTTTGAAAGATCTACAAAGAGGGCAGCACAATGTTTCCTGTTGTCTAATGCCAAGATGATGTGATTAGTAAGAAGAGTAGCAGCAGAAATGGTGCTGTGGTCAGCTCTGAATCCAGAATGGTGAGTACTTTTTTACCAAGGTCTCCAGAACTTTGGCTAAGCATGGTAACCTGGAGATGGGACGATAGTTTTTATCTTATCGTTATCACCACCTTTGTGCAACGGGACCACCTGGACAGATTTCCACACCTGAGGAACTATACCTGACGCAATGGAGAGATTAAAAATGCATGACAACGGCTCACTAATGGCTGGAGCTGCCAGTTTTATAAAAAGATTCCTAGAGTTTCGCTGGGTGTAAAAGGCTGAAAGGAGAAATGAGAGACACGGCCCATAGGGGGAATGCAACCAGAATCAGTATCGAGGGGAGCCAGTCCAGTATACGATCTATCAAATAAGTGCCCAGCCTCAGTGAAGTGCTTATTAAAAGCAAAACAAATGTTGTGTTAGAATCCTATTTTATCTGGTCCACGATTGCTACAGTGCACATCCGCCCCTGTCCATTAGATGGTGCCATCACATACTCTGGAGCTGCTACCCCAACCCCTGACTCCCTGGCTGGCTGGACAGTCACTCTTCTGTCAGTCACACCTCTCATTGTTCTTCTCTCTCTCCTCCCACGTCTCCCACGCACCCCTCTCGTTGACCTCAGTCATTTGCTGTTCCTCACTTAGTCACACGCTGGCGCTCCCTCCGTCTTCTCCCGCAGCCCTCGTCACAGTCATTTCACGGCACTCCTCTCCCCTCTTCTCTTCTCATATCCTATTCTTCTCCCTCGCTCTTGACACCCCGGCCACTCACTGATGGAGGTGCTTCCAGCTTCGCCGCTCAACGCTTCCACTTCTACTGTCCACATAGTTCCCTAATCCGCTCGGTGCTTCAATATAACAATTCCATAACGTTTTGTGGGGGGGGTTTCCTAATTGAACAAGTAGCTTAACTGGGTGGCGGTGTGCTGCTTGAGCTCCCCTCGTACAATTCCGCCGTGGTTTCCCAGCTTTGTTCCTGCCTGCTTAATCTGTCCTTTGTTACAGGAAAACCCCCTCTCTGCCAACATGTGGATTCAGGAATGCAGTAGCGCTTCACCCCCTCGTTTCAATTATGATTATGCTTACTATTATGCTTATACATCCAGAGAGCCGCTCTATACCCTCCTCATCATGGGACTAATCATGTCTGGTGTGAGCGTGCGTGCTGTCTGCTAGTCAGATGGCCAGCGTGAGAGCCTCAGCTGCGGGCTGGCAGCGCTGCTTACGCTGGTCTTCCTGTCATGTTGGTGTGCCCTTTCGTTCCCTCTGTCACATGCAGTCACGTCCCTGATCCTGCCTTTTTCCCCTGTCCTTGGTCGTAGAGCTCTCTGTGACATGTGACAGTCTGCGCTGCTATGTCCGTACCTCTGTCTGCCCCCCTCCCCCGCCACCCTGGTAATCTGCTTGTCAACCCCCACAGGCTCACTCCTCCAGCCACGGCGCTCTGAGCCCGAGCCCGAAGCAGAGCCCGGATCTTCCCGCCTGTCAGTCCACTGTTGTGCGTCCTCTTGCCAGCCCCAATTTGTCCTCCCTTTGTCTCGCTCATCAGGCCCACTCACAGGCCTGCCCCGGCCGTCTCCTGCACCCCTCTCCATCTGGGAAAACCTCGCCGCCTTCCTTCACAGCGCTGCTGAAGCCGACAGTATCTCCCGGGGATCTTTTGCAATTTTTGTCTGCGGTTTGTGTCTCTGTCAAATGAAATAACATTAATTATCGTCTGCTACCCCTGTACTTACAAGCTACAGTCTTTTCGTATCCGAGAACCACATCCATTTCTAAACTGATTTCCTGGCCAATTTATTCTCGGTAGAACTAAACATTAGCCTTATGAAATGTTTTTTTTTTTTATACAGGAAAATAAAAATGTGATTTCAGTTGATATTTAAAGTTAAAGTCCCACTGATTGTCACACACCTGAGTGTGTGAAATTTGTTCTCCGCATTTGACCAATTCCCTGGGGGAAGCAGCAGCGGTGCCGCGCTCGGGAATCTAACCCCCCAATTCCAACCTTTGATGCTGAGTGCCAAGCAGGAAGGCAATGGGTCCCATTTTTATAGTCTTTAAAGTAGGTTGATTAGATTGATTTGTTTGAATGCCTCAGCCAGCGTTTGTTATTTCAGTCTCTTACCCGTACACAGGCGCTGTTGCAACAAAGCCGGCCCACTGTATGAGCTGAGGGAACGGGCGCTGACAGCGGGGAGCGGAAATTGGCAGTGGCCTCGCCGCCCGTTAATGGGGATATTTTCAATTAGCCATGCCTCCTGCTCCCTGTACTTATTAACACCTCTTCCCTCCCACACACAGCGCAGCCCTCCAGCCAATAGACTAGTAAGCTCTATTGATCTCTCGCACCATTCCAACCCCAGTGGTTTTTGTCCCCCCCCTCCCCCAACACACACACAAGCACTCAAGACACTCCCCGTTGCCTGGATCACCCAGGAGTGTTGAGTTAAAATGGGGTTTCTGATGTCACCATCACAGCTGTGACCATGGCCAGCTTGACTCATTTCACAGCCATTCAGCTTCACCCGGTGTCAGCCGAGACCCCGCCCTGCTCCGTCAAAACGCACGCGCGTGCAGCCATGGCGGGTGGCAGGGGACTTTCGACCGCTCGTTTGATAGATGGCGGCGCCAAGCGAGTGACGAGACACACTCTTTTAGTGTTTGTTTTATCTGGTGTTTCATTGTAATGAAAGATGGGAAGCACAAAATGCAGTTTTCTTGATTGATGGGGTTGGTTCTACAATTGTGTGTGTGTGTGTGTGTGTGTGTGTGTGTGTGTGTGTGTGTGTGTGTGTGTGTGTGTGTGTGTGTGTGTGTGTGTGTGTGTGTGTGTGTGTGTGTGTGTGTGTAGGTATGACAAGGAGGGCCATACCATGGAGGGAGAGTCTCTGACCGTCTCAGGGGGAGGAGGAGGAGGAGGAGGAGGAAACACCAACTGGAAGACACTGAGTGACGTCAAGAACGAGAACCTTGGGCATGGAGACAAGGTTTGTGTATACACACACACACACACACCTCATACCTGCGTGCTTGCTTTTATCTTGACACACAGACATGACAGCCATTAGGCCAAATATCGTCAATATCGGAATCCAAGTAAATCTTTTCGTAACTCCCCGTTGACAAGACAAGCCTACATCCTGGATGAAACATGCATCCGGCCGGGTGTGACCTTGTCACTACGCAGCCCCGCCTCCCAAATGTCCCTCCGGCTGACAAGTCACGATGATGAATCTTTCTAATCAACGCGTCTCATATTAACCGAGCGCGCCGCGGATCCCGGAGCTTGTTTTTTTTGTGAAAGCGGCCAGAGTTCCTCCAGTGCTCTGACGGGAGCCTCCTCATTAATCACTAAGCTTGGTGGGTGTCCTCTCCTGGCATAGGTAGATGCAGCAGGAAAGTCACACTGATCTCCCTTTATTGATCGGGAACATAATAGGAACTCTATTCATACTGCTCGGTAATTAAGTGATTCCAGTCTGATAAGTGAATTCATTTGTATGCCCCTACAATTTCCTACCCTTGTGACACCATTCTGATCTCGCAAGCCCATTCAGTTTCACTCCGCAGAGTGCCCATTGAGAGCGGTCTTTCCATTTTTGTATGACGTACAACAACCACCAGACCTGTCTGCTGGAAAGAATCTTGACGGCATAGGTCCCCTGTTGCATTCAACTTGAAGTAGCTAGTTAGCTAACTTGAACGTAAACATGGCTATTTAGAAGTCTGTCCACCACAATACATACAGTAGCTACATAGCTACTAACATCAGCTGTAGTTAGCTTTGCCCATGCCCACTGAATATGTGCCCGTGTCGCTCAGAACCAATGCACCGAAGACATAGACTAAAAGCATGCGGTTCTATGATGGGTGTATACTGCTTTGTCTCGGTAACGTTGCTAAGAGTGCTGCATAGCCTCAAGCTCTGTAGCTAGTGTGCTAGCTATCTTAGCTTCCGTCTTCCCTGTAAACCAACAGTTTGAGATCTGCAAATACAACATTTGGTTGTAATGTATATTAAACATTTTCTGTTTGTTAGGTATTTTGACCTTTCTTTATTCCTACTGTAAGCTCAATACTAATAACATGCTACTCTGTCACTAGCATACAGTGGCCAGTTGTGAAGATATTTGGGATACAGACACGTGCTATTGCTGTCATTTTAGTAAAAGATTACTGATAGGGATCATTGTATAAATCATCTGATGCGTATCATATACCAGTATTTCCTTTTAAGCTAACCAGCATATATGGTACAAGGAGAGGAGAGAGGATTTCAATTCTATGTACAGATGGTGGTAGCAGCGCCCTCGGAGAAGGAGGGAGGAGAACACTCAGACTGCAGATGGAGAGATGGGCTCTGTCAGGAGTCACACTGATCTCCCTCTATTGATCGTGAAGATAATTAGAACTCTATAGTGCTCTGTAATGAAGTGATTTCAGTCCGATAAGAGAAGTAATCTCTGCCCCTGCAATTTCCAGCTTCTTGATTTGCATTCTATTTGATTACTGATGGCGATCGTTGTATAAATCATCTGTTGATGTGTGTCGTATGCCGATATTTCTTCTAGGCTAACCAGCATATATGGTATGATGGGAGGAGAAGGGGGTTCCATTTATAGATGAGTACAGATGGTGAAGAGAAGGCCTGGCAGCACCGTCAGAGAAAGGGAGGAGAACACACAGACTGCAGATGAAGGCCTCTGAGGGATGTCAGGTGGAAGAAAGAGGGATTGGAGAAAGGGGGTGGGGGGGATACTCACGGACGTGAGGAAGGGGCACATTGAAATACTCATATGCTCATACTTCAGGGAGAAATAGGGGCACCTTCCAAATATGGCTCACATAAATAATACAATAGAGCAACAGTCCAGACCGGAAGCCTCAATCCAGAGCTGAATCCTCTA
Organism: Borostomias antarcticus; assembly: GCF_949987555.1. Taxonomy (NCBI): domain Eukaryota; kingdom Metazoa; phylum Chordata; class Actinopteri; order Stomiiformes; family Stomiidae; genus Borostomias; species Borostomias antarcticus. The sequence continues at coordinate 55,060,268 of NC_140234.1, read as the reverse complement.
CCTGTGTGTTTGCGAGTCTGTGTGGGAGAGTCTCCCCACGTCGACTGGCCCAGAGGCTGGGCGGAGAACCGTAGCCCATGGCTGGGCTGGGCCCAGACCTGGCCCTGCCTCCGCCGTCCTCGCCACGCCCACCTTCCTGCTCTGACCGGCCCTTTGCCAGGCTGGCTGTAGGACTCACGCTCCTCACTCGCTGTCACACGGCCCTTCCTCCGCACACCTTTCCTCATACTGTACTCTACAGTCTGCACAGTGTAGCGCCCCTAGCCTGGCCAGCCTTAACATGACAGGTTCCCTCTCTACCTCACTCCCTCCCTAGGATATAAAAACTTGGACGTGTATGAAACTTTCTAATGAAAGCAAGACTGAGATCATTATGTTTGGACGAGATGGCCTATTAAATTACCCTGATGGTTCTCTTGGCCCTTTAGCTCCCTATGGTCGCTCCTTTGTAATTTTATGCAGCTCCTTTAAATTTGACAAACAGATCAGGTCCGTCGTTCAAACTACCTTATTTTCTTTGAAGACTTCTAGGCAAGGTGTCTGCACCCATCCCTGTGGGTTAGAGGGTGTTCTCCTGGCATCTGCACCCTGGTCTGTAGAGCTGTGACCCTGCCTGGGGAGCAGGGGCCCCATCACGAGTACAGTGTGGATGCTCAGGAGAGCCATAGAGCCGGGGTCTGACAGGGAAGCTGAGTTCAACCTGTCCTCACTGGGTCCCTGCCCAGCCTGCAGAGTCCAGAGGACGTGCAGGATCATGGGGTCAGCCCTCTCCCCCCGGATGCAAGGCCGCTGTAATTAATAGTGCCCGTCATAAAGTCTGTTTCACAATCCAGAATCTTCCACAGCGCCATGCTTTGCCCTTTTTGACAGCAAATGGCCACCCCACTCTTGCTGGATTGTCAGCGCCCGTGCATAGTCTGTTGACAAGGGACCAAGTAAAAACAAACCCCACTGTCGACTCTAGACCGCAGCCATCCATGTGAGTGACGCGTTGATTGTGGAGATATTTACCTGATTAATTAGCATCCTTAGTCCAAGCTGCAGCATGAGGAAGTGTGGAGCGTGCTTACAAAATCACCCTACAGTCATTTGAAGCTATACTCCTTGTGTTGGAACTGAGATTTTCTCTCATTTGGCCACTGTCAGTCTCTGCTCCCTTGAGGTGTTTTAGTTGAAGTGACGTTGACATCAGTTGTCCCGCTCTGGAAGTTAATTGGGGTCGAATTCCTCAAGTGTACTAAACGTGTGGTCAGCAGTTGGCATGCAGGCAGAGCAGGAAAAAAAATCAATTACCAGTTCTGCAGGGAAACGTTTCCTTTTGGGGTTTTTCTACCTATTTCCTGAGGAAACCCGCGGTTCAGACAGTGCCCCAGGCCCCTGTCTAGGTTGTGGACTTCAGAGAGACCAAACAGCCTGCTTGCAGAATTCTGAATGAAGCGCCACCAGCCAAGAAGGCCCCTTCCGTCGCCTTCCTTCCGCAACTGAGGCAACTCAGCCCATGAATATGAATCGTCATAATCAGATTATTAAAATCCCGCTCTTAAATACCAGTGCAGGTCTTAATTGTGAGGGGATTCATAATTAATAAGGAAATTATTATTGCCTTTTGTCGTTTGGATATAAGATTCAAACGTCAGGAGCCCTTGGCCTTCGGAGTGCCTCCTGTTTACATAATTAGATTAACTGTGCACCTCTCACACTTTCGAAATGGTATTTGTTGCTCAGAGGGTGAGGCAGCTGTCCGGCCCACTGTTCTGTCCAGTAGCGTCTGAGGATGAGCTTGTGCTCCGACCGTCACCCTCCCCTGGCCCCTAGGGGCCACACCCAGCACAATCAGGGGGTCCATGCGGTGACGCCCGTCTGTAGCGCGCAGCAGGGCGTGCGAAGAGAAGAGGCCACAGAGAGGCCAGTGTGCCTGGGGAGGAGAGCTGATGTGACTCATCTCATTCCCCACTCTGCATTCCCTCTCTCTCCCCGTGTGTTTCTCCCAGTAGCACTGTGAAATTCTCACCCTTTTCTCTGGCTGTGCAAGGAGTGATTCTGAAAAGGCTGTTTATATATGTGCCGTTATGGGCATATTCCCTATAAAAAAGTATCTGAATTTGTGTCAGGGCTATGCAGATCCAATTGGATTGTTTGGATTTGTTTTTTTTTGCACCCACTGCAGAAATGCTGCCAGTTTTAATAGGTCGACTATTCCAGTTTATGCCGTCTAAAGATCTCCTTGTTATGTAAAATGGAATGTGTTTGTTCCCTGTAATGGCGGAAAACTTATGTAACTGTCTACCTCAGAATGAACTCGTATTACGCACAGTATTCGATAAAACATCAATACATTCATGAACCGTGGAGCGGTGTGTGTTTTCAGTGGATTGTTTAGGCCCTGAGCTTTCTCTCTCACACTCTCTCACTCTCTCCCTCCCTCTCTCCCTCCCTCCCTCCCTCCTCCTCAGGCGGACTACTTCAGCTGCATCGCCACCGTAGTGTACCTGAAGAAAGAGAACTGCTTGTATCAGGCCTGCCCCAGCCAGGACTGCAACAAGAAGGTGGTGGACCAGCAGAATGGGCTGTACCGCTGTGAGAAGTGTGACAAAGAGTTTCCCAACTTCAAGTACCGACTCATCCTCTCTGTGAGTGGCTCAACTGCTCTGTCTGCTTTCAGCTTTGTCTGGCAGCTGTGTCTCCACCTACAGACAGAGACAAACAGGCACACAAACACACTCTCACTCACACACATGCACACTTGCCTACATGGGCATGCACACACACACACACACACACACACCCCACACCATCACGCATACATACCAGCTTATTGCATTTATTTCAAGCTGACTCGATTACTGTAATGCACTCTTCAGTCGTCTCCCCCAAAATACCACTGAGAGACTTCAGCTCATTCAAAACTCTGTAGCCCGACTATTAACAAAAACCAAGATGGGTGAATGAGAGGCCATTGTAAAGTGTTTTGGATAAAAGCGCTATATAAGTGCAGTGTATTTACCATTTACGTTAATAATTGATTTTAAGGTCCTCCTCCTTATATACAAAGTTACATTGCAGACTCCATTGTCAACTATGTGTCCTCAAGAACACTGCAATCATCCACTGCTGGTTTACTAGAAGTTCCCAGCAACAGTCGGAAGAAGATCGGGAGTGCAGCCATTGTCAATAATGGCCCAAAGCTATGGAGCACAATAACTATAGATATCAGGGAAGCCAGCTCGCTAAATACTTTTAAAAGAAAGCTAAAAATGTATCTCTTTACTTGAGCTTTTAACTAGCTCCTTTTGCACTCACAAAACGTGTTCCTAAACACATATGTCAGTTAAAGGACACCACGTAGGGTCACACGGACGAAGTCGCCTGCCTTGATTACTCTGTGATCTAGCGCTACCATAATGAATGGCAGATAAGAGTTAAACCCAATAGATGCAGTCTGAGGTACGTCAACAGTTCAGGGGCTCAGCATGAGGTCTCACGGGCAAGGTCGCCGACTTTGATTACACCCTGCGACCGTAGTTCTGTATCTTCCTAAGACGACAACAACTACAACCATTTTACACTGTATTTTACTTGATTTCTTATCCTTATTTTTAGGGGCCAAGCACGAAGTGCGAAGCCCCTATTGTAATTGATGGTATTATTATTATTCCTCCGCCATGGGAGTCAATGGCAAACTTTGCATGATGGTAGAGGTTCATGTGATGAGGCAATGGAGCAAGTCCCAGATCGATTGGCCAATAGGGGGCGCAATAGCAGCCGACTGAAATTGTGAACTTTGAACAGGCATAGCTCAGGCCCCATTTGACGTAGAGTCATGAAACTTTGCAGACATGTCTGTCCTCACGATGAACAAATTTGCCTCAAGAACCTATAACTTCCGGTTACGTTAATTATCTGCTATTTTGCATTTCTTGGAAAATGCTTAAAATCCATCTCCTTCTAGAAAGTTTCACCGATTCACATGACACTCGATAGACAATCTAGGGACCAATATCTAAAGTTCCATCTCAGCACATTTTGGAAAAGTTGAATAAAACAGAAACTGAGCCAATGAAGATTGCAAAGGGCGTGGCTTTGCATGGCTTTTCCCATAAAGGGGCTTAGTTTCTAAAGGGTTGTACAGAAAACCACTAATCTTTGCACGCTTGTCTGCACATATAACCCGAGGCTAGCCCTGCATTATTGGCTCGTTCAAACCCAATGGGGGCGCTAGAGAGCTCATTTCCCGTTTAGGCCTAACCGCCAGGCCGATTTTTCCGAAACTTTGTACAGTTGTACCAGAGCATATGTTGAGGTATGTTGAGAAATATGAAGCAGAATGGCCATAGGATGGCGCTATAACAAGTCAAAATGCTTAAAAGTAGCAAAAACGCAATCAATTGCTGTGGCGCCCCCTGTGGCCAAATGGGTTTCCTATTGGTTGTATAGCTAGGTAATCTCAGGTTCTACAACTTACTCATTGGACTCTTAATTACCAGATTTAAATTTGATGTCGATATAAGCTTTTTAGTGAAAAGCCAGCCATCACGCTTTCAAAGACATATGACAGGCATATCTCATGCACTGTTTGACTTAGTCATGAGACTTTGCACACATCTCTCCTCACATTGAACAAATTTGCCTCAAGAACCTATAACTTCCGGTTATATGTCAATTTTCTGAAATTTAGCATTTTTTGGAAAACGCTTAAAATCTATCTCCTAGAAAGTCTGACCGATTCACATCACGCTCGGTAGACAGAATCTAAGGACCAATATCTAAAGTTCCATCTGGGCATATTTTGGAAAAGTCGAATAAAACAAACTATGAGCCAATTGCAGAGGGTGTGGCTTTTCACATAAAGTGGTATAATTTCTGAAGAATTGTACAGAACACCACAAAACGTTAAAGGCATGTCCCTACTTACATCCCGAGGGTGGCCCTTTATTATTGGCACGACCAAACCAAAGGGGTGCACTAGAGCTCATTTCCGGTTTGGGCCTAACTGCGATGCCGATTTTTACGAATCTTGGTACAGTGGTACCACGGCATGCCTAATGGTCATTGGAGAAAGATGAAACGAATTGGCCACAGGGTGGCGCTATAACAAGCCAAAATGCTTAAAAATGGCTAAAATGCAATCGATTGCCTTAGCGCCCCCTGTGGTCGGATGGGGTTCATCCTGCTTCTATGGGTAGGTCATGGCATGCTCTACAACTTACTAATTAGTAATTGGATGCAAAATCGTCAGATTAACACCCACATTGCACTTTCATTGTATTTTTCTCAATGGCTCCGTAGCTCAAATATGGCTAGGGCATGTTTCTCTTGTTGGCTTTGATGCGTTCGTTGCGCTTGGCCCCATTATTGCTGTTTGCAGCTATATTTGATTGTGTTTTTTATCTTCAATCTTATTTTCCTGCTTTTTGTTTATTTTATGTCTATTTATTTTATGTCTATTTTATGTGAAGCCCTCCGGGCATGCACATTCTCAAAGCTCTGTGTTGTAAAGCACTTTGTAAAGCACTTTGAGCTGCATTTATTTGTATGAAAGGTGCTATACAAATAAAGTTTTATATTATTATTATTTGTATTTTTTAATAGGTATTTTGTTGAGTTAATTGCACCATTTTCCGTCCTCTGTGTTGTAGCACCCGAAAGGCAGGGAGTCAGTACTGTATACACACCTGTTTTTCTGTGCTACTAGTCAGCAGACAAATTTCAAAAATAGCAGCATTAAGTACTGAAACTCATTTAGTCAGCAAGCGGAGCTCTCGCAGCCAGATGTCGGGAATAAGCGGCTTTTGTTTTGTTTTGAACCTCTCGCCAGTCAGCATATTGCTTATTCCTCGCAGAGCTGTAACATAAGCTGCAAATACGCTTCCACAGTGCACCTTGGCACTGCTCGCATTTGATGTCACCATCTGCAGATGTATAGAGTATAGAGCAGGAGGATACGCCTTCCTATGCATAAACATAGGCGATCAACACTATTATACAAGCATTATGCATGCACCGCAGAGTCTGTCTGCCTTAAACCAAAGCCATTAATTAACTGCATTAAAGCTCTGAAAGCTAAACTCTGCTTGACAGTCCCCCCCTTGTCCTTTGTTTGTCTCTTGTTCCTGTGGACAGGCCAACATTGCAGATTACGGAGACAACCAGTGGGTGACGTGTTTCCAGGAGAGCGCAGAGGCCATCCTGGGCCAGAACGCAGCCTACCTGGGGCAGCTCAAGGACTCGGTAAGCCTCCCCCGCCTTAGTCAAAGCCCGGTTTCAGGAAGTAGCCTGGTGGGGAGGCCTGAACCCCAGGCAATTCCACTGCCAAGCCCTAGCATGTGCACACACACACACACACACGCACACAAACGCACAGGCTTGGCCTGAATCAGCTCATTGTGTGGTCCCTCTCATAGGCTGTTGTAGTACACCAGGAGATACCCCTAAAATCGATTTATTGGGCTCTAAATTCATTTTGTGTTTTAATTGGAGCAAATCTGCCTTAATTTGGACTCTAAACTTTAATATGATTTGTCGGTCGATGGACGTAATATTGCAAGCTCATTGAAAATTGACCCCGTCCTGCTTGTGTTCCAGAATGAAGCTGCATTTGAGGAGGTGTTCCAGCAGGCCAACTTCAACACCTACGTCTTCCGCAGCAGAGTCAAGATGGAGACCTATAATGTAAGTTTAGAAGACAGCTTTTCTGTGTGAATGTGCTGCTAATTCCAGAGTGCTTCACAGAGACAGACTCCCCTCTCCTTTTTTTGTTGGCACTGTTTTAGTTGATTACTACGGTCTCTAAGGAACTTGCCTTATCTTCTTCTTCTAGTATTTTCTGACTGGAGTGCCAGTTCATTGACTAAGACTTTCTAAATTTGAAATGTTCAACCTGTAAACAGACTCTTTATTCTCATCTCTGCGTGCCTTTCCAGTTTGGCGTCGACCAGACAAAACTATCGGCATTGGCCGTGACACTTCTCTTGTTATCAGGTTAAATTGGCTCGTCCGCCGCCAAATGCACAAACCGCCACAGAAAAGCTGCTGCGTATCCATGTGAAAGACTGCGCTCTTTCAGCGGCAGAGTGAAAGGTGCACACAGATTAGTATGGCACCGATCGCCTTTTTTTTCCCCTGGAGGCTCGACAGATAGAGGCTTGTGCGCAGGGCAGAGAATAAAGGGCTTGATTGGGCTGGTGCCCTGAGCAGGAGGGTGGGAATGGGACCAGACGGGGCCCCCGCACAGAGGAGACCTCTGTCTGCCACCACTTAGACGAGGAGTGTGTGGGGGGGGGGGGTCCTTGCACCTGCCGCCTCCAGGATGTCCTTTCTGGTGCCTCAGCATGGGCTTCCTCCGAACAGACTGACACCTGCACAGCCCCCTACAGACCCCCCCACTGTGTCGCCAATGAGAGGCACCCGATCTGCCCGTCTCGGCGTCAGGGGGCCGTGTAGTCAATTGTCCAAGAAGTAGGACCAGGCTTTGGAATCCAAGATGGATACCCCTCACGGTTTAATGACGTACAAATCCCACTGAAACCCCAATCAGAGCAGAGTCCGCCAGCAGCTGGTGGGGGGGAGTGGAATTCAAGGCGGCACTTTCTTGATTCCCTCAGCAGTCTCATCGTTCATAGGAACATGGATAATGTCTTTATCCTAGGTAATGCGATAGAGAAATCTCATCACTGTCAGCACAACCAGGGGTGACCTTGTACTTCAGACTGAACATGACAGGAGGGGTGTGAAATGGCTGATCTCCAGTCCTCACCTCACACACGGTCCTTATTCGGTCTGAAGAGGAGACAACCTTGGCTCAGACTTCAGTAGGCGAGGCTATTTATTTTCATGATTTGGGCAACATTCTAACTCTAGTGCTCATTTCCATTCCTCCCACCTCTCCGCCTCTCCTCTTGCCCCCCCAGACTAGAACTGGTAACTGGTTTTGGGAGCCTCAAGTGGGTGACACTGGAGAGAAAAGAGTCCATACTGTAAACCCATTTCAGGCTTTCAGATGCGACAGTGCATTCCATCCCATGCTGGGCCCTGGTGCTCAAGAGGAGAGGAGCGTTGGATTTGCATAGCAAACGGAAGGCTGATTCTCCTCGCCTTGCCCACATAAATCCTGCCTTTCTGGCAAGATGTGACCAACACTAATCGCTTGACGACCTCTGTCACACTCGGTTGCGTGGCTGTGCGCGCGCGCGTGTGTGCATGCGTGTGGGTGTGGGAGAGATGGAGAGAGGACGGAGGACTTAAGCGGACAGCGTGGGAGGTGAGTGTGAGTCAGTCATTAGATGCTTTAGAACAGGGGTGTCAAACTCAAATACACAGTGGGCCAACATTTAAAACTTGAACAAAGTCGCGGGCCAACATTGAACAAATGAAAATTTTAATATGGACCCAAACAAGTTTTGCTTTCACATTGAATATGCACTTATCACTTTCGCTTCATCAATTGTGTGCACTGTGAATACGCCCTCAGACACAAGTGTTGGTGCTCCCATCTGCTCAGTAGAGAAGCTTGTAAAACCCTGACTGTCCTACAGCTAGGCAGACAGACAGACAGAGACAGACAGACAGACAGACAGACAGCCGACAGGCAGACAGGCAGACAGGCAGACAGGCAGACAGGCCGGCAAGAAGGCAGACAGGATTGAATGAACAGGAACAGAGCAAACACAGAGGCCGGCTAGGTCAACACAGGTGTCTCTATCACAGTGAGACGTTACATAACGTAAAGCTTCTGTTTTCTGCCTTTCTTTTCGCCATTTTTAAGAAGGGGTAACACGGTTACAGTTGTAGTATGAGATTGCTATGACTACTGTCACAGAAGAGAGGGCGTTTCTGGGTCCTGTCTTGATTGACGCGCCAAAACAACAGCAGAGCATTGAGATTTGTAGTATTAGCGGTGAATGCGCTGTATAATACTGGCGGGCCAGCTCTAGTAGTCATTTGGTATTGCCTCGCGGGCCAAATATAATTACACTGCGGGGCAAATTTGGCCCGCGGGCAAGAGTTTGACACCCCTGCTTTAGAATGTCGAAGGTTTGTAGACCACCCTCCATCTCTGCTGCGCTCGCCGTTTGAGAGGCGGTTCGTAGACCACCCTCCATCTCTGCTACGCTTGCCATTAGAGAGGAGGTTTGTAGACCACCCTCCATCTCTGCTGCGCTCGCCGTTTGACAGGCGGCATAAGAGATGGAAAGCCCCCTCCTGCCCTTCTCATTTGTGATGCCTCCGCAGAAGCGCAGGGAGAGAGGTCATGTATTTGGTAGGGCTGTCGCGGTTTGCGGTTAACCACACAACCGCGGTCCTGTGAAGCAGACCGCGGCGCTTTACAGACAACCGCATCTACCGCGGTCACTAAGGTTTTTTCATTTTATTAGGCCTATGTTCCATGGGGCTTTCCAAGGGCTGTCAAATAAATATATTCAGCCGTCAACTGAGATAGAAAATACGTCTAGCTTAATCATTGTAAAAATGTATCGACTAGTAAATGGAGATTCTTATAGTTTAGGACTACGTCCCCGAAGTCGAAGGAACGCATTGCGCGGAGCAGAACGAGAATGATATTCGAAATAAGTTAATCGATTTCACATGGAAATGGTGGCCTAGTGTTACTGTATAGCCTAGATCTAGAAATGAGATGTTATGGCAATTCTATTAGGCTACTACATTGGGCAGGTAATAAGGCAGATAGCCAAACATTAGCCTGTAAACAAGGACTATTATCATGAAAATGTGATAAATGACCACAAACGATCATATCATTATGGATTTATTGTACAAAGACTCGGTAAACTGCAAAAAGACAAGTTCAAGTTGGATTAGAAAGCTGTAGCTGATCACGCCAAAAAGTATGTTTCCATACATAGCCTACCCATTCAGACCAGAGATTAAATCTTAAATGGTGGTGGTGTAGCCTACTTCATTGTAGGAATAATAGGTATGGCTACAACCACACACAGGCCACAACATACAATAACAAAATACAGACAACAGTGGCCACTAAGGATTTTCTTTTCATTTTGGTAGGCTATCTGGGCTTTTTCCAGGACTGTCAAATACGCCTATAGACAAAGGCTATCCAATTAATAAATGCACGGCACTAAACTTTTGGTATAACGTGTTAGGCCTAGCCTAAGCTTACTTTAGTGCACAGCAAACATTGCCTTTGCCCTTTAGGTCCCTTTATATCTGTAGCCTAATTGTTATTGTTATTATTTTACTATGTCGAATGATTTGCCTGTTTGTGTGCTGCGCGCACCATTGCATTCCTGTACCCTCATTCATTTAATGTATTTCGTTCGATAAAAACGAATAATGTAGGCCACAACTAGGCTACACACACAGGATATAGATAAAATGTAGTGTAAAAATAAAAAATAAAAAAAACAGCCGTCAGACCGCGGTTGAAATCTATCAATTTGAACCTCTCAGGATAATTCCTAACCGTGACAGCCCTAGTATTTGGTGGCGTGTGTTTTGTTCATTTGTTAGTGTTAGCAGGATTATGCAAAAATGATGACTCTATCATCAGTGTAACTGCTTTAGCCACTGACCGCTACCATTAATGTTATGAAAGCTGCTGCTAGTTCTAGCTCATGGCTAACTGGCTATACCGCTCTTATTGTGCTGGATTAGCATTGGAATCAATGGAACTGATGTGTCCAGGCGACAAGACCTATCTTAATTTATCAGACATTATTTCATGTCATTTCAATTCACAGCTATTTCAGTGGCATGACTAGCTTCCGTCCTACCAGTCCTGAACAGAAACAAGCCAGCCACGCACATAAGCCAGGCTGGACCTGGCCTGGTTTACCTTTCATGACTGAACGACGCTAGCTCAGTGGACCGCTTCCTGCAGACCACACATCCCCGGGCCGAGCCAGCGATGTACTATACCACATAGCAAATTATATCAACCGTTCCTCCTGCCCACGAGGGCCTGTGAGAGCGGCATGAACACAATGCTAACATAGCATCCGGACTGCACAAGTATCTTTTTAGCTGGAGCTAATGGAGTAAGGAGTAACCACAGGGCAGGTGCTGTGAGTCTCATTTTCATTCTCAGCGCTACTGTGAACTGCGAACAACCGCCCCTCCTCCTCTCATCCTCATACTCCTTCCCCGGAAGCTCTCTCTCTCCTCTCTCTCTCTCCTCTCTCTCCCTCTATCTCGGCCCTGGTAGAAGCCCGATGCAAATCGCAAAGGCGCTGCGGGTGGGAGGGGGGAGAGGGCAGAGCCTCTGAACCGCAACGCCGCTGTAGCAGCAGCAGCACTCCGGACGGCAGCACCAGCCGTCTGCGGCGCCGCTTTGTTTACTTATTCATTAGCGGCTCGGCTGGCCGTGCGGGACCGACTCACAGCTGCCCTCGGCCTGCGCCTGACTAGTGGCCTCGGTCTCAGGAGTGGCCTGACATGTCTCGTCACCATCTGAATGCCAGAGTTTTGATTCTCAGTTCATTCACCTTGCACCATTATTACAGCATAGGTCATTGACATTTCAGAAGCTTCAGTTATCCGCAGGACCAAGCTGTATCCTGCTTGGTAGCACTCACCCCCCCCCCCCCCCCCCCATTGCAAACAGAAACTAGAAAGTACATTTCCTGGAGAAAATGTGAGGTGGGCTAGCTGCTGCAACTGTATGTAACAGCTACTGCTAGAACTACTATGGACCGGGCAATCTCCATGCACCCACCGGTAGGGCTGCTCGATTAATCGGATTTTAATCTAGATTACGATTTGGGCTGTCAACGATCATTAAAACTAAATAATCGCCATAAAACGATTTTGCACAAATCAAGTGCACCCTACACTCTAGAGCTATACTGTGCTTGGCCCCTCCCCCACCCCCCAAAGCCCCAAAACAAACACTTCAAAGCGAGACGAGTTGTCAAGCGAGGCGCACGCATGCTCCTCTCGAACAAAACACGACAAGAAGAAGATTATGGCAGCAGAAAGAGAGGTGGACAAGAGAGCTAAAACAACGTCAGTGGTGTGGAAACACTATGGGTTCGCGGAGACAGATTTGGACCAAGTTGACACGGTGTGTAAAATTTGCTACACAGTCGTAGCTGCCCCTCAAAGTAGCCCTTCTCAGTCCCGTTGTCGCATTCCGCTCACTCATGCCAGACAACAGTCCTTTGCCGGTCCATTCACTTTGCCGTCAAAATAAATCGGTGTCGGCCTTATTTAGGAGAGGCGCTCATATTTACAAGTGTCAGATAAACATGAAACGTCACTTACCTAAGCAAAAGGGTCTATTTTAACAAATGCTGGGTTTTGAAGCCTCGGCGCTACCATTAAATAACTTATTTAGACGCGTTCTGTCATAGTGAAATTATTTTTCCGAGGTAGTCTTCTTCTGTGGTGGTGGCGGTGCTTTGAAGCTTCTTTATTTATCAGTTTTGGCACTTTTATTAATTTATTTTCAAGGTCAAGGTTCACTATTTGTCTCCCAAAGAACATTGTTAAAAAGAAAAGCCACTGTCAACATTTAATAAATTAATTGTTATCAAAGTCAATAATTTGATTTGTTAAGAAAATGTTAAAACTTTTGATAAAAAAAAAAAAATCAATGAATAATCGTGTTTAATAATCGTGATCTCAATATCAATCAAAATAATCGTGATTATGATTTTTGCCATAATCGAGCAGCCCTACCCACCGGCGAAGACCGTGCGTCTCTAGCCCACTCAGAGGCTGAATTGTGGGGTCCGTGGCGTGGACAGTGGCGTGGTGGCGAGACTCCGCCCCCTCAGGTCAGAGCTGGTCAGGGACAGTGTACCCCTCTCCGGGCCACCTACCTGACTCCACTGGTGAAGACCGTGTGTCTCTAGCCCACTCAGGTGCTGAGTTGTGGGGCCCGTGGCGTGGATAGTGGCGTGCTGGTTAGGCTCTGCCCCCTTGGGTCACAGCCAGTCGGGGACAGTGTACCCCTCTCCGGTCCACCTACCTGACTCCACCGGTGAAGACCGTGTGTTTCTAACCCACTCAGGGGCTCAGTTGTGGGGCCCGTGGCGTGGATAGTGGCGTGCTGGTTAGGCTCCGCCCCCTTGGGTCACAGCTAGTCGGGGACAGTACAGTGACCTCCGGGCAATTTCCATGCATCCACCATTGAAGACTGTGTGTCTCTAGCCCACTCAGGGGCTGAAAAGTGGGTTCTGTGGCGTGAATAGTGGCGTGGTGGCGAGGCTCCGCCCCTTTTGGTCATAGCCAGTCAGGGACGGTGTACTCCTCGCCGGGCTACCCACCGGCCCCCACCACTGAAGATTGTGTGCCTCTATTCCACTTTGGCTGAGTTCTGTGCTACCACATTAGTTATAATAGGGTGCCTGTACCTTTAAGAGAGGCTGCACATGCGCACAAATTCAAAAAAAGCAACAGCTGCCAACACTCTAATCCCAACTGAAACGCTCATCCTAGACATGGTCCGCTTCAGACAGCTCTATCGCGAAAACTATAAATGTTACAGCTTATACATTGATACCATAGTATTCCTGAGAACTTGCAGAACATTTCTATGTATAATATGTCCGTAGAACTTGCAGAACATTTCTATGTATAATATGTCCGTATAGCTTAAACACTAGGCATGGCGACAAGTTAGAAAAAGGGTAAAAATGCAAAATTAGCAGCTCAAAAGTTAGTGCGGCATCATATGTTTAAATAGGGAGCGCAGTTGCCGAACAAATCGTCATACCTCAAAAACGGTAAGTCACACAGCTTAGATACTTACATTGTACGAATCAGCACAGCTGTGTGAACATTTTGATGTATAATATGTGTATGAGCTGTTAAAACTGTAGGCATGGCGACAAGTTAGAAAAGGGGTAAAAATGCCAAATTAGCAGCTCAAAAGTTAGAGTCCGGCACCATACGTTTCAATGGGGAGCACAGTTGCCGAACAAATCGTCATACCGTGAAAACTATGTCACACAGCTTAGATACTTACATAGTACTAATAATAATAATAATAATAATAATAAAGAAAGAAATAGTGGGAATATCACAAGTTGTAACCTAAAAACAGGCATGTTATTTTTTTCAGTGTCTACGATTTGATGACTTCAGTGTGTACGATTTAGTTCCAACCCTGCCATCGCTTGAACTGGTTGTGAATGTGTGGCTAGCCCTTGGGCTGGTAGAGCAGGCCTGAAAGGACCACAGTGGAGTGAATGGGAGACTGACACATGTGACCTTTGTTCCTGGTCCCCCCTCTCTAGGACGAGTCCCGGATCAAGGCGACGGTGATGGACGTCAAACCTGTGGACCACAGCGAGTACAGCAAGAGGCTCATCATGAACATCAGGAAGATGGCTGCCCAATAAGGATCTCCTCCACAATGACATACAGCCACTTAACTGCTCTGCAACAGCGCCTCACACTGCCAGGCTGTGAATGTGTCGCTCTTGTTTTCTTCCGTGCTATTATCTTCTTTCACCTCATGTTTTGTTTAGCTGTGTCCAACTCAAAATGCTCAGCCGGTACGTTAGCTGAACATTTCTATGCTAAGTGTTGTTCTCTTTCTCTCGTTGACTAATCATTCATCTTGAGCCCCTGGGAGTGCTGGCCCAGCAGTTCTCCCTGTGCAGTTCTCTGTCCTGTTCTAATGGTGATCGGTGGCCAGGGACTCTTTTGAATCTGCTGACATTTTTTGTCGGCGGGTACCAAGGAATTAGAGAGGGGGAGAGTGGACTAGGCTAAGACCCGGGTCAGTTTATCAATAAATCATTGCTGTGTGTGTGTCTTAAGCCGGCCGGCTTCATTTGCATGTGTCGCGGCCAGGCGAGGGCCGTTGGCGGCCGGAATGACACATGGAAACGCCGGCGTTCGGCACAGGGCCTTGCAGTGCGATTGGCACTCACTCACTCTCCACCACACAGTTAGAAAGCCTGGGCCGGACCTGCATGTCCCTGATAAATGGTCTTATCTTCTTCCCTTCTCTCCTAACCCTCCCTCACTACACACATTGGCAGACTGTCAGGACGCGCACTGTATTTATGTAGATAGATGCTTTTTTTTTTTTTGAGACCTCTGTTTTTTTTTTGGACAGTCTAACCTGTATTGGTCATTTCTCTGTAAGAATATTTTGGGAATAAGTAAAAATGGTGGTGTTCAAAGGCAATTATGTCCTGTGATGTTTCATGTCCTGAGTTTTTAAAGTACATTATGAGGTATTGATACACTATTAATAAAGCAAGGGGTCAAGTAATGCAATTGATCATATTTGGGTTTGGTTGAGCCATATATCTTAGTACATTTACAATGTACCATAAAGTTAATCTTAAAATCTTGGAATGTCAGAGAGGTAGACTGGGTGTTTAGAAGATTTTTTCTTTGCTGGCTTGCAGTCTCCCCTGCTATATCTCCAGAGGTCCAGCTCTGATGTGTCCACAGATTCCGTCCCTGAAGTCCTGACTTCCATGTTGTATTAAAGCAGAACATCACTGAGGCTGTGCCATCCCATTTTTCATCTGATAACCATCACATTTCCGCGGAATGCTGCATCTCTGGCCCATTGTGCGCTGAGATGGATTAAAGCCGTCTTTGTCTGTCTGTCTCGGTAGATCTATTTTAGCTGGGGTGTCACATTGATTCAAATAGTCTGGGAACCTGCCTACACCTGAAATTGACACCCTCCACAGTTTTTAGGGCAATTCTCCTCTGAGACTGTTTGCAGCGCTGCACGACTTGTAGTTTGTTGACTGGACTGTGGTGCTTTTGTCTGCGTGTAGCGTGCGTGCGTGTCTGTAGCCTATAAATAGCATAAAAGGTGAGCAGGTCTGTGTGTGAATTCCAGGTCTGTTCCTGCTCCCCGGCCTCCCTGAAGCCAAGCCTGTCAATTTTGGATAACCAGGGAAACGGGTGAGACAGTAAATGTCATCCCTAGCACAACCCTGGACTAGAGCTAGGTGTAAAAGTCTACTTGGCGAAATAAAATCTGATTCGGATTACTGTAGCTGGTTATACCTTTGGCCTAATGTGAGAGGGTAAATATTTAACCTATCAAGCTTGAACTCGCTTCCGAAGTCACGATCCTCATGGCAATTTTCTTTTTCTCCGATTTACATTCAATCAGATTGAAAATGAGATTTTAATGGACTCAGGATTGATTTCACACTTTACCACATAGCACGTTATCGGCTGACTCACTCAATTGAATTGTATTGCATTTCTGCGTGTGCCTATTTCACACTCGCTGACACGTTGTGGGTGGATTAATCCCTACAGAGTAAATATAGTTATTGTCTGTTGTAGCCTATCTCAGCTGTAGTGAAAGGGTATGATGCTGAAGAGTCCATTATAGATTAACCTGCGTATGAGGAAGATTATCGAGACAGAATCCTGGAAGGGGATCTTTCAGATGACGTTTCTGGCCGGCCGGGCGGCCGGCTCCACCACCGCGCCAGTAAGGCTGAGACCAAGTGGTGAGGACCCGATGGAGACCTCTATTAATACATCCATGACTCAAACACTGTCTGTGCCACTGCGGACGCTCTCAGATTAGAAGGCATGTTAACGTTCTGCCCTGTGACAATTGGGCTGACTTTATGGATAAATGTGCTGAGCGCTCCCAGTCTGGGTAAATTTACTTAGCCTAGTGTGAGGGGCGGATTGCGGACTGCCCTTCCCCCGTTATCAACAGCTGCTCCGAGGGGAACACTTTGACTGCTACGCTGTTGGGCCTCATTTACAGTCGTGTTGAGTCTTGATTTTTCTATAGGCTATCTGTTCCCCTGGGGAAATGCGCTGCGTGAATGGCTGTGTGCGTTCTGCACCACATCAGCCACACACTTAGTAGTCATTTACAGGACACTATGTGAGTGGCCTCTAAAGGGTGCCAAAGCACCATGGTCGTTCTAAAATATCCACACACAAAAATCTAATTCAGCGCAAATAGGCCTACATGTTGCTTCACAATGTAGATTTATTAGAACATAAGTTAACTTAAAGTGCACATATCCAATATTGTTCTTTACAACAGCACAATGTCATTTTCAGCAATATCAGAATCTATATTCTGAACCCTAAAACATCAATAAACGCCTGAACAGTGCACTGGTCTCTGCAATTTTATGACAGTATCATTGTCCAAAGATATGAGAATCTCTTTCTCAGTGCACAGGAGACATCTACACACAAAAGTCCAATTTAGTGCAAATACATTTCTTCACAATGTAGATTTATAGAGCATGAGTTAACTTAAACGTGCACATCTCAAACAGGATGGTACACCTAACACAAAATATAATTGTTATCCGTTCTAAACTAAATTGTCTATGTGCCTAGTGCACATGAGATCATGCTACACAAAGTTTCAAAATATAATATAGTGTTTCACTAAGGTACACTTTTCACTAAAAGCTTTGTCACAACTCACACTGATATGGTCTCTCCTGTGTGGATTATTCTATGGTTCATTTGTCAAAAAGCTTTGTCACAACTAACACTGATATGGTCTCTCCCCTGTGTGGATTATTTTTTGGTTCAAGTGAACCACTTGCGTAGAGCCGTGTTCACAGCCGCGTCAGCGTAGCTTGCGTTGACTATTCACCACATAAGATGCCAACTGTAGCTCTGTCATCAAACCTAAGCAGACATTTGCTTATTTCTTCCAGAGCCTCGCTAGGTAGTCCATTTTCCCTCACATGCGCAAAGTTTCTAGGATCTAGACAGGCAAAATCCGAGCAAAGTTTTGCATTAGCAGAAAACCTCCTATGGATACTGTCTGTCACTGTGTCTACAATGATACTGTGTACTTTGACCCTGAAGTCAGTATCAGCTGAAGCTAGCTGCTCATCTTCTGCAAGCTCTCCTGGCATTCTTTTCTTTTTTCTGACCCTTTTTTCCAGGAAGGGCAGTCTGTACTACCAGCCCACACTCTTCCTCCTTTTGCAACTTTCCATTAGCCCACTTCACGAACTCATCAGCTGCACACACAACTCCTTCAAAGTCTCTAGTACACTTCCTGAGACCCTCCTCTATCCCCTGAACCAGACGCTGAGCTGTGATGATATCCATTCCCCTTTCTGTAAGTATTTTGAAAGAGGGGGATGTATCCTCAAAGATCCGAAGGAAGATTTGAGCAGTGAGCACTGTCTCATACTTCAAAAGGCCTTCTATGAATCCCTTTGCCATGGCCCTCACAGTTGGCTTTTTTGTATCGTCATCTACAATGGTGTGTAAAGTTATAAGCACTTCAACGAACAAGGCTCCCTGAGGATTCCTGAAGCACCCAAACACTTTACGTAGCGCCTGATCCTTAGCCCACCACCTAGTTGGCCCTATTGGGCACAGTCGTCTGTGACGCTTGTCCTGACTGATCTCTTCCCACTTCTGCATACGCTTGTATGACTCTCTTAAGAAAACTGCAATATGATTGAGCAGTGAAATGAGGGACGCACTTTCCACAACACTGCCTGTTGTGTCTGCCAGTACAAGATTCAAAAGATGTGCATAACACCATATATGAATCCGAGTGGGGGACTGCTCAGAAAACCTCCGATATTGTCCCTGCATATTAGCTGCACCATCTGTTGAGTTGCCCACACATGTGCCAATGTCGATATTAAGCTTCAGTAACACTTATTTCAGGAGCTCTGTAAAATACTGCCCTGTAGATGACTCACAGTCGACCACAGCAATCAGTCTTTCATGAATTGAAGCCTGAATTGAAGCCTAACTGACTATGACACATCCTGACACTCAGAGGGAATGGCCCTCTAGAAGCTAAACGAGGCTCAGGCTCCACAGTTGTGGGTTTGATCAACCTCATATAGCGGTTCTGTGTATATACTTATATAGTATATAGTACAGTATATAGCATTGTATAGTCATAAAGTGTTGTTCTGAGTCTGACCTTCTTTTCAATTATTCTGCTGATGAATCCTCAAGGTATTACAGAATCCTTGGAAAATGTAGACAATTTACAAACATTTAGAGGGGAAGAGCAGCAGGATGATCCCCCAGGCAGACAGTCTGAGGGGGTCCATTTGTAGGAGTTGCTTTGGCTGACAGCAACAACATTCTTACTTGAGCAGCTCTGTGGTTTTAGAGCAAATGTAGGGGAACGGAGCTGGGGAAATGAGACAGACCTTCGACAATCCTTTCATGCAGTCCCCTAGATAAATGGTTTTAAATGTGTTGGAGCCCTGCTGTTTCTATGAATATGCTAAGTGTCTCCCTGAAAATCCACAAGTGTGTGTGTGTGTGTGTGTGTGTGTGTGTGTTTGTGTGTGTATGTGTGTGTGTGAGAGAGAGAGTTTGCTGTTTGTGCATCCATGTTCTTCAGTGCTTGTGTGTTTGCATATGTGTGTGTGTGTGTGTGTGTGTGTGTGTGTGTGTGTACACAGGCCTGCAGCTTGTAAAGAAAGCCATGGGGATGATTGTCTTATACAATCACAATGCATTCTGGGTAAGAAACAGTTAACTCCCAGTCAAGTCAATTAGAATTTAGAAACCATGTATTATGGGGCCATTAGAGAAATTCAATCTGCACCATGACTGTCCATCCTGCTCGTACCTGGATGGGGAATTTGATCACTAAAGTCAAAGACTCCAATCAAAATAATCTGATTATCTCTCCCATCTTAAACATTTTGGTGCGATGAGCTCCAACATCATCCTGCCCCTTTAATGCTGAAATGTAATCTTAGACTCGGCAGTAACTTAAGACAGGGTGAGTGATAGTGAGCTAGCTAGCAGTAGCCAGTGGTTTGTCCTCCTCGCTCTCTGCGCAACTCCTCGCCCCTGCTGTGGCTGTGGTGCTGAGCCGTGGGAGAGCGCACGCCCGTGGTCCTGTGTGTGTGTGTGTGTGTGTGCTCTGACAATCAGGCGTCAGGCAGGTGGGAAGCCAATATCCACAATAATTGTTTTGATCAAATAAAGCAATAATCCATTGAGCATTCTCAAAGGCAGTGCAGATTGAATCGCTAGATACAAAACGTGTCCGGCAACTATCCTGTTTCCACTTTAATTGGATATGGATATGGCTTTGGTTTGTGTTTACCTTTCTCAAGCACTAGATTATTTGGCCATGTATTTTGGCACGCCGATGAATAAAACATCTTGGGATCGGGTTTCGTTATTTTCTTTACTACATCTCTTCCTGTCATTCAAGAATTCATATCCCTTACCCACACTCTCTAGATCTAGACATTGGATCTTCTTCTTGTCTCTCCGCTGCACTCAGCACAGTTATACAGTAGATAGAGCCACTCATTTAAAAGGAGAACCAATTCTCCAAATAAGCAAGGTGTGCAGTTCCCACTTTCAGCAACGACTCGCTGTAAGAGGTCAGAATATAAACAAATGTTGCTGTTACTGGTAAAAGCCAGTAGCAGTCCCCTTGTCTAAACTGTGTGTGTGTGTGTGTGTGTGTGTGTGTGTGTGTGTGTGTGTGTGTGTGTGTGTGTGTGTGTGCGCGCTTGCGTGCGTGTAAGTGGTTTGCGTGTGGGCTGCTGTGCAGAACAGAATGCACTCAAGGG
The DNA here is from genome assembly GCF_949987555.1 of Borostomias antarcticus. Lineage (NCBI taxonomy): Eukaryota > Metazoa > Chordata > Actinopteri > Stomiiformes > Stomiidae > Borostomias > Borostomias antarcticus. The sequence continues at coordinate 55,039,788 of NC_140234.1, read as the reverse complement.
TATAATGTGCTCTGGAGGTAAATGTTTACCCAGAATCCAGCCTGTGTGTCTTGCCAACACAGTAATATTTAGTCGTCCGTGTCTCAGAGATTAGAACCTTGTTGCTGTTTTTCTGTATGCAAAGTGTCTCCAATATACTGTGCCGTACAAACGGGCTGCTCCTGTCAATATCAAGTACAAGGGCCGAGGACGACAACGCTTTTGAGTGGTGCGGCGAGATCTTTGCGATGCGCCATACATAGGAGAAGAAAAGTCAAAACAAAGAGGGAAACATCAAAGGTCTGGCACATCAATGCAATTGCTTTGCCTGATCCCGTTTCACATCTGAAAATAACTTAGAAGTTTCACGTGGCTCTTTGTATAAATCTGCCTGAGGAACTGACAGTGTCCTCTGAGGTTATTTCTATATTTACAGGTGTGCCTAACCTGGTCGTAGCTGACTTTAATTGGATTTGAATCAGGACTGTTCGTCATGGAATACAGAGGAGCGATAGCGTCTTTCAGTTCATTGAAGTGTCTAGATATAAGTGATAGATGGGCGTAAGGGGACATGACAAACGCTCTTTGATCTGTCAGGGCTACTGTCATGTGGAGCAATATTAGACACGCCCACGGCTTGTCTTCTTTCTCGAAAACCGCTCCTTTTTTGTGCGTAGCTGTACATTATAACATGGGGAGGCAAAGTTGGTGCAATGCAGACATTCACTGACTAATCGGGGGAACTTACAAGGCCTTGTCAACCTAATTTAGGCCTACAATTATTTGAATGCAAGTTACATTATAGCCTAACATGGAGAGGCAAAGTTGGCGCATCAAATGTAGATATTCACTGACTGGACAATAATCGGTAGCAATCAGGTGCACTTACAAGACCTTGTCAACAATTGGCTTTAGAAAATGAATATTTGTCAAGGATAGCCTCGGCTACATGACTAAAATGGGGAGACTGACAGTGGCAAGCTATCAGTGCACTTGCAAATTATATACAGTATGACCATGTGATCATCACATTAAACCATCCCTCAACAGCAAATACGACCAGCCAGTCATCCTCATCATTTAAAGGACAATGCTCGTTTTTGACAACCTGGACCTTATTTACGGCATATTATAAGACATTTCACTCATCGAGATAACTTTGGTGTAATTCGGAGGCCTGTAGAAGAAATTTAAAATCCAGCGCGAGCCAAGTATGTCCATGTAATGGTGGTGGACAGGGCACTGAGAATGCAGCTTCTAAAAATCTATTTTCTGCCGCGAAACGTTTGTTTTCATCAATCTGTCTTCATGAATCGCTAGTTGTGCTTACATAGAGCGTAGGCCTGTTGTGGTTTTTCACATGCCTCTGTAATATGATCTTTAGAAACGTCTTTAGACACGAAATAGCTTCCCTACTTGCTCCAGCACGCATGCGCACAGCGCGCAAGTGTTGCTCCAGCACGCTGTGCGCATGCGTGCTGGAGCAAGTGAGGAAGCTATTTCGTGTCTAAAGACGTTTCTTACATTTCGACTGATGACGACATTGGGCCTCATTCACCAATATCTTCTTAAGTTCTGTTCTTAAATTAAGAGCCAAGAACATTTCTAAGGAAAGCTCCCGTCTTATTCATGACAAGTTAGTAAACCGCTGGATGAGTTCGCACCTGCCTTCTATAAGTGGTGAATACAATGGTTTCTCAAATTGAAAATGCGTGAACGCGCACCCGAATTAGCATAGGTAACTGCCCCGGCAGCTCCATATAAGGACCTGCCACCGCTGGTCTGTGTGCACACACACGCTCCGAAACAAGTGAGAAAAGTTTGAAGGATAAGATAGTGATCATGTCAAAGCGTAAATCCAAATCTGATGGGGCGCCGGCCAAAAGAAGAAAATGAACAGAATAGACAGGCGGTCGTATTCAGTAGTGTCAGCATTGGCTATAAAGCAACACAAAAGAATGAAGCATGGGACGTGATCACCCGTGCAATTAATACAGTATTAGGAGAAGGGCGCACAATTGCTGAAATACAGTAAAAAATAAATGGGCGGATGTGAAATCGGACAGCAAGAAATGCTTTGCGAAACATAGGTACCCTACTTATCTGATCTTATCTACATACTGTATCGAAATGGTCCTTATTGTGTCATTTGTAAATTGAGTATTGGAGTTTATCTGTAATGACCATAACCTTGGAGCCGGCAGCAACATTTCACTGTGACTGGACATTAGGCTGCATATGACAAATATTGAACTTTATTGAAAGGATAAAACCCCTTGAGATGAATCATCTCGTTTCCGAGGGGGTCCTTGAAACATACAAAACAACAGTAACAACCACAAAACAAAACAAAAAAAAGCATAACAACAGCAAAAAGAAATATACAAAATATTAGAAGAGTACAAAGCACAGATACACAGTACATTCATACATTCCTACACTCATACACTGCCCCAGCATACCCACACCCCAAAATAAAATATCAAAAACAAGCACAGGTTGTCTTGAGATGAGCAAATGATAATGACCTAAATATATGCAATGAATAGCTGGAACGAAGTGAGTTTGGCAGATTGTTCCAGTCCAATGGGGCTTTATATTTATATTTGAAGGCCCGGCATCCAACATCTTTAGAGATGCAGGGAACAATGAAGGAGGGGAACTGTGCATGTCAGATATAGTTTATCAGAATACATCAGAATCTCACTTACGTCCGCTTATTGTAGTCTACAACAGTCTGTGTAGATTTATCCTTAGATGCCCATACCGCACTTATCATTGTTTTATGTACGACTCCCTCAATTGGCTCTCTTTAAACTCCAGAAAGCACTGGCTGCAATTTATTTTCAAATGTATATCAACTTTCCCATCTATCTAAAGCAATACTTAGTTCCATGCAATGCTACCTACTCCCTCAGACGCATAATCAAGGATGGGGAGTACTAACTGAGTAATAATTATTTTCCTGACCTGAAGTGTGAAGCAGTTTATTGACCGATAAAGTGTGCCAAGGCTGTAGTTTATTTTCTTTACAATAGAATCGATATGAGACTTAAAAGAAAGTTCTTGGTCGAGCCAAATACCAAGGTGTTTAAAAACCTTGACTTTCGCAAGTGTTGTCCCATCGCAAAAATTAAGACTAAGGTTATTACATGAGCGAAGTTAATGTCTAGTCCCAAAAAGCATACAGCAGGACTTATTTTTGTTTAAAATAAGTTTGTTGTGGAAGAACCAGTTTTGGACAGCATTGAAATCAAACTGCAATGACTTTTGAACTGATGATATATCAGAGTTGGATGTATAGATAATAGTGTCATCAGCGTATAAATGGACATGACAGTTAGAACAGATTTGAGGAAGATCATTGATGAAGATGCAAAAGAGGAGAGGGCCCAGGGAAGAACCCTGCGGTACACCCTTTTCCATAACTAGGTAACCAGACTGTTTACTGTGATATACAACACAATGATGCCTGTTATGAAGATATGCATTGAACCAAAATAGGGCTTGCTGAGAGATGCCGATAGAATGAAGCTTATCAAGGAGTAAATAGTGGTCAACAAGGTCAAAAGCGTTGGTGAGATCAATAAAGATTGATCCAGTGAGCTGGTTGTTGTCAAAAGCTGAGAATACATCATTAGTGAAGTTGATGAGAGCAGTAGTAGTGGAGAAATTTGTTCTAAAACCGGATTGGGATTCGGATAAGATGTGAGTGAGTCATTGATATACTTAATAAGATAATTGGTTAAAAATAATCTTCTCAAGAATTTTTGCCACCGAACTAATAATTGAAATAGGCCTGTAGTTGTTAAAGACCAGGGGGTCGCCACCTTTATGAAGTGGGGTAATTCTGGCCCATTTCCAAATGGAAGGAAGTGTGCAGGTTGAGAGAGACAGATTGAATAAGTCAGCAAGGGGAAACATTAATACTCGTATGTGAGAGGCAAGCTTAAAGTCCCAGTTAACCAAAATCAGAGATTTGCTTGAAAACACATTCTATGTGTTAGTGATGCATTGCTGATAACATGTAAAAATGGGATGAACCATGTGTAGTACTGAATTGGGAAGTTAGACCAGTTTTGTGTTTTTGACCTGTTTTGATTTCTGGATTTTCTGGGCGGGCTTAAAACGGTACTTGTTGACGTAGAGCGGTGTTCTTAGCATATCCCCGCCCTAACACTAGCCTATATAAAGCTAGAACGGATTTGAATCTTCGGTTCTCCTGCTCAATCTTGAGTCTAGAATTAGCTAGTTTTAACCAGCAGTCTAGAATTAGCTAGTTTTTCTTAGTTAGCAATGCCTTTGCATAAAACTAAACGAAAATGCATCCTTCCTGGATGCCAGCAGGAATGGGATGATAAGGTCTCCTTCTTTCAACTCCCGAGTAAAGCTGAAATGAGAAGCTAATGGTTAGCATTTTTGAAGAGCCATGGTGTTACAGAGGAGTGTCACCGCTAGCGCCCGCCTCTGCAGCAAACATTTCACTCCCGAAAGCTTCTGCAATTATAATATGAGGCTTTTGGGTTTCACGGACTCACGACTGGTCCTGGTGAATTCGGCGGAGCCAACCATCTCCCTCCCCGGCCTCCATTCTCCTCCTGTCGCATCAACCTTTGGTGCCGACAACGCTGCCAATTGTGTGCTTATAGCTAATTAACGTTATAACGTTAGCTAGGTAACCTAAGCAATAGGAAAATACACTGCTACGTTAATCTACAAAATATGTGTCTTGACATGTATGTGGTAATGTCAGCTATGATTAATTATATGTAATCTTAGGAGGAATTATAGCTAACATTAGCTATGTAGTTTGTTGCAGATGGGAGTGTGTATATAACCTTAGTCTAGCTAACATAGCTATAGCAGCACCGACCAGGCGACCACCCACCAAATAACGTTACGGATGATATATTATGACTATAAGCGTTAACTATACAGAAACTGCCTGCCATATTTGTGGCACCTGATGTTCGTATGGGTTCACCGGTAATGGTTACAGCATACTTCTCCAGCGGGAGACCGGAGCGAGGGGGATGATTAGGTAGACCAGCTGCAGCTGGAGAAAGACGCACCCTCTCCCAGTGAAGCGGTGCTCGGCGGCTACTGGCTGAACATTCCAGTTCTGTTGGATATGTTGCGGGAAAGTTGAAGCCGAGTGCTCGTTATTCTCACACATAACATTGCCAACGAGAGTCTGTCCCGATTATCAACTCCGATAGTGTACGCTTCTTCGCGCTATCAGCGCTGTTCAAGCCAGTGACTAAAAGGTACATTTTAAACAACTTTTTCCATTGATCCCAAGGGACGACAGGATCGCCTGGGAGGGATAGGAATGAGTCCGGAGGTGGCAGGGAGAAAATAGGGAGAGACTCATACATTCCTCGTTGCCTGTTTTTGTACTTTGCATCTAAGGGCAGTAACACTGGCGCGTTGGTATAGAGTAGCTACAGTTTTACCTGTGTTTGTCAGGAGGTAGGTTAGGAGGAAGCATATGTGCGTTTGACTCATTAGACAAGTGTAATTTCAACTCCTCTCTGTTTTCACAAAGCTGTGCCTTCCTACCACAAAAGAGACGGCGTGCCAGTGTGACAATATGCAGACCAGAGAACGGTACTATTTGACAGGTTCTTCCCTCCACACCCCCTCCCCACGCAATTGGGTGTGGCTTTGGTGCCTTCAGCAGACACGCCCCCACAGTCTCAGACCAGAGAATGCTGCTGATTTTTAACCGATTTTGAAGCCTTATTTTATATACTTAGCGACATTTTTAATCACTCAGATTTGGCTGGGTGGTTAATGACATGTTTTCTTGTGGTGTGTGAAGCTCATAACAAAAATTTGAACTGGGTTAACCTGGACTTTAATGAATTTGGCCTCCAGTCCGTCAGGACCAGCGCTACTGCTCTCCTTCAATTCGCTGGTAACCTGAGCAACCTCTGTAGGGGAGATTGCTCTGAAAGAAAAAGACCCTCTTGTACAATTTGTATTCATATATGAGTTAACATTGGAATTGGCAGTACCAGAGGAATCAGAAAGGGAAGAACTGCTAATAGAAGAGAAATAATTATTAAAGGCATCAGAGATAACTGAAGTATCGGTAACAATTTCATTATTGATTTCCATCGAATTTGTGGAAGGTTTATTCAGTTTATTAAGGACACTATTGATATGCTTCCAGAACTGTCTAGGGTTAGTGTAATCTTGAGAAAGGCAGTCCTTGTAATAATTAGATTTGGCTAATCTAGTTTTGGTTTTAGACAAATGTCTTAGGTGTCTGTAGGATTCCCAGTCAGTGGGATGCTTAGAGGCACGATATTTTGCCCAAGCCTTATCTCTCTCTCTGAAAAGATGGATGAGATCTGGGCTGATCCAGGGTAGGTGTCGGCCCTTCACTTTACTTGTTCTCCAAGGTGCATGTAGATATGTAGAGTATAGAAAGTTCCAGGCATCCTCAATAGAGGGAATTAGTTCAAATCTATCCCATCTAATGGAAATTATATTGTGGAGAAAGCGATCAACATTTACATTTTTGCACTGTCTCATTCTGATAAGTTTCGGAGTGGACTTGGGTAGTTTGATCTTCCAGACACAGTAGATGACACAGTGATCACTAAAAGAGTCAAATACAGTAACACCCCAGACTTAAAGTCGCACTGAAATGAAAAAAGCATTCTGTCCCATTTTGGTTCACATAATTGGTCATAGTGTTCACCTATTCAACGATGTATGCCATACCAAAAAAATTCCAAAAATTCTACTTTTGTTGTAATCTTATATCAAAGTATATGATTTCTTACGTCCTGGAAAATGGTAGGTCACGTGGTACCTTAGATTTTAGGCCAATAATCTGACAACATCCACCCGTCAATCAACGCTATCTTTCTATCGAATCTGTCTAAAGTTCTTAAAACCCGTCCACTTGTCAATGTTCCAATCAAATTCCTCTAAACATATGTCCCACCCTCATAGCTTGTTTGCGTCGGAAATACGTCAAACTACGGAAGTTAGATGATCTCAAACGTCCGTTTCAGTGAGACTTTAACAATCCTAGCAGGGTCAGAAACAAGTATGCAATCAAGGAGAGACTTGGACTTCTGATCAACTCTGAAAACATTTCTGTCATTAGAGGAAGAGCGATCAAGCCAGTTGCCTAATATGATCATCTCATTCTGACAGTTAAAAGAGTTAATCGTTGATAGTATGCACTTGGTGGAGTCAGCAGAGGCAGAAGGGGGCCTGTAGTTATTCCCTATAATGAGATGTTTATTTTCGTGTAATATTATCTTAAAGGGTTCCACATATGCTAAACTCAATCGAAAATGTATTTTACACCCTCATTTCGGGTTTTGAGAGTCTTACTGATATGCCCAGTCCCAATTCCTAACACTCGCTGCTCTCTCTGTATTGCCCGTGAGCGCTTTCCCCCCCTCCCCCCTCCTATCAATTGCTTCGTTTTCCGGAAGTGGCGGCCCTGACGTCACGTTTTTTGAGAATTTGCATACTTCGCCCCTGATTAGCATATTTAGCTTGTTGCGTAGGCCACTTTATCATTTACCTAGCCTCGCCTCTCCAGTCTCTCCTACGGGGATGGACATTAAATTTGGTAAACGGTGCCATGTCCTTGGCTGTTCTCTAACAAACAAACCTCTCCACTCCCTCCCACGCGATGAAAGAAAGGGTAAGTGGTTGAATTTTATTTATAATTGTAATATTCCCGAAACCCTTCCTAAATCAGTCTTAGTGATAATAATAAGATTATCATCATTGGAGATTTCAACATACACGTAGACACTGAGGCGGACTCGAAAGCTAGGGACTTTATCAACCTCCTAAACTCTATGGATTTTACCCAACATATCTCTGAGCCAACTCACAACCGTGGCCACACCCTTGATCTAGTGATTACTAAGGGCCTGACTATCACTGTTTCCTCTATTAGCGACCTCGCCCTTTCCGACCATTTCTGTATCTTCTTCACTGCTTTAGTTCCTAAAATCAAAAATAATACTGAGCGCTTTATAAAGAAACGTTATCTTACCTCCGCAGTAGCCGATAGTTTTAGAGAAATAATGACCACAAACTATTTATCAACTCCAGAAGTGGGGCCATTAGGAACTATTGAAGACCTGGCAACCACCTTTAACACCAGAGTAAGGGCAGCCTTGGATTCTGTAGCACCTATTAAACTGAAAAGGATCACAACCAATAATAAAGCCCCATGGCGAAATGAGGAAACATATCAACTAAAGAGAACCTGCAGAAGTTCTGAGCGTATATGGCGAAAAACCAAGTTACAGGTCCACCATGATATTCTCAAAGATCATCTCTCTGCTTTTAATAAAGCAATAAGAAATGCAAGGAAAGACCACTTCTCAAAATTGATATCTATCAACCGAAATAATTCAAGAGTGCTCTTCTCAACAATCGATAGCCTAATAAACCCTGCCGTAAAAACACCTGATAACCTGCTCTCTACCTCCAAATGTGAGGAATTTGCAGCTTACTTCAGAGATAAGATTATGAATATTAGAAGGAATATCACTCAGGAAAGGCCATGCATCCCGTTCACAGATCCTCTCCCTCCATGTAATGGACATATGAGCCTGTTTACACTGATGGACACAGAAATGTTGAGAAAAGTAGTATCCAAACTCAAAACCTCCACATGCCTGCTGGATCCCATCCCCACCGATTTTTTCAAAACTATTTTTGACTCTGTATCCTATGACATTTTATCCATTGTTAATGACTCCCTATCTACAGGTGTTTTCCCACCAATACTTAAAACTGCTCTGGTGAGACCCGTACTAAAGAAAAACAACTTAGACACTTCAGTTTTTAGCAATTTTAGACCAATCTCCAACCTTCCATTTTTGAGTAAAATTCTGGAAAAAATTGTTTTCGCACAGATTAATGATTTCCTAGCTACAAGTTGTATCCTTGACCTTTTCCAGTCCGGCTTCCGTGCCCACCATAGCACAGAGACAGCATTAGTCAAAGTTGTAAATGACCTCAGAATTAATGCTGACTCCAAAGAGCTTTCTGTTCTTGTCCTCCTGGACCTGAGTGCAGCCTTTGATACTATAGATCATGCAATCCTCATCGAAAGACTGGAAAAGTGGGTTGGCCTCTCTGGTCCAGTCCTAAATTGGCTTAAGACCTATCTAACCGGTCGTGATTTCTTCGTTGCCCTCGGTGAATATAGCTCAAGAAAGATCCCTATGACCTGTGGGGTGCCCCAAGGATCGATCCTAGGACCTCTACTCTTCAGCCTGTACATGCTGCCCCTTGGCAGTGTCATCAGGAGGCACAATATTAGCTACCATAGCTACGCAGATGATACTCAACTTTATATTTCCGTAACACCCAGTAACTACAGTTTGGTTGACTGCCTTGTCAAGTGTATTATAGATATAAATGTATGGATGTCACATAATTTCCTCCAACTAAACCAGGACAAAACAGAAGTACTGATCATTGGAGAAAAAGCTGAAAGAGACAAACTAGCTGCACACCTAAAAACTCTGGAAATTGACACCAATTGCCAGGCTAAAAACTTAGGTGTCATACTTGACTCAGATCTTAACTTCGAAAACCACATCAAGAATATTACAAAGACATCCTTCTACCACCTAAGGAACATTGCCAAGGTGCAACCCTTTCTCTCTCAGGCTGACACCGAAAGATTAATGCATGCTTTCATCACAAGCAGGCTGGACTACTGCAATGCTCTACTATCAGGCCTACCAAAGAAAGCAATCTCTAAGCTACAAATAATACAGAATGCTGCAGCAAGAGTCCTCACTAAGACTAGACGAAGGGCACACATCACACCAGCGTTAAAATCACTACACTGGTTACCAGTCAACTCTAGAATAGACTTTAAAATACTATTACTAGTTTATAAATCTCTCCACAGTCACTCACCAGAATATATTTCAGACATGCTTGTTAAATACATGCCAAACAGACCACTTAGATCCTCAGGCACTGAACTTTTAACAGTTCCAAAAGCCAGGACCAAGAAACATGGAGAGGCAGCTTTTAGTTTCTATGCCCCCAACCTCTGGAACACCCTACCGGAGTGCCTAAGAAGGGCTGAAACAACGGAGGTCTTCAAGCGAGACCTCAAGACGTACCTTTTCGACCTAGCCTACAATCATTAGCTAAGACCCTGAGATTCAGAAAGGCAGCCTCAAACCTACCTATGAACCCTCTGTATACATTGATACTTGTCCTGCTATGCAATGTATGTATATCAAGTAGTGTACAGAAGCTGGTTATCCTGAAACAGGCTTGTTCTGACTGTTGTGTTGCTTCAATGACTCAGTGTGCTACTAACCGTTTTTCTGTCTCCCCTAGTGTCTCTCTCTCTCCCTCCTATCCTCTAACCAGGTCCAGTGTCAGCTGTGGAGCTGTGGATATCGTAGTATTTAGTACACACACACACATGTACACACAAGACACACATCAGTCCACATCCGGCTTTGGCCTGGACCTGATGCTCTTAGCCTTTCTTGCTCTTAGCCTTTCTTGCTCCGAAATCTTAATTTAAACTTAATTTACTATTATTTATTGTTCTTTAAATGTTCTTAGCCATTAGACAAATATATTCCAGGAGCCTGCCCCAGGTCGCCTGATTCAATATCTGTGTGGTCTGAATGACTCTATGTGCTACTAACCCTGCTCTGCCTTCCCTCTCCCTGGTGCCTCTCTCTCTCCCTCCTATCTTCTAACCAGGTTCAGTGGATGCCCCACTGTCACCAGCAGACCTCACGAAGTCCAATAGATACCCTCTGTGTCTACTGTGGATGATGTAGCATGTCCAGTGGATGCCCCACTGTCACCAGCAGACCTCCCGGAGTCCGATAGATACCCCTGTGTCTGCTGTGGATGTCGTAGCATGTCCGTAGAATGTCCTCTCTCCTATGTTCCTTTTTTAGCCTCTCTTACTCTGAAATGTAATTGAATGTAATGTATTGCTTTATAAATGTTCTTAGCCGGTAGACAAACATACTCCTGGAGCTTGCTCGATCGCCTTGTTGAGAGGGGTCAGGGAAGAATTTTTACAGCTCACTTATCTGGCCCCCGGGTGATTACTGTTTTTTTGCTTCCCTCTGGAATATGTAGAGAGTGGGTCGTATGCCCACCTCCCTTGTTCTCTGTAAAGCGCATTGTGTTGCCTCTGGGTATGAAATGCGCTATATAAATAAAGCTTTGATTGATTGATTGATAGAGTGCGCTGCGCACTTTACTCGCGAATCGATCATAAATCTCGGCCAGTTTGAACAAGGACTTGCAAAGTTCCTGCTTCTAAGGAACGATGCTATACCAACTGTTCGTGAAGACGCTGAAACTGTAAGTACAAAAATACCAAACTCCATGAGTTGTGCTTTGTGTGTGTGGATGGTGGCTGTTGTAGCCGGCGCGCTAACGTTAGTATTATTCTAACAGGCACTTAGATTGTTTACAGTTGGCTCGCCTATTTGCTATTTTGGTAATAACGTTAGGCCTATGTGACTGCTATTTTAGCCTCCTGGTTTAACTAAAAAGGCTTGGGTACATTAGCCAACAAGTTGCTGGTAAGCTATAGACCTTTTTCTGTGCAACGTCATCATCCTGTTTCGAAATTGCACATGCATCGCTGAAATGACACCTGTCAATAGAATCGATGCATTTGATTGATGCACCTGGTGGCAACCCTAACCCTAACGGCTGGTGGTTCAGTCTTCGTTTATTCTGTTCTTAGCTGAGAACAAATCCCAGATGAGAAACCATTGGTGAATGCCAGAATTTTCTTAGAAACGGCGTAAGTACAGTTTAAGAAGAAATGCTTCTTAAGAACTTTTTTACTTCATTGGTGAATGAGACCCATTGTTCGCGGTTTTGTATGTGTGGTCTAATTTGATTGGTTGATATTTCATTTTATCAATCGTCTTGATTTTTGTAAGCCAAAATCCTTTTCCTGGCCTACAATGTTAAGTGAATGACGAGCTAGTAAGACAGCTAACGGACTGTAACCTGGACTGTATTTTCATGAGGACTGTAGGGGGAGACGGAACACTACCAAAACGCTAAACATGGATGAAAATGAAGCGATATGGCAGAATACAAGATGCATTTACGACAGTTCAAAAACAGTCTGAAAGTCGAATTTCGTGCCCTCTTTCACTGAAAGAAGGCACAAAAATCAAGTTTTATTTGGATTTCTATGGGTAAGCCAGGCTTACCCTGGCTTATAGGACCAATCGCCACTGTGTTTTAACCAGATGCGCCAATGGAAAGCTAGATCTTCATTGCCGCAGGTGGATGGTATTTATCCTGGGGAGTGAGTTTAACCAACAACTCGCTACCTACTCGAGGACTCACGAGAACCCAGTTTCACTCGGTTACACTTGCACCAGTCTGCTCCCTGCTCCTCTCATTTTTGTTAGACCATACAGAGCAGGGGTGTCAAACTCAAATACACAGTGGGCCAAAATTTAAAACTTGAACAAAGTCGCGGGCCAACATTGAACAAATGAAAATTTTAATATGGACCCAAACAAGTTTTGCTTTAACATTGAATATGCACTTATCACTTTCGCTTTTGGTGCGCATCAATGGTGTGCACTAACATATGTGAATACGCCCTCAGACACAAGTGTTGGTGCTCCATCTGCTCAGTAGGGAAGCTTGTAAAACCCTGACTGTCCTACAGCTAGGCAGACAGACAGACAGCTGGCATGCAGACAGACAGGCAGGCAGGCAGACAGGCAGGCAGACAGGCAGGCAGACAGGCCGGCAAGAAGGCAGACAGGATTGAATGAACAGGAACAGAGCAAACACAGAGGCCGGCTAGGTCAACACAGGTGTCTCTATCACAGTGAGACGTTACATAACGTAAAGCTTCTGTTTTCTGCCTTTCTTTTCGCCATTTTTAAGAAGGGGTAACACGGTTACAGTTGTAGTATGAGATTGCTATGACTACTGTCACAGAAGAGAGGGCGTTTCTGGGTCCTGTCTTGATTGACGCGCCAAAACAACAGCAGAGCATTATGAGATTTGTAGTATTAGCGGTGAATGCGCTGTATAATTCTGGCGGGCCAGCTCTAGTAGTCATTTGGTATTGCCTCGCGGGCCAAATATAATTACACTGCGGGCCAAAATTGGCCCGCGGGCCAGAGTTTGACACCCCTGATACAGAGCTTTAACAGGTCCCTGAGGTGGGGGGTTTGGACAAACTGTTTAGTTATGGAAGGGGGGGGGCTGCTCTCTTGTTTTACCCTAATGCATGTGGATGCACACTGAGGTACAGTTGGATGTGGATGTACAGCAAGGTAGCCTACAGACGCTTTCTCTTTGGGGACAATAAGTTCATCTTATCTATCTTATCTTGGTGTGCTGTTCCTCTGGCTCTCCCTCAACCCTCTTACCCATCCATGCAAAGCAACTCTAATTTGGGCGCTGGTGGGCTTCCCTCCTAGCGCCAAGTGGGAGACCCTTCGGGACGAGTGTGTGTGTGTATGTGTGCAGTGTGAAAATAGGCTGTTCCACTTCAATACTGAACTTCCTCTGTCAGCATGCATCCCCCTCATCCACCCTCATCCCTCCTCTCTCTATCTGTCTATCTATCGCTCGCTCCCTTCTTCAGTGTAGTCATGCGCTTGCTTTGAGCTTTTATGGTTCTTCTCAGTGATATTTTTGTCATGAGGGTTAGCATGCTCCTGGGAGACTAAGGGGAACTCTGACTGCAGTGTTAAATGCGGGCTTCAGAGAGCGAGAGAACAACACAACATCTGCTGAACATTCGCAAGCTGCTTCCTGTCTTTTTCACTCGCACAGATTTGCTATCTGTGTTTGTGCTTACACAGTCGCTGCAGCATTCTGGGAACTGATCTGACGCTCATGTATTAATGCAGATTTGCTCAACATATGTACCAATAAGGTCCCAGAACAGGAGCACAAGTTTTTCTCTCTCCCCCTGGACTTCATCAATCTGATCTCGGATCTAGTGAGCAGCCCGGTCCAGTGGGAGAGAGAGGAGGAGTCAACCCATCCAGCTTCCTCCAGCAGACTGGGGAGTTGCCTTTGTCTTCCTGGGCTAGGTGTCCTGGAGCTCTGGGTGATTCACGATGGCGAATGAGTCATTTTTCTTGCATTTCCAAACCCCAATCTCCCACACGGACAAGCTGGCCACCTTGTCTGGCTATAGAACAATTGGCTTATTTACTCACTGTCAGGGCAACCTTTTCTGGAATGAGATGAAGATAGGGGGTTAGGGTGTGTGAGGCTGCACAGTCTTGCTGGCTGACAGGGTGCCTGCAGAGACAGCTTTACACTACTCTTGCTGGAGATGATATTTTGACATTTTACTTGAAGGCAGGGCTTAACTTGGAGAAACGCTCTGGTCATTCATGTGTGTTCTAGGTGGAAGGCAAAGCTGACAGCTGAAAACGTCAAAGTCAAAAGGTCAAGAAGTTCAATGGGGGAAAACAAATCCCACCCAAAACTATGCATTCACTGGATCATGGAGATTTGACACATACTCACTTCTTTTTTGAGAAAATATACCTTACAAGATTACATCCACTGACTTATTTCCGTCCTGTTTATGCCATAAGCGTGTACTGTATTGTAGTCATTAAAATGATAATGTTGCCTACTGTCGTGAAAGACAACAATTTTCTTATTCCTCAAACAGAGTAGATTATGTACAGACACACAGTACTTCATCATTAGGTCGTCTTCAGACGAGCTTGACAGCAAAGTCTCCAATCATCTCGGTCTTCCATACATCCAGCCAGTACCACAGAACTCTCCACTCCTGCATCCCTCCTCAGTCCATCCACATATGTTGGTGTGGGATGTCCTCTTAATCGGTGCCCGTGTGTTGGCTCCCAGACCACCAGCTTGCTGGCTGGGAGTTCATGGTGTCTGTGGCAGTGGCCAGCAAGTTTCATCCTCCTGGATGCCACTTTCTCACTCAGCTTTGGTAGCCCCCATACAGATGCTTGTTGGTAACATGCTCGTTCTGGTTGACATTTAGTACCACACACAGCATTCTGGTGTAGCACCCATCCAGAGACTTCTGCAGGGTGGGCTTCAGGGTCCAAGTTTCACAGCCGTATAGGAGGACAGACTCCACGATCGCATGGAAGAAGCTCAGTTTGATGTGTCGAGGGAGATTGGAGTTCCACACACTATTCATGCTATTCAGGGCCCTCCATGCCAGCACTTTTCTCACATTAAGGTCCTGTTCTGATGAGTTGACCCAGGAACCCAGGTATTTGAAGTCGCTTACTTTTGCCAGAGCACTGTCCCCTGCTGTCTTGAGGTGGGTGGTCCAGGGGGGTGTTGTAAGTGATTGCCTCAGTCTTCTTTGCATTCAACCTGAGGCCAACCCTGGCACATTCTGCCTCTACTCTGTCTACGCTGTCCTCTCCTCAAGAGCTCCTGTGCCTGCTCCACACGGTTGGACATCAGACAGATGTCATCTGCATAGTCCAGGTCTGCCAGGACTACAGCAGGGTTTCTTCTAGACTTCCTAGGTGTTATTATGAAGCCAAGCTCCTGCTCCTGCCCACTGATGGCTTTCCTAAGCGCGTAGTCCAGGGCTAAAATGAAGAAGAAGAGGGCAAGAGTGTCCTCCTGTAGCACCCCTGCTAGGATGTCGAACTCCACTGTTGCCATCTGGGGGTTACCACTCTGGCTCTTGTGCCCCTTTACATGGCCTCTATGGCCCAGAGTAGGTTAGGAGGGACCCCGTAGGCCTTAAGGATTTTCACCATCACACCTCTGTGTATTGAGTCAAATGCTTTTTTGAAATCAATAAAACACAGGACTGCTGTTAGGTTGTTCTTTTTCACCTCCTCGATGATCCTCCTTAAGGCCAGGATCTGGGCTACAGTGGTCCTTCCTTTTCTGAAGCCATTTTGGTTGTCCCTCAGGTGAGGGACAATGGCATCTCGAATCCGGTTTAGTATCATGCGGTTGTACATTTTTGCTATGACACGTCAGGCTAATGCCACGATAGTTGTCTGGCTTAGACAGATCTCCAGATTTTGGCACCGGGATGATGTTGATATATACCTGTATATCAGGCTTCATGTTTTCTATCAGAGCTTGGTTGCAGATCTCCAATATGATGTTGTATGATGTCGAGATCATAGTTCTTAGGGACCTCTGGGGTGATGCCATCCGGCCCAGTGCTTTTCCCTTCCTTCAGAGCGGACTTCGCTGTGGCAAACTCCATAGCTGTAAAGGGGCCATTGTCAATCACAAGATTTGTGAGGACTGCAAGTATTTATTCCTCATTCCACTGTCGGGTGTGTGCCTAGGAGATCCCGGAAGTGGTGAACCAGGAGGCCACTCTCTCCTCTGGGCTGCAGCCTGCTAGTTGTCCCTCCCTCGACCTCTTGCGCCCTCTTATGACCTTCCATGACTCCTTGTACTGTCGTTCGCCATGCACCGCCTCCACCTTCCATACCTTATCCATCAGCTCCTCCCCTTTGATCCTGTCATAGGTGTTGAACAGCTGCTGTTTGGCCTCGTTCAACACCTCCCGACTCTCTGTGGTCCCCTCTTCCTCAAAACTTCTACGCGCCTCCTCCATCCGTGCCCGCGCCCTCATGACCTCCGGGTGCTTGGATCTGGGGGAGGCTCTGAGTCTCCCCTTTGTCGGCACCCACCTCCTTGTTGCCTCCTCGTAAGCAGCGAGAAACCCATATGTTGTCTGACGCTTTTCCTTTTCGGCCTGCAGTTGTAAGCTGCTTCTCACCTCCGCCATGTAGCTGGCCTGGAGGTCGGGGCTTCTTGCCAAGGCCTCCCAGTCGGGCCGGGGCCTCGGGATGTTCTTGGGGACCCTCAGGCTCAGACGCAGCCGCACAGAGACCACACAGTGGTCGGAGCCTACAGAGTCGAACGTACTGTACGACTCTGCGTTGAGGATGGACGTCCTCCATTTCCTTCTTACCAGTATGTAGTCCAACTGACGTAGCATACCGGCAGCTCGGTCCTGGAATGTCCAGCATGTCCAGCGGCGGCAGCAGTGAGTAGGCTAAACAAAGCGGTGAGCGCCGATTCGCCGGTAGAAGAAGACAGTCGATGCGCTGTGGATATAAATCATTTAAGTGTACAAATTTGCCTTTTATTTGAAAGGTGGGGGACTACAAACTGTAGCGACTTAGGAGAAAAGGCTTTCATCTTTCCAACGATGTGTTTACTTTGGTGAGTAACGAAACGGTTTTGTCTGTAGACTCGGACGACCGGGCCGATTAAGCGATTTCATAGGCAAATTGCATTGAGAGTAACAGGGCGTTATCCGTAGGATATATCACCCTGGACCAGGTCTAAATAAGACCGTGATAGCCAGTTAGCTCACGAGAGCAATTAACATGGCTACAAAGCAGTTATTGTCACAACGAGTATTCCTGCTGCTGATGCTGTTGGTTCAACTTCTGTTTCTCAGGCATTTTCGATAAGACTGACTGGCTTAGAAGACAAGCAACCGCTTGACTGTAAATTGCGCATGGAGGGCTGCCTATGTAGAAATTTGTAAACAGCAAGCATAACCTGCAACTAGTCTAGCCCTTCTCAGTCCTGTTGTCGCATGCTCGCTCATGCCAGACAACAGTCCTTTCCCGCTCCATTCACTTCGCCGTCAAAATAAATAGGTGTGCTTTGAATCGAATAAGTCGAGCATGGGTTGGTAAATACGGGTTGAAATTAATTAATCTTCATTGGTTTAGCGCTCTTTATTGATTGTATATCACAGTGTCGTTTCCGGGTTTGAATCTAAATAATGAATGAAGTCCGATCAGTTGGTAAAATGATAGCCCTTTGAATAACCAATTTTATGTAGGCTACTTTCTCTGCTGTAGCTAATCCAAAACAGCAGTTCGCAATCCAGACCGGTCAAACTGAGAAACGTAGCCTACATTAGTCTAAGCAACGGCAACCATTTGTCAGACAAGCCTAGTAGCCTCACTGTAGCAGTGCTTTACTGCCCCTCGTGGTTGCGGGTTGTAATATGTTTTTACCGCCGTTGCCGCCAAAACTGTATGTCTGCAGGCGCGGGCGTTTACTGTACTTCTCAGGACTGTACCATCTCTGTTTCCAGGTAACAAGCCATGAGCATAGTTGGGAATTTTGGAAAAATATAACCATATAATTAAATAGAAACGGGTAAAGTTGCATTTTCCAGCTCAGATTCCATGTTATTACATAGAAATTACCACCTCTATTTCCAGATAATAAACCATGATCTTAATTGGGATTTTAGGAAGGATAATAACCATATAATTACATAGAAACAGGTCATGGAAACTACAAACTCTGTTTCCAGGTAACAAATTGTACCTTAAATAGGGATTGGGGGATAACTATATGGTAACTACTACTAATAACTACCGATTACTAATAGTAGGCTAATTACTTGGTAATTTCCTAGTAATTGTGTAGATTATTACAGGTGATGAATCTCGTTGTCTTTTATTATTGTCCTTGATTAGCTCTGTGTTGTGTTTTTCGTTTCCAATAAAAGACGGCCCCCCAATCTCCAAATATACCACACAGTCCAGTGTCTCCTTTCTCAGGTGTTCCAAATGAATCTCTCCAACACGGGATTTGAGCCTCGAGCAAAAGCGGATTATTCCAGAAGGTATAACATACAAAAGACGATGGCATGGCCTAATGTACAGTTGACCTCTCTGTATGCTGTCTGAACCCAAATCAAAGCATTGGTCTCGTTGCAACGTTCTTATGTGGTTTGAGTGTCCCCCCTCCCTCGTCTCTTCTCCGATAAGACTGTCTCTCTGGTCTCTTCTGTGGCCTTGTTTTGTCACGTTAACCTACACCGCCTCGGCGCCCAGGCCTTTATCTCTAACCACAACAATGGTGTTTGGCACAGAGTGTACCAGCCATGGAATGTCTTTATCTCATAAGTCTATGGAAGAGAGACACCGTTTCTTACAGAAAACTCAAGCCGACAGCCATACTCAGAGGTCAATCATCATAATTAGGAAATAGCTAACAGGATCATATTAAAAGGCATGTCTCTGAAAATCAACCATATTCAACACAGGGTTTATTAGTTGGTAACTAAATGGTAACTACTAGTAATTTGTTGGTAATTCCCCAGTAATAATGTAGATATTACCAGGGTATTACTTAAGCAATTGACCACTCGAGGCAGTGGGTTACAGGGGATTTTACCACTGCTATGGGGCCTTGTTACCCCGTAGCTGTGGTAAAATCCCCTGTAACCCACTGCCTCGAGTGGTCAATTGCCTTTCTACGGCTAACGGTTACTACTTATATATATTCACAAAAAACACTCAGTAGTAACATTCAATCATTTATTTACCGATCATTCTTATCATTTTAGTATTTACAAAATCTTCCGCGATAGGCTATAGTTCTGAATTAAATGATTGCCAGGCAACATAGGCTATCTCGCTTATTTGGGTTGGCCTTGTTCACATAAGCCATTAGGCATAATTCGGGTGGTTCACGTTTATTTGAATATTTCCAGCTATGGTGCAGTTATTAAAACAGTTCTCCAGAGCACTTTTTTTTTTTCTGGTAGGTGTGTGGAAGTGCGTTTTTGTAATAGGATACGAAAAAGGCGAGGTTGCTGCAAGTGTTTGCTACACAAAGCATAGCCTACCGCTTGATTTTATCAATGGCTTCGTCAATGAGATTGACAGCGCATTAATACTAATTGTTATGCGGTCGCAGCCGTGGGTTACAGAGTATTTTACCACGGCTGCTAGCCAATCAGAATCAAGTATCCAAACTCTCCATTGTAGAATATGTTATTACCGTGCTGTAATGTAAAGTGGTACGAGTTCTCTGTGCCTTGGTTCTGTGCCAGCCGGTCCATTCCCCTAATCAGGCACATGCAGTACTTGACCCCCAGCTATAACCGTAGATCATATAAGCTACATGCCACAGCGCCTCATTTCCCCAACAAACATCATCCGTAGAGGGAAGAGAGGCACTGAGGGATGCGCTTGTAACAGAAAACAGAAAGTCGGGGAAAATCAAGGTAAAGCGGCGCACTGTTCTGAAGTGCTATAATTACAAGCGAGCCTCCCGTGCCAAAGCCCTTCCTCTGAGAAGCTTCAGGCAGTGGCTTTATGTCTGCGTAGAGAGATAACAGCCGCCTGTCCCCTCCATCCCTCCAGGCTCTGCACCGGCCTCCATTTTTGTTCCTTAATTGCAGCCCCGGTTCATCCCCGCCGCGACCCCTGGGTTGTCTGCCAGGTGTTTGATGTTTCCGTGGTGAAGGAGAGACTGACGGGGTGGGGGGCGGGGGTGGGGGGGGGGTTGTTGATGACTGGACCTGTCTCTCTGTCTGCTTGTCCTAACATTAACACCACTGACATCCACACACACGCACACAAACACACACACACGCCAGAATGTGACTGGACTGCAAGGAGGAGGAGCGAGGCAGAGATTTTTTTGATCCCGGGGATGTGTCTTTCAAGCGGCAGCACGCTGGGGGCTTTACCGAGGCGAGCGGGGCAGTGTGACGCCAGCCCGGACTCAGGTGCTTCAAAGGTGGGTGGAGCCGCGGGTGCGTCTCCACCTACCCCGCCCCCCCTCCTCCGCCGCCTGTGGCAGCCCCTTAAGACCGTACCCCCTCCTGTAGGCGTGGGTTGCAAGGGGTACGGGCAGATCTGGACCCTGAGCTAGCCAGATAAAGAAGACAGAGGAGCAGCCAAGGATTGATGTCATGGAGGCCAAGGCCTCGGAGGATTGGGCCCCTCTGCTGTGAATAAATAGAACTGAAGATTATTATGTTTTAGATAAAACATAAAAATAGGATCAGTGTATCTGATGCCATTGAAAAAGCTTGATGAAAACCTTTGCGGATTGGAGTGTTGTGTAACTGACAGAGGTCATAGAAGAGGTCATCTGCTTTAAATAAATAGAGCATAGAAAATCTACTCTATTCATTTGGGGTTTAAGAGCTCCAATAAAACAACAGTGTACCAGTCTGACTAGTCAATCATCTGTCTTTGTTCTTCCCCATGAAACCCCATGTGGCTTTTGGTTAAGCGTCTGACCTTACTAACACACTGGCAGTATATTTAAAAGCTTTGCCTCCCTGGACAGCGATCCAGCTCTGTTTGTCTATAGTTGCAGACAGCCCAAAGAATAGGCCACACTGGTGGGCTGTCGATTGGAGAATTGTTTGTTTTATCGTCTGTCTATTGTATAGTTCTGTTCGGAACAATATGACATATTTCCCCTCTGTGAAGTCAGGGTGAGGCGGCCTTGAAGCTGCAGGATTCCAAATGCCATTGCGGTCCATGAAAAGATGCCAGGTAATTATCTCTGTGTGCTCAGAGCCTCGAACTTCGAACTTCGTACGCATAAATCACTGTGGCCCGAGCCTGCGTCATTTATCATTTCATGGAATGCAGTGGTGGTAAATACAATAAACAAGTGGGCCTACCTGTAAATAGCTAACAGTCACATTTTCAATTACCCCCCTCCCACACAGACACACACGCACACAGTCGGTGTGGGGTAAAGGGACAACAAACCAGTGAGAGGTGTGTTAACTGATCACCACAATGGAAAAAAACTGCTCTATGAGAAAAACAAAAACAGTTCTCATTAACATTCACCAACATGTAATGGGGCTTGGAGGAATATTGTTGTGCAGTGGAGCTGAAAAGTACGAAGCAACGTTCAGCAGCCTTGGCGTGCTATTTGTGTGTTCGCCTGTGTCTGTCAGAGGTAAAGGAGACATGCAGCATACAGGGTTTGATCGCTTGTTTGATGGCTGCGCAAGCTGATCCTCTGCGCTGTCATACAGCAGAGACTGGGAGAACAGGCTGTCTGACTGACGGCTCAATGAAGCCACTGTCACCATCATGTGCTCTCTTCTGCCAAGAGTTATTGATTTGTCTGCAACTGCTTATGGCTTGAGATGGCGTTTGACTAAGTAGAAATAGAGTGATTGGGCTAGGATGTGTGAGTCGTTGGATTTAATTTAGAGGAGCAGCTGAAGACAGGGAGTCAGTGGAGGGAGGCCATTGTGGACAGTGAGGATAGGTGTTTGAAAAGCTAGAAGGATGAGGGCAGGACAATGATGGACAGTGATGGCTTACACACACGGCCCTTTCAAATGTTGCGATGACAGAAAAGCTGACACTTACCGTAGATAAGTTCAGCAAGTGAATTAACTACCCCCCCCCCCCACACACACACACACACCACCATGCGGCCTGTGCACACGTATACAAGACAGCAGGCATGTGTGCGCACACACATACACCTCACCTCAACGGTTCTATAACCCTCTAATACATTGTAATAGCCCTCTAATTGTCATGGTGATTGGATATTTTGAACCCTGCCACCCCTGTGATGCCCGCCCAAATGAGAATAGAGCTCAACTGGCCGTGCCATCACTCCCCCCTCCCCCTCCCTCTGCTCGGCCCTGTGGTTATGGGGAGCGCTCCTTTATGAAATCCAAAGCCCAGTCGCGACGGGACTCAATATGGCGTGGTTAGCCCAGCTGATCGATGTGCCAACCTGGCCCTGGCTGTGTTTATTGGCAGCCACTGGTCATTTGGCCAGGCCTTGGCCATGTGTTTGCTGGTGCTGTAAACGCCCTCTCATTAAGCAAAGGCCTTTATTGCCTGGATTAGAAAAGGGCCCATCAACCCACAGGACTTGTTTATTGCTACTATTGATTGGCTGATTTGCTTTTAAGTGGCTGTAGTATTTTGTGCGTATGTTGGTGTGTGTGTGTGTGGGGGAGAGAGACAGACAGAGAGTGAGAGTGAGTCAAAGTATCCGTTTTTGGAGGGACTGAGGGACAGTGTGGACAGGCCCTGTGAGTTGACTGTCGGGCCCAGGGGAATAGCACAGTGCTCCGGGGCATCGGTCACTCAGGCTCATTAGGCTAATGTGCGGGTGCCCTGATGAAAGTCAATAGGCTGAGCTTGGCCAGGCAGAGCTATACTGCTGGAGGGCTGCAACCTTTTTATTCATATCCAATCTCCTACCGCTCACCTACTGCTTAAATAACTCTGTACTAATCATTGTCTTCACAAATAGAATATGAGTTAATTTCCCACTCAGTGGACTTTCAAATGTCTTGTTTGTGTAACGCTGGCAGCCTCTCTCCTCAGGGCTGTATCCAGCCTGGGAGCCTCTCTCCTCGGGGCTTGAGGAAATCTGAGTGAAGGATTTGTGTTGAATTATTTTCATTTCCCTTCCCCTTGACGGTAGCCGAAGGTTAATCCTTGTGCCTGTGAAGTCACACATCCATGAAATAGGTGGAGGTGGACGTGCCTCTCCAAACAGCCCAAGAGGGCAGGAGAGGACTCAAAATCTGGGAGAACTTTCAAGTGTTTTTCACCAGCTATGTGCAGCCCCCCTGCTGGCAGTCGGATGGTTCATTTAGAAATTGCTGCTGCGTAGCCCTTCCGACCCACATCCATCCTCCTCCCTAGGCCTAAAGCCTTGATGACTGAAGTGATGGCTGCAGGGGTGGGAGATAGTAATTGGCTGCCTAATGACAGGGAAAGCTGGCTTCACGCTCCAGACCTGTTCCGTAACTCCTCATGGATGTTCTGTCAAAGCGACTTACAATAATTGCATTTAATGTAAGTAGTCAGTGTACTACTACTCGCCAGAACTCTCAAGTGCATCTCCTTTCTAAACAAGTGACTAATAGCATAATTTAGTGGTGAAGCCAAAGTGCAAGAGAAGCAAAATATAAATCCAATAGATACTTTAGAGAGAGGATCCTGGTAGTACTTCTTGAAGAGGTGAGTTTTGAGCCTGTGGCAAAAGATGGGCAGTTCATCCCACCACTGTGGGGCCAGGACAGAGAAGAACCGTGACCATATCGAACGACCGCAGAGGCCTTGGAGTGACAGAGCAATGACTCGCCCTGAGGTAGCAGAGTGTAGTGGTCAGGAGGGGGTCTAGGGCTTGACCATGGCCTGGAGGTAGGAGGGAGCTGTTCCTTTCATTGCCTGTAGGCTAGTACCAGAGTCTTAAACTGTATGTGAGCTACTATAGGG
This sequence comes from Borostomias antarcticus, assembly GCF_949987555.1. NCBI lineage: Eukaryota > Metazoa > Chordata > Actinopteri > Stomiiformes > Stomiidae > Borostomias > Borostomias antarcticus. The sequence goes on along the minus strand of NC_140234.1, from coordinate 55,015,771 downwards.
AGCCAGTGAAGAGAACGGAGAAGGGAAGTTGTGTGGGAGAACTTGGGGTGGTTGAACACCAGGCCAGCAGCAGCTGTCTGGACAAGCTCCAGAGGTTTAATGATGGTCTGATGCCGGGGCTCCAGCAAGGAGGCAGTTGCAGTAGTCCAGGCGGGAGATGACCAGGTCCTGGATGAGCACCTGTGCCGTTTCATCAGTGAGGAAGGGGCGGATTCTCCTGATGTTGTAGAGCGGGAATATGCAAGAGTGTGTGACGGATGTGATATGTGCCGAGAACGAGAGTTGGTCATCCATGCTCACACCCAGATTCCTCACTGTCTGAGTTTGCGTCACCACTGTGTCAATAATGGTGATGGCCAGGTCCCCGTGCGGCCAGCTCTTCCCACAGCAGCTCAGTCTTGTCCAGGTTGCGCTTGAGGTGGTGTGTCGCCATCCCCTCTGAGATGTCAGCCAAGCATGCAGCTGTGTGTGCCTCCACTTGTGTGTCAGAAGGGGGAAATGACAGGACCAGCTGGGTGTCATCGGCATAGCAGTGATATGAGAAGCCATGCGAGCAAATGACAGAACCCAGAAATGCCCACTCAGCTGAGTGGAGGGCCGTCGATGATGAGGCCTGGTCTCTATGTTGATCCCCCCGACCCCCAGCAGGAGAATAATCTGAGTGGCAGTGGGAGTACCTTTCACCTCTGGGTTAGTGGTATTGAGGAATGGTCACAGGGGGCGAGGTGTGTCAACCTTCTGTCATGTTGATTGCATGTGCTGCTGACACACACCGACAACATGCACTGCGTGGGGGTAGAGAGAGACGTACGACCTGATCTCTTTCATAGTGGGATGATTTCCTTTGAAGGGAGGTGTCTCCCTCAAGTCCCCCTCATGTGTCATTGTGTCGAGGACCCCATGTCCTGGGAGGAGGGTTACAGGGGGAGGGAGGGATCGGAGGTGAGTCCAGAGCAACAGGGAATCATACTGGTATATATGCTCTCTCACCTTTGTCTGCTGAGGCTCCAGCACGTTGTCAATACACTGTCGTTTGTGTAGATGATCATCTTGAGTAATTATCTCAGTATTTACACATGTAACTGCTTTCCTGTATTTTTCAAATGTGTTTGGCAGGATGTAGTGATAAGATCTTCTGTTGGTTCCATCATGCATCATGATTAGGGATGCACCGATTGCAAAATTCTGGGCCGATGCCGATGTTTAAAATAACAATCCGGTCGATGGCCGATGTTTATTTTTATTTTATATTCCCCCTTTTGTGCCAGGGAAACAAAGAAATGAAGTGTTTGCTTCCAAAATGCCAATTTTTCACATTTGCATAAAAGGTACCTTTATCTAGGTGTGAACTCTTTCTGGCATCATATTTTAAAATTAGGCTATACATTTTTGTGCAAAGCAAAACGACGTATCCACAGTGTAGCTGGAATGGAACTTTCTGCGGCAAGCGTGCACTGCATCTCCATCTAGCCGGCTGAGACGGATAGCCAACTTACTGTTTACAGCTCACAGCATAGGCTAGATAAAGAAAATACACAGAATAACTATAATAAATAAAAAGAGGAATAACGAAATATTAAGTAATCTAATGATCCAAAAAGGTTTAGGTCTACAGATATACTGGATTATGAAGATGATCGGAGCCCGTCATTCCTACTGCCGTAGGGCGAAAAAGGCATCAGGCAAGACACCAGGCAGCCAATGTCACTTGAACTTCAAGTTTTACAAGTTGCATAGCGCATATCTTTTTCTGAGATGGTGAAATATTCCCACACGGCCGTCATTTTTATTTCACTTTAATTTGAAAGCAAACTACATGTGCGTTTGCGGCGTTACGTCATGGATCTTCTCCGAATCTGCAGCTGGGTAGGCTACGTTTTTCAACAAAAAAAGCCGTAATTGTTGCGACATAACATCGGCCACTACCATCGGTGAATGTCATTTGCCGATGGGACAATGGCAGTCAACAAGGCCAACATTGGCCGATGCCGATGTTCGGCCGATGCATCGGTGCATCCCTAATCATGATAACTGTTACTGAGGTAGGACCAAGGGGCCAGGCTGCGATTTTCTTCCTGAAACATTTTGATCAGCGCTTACCGAAAACGACTCCTTTTGACATGCGCAGTTGTGCTTTTCTCAGACCCCGCCGTGTTCAGGAACAGTTTGCACCATGCAATTCTTATTTGCATCATTTTTTTTATTACTTAACAATGCTAATGCAGGGACATGCAATACAGCGGGGAGAGCGGTGAACGCGCATTAAAATGTGTTATCTTCGTGGACACGGCCGGGTCAACAAATCACGTAGTTAAAACATGAGAAAAGAACAACTGCGCATGTCAAAAGGGGTCGGTGGCCTGTTAAAAAAGCTTCACTCTCAAGAACGAGGCGTCAACGTAGTCACCGCATTCAGTTCTATTAATACATCCATATAGGACCCAAAATGCAGACGGCAAGCAGCGCTGGATCAAAAAGGGGGTTTTAATCTAAAAAAAAGGCAAAAGTATAAACAGGAACAATGGGGAGCAACACACTAACAAAGACAATGAACCGATAGAGAACAAAGGAAACTGGAGGGCATATGTACTCTGGGAGAACAATCAAGGAACAGGTGTGCGACAAGACATAACAAGACACAGGTTCAGACAATCACCCAGACAAGGACATGGAGGGATTCCAACAAGACACCAACACAAGGACAGAGGGAGGTAGGACACAAGGGAAGGGAACAGGGAACAAGGCTGGGACTGGGAATGGGACTGGGCAGAAAACTAGAGGGGGGAGCTGGAGGGCCAGGAGTGGAGAGGGAGTGGAGTGACATGGGGCTAGTGAGGGAGAGGTGTCTAGAGCTGGGGCTGGGAGGACACAAACAAACATATAAGACAAGACAACGAACACAAGACCATACACACAAGGAGACGGAACAAAACCTAGTGACAATGTGATCAATGTGTACAAAAGTCTCTGGGGGTAGTGCAGTGGCAGTCACTGGGAAGGGAGGTGCTCAGGGTCCAGGGGGCACAGAAGCTCAGGGGCAGGTGCGAGGGTCCAGACTGGGAGCAGGGGGCGAGCCGGGGCGGACTTGGCCCAAACCATAACAAAAAAACATTTCACTATTGATATAACTAAAGAGGTATCCCCCATTTAAATGAAACAGACTATTCAACCAATTGTTTTATGAAATAGAATATGGAGCTATGTACAGGAGTAGAGACACAGAGTTTGGACTGGGGTGTGCAGGGGGAGAGCTTGGAGTGCATGCAACCGCATTGCACAAAAATACCTGACCGATTTTCATGAAACTTGTTGGATGGGTGTAGCATGGGCCGACTTAAATTTTAGAGTGGATCCGAATCACAGGGCGGATCCACAAATTAAAACAAAACTTTGAACAAAGCCAGATCCCTGTGTGGGGGTGCTAGAGACATGGAGTATGGACTATGGATGGTGTGTGGGGGAAAGGCCGGACTGCACCGAACCGTTCCCCACCAGCTGTGACCCGAGGGGGGCGCCACAGAGCCGCCCAAACATAAGTGCCCATTCAACTCCATTCATTTTTTGGACTTCGGCTGCCGTAATACAAAACATGTCCTGCTCACACACATGTGCGTGTGCACAGAGCCACAAAATGCATTCATGGGCAAGGTCTGTGCTCTCTGAGCACCATTTTTAGTTCATTATAAAAACAATCAAGCCACTGTCACGAACCGGTGTGTCTGAAAAATGTGTCTTATATTTCAGAGAATAAGGTTTATGTGGATTTTGTTAATTACATTTCAGTCACACTAATGCATTATCCACACCATTTGTTCTTTTGTTTTCCTACCTGACTGTTCTTCTTCAGTTAATTAGTTTACAACTTCTGTGAAACTATCAGTCTGTTCTCATAGAAAACTACCATTTGTTTCTGTGTGACATCACTTCCCTGTCCTGTTCGTCCCGAAACTGACGTCACATCCTCTCCCACGTTATAAAACTAAACGCCATCCTCCATTGACTCACTCTGTGCGAAGGAAACACTTCCTGTTCAGAGTCCGGTTTGCAAAACGTAACATCAGAATAAACCTATTGTTTTTGTTTAAACCCAGCTTGACTGATCACTCAGCGTGTTCTTGAAATCTAAGTAAACCAAGTAAGATTTTCATTCATAATTTGTATTCATGATCTGAAGTTTCTCTCCAGTTTGAAAGAAACCATGTTCATCTCAAGGCAGTTTAGTCATTTTAAGCCTCTTGTTGTGCAGGAGGCATCGGGCTGTTGTGATTGTGAGTGTGATTGTGAAGATTACAGATGAGCCTACACCGGCCCACTTTAGGACCGGCCCATCGGGATTCGTCCCGAACGTCCCGATGGCCAGTCCGCCATTGGCGCAGGTGCTCATCCATGCCCTGGTCATCTCCCGCCTGGACTACTGCAACTCCTTCCTTGCTGGGGCCCCGGCGTCAGCCATTAAACCCCTGGAACTTGTCCAGAAAGCTGCAGCTCGCCTGGGGTTCAACCAGCCCAAGTTTTCCCACACAACTTCCCTTCTCCGTTCCCTACACTGGCTCGATATAGCAGCTCACATCCAGTTTAAAACTACAGGACAATGAAAGGGACAGCTCCCTCCTACCTCCAGGCCATGGTCAAACCATATACCCCCTCCCGACCGCTACGCTCTGCTACCTCGGGGCAACTAGTTGCCCCGTCACTCCGAGGCCCCTGTGGTCGATCAACACGGTCATGGCTCTTCTCTGTCCTGGCCCCGCAGTGGAGGAACGAACTGCCCACTGACGTCAGGACAGCAGAGATGCTGTTCATTTTTCTTCGCAGGCTCAAGACTCATCTCTTCAAGAAGTACTACCAGGATCCTAAAGTGTCTATTGGATTTTGATTGCTATTCTTGCATTTTGCCTTCAGCACTAGATTATGCTCATAGTCACTTGTTTTAGAAAGGAGATGCACGTGTGAGTTCTGGAAAGTGGTAGTACATTGGCTTTTCCTACGTTAAATGCAATTATTGTTAGTCGCTTTGGATAAAAGCATCTGCTATATGACTGTAATGTAATACAGTATGTGCAGCCTCAGGGCAGTACTGGTGGGCCAGGTGCTTCTCCAGGTGTGTATGTTACATTAACTGTGGAAGGGTACTGCCACTGGAAGAACTGACATTTAAAGTAAAGACTGTACAACTTGTGGTCCTGTCCATTTCCACCATGTTAAAGAGAGGCCATTGAAAATTAACATGAGGTCCGAAGGCCCCAATGGGTGGTGGGTTGTGCGTGCAAGGCACCAAAGCAGCGATACCAGTTGGGCTTAATACTGTATATCTTAGACTGGCTAGAGGAGAGGGGACACACATACTGTAATTAGGAATATAATGTCAAAATAAAGGGAAAGTGTACTCTAAGGTGCTGGAAAGGAGGATTCGGCCGATAGTCGAACCTCAGATAGAGGAGGAACAATGCAGATTCCGTCCTGGTCGTGGAGCCACCAATCTGCTCTTCACTCTCGCAAGGATCTTGAGGGGGCTTGGGAGTTTGCCCAACCTGTCTACATGTGCTTTGTGGATTTGGAGAAGGCTTATGACCAGGTCTCTCCCGAGTTCTTGTGGAGGGTAATGCGGGAGTATGGGGTGAGGGGGTCCCTACTTAGGGCCATCCAATCCCTGTACACCCAGAGCGAGAGCTGTGTCCGTGTCCTCGGTAGTAAGTCGGTTTCCTTTCCGGTGGGGGTCGGCCTCCACCAGGGCTGTGCTTTGTAGGATCCTGTAGGACAGGATATCGAGGCGTAGCCGTGGGGAGGTGGGTTTGCAGTTCGGTGAGCTGAGGATCGCGTCGCTGTTGTTTGCAGATGATGTGGTCCTGATGGCATCATCGGCCTGCGACCTCCAGCACTCTCAGGATCGGTTCGCAACTGAGTGTGAAGCGGCTGGGATAGAGCCGCTGCTCCTTTGCATCGAAAGGAGCCAGTTGAGGTGGTTCGGGCATCTAGTGAGGATACCTCCTGGGCGCCTCCCTAGGGAGGTGTTCCAGGCGTGTCCGGCTGGGAGGAGGTTGCGGGGTAGACCCAGGACCAGGTGGCGGGACTACATCTCTGCACTGGCCTGTGAGTGAGTGTGAGATTCCCCAGGCAGAGCTGGTTGATGCTGCTAGGGAAAGGGATGTCTGGGGCCCCTGCTGGAACTGCTGCCTTCGCGACCTGACCCCAGATAAGCGGATGATGATGGATGGATGGATGTCAAAATCACAAGTGCTTGTCAACTTTATATTGTTGAGGGAGAAGTTATATATATACTATACATCCTAGAGAAAATGCTGAAAACATGCTTTGCTTTTCTGATCACGTGATTGAGTGTGTTGAGCTCTAGACTTCCATTTGTCTCAGTCTACAAGAACTGGTTAGGCCATTAAGATCATTGGAATGCAAAGACTTAAATTGGATGGGTTTTCACTTTTACAGCTGCATGAATAATTTGTAATCTAACTGCAAGGCAAACACATATCAGAACCTGTAGTTCATTGCTCATTTAGCAATCATGTTGCATTGTGGAGTGTGACCTTTATAGAATAGACTCATTAGTGTATTGCGCAGTTCACAATTACAATATATATATATATATATATATATATATATATATTGTATATATATACATACATTTTTAGCTTTCTGAGTAGTAACCTCTGATTTGTATCATTTTATTGACACTTATATCCTCTTATTGTCCTTCAGAAGACATTCAATTAGAAGACATTATATGTCTTCTGAATCAAAAGTAGTATTCTACTGTACATTATTATTTGTCTTTTGGACAGTCACTATCCAATGTTTCAGTTTTATACTCTTAAGAGTTATGAAAAGCCCATGAGAGGAAATTGAAATGAGCACTTTTAATTTGCATTAACAAGGTTCTCCTGCATACCTACTCAATATTGACACCTTCTTTAGTACTGTAGCTCCGTTGATCTACTGCACTTCACACATTCTCATCACTGGGATACTGTACAAACCTACTTTTAAACAGCCAACTAACTAACTAACTAACTAACTAAGTTTAGCTATGTTTCTTTTGGCTAACATTACAATCATCTACGTAGCTAATATACGCCCCTGTTTACCTGAATACTAGTAGCACTCAAGGGGCATGGCAGTGCCCTTTATATTATATAGCTTTCAAAGGCTGAGGCCCAGCTGGTTTTCTGCAGGTTTTATATGTTATTGAACAGTAGAATACAAAGTTTACAGCTCTATCTCAGCTCTATGCTCCAGGACCTCTCTAACATGTGTCTGAGAGGTAAGTGTGTAGGCCTACAGTATGCTTGTGTGTGTGTGCGCGTGCGTGTGCACCTATATATCATGGGATCTCCTGGCAGAACACTGGCCTGTCCTCAAAATGTCAGCTTCCAAATCAAATCAAATCAAAATCAAACTTTATTTGTATAGCACATTTCATATACAGAGGCAACACAATGAGCTTTCCAGAGAGCAAGGGGCGGATGGACATGCTGTAGATCCTACCCCTACATTTTCCAGAGGGAAGTAAAAAAAAAAAAAAAAATTCACCCAGGGGCCGAAATAGGTGAGTTGTAAAAATTCTTCCCTGACCTCTCTCAACGAGACGATCGAGCAACCTCTTGAAAAATGTTTAAATATATTGGCTAGGAGCATTAACAGAGCACTAAACATGGACTTAATACTTCATAAAAGAGACATGACTCAGTAAAGTAGATAAATAGTTACAGAGATGTTACCCACATGGTAGGCCATTATGTGTTAGCAATCCCTGTAGTCCATAATAGGATATTTAAGTGTATAACATAATAGGGGACAATAAGCACGTAAACTAGGTACAGTATAGCCACTAAGCAGAAGTGGGGAAACAAATGCAGAGAGCCAAGAAAGGGGGGGGGGTGACTTGATAGGGACAGCTGGTGACACATAGTGGGATGGAGCTAGACACGAGGATGGCAGGACGCCTCTCTGGGAGCCATGGGGACCTTGAGGACCTTGACCGGGAATGGGGGGAGGGGAGGACTTTCCAGGACCTGGGTATAATACCAGCCAGGTCGCACAAATTTTTGCTCCCGAGGATATTAATCTATTGAATCGCTCTCCACTGAACGATGTTCTTATCATTTTCGTCATGGACAAAGCGAAAATTAAACCCATGCATTTCAATTGAATGATGTATTCGTTGTGCACAGAACACATTTTAAACCAATGCATTAGAATGGACTGGAATATTTGCAATGGATTGGAGGTATTTCCTCAGGTTCATTTGGATCATTATGATATTAGCTACCTATATGTTTAAACAAATAGTCCTAGTTGAATGATGAATTCTCTCAGTCAAAGAGTTTGAACAGGCCGGATTTATATGGTGCGCAGCTCACCCGGTGTTCTAATTAGTTCTCTTCCACTTCAATCTCTGTGTAGTCTGGTCAATTATGGGTAAGGCAAGTGAATATACAGTCTTGGGTTTTGTCTTGTTTATCTAAACATGTCCAAATTTTAATCTTCACGTAAGGTATGTCCATAATGTACTGTTTTCCTCTAACTCAGTTGTTCTTAACCTTGTTGGAGGTACTGAACCCAACCAGTTTCATATGCGCATTCACCGAACCCTTCTTAATTGGAAAAATAAAATATGATTTTTTCAAATTCAAAACATAGGTATATATTTTACTGGTGCACAATATGAACCGTGCATCAACATCACTGTGTTCAAAGAACAAAACCATCAAAACATGATTTTCACACAAAAACAAAAACATAATAATGAATATTTACTGCAAATCAGTGTGACTTCTGCTGTTGCCTTTCAGAGACCAGTTCAGAAATGCGCGGCTTCACCTTGGCAAGTGCCACTCTCATGTCATTTTCGCATGTCAAGTCTGTTCCTTTCACAATCACACGACGTACCATCACGACAGTCACAAGTCGACTACTGAGCGCACCAAATTCCCTGCAGCACAGATAGGCCAAGCGATGTAGCGTGATCACCTGCAGCCAATGATGGACAAGCGGGGCGTGTCATCACGAATCATGAGTCGGGTGTGTGTCTTGACCTCCACCGAACCCCTGAGACAGACTCACCGAACCCCTGGGGTTCGATCGAACCCAGGTTAAGAACCACTGCTCTAACTGCAACATGCTACACCAGACAGGAATATGAGACCTATTTAGCCAAGTTGGCTTATACCTACGAAGAATATGCCTTGCTTGGTGTATAAGGTGAGTGGTGAGGTATTTAATAGGTTGTCAATATTAACTGCATCAAAGATTAGTTAATATTACAAAGAAATTATGAATATGAATAGAAACTTTACCTGACAGTAGGCAAATTATTATCCAACAACTGAGCGTTTATCCAACAACTGAGCGTTGTCTTTCAAAAGTGTGTTTACTTCCTAGTCTTCTATTTGAAGGAATATCATTGGCAGATGCTAAGTCAGGTGACACTAACAAGTTTTGATTGGTTTTCATTCTTGGCTCAATTCCATTTCAAATTTTCGGGCTATTGGCCGTGACTGGGCTCTATTCCATTTCAAATTTTCGGGATGTCGGCCGTGACTTTGCTCCATTCCTTTTCGTTGGTCTGCAGGTGTTGAATTAATTGGATGGATAGATGGCCTCTATAACACATGTTATCACTCTTATCACTCTGTAAACGTTCAAGTAAAATTTGACAACAATAAATAATCAAAATTAATTTGCAACTTGGGGAAATTTGCCTACATCAAAGCATTAACACATGAACAGACCAAGACATCTGAGACACCAAAGATCACAAACACCGCACAATATTTTAAAAACATGACTAATAACCAAAAGACATCCATATCTGCTGTGGAAAGAACAGCAATACGGCAGCAAGATTTGTGAGCTGTGATGACAGGACTGGAAGACAGTGTGGATTCCAAGCTGCCACTTAGGAATGTCTATCATATCAAAATATAATCTACAGACATGTATCTTATCAAAAATCAGATGAGATGAGATGGACCAAATAGTGAAATTTGGGGCTCTGGCCCATGAACTAAATAGGGCAGGGGTGTAGTGGTGACTTAACTTACGACTAGAAAAAATAACCCTCCACTACAATAGGCCCTAATGCATTCACATTAAATGATAAACATGACAAGAAAACCACAATTGTATAGCCTAGCATGTGAGTTTGATTAAGAATAGTCTGTTTAATGTAGCGGAGGAGCCATGCGCTGCAATCTAGACCTGTTTTCTGGGGTCACCACTCCAGATAAGGCCTTTCACACTCACACTCTCGTCCTCCGAGGGAGGTTGTTAAGAGGGTCAGATCATACTGTTCCCTTTTGTTGGTGAAGGGGCCTGTGTAAACAGGAGAGAGAACCAGGGCCGTTCACACCGACGTCCTGGAACCACATCAAAAGACTCGGCCGGAACAGGCCCAACTTTCCGATCCTCTCACCCTCTCTCTCTCACTCCCCCTCACTCTCTCACCAACTTCAGTACACAATACTGGAGAACATTCCAGAGCATGCACTCATAAGAAAACTGCCGTTCCAGCCATGAAACTGAGTCATTTTCCCAGTGCCAGTGTTTATTCTTCAATGGGGGCCATATCTGTGAATAAACGGGGTTTGGGGAGCGAATGGGCTCAGAGCAGTATTAAAAATTGTGAATCCAACATGTGGGTGTGATTAAAGATGCCAGTGTTTGGATTCTATGTGCTCCGGCCAATGTACTGAATAGGATAATGTAATTTTTACTAATGTCCTTCCAATGTGTTGGTAATAAGATCGGATTAAAACATATCCTGAAAATTGCTATCAGTCTCTCAGACCTTCCCAAAGGAGGGGTCACTAATCGACTGGACTGGGGTCACAAGCACCCACCCCCCAGCAAGCCGCAGGTATTTAATCTGTGAGCTTCCATCTTTCTCTCTCTTGTTTCATCTGTCCTAAAACATCACGGATCCTGTGTGCCGTTACAAGCCAGTAATTGTCTCAGTGGAACTCTCCAGACCAAGCCGTAGGTACATGCGAGTCGACGCGCTTTGTATCTACTGAAAAGCAACTAATCCACAACTGTTCCTGGGATCCATCTCTCGGCAAGAGCGAGAGGGGGAGCAGTGAGACTTTGCAACTTTAATTCTGAACTGTTTCGGTTGGCTGTACACCAAACAGCGCCGGAATAGACTCTGTACTACTCTGTGAAGTCTGAGTGTCCAGCCAAGAACTCTGGGTCGCTGTGACTCACAACGCCAACAACAGCAAAACTGTGGCGCAACGAGCCGGCGGACGACGCCCATCAACCAAACCAACAGCGCTGGTCACGTGGGTCTTCGAGACTACACCGAGAGCTGTCTAGTCGAAGCGAGCCGCGCGCCACACAAACCGTAAGGTCCAAGCTAACGCTGCTCGGTTGATGTGTTGTGGTTGCTTTGTGTTGCTGAGTTTAGATCTTAGGCCAGGCTGCACTCACCTATCATTTATTCCCTTCCTGCTTTGTTTCCATCCTGTCACATTTGTGTTCCCATATATTGTTGAATTGTGTGTTTTCATATTATCCTGATAATTGATTAGTATACTTCAATTAATATTCCATGCTTTGATCACGTCGTTGTAGCGTCATCAACAGATCTCTAGGTCACTTAATTGAGTCAAAGACTTCCTTTCAGACTGAGATTGATAGTACATTAGACTATTGATAGGCTATTTATTTCCCTTGGTGGAAAGGGTGGTGCCCCATAGAAAAAGGACATACAATGTATTATCATTCAATCCGCCAATAATTACATACACAGAAATATTGACATGAGGGTAAATAATGTTGTATATCAAGACTGATCTCACCGTACTCACTGCTGAGTCAAATATGGTAAAACATATATATATATATTAGGCTTGATGTGATAGCTATGTTTATTAGGTGGATTACTTTCAGGTCTCACACATTTTAATCATTCAATTTAGCTGTTAAGCCTGCGGATTGGGTCCTGATCCGTGACCTCAGACGGAAGAGCTGGAACTCGCCCAGGTGCCTCGGCCCATACCAGGTTCTACTCACCACGCAGACGGCTGTCAAAGTAGCTGAAAGGACTTCAAGGGTCCATGCGCGTCCCAGATCCAGGAGCAGGAGATGATCCACCAAGGGATCGTAACCACCAGGATGCTGAAGAAGATGCAACAGAACCAGCGATCCCAAGGGCCACAGCAATGGACCACACTCTCTCTTCCTCTGATGCAGGCCCGGCGGGAGGAAATTGACCGCCCTAGGCAAAATAACAACAGTGCGCCCTCCCCCCCCCCCCCCTGTAATGGAATTATATCTGATCGAAAGTAGGTTCGCTCAAAGAGGCCAAGTCTGGTTTATTGAGAAAACATAAGAGCGCAAGGACTTCAGGACAACGCATGTGAGTGGTTCATCCAACAGAAGTGCCGCAGTCTGGTTTTGCGCGGCCTTATATTCAAGCAATACACAGGTATGACGCTTCCAGGGATGTGATTGGCTAACCTATCCGTACACGTCATAATAAATGGCGGACATCATCAACAGTGGTCGAGAATACAGACACTTGACATGAGAAAAGGCGGTAAATCTTGCAGGGACAATGGGACAAAGGATGGTTATTCTGGAACAGACAACGTCTAGGTGTCTTGACCTCCTGGAGAGGTCATCCTGTCATAAATTATTAGCCCAGCTATGTGAAAGGTTGAGGGAGGTGGTGAGGTGGTGAAACTACAATTTCTATGACAATTCCCCCTAACCAGGCACATAAAAATATAGAAACATCAAATATAAAATAAGCATATCACAAATCAATTCCAAACAAAGTGTAAACACTCAAACTCTATGCTATACATGTGGAAAGGAAGTAATCTCTCCACTAGGTGGAGCAGAGTAAAAAGGCCTGATTATGAAACATTTAAAAAATAATTGATTATTTTCTCTTCACATGCAAATCATGCACCAAAACTCCTTGGTTCAAAAATTTTACGGGAAACAAGGTAAAAAGATGAAATGATTACTAGTCTAAAAGGGGACAACCATTCACCAAAAATCCTTGATTCAAAGTTTGACAGAAACAAGGTAAAAAGATTCGAAAACAGTCGAAGTTCTGAAAAGGGGAAAAAACCTCTTGGTCAATTTAGAGGAAAAACCCAAAGAAATAACCATTCAAACTCATTTATCAGCTCATGTTTCAACCGTTATAAACCTTCTAAAACAAATATCATACATTTCTTCAAAATAATTTCAAAGTTCCTTCACTCCTGTTGTGGACAATCGAATGTCATTGGGGAAAATAAGGTGACTCCTCTTCTGGATCGCAGCTTCCATGTCTGCGTGTCTGAATGTTCAATGTTGGTTCCAGTGTGTGTGTGTGGGTGTTTGCTTTGATGCAGTCATTGCTGTTGAGCTTGTCCACTGAATGTTCAATGTTGGTTCCAGAGAGTGTGTGTGTGTGTATGTAGGGTTGGGCATCGAGAACCGGGACTAAATTGGAACCGGTTCTAAAATTCCGATTCCAAAGGAATCGTTTATATATTTTAATTTCGATTCTGCTTATCGGTTCCTAAACAAATTTCACTTGCGCTAATTTCAGTTTCCGTGTTGGTGGCTTGCGCGTTTGACTTTGGTTTGCAGTCCGCCAGAAAAACCAACGAAGAAGAAGTAGTTTCCGTCTTTGCGATTTGAATGTAGAGCCGTTCTCAGAGGAATGATGAGTCGGCCCAGTGCAACACCTGTGAGAAGTTTATTTCGTGCAAAAGGGAGGATGCACAACTAATCTGATGAAACACCTGCGCGTCCATGGCATGCCCCCCTCGTCCTCAGTCAACCCTCACGAGCCAACAGCCAGCACCTCGTCGTCGCAATCGGGTACGTGAAAATTAAATAGCACTAACGTTTGTCTTATTGTCAACAGCGAGACAGCAAACTAATTATATTAGACCGAACTGGCCAAATGCAAATACTGTAATGTATTTTTTCGTAGATGAACGTCCGCCGATTGCTAGTAGCCAGCCTGGCATTACTGCTGCTAGTGCTAATCCACGACGTGACACGCCATTCACCTTGGCGGCAAAGGGAAAGATGCCAGTGGAGAAAGTTAAAGAGTGCCACAGAAAAGTGACAGCTTATGTGGTAAAACGGCTGCACCCCTTCTCAGATGTCGAGGCACCGACATTTAGGTAAGCAAACATAAGAATAGAGCTAAACTAGCTAGCTAAGATAGCTAGGCTAGCTCTAGCTAGCTAGCTCAACTAGCTAGCTAAGATAGCTAGCTACTCACCACCCTGACCTAGAGTAACAGTAACGTTATGTTTGTTTTTGTGTTTGCCTGGAGGGAGAGGTGAGGGAGGGAGGAGGGATGCAGGGAGAGGAGAGGGATGGATGAGAGTAGAGGATGGTGGGATGGAGGGGGAGGAGGAGAGGGGAGGGAGGAGGGATGGAGGGAGAGGATGGAGGGATGCAGGGAGAGGAGAGGAGGACAGGGAGGAAGGATGAAGGGAGAGGAGAGGATGGAGAGGGATGAAGGGAGAGGAGAAGGTGGAGGGACGCAAGGACAGAAGAGGGATGGAGGGAGGGGGTGTGGAGGTTTTGAAAAGATTCTCCCATTCTGGGAGATGCAGGTTGTCTCAAGGGATTGGCAGGATTGGAGAGGGGAGTTGTGGGTAGAGAGAGGGGGGTTGTGGGTAGAGAGAAGGGTCGCACACACACACACACACGGCTGACGCATCCCTATTCACTCTTTCACACACAGATTCACTGTCACACACACCAAATTAAACTGTGAATTCACAGGTTCAACTGTATGAAATTAATTTTGAATGACTTGTTTTTAAAAGATTATTACAAATAAATGTTTCTTCTGTGAAATAAGCGTGCAGCCTGTTTTGACCCCACCCATCAAAGAATCGGAATCGAGAATCGTTAAGAACCGGAATCGAAAAGAAGAATCGGAATCGGAATCAGAATCGTTAAAATCCAAACGATGCCCAACCCTATGTGTATGTGGTGTCTTGTGAGGTCATGGCTGTTGAGCCTCTCCTCGTTGTCATAACAACGACCACGAGAAGGAGGTGACCGGCAAGGTCACTCTCGGATTGCTCATCAGAGGAGAGGACAGTGTGGCGGCCCACTGCTTTGCCCTTGAGATCTCTGGTTTGGCTGCATGGACCGTCCTCTGCTGCTTGGACCCGCCGACAATGGCTCGCATGGACCCACAACATCCTCTCCCCTACTTTGACAGCTATTCCACACAGGCCTGAATGCCATGGTCCTGATTGCTCCATCTTCTGCGGGTAGGTTCACCCCGCCACCTCTACTTCTCAGGTTGCTCGTCTGCTCCTCTGGTCTGGGACGCCCCGGCAATGGCTCTCATGGACCCACAAAGTTCTCTCAGCTACTCTGGCAGCAGTCTGCGTGGTGAGTTGAATCTGGTACGGCTCCAGGTCGCGGATCAGGACCCAATCCCCAGGCTTGGTGTGATGCAGGAACCCCTCTTTCGTCAGGAATGGTTATCGGCAGTCTGTTGAAGATATTCTCAGAAACATCGTTAAGTGAAAGTCACATTCTATCATCTCCTCTTCCTGGCAGGAGACTGATCCTGCTTTGGGGAAACGGTGTTAGTCATAGTCAGGAATACTTAAACAGGTTGCTTTGGTCAGTCTCTGTTTAAGCGTTGTTAGAGCCAGTCGGGCTCGTCAGTCCATGTAATTTGTCAGTGGGGACCTAGCTTTTGTCCATTTACTGAATTGGACAGTAGCAGTGATCTAGGCTCTGCAGTAGCCTACAGTCCCAAGCAGTGACATCAGGGGCAGTGTAAGAATTACTTTAACACGCCCAGTCCCCAGTCGTGATCAAGGTAATTGACCTGTTCACACACCAATTGGATTTTGCTCTTAGAATTTCTGTGGCCATTTCATGAAATAAATACAACAACATTCTTGTCTCATCAACAAAACCCCGCCCCTAAGGGTGAAAACAAAAATGGGGGAAAAAAAATGCATTACTCAAATAAAATAACACTAAAATGAAATCGCTTCATTTACAATTAACAAAATATCAATTATCTAAAACTTCCCTCTTCTGCGTTTGAGGACAGAGAGTATTGGGCACGCTTCGGACGAAATGGTCCCTTGGGTTTTTACACAGCTTCTATAACATCCAGTGACAAAATGTCTCCCACGCCGAGATTTGAACTCCTGACCTCTAGAATTGGAGGCAGGTACTTTATTAGGGGTGTAGCAATATATTGTGCCACAATATATCGCGATACAGAAACGTGACAATACGTATTGTCAAGGTGAAAACAATATCGTGATATGTTTATTGTATGTCAGTGAACGCTGGCTACACAACGCTGGTAACAAACACGTCTTTTGTCTAGGCCTATCCATGATATTACAACAGTTAAGCTCTAAATTCACAAAGTATAGTGGAGTAGAAATGTAGAGAAATGTACTATTGGTGTGAACAGCAGCGCTACTGCAACGCTTCACACCTGCCCTTAGTGTATCGTATCCTATTGTTATCGTCAACCCAATATCGTGTATCATATCGTATCGTGAGATTAGTGTATCGTTACACTCCTACACTTTATCCACTACACCACCAAGGATCTGGAGATTGTGTGGTGTCCTAGTGTTTTTGTTTTGGTGTTCTGGGACCACTGCCTCTTGTGGTTACTGAGACACCTATACTGTAGGTATAATTTCAAAACAGGAGTATTTCAAATGTTCAATTACTGCACATAAATTCAATAACTGACATAGCACCACCAGGTAACCACATTTTTACATAGCTTCTATAACATCCAGTGAAAAAACATTATCTACACCAAGGCTTGAATCCGCAACCTTCGGCATGTGAGGCGGACACCCTAACCACTGCACCATCAGGGATCTGGAAAATGTGCGGTGTCATAGTGTTTTTATTTTGATGTTCTGGGACCACTGCCTCTTGTGGTAACAACATAGAACTGCAGGTTCTGGGACCACTGCCTCTTGTGGTAGCAACATAGAACTGCAGGTTCTGGGACCACTGCGTCTTGTGGTAACAACATAGAACTGCAGGTTCTGGGACCACTGCCTCTTGTGGTAGCAACATAGAACTGCAGGTCAACAACACGACGGAGGAAGCCAGGGAAGGAGGGAGGGAGGGAGGGAGGGAGGGAAGGAGGGAGGGAGTGACAACTGGACATTTGCTAGCATTGGTGAGCTGGCTTATAGCCACACACAAAAACACTATGACATCCCACACTTCCAAGTTCCTCGGTAGTGTAGTCGTAAAGTGTCCGACTCCCATGCGGGAGATCAGGGGTTCGATCCCAGGTTGAGGACGAACGTGTTTCCAAACTTTAGCCACAACCTTTCTTCTGCCCCCTTTTTTCAGATGGACGGGAGAGATCTCATGGGAACAAAACCTTTTATTTTTTATTTTTTTTAAAGGAAATGTACAGTCTGTTTTGCAGATGAATTAACTGTGTCAAACTGATTGCAGAAACTGGGTGACCAATTAACTGACCAATTACAAGTCCCATTGATATGCTAGACTTACTAGGCTTACTGTTATATTTCTCTGTGTATGCAACTCTGTGTTTTGTTTTCTATTCCTCCTGTTCTCAGTCCCACTCCCAGATTCCTGAGTGGATACAGTTATAATAAATACAATTCAAAGCATTTATGAGCATTGTGATTTGTCATTTGTGTTTGTCACTGGATGTTATAGAAGCTATGTAAAAATGTGGTTACCTGATGGTGCTATGTCAGTTATTGAATTTATGTGCATTAATTGAACATTTGTAATACTCCTGTTTTGAAATTATACCTACAGTATAGGTGTCTCAGTAATTACCCATTATATATTAGGCTATACTTTGCATGTATTCGCCAGGTAAATGTTTAGTAAATAGGGGACTATGAAAGGAAGGGTTACGTAGAGAGTTAATTAATTTAGCAATAGAAATCCATAATCCTAGGACTAATGGGCCTAGGATATAGACAATAAACTACTGGTGAAATGGTGGTGGAGCAATAGCGGGAGCATTTCAGATTACTAGCGGAACGCTGTCCCTGACGCTAATAATCTGCCAGAGGTCTGCTTGCCATTCAATGTGCAAATGGCCAGGAACCCGCCAGCTATTCGGCCGGAGGTCCGCTCGCACTAGTAACACTAGCCTTGTGTTATATTCCGCTGGAGGTCCGCCAACTCGTCCAATGGGGACCCACTGTAGGTCCGCTAGCCTTGTGTTATATGGGTTTATCCCTTTCCTTTGTCCAGAAACAGAAGTTGAACTTGTGTTCTGGTTTGTTGAATTGTAACTGATCGCTACCATTAATCTTATGGAAGCTGCAGCTAGTTGTTGTGAGCTCATGAGCTAACTGGCTATCCCACTCTTATTGTGCTGGATTAGCATTGGAAGCATTGGAACTGATGTGTCCAGGCGACAAGATCTATCTTATTTTTTATCAGACATTATTTAATGTCATTTCAATTCACAGCAATTTCAGTGGCATGACTATCTTCCGTCCTACCAGTCCTGAACAGAAACAAGCCAGCCACGCACATAAGAGGGTCTATGTTGGAACCGCGTAGTCTGACTACGGGGGTTCCACAAGGGTCTGTCCTGGGTCCTCTCCTGTTTTCCCTCTACACTACATCTCTGGGCTCTGTCATTCGCTCGCATGGCTTCTCCTATCACTGCTATGCCGATGACACCCAACTGGTCCTTTCCCCCTTCTATTACACAAGTGGATCTCCCGCCTGGACTACTGCAACTCCCTCCTCGCTGGGGCCCCGGCGTCAGCCAATCAACCTCTGGAACTTGTCCAGAAAGCTGCTGCTCGCCTGGTGTTCAACCACCCCAAGTTCTCCCACACAACTTCCCTTCTCCGTTCCCTACACTGGCTCCCTGTAGCAGCTCGCATCCAGTTTAAAACTCTGGCGCTAACCTACAGGGCAATGAAAGGAACAGCCCCCTCCTACCTCTAGGCCATGGTCAAACCCTACACTCCCTCCCGACCGCTACGCTCTGCTACCTCAGGGCGACTGGTTGCCCCGTCACTCCAAGGCCCCTGCGGTCGATCGACACGGTCACGGCTCTTCTTTGTCCTGGCCCCGCAGTGGTGGAATGAACTGCCCACTGATGTCAGGACAGCAGAGTCGCTGCCCATCTTTCCTCGCAGGCTCAAAACCTATCTCTTCAAGAAGTACTACAACAATCCTCCCTCCTAAGCACTTATTGTATTGTCTTGTATTGCACTTTACATTAGATTGCTATTCTTGCACTTTCAGTTCAGCACTAGATTATGATCTTAGTCAAGTTTAAATGTTCATTAATATGCACTGTCCCTATTTAAAAAAAAAAAAAAGCACTGTTACTGTTTTGGCGATATTAGAGACATTTAGCCTATTTTCTTCAATTGAACAGAGAGAGAGAGAGATAGCTGACGTTACCTAGCTAATATTGGGCTGCATTAGCTAACTAGCTACCAACCAAAGTATCACTCTAAAACGAAAATGAGCCTGTTTACTAATGTTGTTTACTAATGTTGGCTAATGCTAATGTGGCCACATACCAGTATCATGCCTGTGTCTGCCTCAAAAATACCTTTACTCGACTGACTGACTGACTGACTGACTGACTCTCACGACTATGAGTGCCTCACGTGCATGTGCAAGTGCATTTGTTTCGCATGTGGGTGCATTTGTTTCGCTCACATTGTGCGCGCTGAGATAGCATGGGAAAACAAGAGAGAGGGTAGGTAGGGCATCGCCCAGGAGTAACAAATTATTTTTCCAACCTGATATTTTGATTCATCCAAAAAAATGTGGGCGAGGCAGGGAAAATGAATTTATTTATAAAAAGGTTTAGCCTGCAGAATAAAGGCACTTCTCTATGAGAGGCAAAAAAGTTAGGGTCCCTAGCCCCCCTCGCGGTCTATGAGTTCACGTGCCTGGCAAGAATAGAAAGGAGAGGCCGTGACTCTAATTCATGGAGAAAAGCAGATCAGGGGGACCTAGGTGTCATACTTGACTCAGATCTTAATTTCGAAACCCACATCAAGAATATTACAAAGGCATATTTTCATCGCTTAAGAAACATTGCCAAGGTGCAACCGTTTCTCTCTCAGGCTGACACTGAAAGACTAGTCCATGTTTTTATCTCAAGCAAGTTCGACTCCTGCAAAGGTCTACTGTCTGGTCTACCAAAGAAAGTTATTTCTAAACTACAAATGATACATAATCCTGCAGGACTAGTCCTCACTAAGACTAGATGGAGGGTTAACATCACACCGGTCTTAAAATCACTGCACTGGTTAGTCAGTTTCAGAATAGACATCTACTTTATTTTAACAATCTTTATATCTCTCCACAGTCACACACCTGAATACATTTCAGACATGCTTGATAGGTATCCCTCACGTGGGCCTACTGAACTCCTAACAGTTCCAAAAGCCAGGACCAAGAGACACGGAGAGGCAGCCTTCAGTTTCTATGCCCCCAGCCTCTGGAATAACATTGCCAGATAACCTACTGTAAGTAGGGCTGAAACTGTGGACATTTTAAGCAAGATCTTTAGATGAGATCTTAATCTCGCCTATTATCACTAGCCAGAGCTAAGAGACACAGAGAGGCAGCATTCAGCCTGCTGGTGAATCCTTCGTGTACATGCTTTGTGTATATCCTTTCATGCACTGTGTGAATATCAAGATGGGTGTTGCTTAGCGACCGACATTGATTGGTGAAAATATGTGTTTGTTATGTGGCTCTAGTAGAAATACCCGACTGCTGTAAAGATCCAGCGTGGCTACTAAACCTGTCTTCCACTCTCCTCCCTAGTGTCTCTGCCTCTAGTATTAACCGTAGGTTATATCACAACTTTTTGTTCCAGCAAAAACAAAATGTAGGCTAATCTATTGAATCGCTCTACACAGAGCGAATTTCATAACTACTTCGCTCTGGACTGGACGAAACTTATGCCCATGTATTTCTATGGAACGCCGACTGCCCCACCGGGGGAAACGACTGCCTCCCGTCCCGTGCTGCACCTGATTTCATTCTTAAGGTGATGCAGGAACCCATCTTTCACATCAGGAATGGTTGTCCTCACTCTGTTGAAACTATCTTTTAGAACATTGTTTAGTGCAAGACAATACCGTACCATATCCTCTTCACATGACATGAGACTGATCCTGCTTTGGGGGAAAGGTGTGTTAGTCATTTTCATGGGTCGACCAGTAAGGACGAAGACAGGGAAGCACGCACATCCATGGCCGGACAGGACAGGTGCTGAGCTAAGAGTACGATATCAAGAAGAGGAAGCTCGTAACACTGCAGACTCTTGAAAAATCACTGATTTATTTGCTACTGCATGGTAACAAGTTTCGAGCAACAGCTCTTCATCAGACACTCATAGTTGGACAGACGTCCTCTTATAAGCACACTGAACAACGGTCAACTGACTAAAACAGGTGTAGTGAATCAACACTCAAATTAGGGTAGTCAGTGTACAGACCAATATATGACAATGTACATAGACAATCACATAAGAAAACTAGAAAGTACATTTCCTGGAGAAAATGTGAGGTGGGCTATCTGCTGCAGCTGTAGGTAACAGCTACTGCTAGAACCGTGCGTCTCTAGCCCACTCAGGGGCTGAGTTGTGGGGTCTGTGGCGTGGACAGTGGCGTGGTGGTGAGACTCCACCCCCTCAGGTCAGAGCCAGTCGGGGACAGTGTACCCCTCTCCGGGCCACCTACCTGACTCCACCATGAAGACCTCCGGGCAGTCTTCTTGCACCCACTGGTGAAGACTGTGTGTCTCTAGCTCAATCAGGGGCTGAGTTGTGGAGTCTGTGGCGTGGTGGCGAGACTCCGCCCGCTTGGTTCAGAGCCAGGCGTGAACAGTGTAGGCCGCACTGGGCTACCCACCTGCCTTCACCAGTAAAGACCGTGTGTCTCCAGCCCACTCAGGCTGAGTTGTGGTGTCCGTAGCATGTTCAGTGGCGTGGTGGCGAGACTCCGCCCCCTTGGGTCAGAGCCGGTCGTGGACAGTGTAGGCCATGCCGGGCTACCCACCTGCCTTCACCAGTATACTCCTCCAAAGCCACGTGCTCAGGACGGGAGATATTGTACTGGCGGCTGCAGGGAAGTCGAGAGTCAGGCAGTAGGTTAATGGCGCATTCATAGGGCCGACTAGGAGGCAGTGAAGTGGCAAGGCTCTTGCTGAAAACCCGAGAGAGTTGTGATACGCCTCGGGAACAAGGGACAGGTCCACCGGCTCGAGCTTGGGCATAGACGCTGCGCCCGTCTTGACTGGAGAAGGGGCAGACAACAAACAGTGAGAGTGACAAAAATCGCTCCAGGATATTATGCTGTTAGTCCTCCAATCGATATGGGGGTGGTTCCTGGAGAGCAGCAGAGACATCGGCAGCGTTTCGTTGGCCACCAGGTCAAGGGGATTATAAGCCAACCCCGGTAGCTGTATCGGAACCGCCAGGTCCCTCGTCTCCAGCCCCAGGGGCTTCACCAACTCGCATTCGATGAGGTTGGCATCCGAGCCGGAGTCGATGAGAACCGGAAAGCAGGTCGACTGAGCAGGACCGAGGAGTGTGGCCTCGAGTCGGGATCGAGAGGTGGTTTTGGGAGTGACTAGGCTCGTCAGTACCTCCCGGTCGACTGACGAGCCTCCCCTTTTACCGCAAGGTGGGGACAGGAATCACAGAAATGACCGGGCTCGTCGCAATACAGACATAGCTTAGCCTGCATCCGCCGGTCTCTCTCCGCGTGGGGCAGGCAGCAATTGCCCAGCTGCGTGGGCTCTGGGGCTGCGGCTCCATGGACCTGGGGTTCGCCCCTCCCGGGCTGAGAGGACTCTGCGGCGCCGCTGGTGGACGACAATCCGGAGGTGCGACCGGCTTTCTCCCTGCATCTCTCTCGGATCCGGTTGTCCACCCTGATGGCCAGAGACACGAGGGCATCGAGGGACTCTGTCTCGGGGTGTGACACCAGTTCGTCCTTCACCCCCTCTCCCAGGGAGTTCACAAAGGCGCACTGGAAGGCGTTCCACCCGCTCTCGGCCACGCTGCGGGACCCCTGGCGGAGGGAGAGAAGCTGCTTGGCTGCGTCCTTGCCTCGGACAGGATGGTCGAAGATTCTTCGCATCGCCTGGGTGAAGTCGTCATAGGACTGGCACGCATCACTGTCATGCACCCACTCAGCCGAGGCCCAGGCCAACGCGTCGCCCTTCAGAGCCCCGATGAGGTAGGCGATCTTTGATCGCTCTGTGGCGTAGGTAAAGGGGCGTAGCTCAAAAACCAGGGAGCACTGTACCAGGAAGGGTTTGCAGGACCCTAAGTCCCCCCCGTAACGGTCGGGGGGCAGGACTGACGGCTCCCGTGGCAGCGGGAGCAGCCTGCGCTTGGGGATAGTGGCCGCGGGAGCTGCCCGGCCTTGGAGGTCGCTGAGGGCAGTGGATACGTCTCGCATTGTCTCCGCAATATTGGTGAGGGCCTGGTCGTGCTGCCCTAGAATGGCAGCTTGCTGTGCTAGTGCCTGGTCCACGTAGTCTGTGTCTGAGGGGTCCATGTTAATGGCCAGTTCAATCTGTTAAGGCTACTGTGGCTCTGGACCCCAAAGACGGACGCAGACTAATGGGCTGCTCAAAAACGAAAAGGTTTATTTAACAAAAGCACACAACGTGGGAGAGGACGTCCAGCTGGTCGGGCTCAGGCTCCGGTCGTAGGTCGGCGTAGCATGACTGGAGGGCGAGAGAGAGACAGCAGTTAGACAGAGGCAATCTTGAGTCGCCAAAAAGTACTCTGTGGAAACAAGGACTAACGTTGGTCAACGATTGAACTGGCACCGAAGAGCAGGGACCCAGGGTAGATATACAGCCGCTGATGAGTTGAGGAGGCTCAGGTGTGCTGCTCTGATCATCCCCTGATGGGGAGCAGGTGAGCCGGATGGCGTTTGAGCGGGAACGCACCGCTTGACCGGGCTGTTTACTGGCACCCCGAGAGTAGGATGTAGACGGTGTGGCTCAAGACCCCAGATCAGTGTCCCGGGAGGTGGAGGGCATAGGTGTGACAAAGATGGTGTTCATCTGCCTGCTCGGATTTTACCAGTTTGAGCGTATGCCTCAAGGAGTCACTGGAGCTCCAGCTACTTTCCAGAGGCTTATGGAGAAGGCGGTGGGGGACATGAATTTGCTGCAGTGTTTAGTCTACCTAGATGATGTCATCATGTTTGGTCGGACCCTTTAGGAGCATAGTGTCTGAGGCTGGGATAGCCACTGACCCAGACAAAGTGGCAGCTGTGGCGCAGTGGGAGCCGCCAAGCAACCTAAAGTCATTGCAGTCCTTCTTGGGTTTCTGTGGCTACTACAGGAAATTCATAGCTAACTACTCTTCCATAGTCCGAACGTTAACCGATCTGACAAAGGGCTATCCACCAGTACAACGTGTAAGGAAAGCAGCTAAGGACAAGACAGAGTATTTCCAGGTTTCAAAGCCCTTCAGAGAGCGCTGGACGCCAGCCTGTACAGGCTTTCCAAAAAATCATCCATAGCCTTACCCATGCCCCAGTCCCTGCTTTCGGCGATCCAACCAAACCCTACATCCTGCATTTTGATGCCAGTTTGGATGGAATTGGAGTGGTATTAAACCAAGAGTACGTAGAGGGTTTGCGTCCAGTAGCGTTCGCCAGCAGGAAACTGAGCCAGGCTGAACAAAACTATCCTGTTCACCAACTAGAGTTTCTGTCCTTGAAGTAGGCCGTTGTTGATAAGTTTCACGACTATCTCTATGGGGTACAGTTCACTGTGAGAACTGGCAACAACCCACTCACCTATGTTCTATCGACCGCTAAGTTAAACACCACCGGACATCGGTGGTTGGCGGCCCTCACAACCTATGACTTCGACATTCAGTACAAGCCTGGCTGAGAAAATGTGGATGCTGATTGGCTGTCCCGGAATGCCCTAGACACTGACGAAGGCTGGAGATACATCCCAACCTCTGGTGTCAAGGCCATCTGTCGACATGCATGCATCTCTCCATCACCAGAGCAGCCAGACCGGTTAATAGACCACCTTGGAGCTTCACCGGGTGCCATCCCGGAAGGTTACGCCTTCCCAAGACAGCTAGCAACCAGTCCTGTGGAATCCCTGAGTCGGAACGAACTAAGGAGGGCTCAGGATCTGGACCCCGTCATAGGCATGTGCAAGCAAGGCCTTCGGAACGGGACTTTGGTTCTGGGCACTAAAAGCACAGACCCAGATGTGGCGCTGCTAGAGCGGGAAGCACCCAAATTGGTACTGGAAGATGGAGTATTGTACCGGAGGATAAAGAGATCCTCTGGGAAAGAGATATTTCAGCTTCTTCTACAAAACAGCCACCGACTCCCTGTGTTAAGGTCGATGCATGACGAAGCAGGGCATTTGGGAGTCGAGAGGATCACAGAACTTGCAAAAGACCAATTCTTCTGGCCCAGAATGTCGGCAGACATTGCCCAGTACATAAAGAATTGTGGCCGATGTGTGGCCTGTAAGACACTGCCTCACTGTCTTTGTGAGCTTTCCACGTCAATATATGTCCGTTTCAATCCCCAAGCCCCACAGTGTTTTTTTTCTCTGTCACTCTCTCTACCTTTCCCTGTCTCTCTCTCTCTCTGTGCCCCACGCCAGGGGTTAATAAAGTGTTATGTTTTGTTATCTTATCTTACTCACCTATACAAAGATCAGTGCTTCCACTGGATTTGATTCATATGTATAGTAGGAGATCAGCATACTTGTCGCTGTCGGCTGAAAGCCTTGTACTTCAGCTAAGGCAGCAATTTACAAGCTATTGAATACATTGCATGTGGGTCGTGCGTTCCACTGAATGCAAAAAGCCAAAATTGGAGTCTGACAGCAAAGATATTGGGAAAAGTTGGATTACAAGCTCATGGGCCATGGCCTGGCATGTGGTCTGTGTGCCTTTAACTATGGTAGCTTCTTGCATTTTTGATGAATTGGAAGCACAAGCCTATGTAAGTCCAGGATTAGTTGTCTCAGTTTTGACAGTACTACAGTGGTAAATCCAATTTCAAGCCATGTGTATGTGGGTCAGAACTGGGCCATAGCAAAGTTGTTACTCTCTGCAGGCATGAAAAAAGAAAGTGATCATGACTTCTTCAGAATACAAATCCCAGTTGACAAGGAGAACCAAAGTCCCCTCTGCTATCTCAGTGAAGTTTCGGTTTAGAGCAATGATTTAGTGCAGAAAACCTTGCCCCAAAATTGTATTATAACAGGATGTTCAGCTCTATACCAGTTATTTGAAAATACATTTTGAGGGAAGTAGTTTCAACAGATATATACCTGAATAGAACTCTGTACTGTATGTCTGCAGGCATTATTTCAGTGTTAATCAGAGCCACTCCTCCTGACAGGACCTGCCCAGGGCCCCCGCCACCCGATGAAGGGGGACAAGAAAAACAGAGCAGCGTCAGAGCCGAGCGGGGGCAGGATTGGATGGCTCTGGGTCTCCCTGCCAAGCAGGCTTTGTAAATGAGCTGAGATGGGAGCAGGGTCTTGGAGTTTCACGTCTTATTTTTAGCGAACGGTGAGAAAGAGAGAGAAGGATAGAGAGTCTGTGAACAACGGCGCCGCGGGTCCCCCGTGACAGAGTGGCAGTGCCTCGCCGCTTTTGCCGCCTTTGCCGCACGCTGTCATCACCACGGGGGCGTGGCGCAGAAGCCTGCGTCTCTGGCTCTAACCCACAGGGAGAACATGGCAGAGGACGCTGTCTGTCTGCACATTTATTTTTACACCCCCCATACATTATTACAGCAGATATGATGTTATTTCATGTCATTAAATTCCATATGGAAGACAAATCTTCCTCTCCATCTCTCATTCCCCCGCTCTATCTGTCTCTAATCTCCCCATCTCTCTCTCCATTTATCACATCTGTCGCTCACGCTCAGCCCAACCGCTTTTATTTCCAATCCAAGGCAGTTTATGCCGCCTCGCCTCTTTTCCGCACAGTGCTCACTTTTCTCTCCTCATAGCTGTTCATGTCTCATCCCTCTCTTTCCCCTTCGTGTCTGCTTACCTCTGTGGCTGTTGCTCATCTGTGGCTTCATAGTGGGGGGTGGGGGGGGGGTAGAGGAAGGGAGGCCTTCTTGGTCTTAGGTCAGCAGCAGCAGTGATGAGACAGGAAGGTCTCCCCTACTGAGAATTGTTGTACATCAAGAGCAAAGTAAAATACCTTCAGCAAAAACGCAAACCGCGCGCTGTCTTCAAAAGCATCACAGAGCAATCTCTAGCAATAGGAGACGCAGCCGGGAAACGGCTGCAGCCCTGTCGGCGACGGTTCACAGTGTGTCTGTCCAGTGGCACATTCCTCTTCAGGTGGCAGAGGTCAAGGTGCCGCTGAGCCTTGTCGGTGTCCATTACTTTTACATCTTCCCGTTCATGCTGTGTTAGGTAATGGACATGGGGAGCGTTAAGGCTGGAGTTGGGGTCATGAAGAACATGATGGGCAAGTTGAGCTGGAGTGGGCAAGGTCAGCTGGAGACAGTAGAAAAAGAGGTAAAGCGCTCCACTCCTGAATAAGTAACAGTGTCCAGATGCCTGGTTGGTAGAGTTCAAAAGAAAAAAGAGAGACCGGCACTCATGGTAGGCTATATTACATTGCCATTTTAATGGGCAGAAAGAGAGAACGTTTCGGCGTGGAGCCTTCGTCAGCAATGAGGTGTGTGAGAAACGTGGACATATATATACACAAGCCTAAAAAAAGGGCACCAATCAATAACACAGTTGTAATTGCAGAATGCAGAGCACCTGTGGAGCACCCATGGGTGCGCTGAGTGCAGAGGGACCCATGGGCGTGAACATCAGCCGAATTAAAGGTGCAGGCATGAAAACATGTAGGCTATTCTGCACATACAGCAAAACCGAGACATGTGAATACGCACAATGCAGATAAAATAAAAATAAAAAATAAAACATGAGAAATCATAATCTATAGTATATCTATAATAATGCATAGAGAATGTATACACATGGGTTTTCAACACATGAGGTTTATAGAAAACAACAATTCAAGCCTTTCGGGCTCTCAGTTTGCAGTACATGGATCCAATGGGCTTCTTTCTGTAAAAGTGATTGATCTCTATTTCCTCCTCTCTTAGGTGGAGGCCTACCCACAGCTATCTACAGGTATGGTAGTTCTAAAATCAGAGAGGATAGAAGTTCTGAAGAAAGGATCATTGTACTTAATGAATTTGCTTATTTGATACAAAGGATTTTTATGTTTTACTATAAAACAGATGATGATGTTAAATGTCAGACTATGTTTTTGCGTGAATAAATACTGTGATTGGTTGTTGCATGTGGCTGTGCATGTATTTTCTCGCATACATTTAAAAAAAAATAAACATCACACCCAGATGGTGAAATTAAACAGTGCAGGTTTATGAGGAGTCTACACTGCCCTCTGCTGGTGTGCAACGGTATTGGCAATTTCTGATTGGTCTAAATCTCATGCTATGGACATGTGTTGCATACTTAGAAGCAGCTGCACAGCTTAAAAAAGTAATCATTCATAACGAGGAACAGCGAAAGAGGGATAATAATAGATGTGTGGACTGTGGTGTGGAAGAAAACGTTGAACACTTTCTGTTACATAGTTTGAGGGAGAAAGGCGGAGACTACGAGATGAAATCAGAGGAAGAATCTCTTTTCTCCACTAGGTGGAGCAGAGTAAAAAAGGCCTGAGAACATTTAACAAAAATCAGATTATTTTCTCTGCACATGCAAACCTTGCTTCAAAAATGTTGAGGGAAACAAGGTAAAAAGATGACATGGTTACTAGTCTAAAACAGTCAACAATCTGAAGAGGGGAAAACACCTCTTTGTGAATTAGAGGAAAAACCCAAAGTCAAACTCATTTATCAGCTAATGTTTCAAACATTATAAATCTTCTAAGTAGATACATGTACTATACATTTCTTCAAGATAATTTTCAAAGTTCATTCACTTCTGTTGTGGATAATAGAATGTCATTGGGGAAAACAAAACGACTCCTCTTCTGGATCGCAGCTTCCATGTCTCATTGTCTGAATGTTCAATGTTGGTTCCAGTATGTGCGTGTGTGTGTGTGGTGTATTTGATGCAGTCGTTGCTCTTGAGCTTGTCCACTGAATGCTCAATGTTGGTTCCAGAGAGTGTGTGTGTGTGTGTTTGGTGTATTTGATGCAGTCATTGCTGTTGAGCTTGTCCACGTTGTCATAACAACGACCGTGAGAAGGAGGTGACCGGCAAGGTCACTCCTCATCAGAGGAAAAGACAGTGTGATGGCCCATTGGTTTGGCCCTTGAGATCTCTGGTTCGGCTGCATCTTCAGCCTCATGGTGTTTGCGATCCCTTGGTGGACCGTCCTCTGCTGCTTGGACCCGCCGACAATGGCTCGCATGGACCCACAAAGTCCTCTCAGCTACTTTGACAGCTACTCCACACAGGCCTGAATGCCATGGTCCTGATTGCTCCATCTTCTGCGGGTAGGTTCATCCCGCCACCTCTACTTCTCTTCCATGTCTTCTGGCCTCTTCTTCTCAGGTTGCTCGTCTGCTCCTCTGGTCTGGGACGCCCCGGCAACGGCTCTCATGGACCCACAAAGTCCTCTCAGCTACTCTGGCAGCCGTCTGCGTGGTGAGTTGAATCTGGTACGGCTCCAGGTCGCGGATCAGGACCCAATCCCCAGGCTTGGTGTGATGCAGGAACCCCTCTCTTGCGTCAGGAATGGTTGTCAGCACTCTGTTGAAGATATTCTCAGTAACATTGTTAAGTGCAAGTCACATTCTGTCATATCCTCTTCATGACATGAGACTGATCCTGCTTTGGGGAAACGGAGTTAGTCATTTTCATAGGTCATCCAGTAAGGGCGCATACATACAAGGCTAGTCATAGTCAGGAAAACTTAAACAGGGTGCATTGGTCAGTCTGTTTAAGCGTTGTTAGAGCCAGTTGGGCTCGTCAGTCGATGTAATTTGTCAGTGGGGACCTAGCTTTTGTCCATTTACCGAATCGGACAGTAGCAGGGATCTAGGCTCTGCAGTAACCTAAGTCCCAAGCAGTGACATCAAAGGCAATGTAAGAATTACTTTAACACGCCAAGTCCCCAGTCGTGACCAAGGTAATTGACCTGTTCATGCACCAATTGGATTTTGCTCTTAGAATTTCTGTGGCCATTTCCTGAAATAAAACAACAACATTATCGTCTCATCAATAAAACAACATAAGGGTGAATTACTGAAATAAAATAACACTAAAAATGAAATCGCTTCATTTACAATTCTCAAATTCTGAACAAATATCAATTATCTAAAACTTTTAGAACAATAGGGGTGCTGCAGGTTGAGCTCTCAAATTCACGTGGACCTTTGCAATCCCCTCTTCTGCGTTTGAGGACAGAGAGTATTGGGCACGCTTCGGACGAAATGGTCCCTTGGTTTGACAATCTTGCCTGTCATACTTACCTCTCGCCCACAGTGAGTCGGGCGACGTGGGGTCGCGGCGTTGGCCATGCATCCGACGAACCACAGGTGTCACCCATCTGTAGGGAAGCAGGCTGGGTAGCCTCCATCTCCACCTCCGGTCCCGTGCCTGTCTCCTCTGTTAACAAACTCAGAAGTCGCAAATGAAATCTGTGGAACACCTTGTGTTCCATCATACAGTTATCTCTGTGTGTCTGTCAGACGCTGACAGAGCTGCATGGTCAGAGTTTACATACAACATAAACACATTCCAGTTTCTCATCACCTTGTGGTTAAACCCCAGGTTCTCAGAAATCATGATCCTGTGCCAGTGGTACATAAACATAAACAGGAGTAAATCTGTTGAGAAACAGCTTGATAAGTTGGAGTGATGTCTGATCTTTTTTACAATATACCAATAATATGTCCAACATTTTTTTTTAAACTCCATAAACATGATATTGGTGTTACCTGTTGGGGCCAGATGACAGTAACACCCTTGGAGTCGCAGCACATCTGAAACGCTTGCTTACATAGCCTACATGTTTTCATGCCTGCACCTTTAATTCGGCTGATGTTCACGCCCATGGGTCCCTCTGCACTCAGCGCACCCATGGGTGCTCCACAGGTGCTCTGCATTCTGCAATTACAACTGTGTTATTGATTGGTGCCCTTTTTTTAGGCTTGTCCATGTTTCTCACACACCTCATTGCTGACGAAGGCTCCACGCCAAAACGTTCTCTCTTTCTGACAATAAAAATGGCAATGTAATATAGCCTACCATGAGTGCCGGTCTCTCTTTTTTCAGCTGGAGACAGTCACAGCCGGGCAGCAGTAGCTCAGGAGGTAGAGTAGATTCCAGTTCTACCCGGCAGCGTGTTGAAGTGTCCTTGGGCAAGACACTGAACTGCAGGCTAGCACCTTGCATGGCTGCCACCATTGGTGTGTAGATTGCTATTCTTGCACTTTGCCCTCAGCACTAGATTAGGCTCTTAGTCACTTGTTTTAGAAAGGAGATGCACTTGTGAGTTCTGGCAAGTAGTAGTACATTGGCTTTTCCTACATTAAATGCAATTATTGTTAGTCATTTTGGATAAAAGCGTCTGCTAAATGACTGTAATGTAATGTGATGTTTAATGGTGAGGTGTGTGAGTGTGTCAATGGGTGAATGAGAGAGGCCATTGTAAAGTGCTTTGGATAAAAGCGATGTCAATCAATCAATCAAAGCTTTATTTGTTTAGCGCATTTCATACCCAGAGGCTACACAATGCGCTTTACAGAGAACAAGGGAGGTGGGCATACTGTACGACCCACCTCTACATATTCCAGAGGAAAGCAAAAAAACAGTATCACACGGGGGCCAGATAAGTGAGCTGTAAAAATTCTTCCCTGACCCCTCTCAACAAGGCGATCGAGCAAGCTCCTGGAGTATGTTTGTCTACCGGCTAAGAACATTTATATGGCAATAAATTACATTAAATTACATGATGTATAAGAACCAGGATTAGATCAGTTGGTTGCTGTGGTCGTTTATACATACTAGGAATTTGTTTAGGTCAATGGTGCATTATACAGTGATGGTGACAACATTAGAGAGGGTGCAGGACAGGACAGGACAGTGCAAACACAGGACAGCACACCATTTACCATTTCACAGCTGAGACAGGCTTTGTTTCACTGTACGAGATGGATGGAGAAGAAAATTAAATTTGCCCAAGGGTTGTTGAGCCAATCCAACATCTGTCTGATGCTTACTGCATCTTACTCTTAGTTTATTTCCCAGTTGTCTGTCCAAAAAGAAAAAAAAAGTTTATTTCCCAGTTGTCTGTCCAAAAAGAAAAAAAAGAGTTCACATTTTAATTATCTACCGATACAATATATCTACTGCAGCATGAGTTTAGAACTCATGCTGTAAAGATATCTTGTATCAGTAGATAATTAAAATTTTAACTCTTTTTAACCTTCCAACTTATTTTTCTCCATCATGAAAGTGTTGGCTTCAGGGTGTTGTCATGCCAACGACAGCTGACATCTCCAGCCAACACCGCTGCTAACCTGTATCTATTTACTGTCTCAGGCCCAAAGCTATTATTTTTTGTGTTAAGCTGCAGATTTAGTTGGATATAAAAATTTAAAAAAGCATAATTAACCCTGGACTCTTTTAGAGCACAGCTTAAAACTCACCTCTTTGTTACAGATGATCTATAATTTATGTCCTTGTCTTGTGTCTTAAATGTAGTTTCATTTTGTGTCTCTGCAGTCCCTTGTTTTTGTTTGTCTCTTTTTGTACCCGGGCTGCGCCCCGGGCTGATGTAACAGTTGGTTGGCGGGCGCATTATAAATAAAAATAACATAACATAACATAATGTGTGTGTGTGTGTGTGTGTGTAGCGGCGGCAGGCTGGCTGGACCGCAGACACAGCACACACACACACACACACACACACACACACACACACACACACACACACACACACACACACAATTAGAACACATGCCCTGTGCACTTGTCACAAAATCAATGCAGATCTGGGTCCTAATGTGGGCGGCAGCCGTGCCTGAGATAAAGAGACAGAGCAATCCACTTTTCAGCCTCAGCAATGTTTATATCAAGCCAGCTCCATACAGCTGTGTGGATGTGCAGTGTTACAATAGGACGTGTTTTCATTCAGCTACAGCATCTACACAGGACTTCTGTTTAACACCTAGTTCTGCGATAGGTTGATACTAATGGAAAATACCGTGTCAGTCGAGTTCTGGATGGCTGGCACCCTGCCAACCTGTGGCTGTTCTGCCAAGACTGATCATAGATTCTGACAAGCATCATTCGGCGTGAAAACAACAGGAATAGTTCACGAGAAGAAATTAATGGATATGATCAGATATGGTGGCACATTGTGTTCCCATTGTGGCCAATTATTTCTTCTTATTTTATTCTTCCATTACTGCTGTTTACTTTGTTTAGCACCTTCTTTATCACCCTCCATTGTCCTCCCTGCTATCCTCTTTTGCATGTCTAAACTGCTGAATTGGTCTTATGCCATGAAAACAGATTCTGTTTGGGTTAGTCGGACGAGCGTGTTTCCTGTAAACATTGTCTCGTTAGATCCGGGCGGTTGTGTGTGGGGGGCAAACCTGTTTGGATATGCCAGGCACTCTCTCTGTTTAGACTGTGTGCCTCCCCGGAGATGGAGGTGAAATACGCCATGTGTACAGTAGAATATGCGTTTTTTGTAATAATAGAATATGCGTTTTTTGAGTTTATGTGCGTGTGCATGCGTGCGTATATGTGTGGTGTGCTGGGTCATGTGTCAGTGTGGGTGTGTTGTTCCGTGCAGAGCTGGTGCTAGAGGGCGAAAGCATGGAGAGAGAGTGAGAGAGCGGGAAGTTTGAACTCCACCTCTGAGGGCCTGCAGGGAGAGAGAGGAGTGGGTGTTGGGGGGGGGTGCAATCTTCATGCGTGTCCTTTTGTTGTAGTGGATAAACTTTATGCTGCTGGGGGGGAGGTATGTGGGGGGGGGGGGGCAGGCTTCTGTTCGGAGAGATGAGTTCACACTCCCACAAGGCCCCGCATGACAGAAATAGACAGAGGGGCGACTGCCGCATGAAAACAAGCATCGATCTGTTTTTCCCGTGTCATAACTGCAAGATGCTTGGAAACAGCCTCGAATTAACACACTCTGCGTTTCCATCTTGTTTTTCTCAAGACCCACAATTGGGAATGGCGAATCATCTTTCATTCACAAATTCGATTTGATTCGGTCGATGATGATGAGCATGTGGGAATCAATGAGTGAGGCTCCGGCTATTGAAGTGTACAGTGGTGTATGGAGTGATAATTAGACACTGTCAGCCAACCCAGTAATCAGGAACATCAGCTGAAACTGAAACCCCTCATTGTATTTCAAACACTGTAAAGCCCCAGTGGAGAATCCAGCAGGCTCGGGTGTAACTCTCGGGTGTAACTCTTCTCCACTGAGGAGGAGGATAAAGTGGGGCTGGAGGTCGATGTCACTGCCTGGCCTGAAGGTGAGTGGGATTTGTAGTATCAGTAGGTTCATCTCTATCTGCACCCCCTGCTAAGAATGCCTGGCTGCCGATAAATCTTCCCCGGCCAGGGTTTCAGAGAGACTCGACAAAGGAAAGAAATGACTGGGGGGAAAAAAGCGAAATACCCAGTTGATGCATTAAATGTTCCCTTGCTCTTGTGGCGTAACGTGATACGGGAGCAAAGCTGCGCAGGGAGTGTGCTGATCTGTCCCCTGCTCAGGGTTGGAAATCCTTTCAACATGGAGGTCAGTGGTCCTCGCAAGCGCATATAGGACTTGAGACGGCGTGGTGAGTAGATGAAGGGATGCGGAGCTGTTGCGTAGCAGAGGAGGGAGTGTTGTCTGTCATGGCTGGAGGAGACCTGATTAATCGGGGTGGAGAAAGTGCTGTGTGTGTCATTAGCCCCTTGTCTGGCACGTGGACTCCTCCGCTGCTGACGGGGCCTGCGGCTGTCTGCTCATGCCCAGAAGAACTTCTTTGTTTCCTCTGCACTCTCACATCGATCCAAGGTGTTAATTGCAGCCATTGATTAGATTGTGTGCAGATGAGAGGCTGCTCGAATGGCCAGGGTGTGCTCAGAGTGAGAACAGAGAAACTACTTCGTCTACTTTGAAAGAACAGTTTTAGACTCTCCCACTGGATCACATTCCCTCTGGTATAAAGTCACTTAAAGGTTGGCCATTTTATCCTCGGCCTGAGGATCTATAGCACTATTATATAGTAGTAGGTATAATACATGCAAAATAACACATACTGTACGCTTCTCTGCCCGTTCAGAATAATAGACCTACAGAATACCAGTACGTGCGTAGCAGCTTTTCAGCAATGTACTGTACCGCACTGCAGTCATTTTGACTTGAGGTCAAACAATAGATCTCTCCCAGCCCGCGGGTGGGGATGTAGCCTTGGGCTACCCAAGTCTGGCAGCGTTAGTATGCAGCCAGGTTAGCAGGGAGAGCTGGCTCAGGCACGCTGGAGTTCTTAGGGGGATTTCCAAGCTAAATAAATAAACATAATAAAAAGGCATTAGATGAGAAAGGGGATCATGCAGGAGGAGGGTGATATTAGCTGGAGAAAATGGGACTCAAAGACAGAGGGAGAGGAGAGAGGGGGGAGCTATGCTAGCTGCCAGTGTTGTGGCATTTTGTGTTTTTTTCCATCTGTTAATTATTGTGTCCCCCAGTGATACTCTACACCCCCTCCGCCCCCCTTGGCTCCCTCACTTTATCCACTTCTTTTTCAATTTCCTAAATGGCTGCTTTTAATTAAACCCACATAACAGTGACAGAGAGTAAATTAAAACTTTAATAAAAGCTACACAACAGACAGATCATACTGTAGGCTAGCTATTGCTGTACATCTGTGGAACGCTGTGTGTGTTATTATAGGCTAGGCACATGGATGAATCAACATGCATCATGAATAATAGATGCAAAGACTCACATGCTGGGTGCTATATTAGGGTTCCTGGACGTGTTGGGTTGTATAACAAGGCCTGTGGATGCGCCGTGCGTAGACATACAGTACGTACGGTGTGTATTAATAGTGCCTTGCTCCG
The DNA here is from genome assembly GCF_949987555.1 of Borostomias antarcticus. Classification (NCBI taxonomy): domain Eukaryota; kingdom Metazoa; phylum Chordata; class Actinopteri; order Stomiiformes; family Stomiidae; genus Borostomias; species Borostomias antarcticus. The sequence goes on along the minus strand of NC_140234.1, from coordinate 54,979,675 downwards.
CCCCGCTCTTGTGAACATGCAGAACTCCTCCGCTCACTCACCCGTTCCTCACTCCTGAATCTCTCTCCTCCAAACATGTGGTCACAGTCATCCCGTTCCTTCCTTTGTCTTTACACTCTGTCGTTTTCTCTGCCCTCCTGTGCCCCCGTTAGGCCTCTCTCCTCCTTCCCTCGCCCCGCCATCTGTCCTGTCTCCTCCCCCCCTAACGAGACCCCCCCCCCCTCCCCCTCTTCCCCTCTAAGCCACAGTTTCTCACTCTCTCCTCCGCCTTCCCACTAACCTCAGGTCCCCTCATTTTCTCTCTCCATCCTCCATTTCACACTGGGATGCTTCAGCTTCAGATTCCTAGTATGTTGAAAAGCGAGATGGTAATAAAGTGAATTCTGATTCAGTAGCGTTTTGGCTCCAGCTTCTCAGGGATGACCTATCTGCTTAACACAGAGGATTCTCCTGGCAGAGCTACTGTAGCCTCTCTATGTGTTCCGCTAACTCCTAGATTCAATTGCAACAAGACGATTACAATTACAGTAGGCTCCTTCCTTGCAGCTGTGAGTGAAATATTAACCATCCTGAGACAATTCTACTGACACCATTCAGCTGCCTTGAAGTCAACAACAATAAACGAGTCATTTAGATTTGGTTGGCTCTAATATTATGATTCATCTTCTGCTTACGGCCATGATCTGGCTCTGCCTCATTAGGCCAATAGAACATCATATTTGTATTGGTTAATTGGATATTACTGCATGTCTGTGACTCTTGAAAGTCTTGGTGCTTAACGTTATCAGCGATTACCTTCCTGAAGGAGGCTGTCATATAAAATGGCTTATGTGGCAGGCAGTAAACTGCTTAATTATCAGTGTCATTACGAGCAGGTCGTTAGAACTTGCAATGGTGCTGTATCTTTAAGGAAATCATGGTGTGATTTTTGGCAGCAAGAGTTTATTTTTTATACTGCAGCATTGGTGAGTGAAGATTGTGTCGTCCACTGCTGTATCAAAGCCTACCCCCCCACCCCCCCAACGCACAACTCACATAACACACTCACACAACACACAACTTGTGCAGTGTTATAAAACAGTGGGGGTGCTCAAAATAACTAGGACACTCTCTGTATCAAGAGATTACTGGAAATACGCCTCTCTGCCCAAACTCTCCTCTATATTCTGCACCATACAACCAAGGCGTTGTGGGCTTGCTAAAGGAGAAGCTATGTTTTAGAGTAGAATGACTGTCCGCTGTGGACTTTTACCGGCCTGGGTGGGAAAAGGCTTTTAGTGAGTTATGCTAGTGTTGGGAGGGAGATAAGTTCAGGTATTGTATTTGAGGAAAAGTGAGAGAGACCAAGGAGAAAGGGGAGGGGAGGGGCACAGATTTAGTGTGTGAGAGAGAGGGAGTGAGGAGGATCTTGATGGAGCAGAGAGCCCAGTGCTATTAGATGCCTGAACTGCTCATCAATTTAAATGTAATTCCACAGCCATCCTCAACCATGCATAAGACTAAGTCCTCTTTTTTCCCTTTTCGTTTAACAGAATACGAAGGGAAAAAAATAACTTAATGTCACACTTACTACTAGTGGATCAATTTCCATCATTGGCAGAGGAGTAGAGGAGAGGAAATATAATTTAAGTTCTAAAGTCCCATTAATAATAATAATAATAATAATAATAATAATAATAACTGCAGATATCTATAGATTCTGTGTGACACAGTCATAAATACTGTACCCTTAGTGCCTTTTAAATGATTTATTGACCTGCAGTGCATCATGCCGAGCTGTGTGCGCTAGTAAAATACATTTTCTGGAGTTGTTTTTTTTGTCATATTTGTGAGGAATCTAAATCATATTGGTGTATGTATGTTGCATTATAGGTATTGTTATGTGCAGATCCTCCTAATGCCTTTCGGCGCTCTAAAATAGCTCTAGAACAGCAGTGTTAGGCAGGCCAGGATTAGTTATAAGTATTAGTGAAAAAATTTGAATGAATGAATGAATGAATGAATGAGTGGGCTCAGTACCGCTGGTGTCCCTGGGCAGTGCTGATTGTGTGTGAGGGGTGTGCCCCTTTAGAGCCCGTGGGTGGGTGTGGCCTAAAAAGGCTGCATGACCTGAAAGAGCACACCAGGCTGGCAATGGAGTCAGGAGTGTCGGAACTGGGGGGTCATGCAATCTCGGTTTCAGCCAACTCACCTCACACCACAGAGACTCAAGACTGTGTGGGTTACTTCCTGTCCGGGGATTTCTATGAGCCTTGTAGAACTGTGTTTTTAACCCAACTGAAATGAATTGATGGAAAGGAGGATGGGGGGACTCTGGCCCCGGACGACTCTGGCCCCGGACGACTCTGGCCCAGCTGGCCCAGGACGACTCTGGCCCAAGACGACTCTGGTTCAAAACGACTCTGGCCCAGCTGGCCCAGGACGACTCTGGCCCAAGACGACTCTGGCCCAAGACGACTCTGGCCCAGCTGGCCCAGGATGACTCTGGCCCAAGACGACTCTGGCCCAGCTGGCCCAGGACGACTCTGGCCCAAGACGACTCTGGTCCAAAACGACTCTGGCGCAGGACAACTCTGGCCCAGGATGACTCTGGCCCAAGACGACTCTGGCGCAGGACAACTCTGGCCCAGGATGACTCTGGCCCAAGACGACTCTGGCGCAGGACGACTCTGGCCCAGGACGACTCTCATTTATGGGTCATTTATGCAGAGTGGAGGATACTGGAGGGGGTGTGCTGATACCATCATCCACCCTAGACAAACATAGCCAGACCTGGTATCAGGTAGAAGAATTATCCAGCAGGACTTTCCCAGCTTCTGTCACGTTATAGTATATAAATTCAACCCAACAGTTGAGCCTGCATGCAGGTCGAAAGCAGACAGTTTGACCAGCAGTGGCTGATCAAGGGAGACAGATTGCAAAGTAGAACAAAGTCTGGAGGAGAACAGTGGAGAAAGAGGCAGTTGCTGACATTTCTGGTTTAAATTAATAATGAAGAGAGGAAAATCATGTCTCATACTGTACGTTCTCTGAAGCCAACACCAACTAGGTGTTGGAAAGTGAAATAAACTGACTCCAAGCTCTCACTTTTAACATAAGAAGATATAGATTTTTAATATCTTTATAAACATTTTTGTACCATTGTTCTATGATGAGAACGTATTGAACCGTTGAATCATGGCAATGACAGGATATAGACGTGGTAGTAGAACAACAGGGATATGGATTGTGCATTGTTTGTTTGTCAGATAAGGGTTTCAAAATGAAGTCATGAAAAATATGAAAATCAAAAATAATCCAGTGAACCAAGTAATGAAACCATAGAAAGTTATCTAAACAAAGACTGTCCCCTGACTAGGAGAAGCAGAAACCCTGTTTTCATCGTGACAGCGTTGATATTGAAGTTCTCATAATAATACAGTAAATGATATCAGCACTGCAGATCCTCTTATTATCAATGTAAATGGTACAGTTTACATCATTTTTGTTACAAACACCACCTCATCATTAGGTTGTCTGTCCATGGCCCTGACACTGCTGAAGCGATTGTCTTGCTTCTTGGATCCTCACTTCCATCCACAGGAAGGGCAGTCAGTTAAGAGGCATTTCAACAGTTCTGTATTCCCGAGAGGTCCATATTTTTGCCTTGCTCAGTTAAAAGTTATTTTTTTTCTCTTAAAATTTTTTTTCACCACAGAAGTCATTTAAGGTACACGCATGTTTTTTTTTCTCTATTGTCTTGTTGGTCTGATGTATCCCTTTGAAGATTAGAAAATAAGAATATTCCTCACAGTCCAAATGAGGGAGGAGGGATTCCCACCCGACAAAGGTTCAGTCCAGGTAGGCCTGACTGGGAAACCGAAAATATCCCATTTGACCCTTACACTCAAAAGCTCTGCGCCACACCCCCACCCACAACCCCCACACCCACCACCCCCACCCTGTACAATGCGCTATCTCTAGGTCCTTTTGGATCTTGGCAAAATCAAACAAACAACATCTGATACAAGAAATAGACAGATTCCTCGATATTCACAGCTTGTTCTTCTGGGACACATGTTTATGGAGGGGATGGGAACAGAGTCCATTTTACCTCCAAACAGAAAATTAGCAGCGTGGTTTTAATAGCTTAATATGCAGTAGCACATGTAGATTAGACAATATTTTGACAAAAATGCCATGTAAAAAAAAAGCCATATTGAAGAGAAATACTGTAAAGTAGGCAGAAGACCTGTAGAGTATGGAGCCTGCTCAGCAATATCTGGTCACTGCATCATCATGTGGATGAGCTGGCCTATCTGGTTGTGCTCCTTACAGAGCTGGAACTGTGGATCCCCTGGACTCTTGCTGAGAAGAGAGTAGTGCACACCCCTGGTCTGATATGGAATGATGATGGAATGACCCAGCTCTCTGTCTGTCTTTTGATGAGAAATACTGAAGCCCAATTCTATGGGGCTGTGGCAAAGCATGAAGAAAGAAAGAGAAAAAGAAAGAAAGAAAGAAAGACAGAAAGAAAGAAAGAAAGAAAGAAAGAAAGAAAGAAAGAAAGAGAAAGAAAGAAAGAAAGAAAAACACATTTGGCAAATAATATTGCAATAACAGTGGATACGCTAATGCCATCTGTTTACTACCCCCTCCCCCTTCTCTGTGAACTGCAATTTAAAGCTGGCTGGACCACTTTGTCTACTTGGTCTTTATCTGGCTTATAGCCCGTTATAACTTCCAAGTTATAACTCGCAATTCACTTTGTGTTTCTCTCTTTCCTAAAGTTGCGTTATCTGAGCTCCAGCAGAATTCAGAGAAAAAGCTGCAAAAAGGAAATACAACAAGAAATTAAATCAGAATGGCAACAGTGGCAGTGCAAGAGTGTTCAGTACTTCCCTTTAGTCTCTCTTGACTCCCAGTCCCTGGCGAAGCACTATGACTCCGCCTCAGATGTTTGATGTTTGAACGTCTATTTCAGAGTCTAAACAGCTAAGCTCCCTACACAATGTTTTACACACAATCACACACACACACAAAGTACATACGCACAGGCCTTGTTGTGCAGGGGCAAGAATGGGTCAGAAGGCTGCATTGCTGTCATTTAGCCAGTGTCTACGTCCCCCACCGGGTCAGCGGAGAACGTGATCAATGCTTATGGGCATCAAGGTCCCCAGGATGGCGTACAGGTGTAGCAAGGGCAGGGGCAAGGTCGCCCTGTTGTTGGCTTGTTGAACCCCGCTAGGGGGGCGGACGGAGGTCCGGGGGGGGCACTTAAGCTTCCTCCGCGTGACGGTGCCGTCCGCGGACGTATGGTCATATTTGCTGCCCCCCTCTGTGAAGTCGGGCGAGGAGTACTCCTTTTCGGCCATCTCCTTCAAGGAGTGCACCTCGTTCTGCCCCTTCCCCTTCCCTCCCCTGACGCGCTGGCGGGTGCAGTTCCGGGCGCGTCCCGGCCTCTGCGGGGGTGCCGCCCCGGGGTGCCCCGCCGCCCCTGGCTCCACCCCCCCATCCCTGGACGGGGCCGGACGGGGCAGAGGGGAGGAAGGCGTAGGGTAGCGCGGCGCATCGTCGTGCCGGGGGTGGTGGGGGTGGGTGTGCGGAGGCTGGACCGGGAGGGGCTCCTTCTTCCCTTTGCCAAGCCTGGTGTTGGTCTTGCTCTGGTGCAGCCACTCAGAGCCGGAGCAGTTGGGGAAGTCCTCCTTGCGCAGCTGCTTCAGGTCCTTCCCTGCCAGGTCGGGTGGCGCCTGGCAGCCCACGGACGATGTCGAGCCGCGGAAGCGCTTCAGCCAGTCCCACAGCGACAGGGCCTTGCAGTCGCACTCCCAGGGGTTGTCGTTGAGGCGCAGGTACTCCAGGGCGGGCAGCAGGGCCAGACACTCCCCGGATAGCTCGGTCAGGGAGTTGTTGAACAGGTAAAGGGTGGTGAGGTGTCGCAGGTCATGGAAGGCCAGCCGGTCCACCCACTGCAGCTGGTTGTGGTGCAGCAGGAGGCGGTCCAGGGCACCCAGGCCCCTGAAGGTGTTCTGGTGCAGGCTCCACAACCGATTCCCATGCAGGAACAGGTGGCTCAGGTTGTGCAGGTCCACAAAGATGTCGTCCTGCAGAAACTCCAGGTGATTGTCCTGCACAGACACACACACAACAGGATGAAAGTGTGTCACAGTCGGTGGAAAACATAACTACTTTCGGGCCCTTCACCGATCTAGCATTATGATGTATCAACGTAATACAACGTAGCGGTGCGCCCTACCTGTAGATGGAGATACTGCAGGTTCCTGAGCCCCTGGAAGGTGTTGCTGGGCAGCGCGCTCAGTCCACAGCGGTACAAGTGCAGCGCATTGAGCCGGCTCAGCCCATGGAAGGTGTCTGCCGCCAGGGAGCGCAGGTGGCGGTTGTCCCCCAGGTCCAGCTCCTCCAGCAGGGTGAACCCGTGGAAGGTGGAGGGCTCGATGTAGGTGATGTTGTTGGAGTAGATCCAGAGGGTGACCGTGGTGGGGCTGAAGTGGCCGCGCAGCAGCCGGTGGATCTTGTTGTTCTGGAGGAAGATGCGCTCACTGTTCGGAGGGATGCCCTCCGGCACGGCCAGGAAGTTGTGCGCCTGGCAGGAGACGGTGGTGGGTGCGGTGTAGCAGATGCAGTGGCGTGGGCAGGACCAGGACAGCTCCAGACCACAGAGAACCAGCAGGAACTCCAGCCCGCGGCCTGCAGCAAGCACACACACGCACACGCACACACACACACACACACACACACACACACACACACACACACACACACACACACACACACACACAGGCAGGCAGAAAAAGAAAGGGAGATGAATTAGAGGAGGTACATTTGGAATGTGCATTTTCAATCGGAATTCCACCGTATGACTTTGATGTATAATTCTGGACTTGAAAGAGAGGAAGAATAGTTTTAATTTTTTTGCGGGAGTTGAAAGAGGTGAGCATGGGGAGAACTACAGTACTGTAAGTGGAATCCAAAACATATGAAAGAGTGTGATATTGGCAAAGAGGGAGTGCGGAGACTGATGAAGGGCATAGCTGGGTATCGTGAGAGACAGAGAGAGAGAGAGAGGGAGAGAGAGAGAGAGAGAGAGAGAGAGAGAGAGCAACACCATGAAGGGAGATGGTGTAGGGGGCTAGGGGGAAAGTATCATAAAATTTATATCAAAAGAGAGAACTTCCGATCTGATAGATGACTCATGCCAAGTCACCTGTTGCTGGGCATAGATTTTCTAGCTTGCGAGTGTTGCATTGTGCCTTTGAGGAATGGGACTCGCATGGTTCCACTCGAGATAAGTGCGGGAATTGCATTACACTCTGGGCTTAGTACCTCTGATCCTAAACCCTCCAGTGTCAGTCTCTGCGTTCGAAAGTCAAGAGCACAAACAATAACATGAGCTGCTCCTAGTCGCTACAGTTCATCTTCCATCTCCGGGGATCACACATGCCCGCACGCACGCACGCACACACACACACACACACACACACACACACACACACTAGGCAGTAATATGCAGTTATATTTAAATCTGTACGTGTAATAGATAATGTATTCTGTGTCTGTTGTACCTGTCTTATGTGTTGTACAGTATCTGTCTTATGTGTCCACAGCACAAAAGAAGCTCCTCATGGAAAATTAAGTACTTTGAATTTCAATACAAGGAAGCTACAGTATGATCATTGTGTGTGTGTGTGTGGGGGGGGTGCTCACTGAAATGTATGCTATACGCAACTCTGGTGCGTTTCACTCCTCCTAATCGATGCGCCTCGGCTGGCTTTTAACTCGGCCCTTAATCCTGGGGCTTTTTCCTCTGGAACACGTCGGCGGGGAATTACTGTGTTTTGGGAGACAGGCGTATTTATCTGAATATTTCTCACCCCAAAATCGAGGCTAAGCTGTGACATTCAGCGGCTGTCTGACTCTGCTGACCTTTAGCTGTAATTCTCCCTGCATCTGGTGGCGGAGCCCAGCGGAGCGCGGCCCAGTGTGTTGTCACCTGAGCAGCAGCCCAGTAATCCTGTTTGTCAAGCCCCCCCGCTGGGTGACAATGCAGATCATTGCTTTTTTTTGGTCACCAAGCCACCAGGCAAATTCCGGATGAAGCGATTTTATCTACATTTGCTAAAAACAAGAGACAGAAGGTTGAGCAGATGTGTATGCACTCTTCTGCAGCACTGAGTAGTAGCTGATGAGAGGTCAGAGAGAATCTGTCATCGAGCGGCGTGTGTACAGTATACCGGTGATGCCATGTCGCCTGAGGGGATGGGACACATACTCTGTTGAGTGGGATGATAGATTGCCCTCTCTGCCCTTCCAGCAGAATGCCATCAATGTCATCATTCGGTTTATAGGCTTAAACAAGGAGACTAAAAGCCAAGCTCGCCGTTGAAGTTGCAAATTATTAGGACACCTTTCCGATTTCCTGGTAGTAGACTCCCTTCTTGTAAGTGTCTCTTGTTGTTGAAGGAAGGAAGCTATCCAAGCTAATGGCAAGCATGTCCTTTCACATTCCTCCTCCTACACTTTAAGACAAATACTCTGCTCGTTTCTCTCTTGCTCTCCCTTTCTGTGCTTTCTTTCTCTGCTATCATTTTCACTCTCTCTGTGCAATCTCTCTCTCTCTCTCTTCTCTCTCCGTGTCCATCTCCCTGCTCTCTATTTCCATGGATATGCATTGAGCACAGCAGTTTGAGTAAATGTGAGGAAAGAGGAGAGAGGCCAAGGGTGAGTGGAAGGATAGCAGCAAGGAGAATAAGGCTGGCTGAGCACTGCTACAGACACCGTTAACTTCAGGCCAGAAAGCTGGTGTTACAGTATGGGAGCCATCTCCATGGCACGGACGCAAGTCACGAGGACGTCCTACCAAAACATTTGTGGACATAATTAAGATGGATGCGGGAGTGGAGACCACCGATGAGATCGCCAGGTGTAGGAGGGACTGGGATAACTGGAGACCAAGATGGGAGGCCCGTCTGTGGACGACCCGATGATGATGAGGAGATGTGCCGTATTGCTCATGGGAAGGTTGGGTGGTGGAGATATCAAACAAAAAAATCACAAATAAAAGAAGACAAGTAAATCATCAGTTGTCTGTTGTGGAAAATGTGGATTCACCACCAGCCAGTAAGTGCTTGAAAAACAACTCGGTACTGACACGGTTGGCAGCATGTACCACTGAAAACATTGACTTGCCTATTTTCCTAACACTATAGGCAGGTAATGGCAATTAGTTCATGACACAAACAGCTCGATTAAAATGAAAACAACACATTTCACTCTGCGCCTGATTGCGTTATGTGGCACCTACGTAACCCTGTTGGATGTGACCAATGTGAATCAATGGTCTTGGTGGAATGAGCTCTTGAATGATTCGATTACCCATTCTATTCCTCCAATCACTTCCCAAGACTACCATTATGCTCAGCCTCCTGTAATTGTATTTTCTGAAGACTGCATCAGAGCCTTATCTCATTTTGCACTCGGTTCTCAAATGGATAATGATCTGGGGGGGTGGGGTGGGGGGGGGTATCTTAGATCCCGCCTGAGAATGTGAGAGTCTGAATCAGAGGACTCGGTGATAATCAAGTTGAACACGTAAAGTTACCCCCTCTCTTCCCTCCCTGGGATATCAGAACACAGTAATTGATTCTTTACTCCGCTTAAATTGTTCCCCTTAAATGGCTGCCAATGCCTCATCACCCAGCCTTTTTCCTCCTATACCCATGGCACAGTGGTAGCAGCCTACGCTGTGGTGTCTTTTCCTCTCTCATCCTCCTCCCGGAACGCTCTCTTCAACATGACTGTTGCTGTGGTCGGGCTCCGTCGATGCTGGAAATAACCTGCGAGCCACTCCGTCTCCCGTGCGAGTGACGGGGGGGGGGGACAAGCTCCTCCTTTGCCCTACTTTCCGATCCATGTGGGTTCATGGCTGCTGTCTCTCTCCTGCAGCTGGTACGAGCCACACTTCCACCGGAAACCTGCCTTCACACCTGTCACCTCGCTGATCACATCACCCCACCAGCCAACACAATCTCTTGCACACTGCTTTCACACACACACACATATACCCTCCTCCCAACACACACACACACACACACACACACACACACACACACACACACACACACACACACACACACACACACACACACACACACACACACACACACAGACATGTGACAGGCCAACTGGAGAGACCAAATGTCTGTTCAGAGAAGTATGGGATGAGAGATTGTTTTAGCAGGCAGCAGGGTGAGATCCAAAGACTGTGTGGGACTGCTGTCAGCAAATTAAAATGCAGGAAATGAACTGCATTGTCTGCTGTCACAATGGGCCATTCAGTCAAAATTGTATTATAATAGCTTTGGACACACCAGAATGATGATATGCCAGTAATGCCTACTGGAATTCACAGCCTCTCCTCCTCCCAAGCCTCTCCTCCCCCACAGCCTCTCCTCCTCCCCAGCCTCCCAAACCCCTAGCCTCTCCTCCTCCCCAGCCTTCCCAAACTCCCCAGCCTCTCCGCCTCCCCAAACTCCCCAGCCTCTCCTCCTCCCCAGCCTCCCCAAACTCCCCAGCCTCTCCTCCTCCCCAAACTCCCCAGCCTCTCCTCCTCCCCAGCCTCCCCAAATTCCCCAGCCTCTCCTCCTCCCCAAACTCCCCAGCCTCTCCTCCTCCCCAGCCTCCCCAAACTCCCTAGCCTCTCCGCCTCCCCAAACTCCCCAGCCTCTCCTCCTCCCCAGCCTCCCCAAACTCCCCAGCCTCTCCGCCTCCCCAAACTCCCCAGCCTCTCCTCCTCCCCAGCCTCCCCAAACTCCCTAGCGTCTCCGCCTCCCCAAACTCCCCAGCCTCTCCGCCTCCCCAAACTCCCCAGCCTCTCTTCATCCCCAGCCTCTCCAACTCCCCAGCCTCCCTGGCTGAGCCGATCTTCCTTTCTGCTAGGTTGTGTGACAGCTGCTGTTGGTAGCTTGTTATGGGGAGAATTATTAATCAGCCTGCAATTGGGTCTGATGGTTGACCCCGCGACGACCCTGTGGTCACCAGGCCCTTTATTCCTTGCAGTCACTGAAGGGGAAATAGAAAAATAAATGAATCTAATAGAATGGCCTAGGTCCCTTGACACACAATGCAAAGTGGGTGTGTAGAATATCAATCATAGTTCACACAAAATTTGCCCTCATGAATAACACATCTGTGGTACTGAGAGAAACGGACTGCCTCTCTGCATGACACCCCCACCACAACACTGGACAAACTACATTTCCTGTGTCTCTCTAATGACCCTGAGAAGCATCCTTGTATTTCTGTCCTGCTATTGACTGGCAGTAAAAATCTCCTGTGCCAGCCTCCTTCTCTAAAGGTGTTTACAGTCCTGTTGGTCATACATGCCCTTATAATGGCAAGGCAATACACCAAGCTATTGATTGAGCTATTGATGAGTTCCATGATGCTTTGCCGTGATAAGACATTGTTGGGGTCAATATGGCTTCTACCGAAAATGACAGAATTTGATGTGCTCACGCAATCAGAATACTTGAGTACTTTATAATTATTTCTAATTCCCAACTGACATATTTGTCAAAACTAGTGCAGTGTGGGCCGTCCTTCCATTCTAGTATTATGTACTGTACTGTATAGATGTACTGTGTACAACAACTGCCAGACCTGTGTGTGCTGATGTACTGTGTACAACAACTGCCAGACCTGTGTGTGCTCGAAAAAATCTTGACGCTGTTCTGCTGCAGACTATGTATCAGACACAGAGCTGGGAGCTTCACACAAACACCAACTCTCGTCTCCACAGAGGTCCACTGTTGCATTCAAATTGAAGTAGCTACCAATTTAGCTAACTTGAATGCCAACGTGGCCATTTAGAACTGTCCACAGCACATACTTACATAGCTACTAACATCAGGGGACATTTAGTTGTTTTCCGATTTTTTTGTTTCTGGGCTGCGTGTCATTTTTAGTAGCAATCTCTCCAGCCATGTTTGTTATTGGTGATGTGTAACGTGGTGGCCGGCACAGCACCATCTGGCTGCACTTGCCCGTGGAACATGTGCTGTTCGGCTATAGTAGGCCTAGTGACATTGGCAAGTCTGTGAGAAGAGAAGGATGTGTGATCTAAGATGGCGGAATGGAAAAAACACAGTGTTATTTATTAGGGCCCGAGCACTGGCGGTGAGAGGCCCTATTGAAATTCGAAGGATTATTATTATTCTCCTACCTTCTCCTTCAAATGCCTTTTTGGCCACCTAAACATCGATGAAAACGGATGAAACTTTGCAGATACGTCAGTCCCGGTGAAAATTTGTATAATTCATGGGTGACGGAAATGGGCGTGGCAAAACGGCTCAAGAGCGCCCCCTGGAAAATTTAAAATGGCAAGCCCCACCTTTCAGTTTGATGTAGGCGAACGAAATTCGGAGGGCATATGTATTTCATCGAGACACACTAAAATGTCTCTTGGAGCTATACCCAACATGCAACAGGAAGTCCGCCATTTTGCTCTTAAAGGACAATGCTCGTTTTTGACAACCTGGACCTTATTTACGACATATTATAAGACGTTTGACTCACCGAGATCACTTTGGTTTAGTTCGGAGGCATGTAGAAGAAATTTAAAATCCAGCGCGAGCCAGTATATCCATGTAATGGCGGTGGTGGGGGCACCGAGAATGCTGTTTCTAAAAATCTATTTTCTGCCGCGAAACGGTTGTTTTCAGCTATCTGTCTTTATGAATCGCTAGTTGTGCTTACATAGAGCGTAGGCCTGTTGTGGTTTTTCACATGCCTCTGTAATATGATCTTTAGAAACATCTTTAGACACGAAATAGCTTCCTCACTTGCTCCAGCAAGCATGCGCACAGCGTGCTGGAGCAACGATTGCGTGCTGTGCGCATGCGTGCTGGAGCAAGTGGGGAAGCTATTTCGTTTCGAAAGACGTTTCGAAAGACACGGAGGCATGTGAACAACCACAACAGGCCTACGCTCTATGTTAGCACAACTAGCGATTCATAAAGACAGATTGATGAAAACCGATGAGAACCGTTTCGCGGCAGAAAATAGATTTTTATTTGATTCTCGGTGCCCCCACCACCGCCATTAAATGGATATACTGGCTCGCGCTGGATTTTACATTTCTTCTAAATGCCTCCGAACTACACCAAAGTGATCTCGGTGAGTCAAACGTCTTATAATATGTCGTAAATAAGGTCCAGGTTGTCAAAAACGAGCATTGTCCTTTAATGTGCCATTTTCCCCTTGTTTTTACCATTTCCATGCCTCATACTTTAACGAACTCCTCCTACAGATTTCATCCGATCAACTTCATATTCGGTCAGCTTCATCTTAAGACCTTTGTGATCAAAAGTTATTAACAAAATTGAGTTTTCACCAAACACCCTTGCCGTGGCGCCCAGCCAAAGTTTGACATTTCGCCATAAAACACGAAGTCCTCATAACTCCTCCATACATTATTCAATTTGTCCGATATATCTCACGCTTCATGACGGTTCTGTCCTGAACACATCTATTGTCAGTATTGCGTCATACTTATAGCGCCACCTATTGGTGAAACAGGAAGTCCTCATAACACCTACATACATTATCCGATTTGCACAAAATTGCTGAGGATTCATGAAGGTCGCATTCTGAACACATCTATGCGTTGGTATTGAGTCACACTTACAGCGCCACCTACTGGTGAAACAGGAAGTACTCATAACTCCTACATACGTTATCCGATTTATTCCAAATTGTTCATGCTTGATGAAGGTTGCATCTTGAACACATCTGTAGGTCAGTATTGAGTCATACTTATAGCGCTGCCTACAGGTAAAGCAGGAATTCATCATAACTCCTACATACATTGTCCAATTTACTCAACATTTCTCACGCTTCATCAAGGTACCGCCCTGAACACATCTATGCATCAGTATTGAGTCACACTTAGAGCGCCACCTACTGGTGACAGGAAGTTTCTCTCAGTACTGGACACCGAAATAGCACAGCCTTTAAAGGCGCCACACCCCGACACGCATGGGGTGCGAGGGCCCGCTCAATGCTGCTCGCTGCCCTAGTTACGTTTATAACTGTGTCACAGGGAAAATATTACAACTTCCAACACTGCAGTTCAAGATCTTGAATCTTGAACTGCACTGCCTTGGGTCCTGAGCAATACGGTCTGACGAATGTTAACTTTATACAGTGCCCGGTTCTCGAGATAGGCCTAGTCGTGATACAGACATACGTATATATATACATACATACATACATACATACTGTACATACATACATACATACATACGCAAGGCAAGCTTATTTGTACAGTATAGCACATTTCAGCAACAAGGCAATTCAAAGTGCTTTACATGAGACATTCAAAGCATCAAGACAGTGCAAGAAACAAATAAAAGGTAATATAAAACAAAAATGTAAAAAAGGGCATTTAAAACAAAATACAGGAAAAATAAAATACAGGAATAGAAGTTACAGTGCAGTGTATGAAATAAAAAGCAGTGGCAAAAAGAAAAGTCTTCAGTATTGATTTAAAAGAAGTGAGAGTTGCAGCAGACCTGCAGTTTTCTGGAAGTTTATTCCAGATATGTGGAGCCTAAAAACTGAACGCTGCTTCTCCATGCTTTGTTTTAACTCTGGGGACAGAAAGCAGGCCTGTGCTAGACGACCTGAGAGGTCTGGATGGTTCATAACGTAGGAGCAGATCAGAAATATAATTTGGCCCTAAACCATTCAGTGCTTTATAAACCAACAGCAGCATTTTAAAGTCAATTCTTTGACAGAGAGGAAGCCAGTGTAAAGACCTCAGAACTGGGGTGATGTGATCCACTTTCTTAGTCTTAGTGAGGACTCGAGCAGCAGCATTCTGAATCAGCTGCAGCTGTCTGATCGATTATTTTGAGAGATCTGTAAACACACCGTTACATTAGTCAAGCCTACTGAAAATAAACGCATGGACAAATTTTTTCCAGATCCTGCTGAGACATAAATCCTTTAATCCTTGATATATTATTCAGGTGATAGTAGGCTGACATTGTAATAGTCTTAATGTGTCTGTTGAAATTCAGGTCTGAGCCCATGACTACACCAATATTTTTGACTTCGTTTTTGGTTTTTAGCATTACTGATTGGAGCTGAGCGCTGAGAGCCATATGGCAGCAAGAGAGGGCAAGTGTGGACGAGAAAGCCGGAGTAAATACTTCACTGGTGTTTCCAGTGATGCACGTTAAATGATTACCTCTGTTTGAACATTTGTGTGCATGGAGCTGCACTGTTGCCTTGGTCTTACCAAGTTTCAGGTAAAAACATGAAATCAAGATTATGCTTGATAATAAAATAATTGATTAATAATGTATTTCCTGCTAGAGACCTGACATTTAATAAAGCTTAATTTAGTGTGCTAAAGGTATTATCTGTCAAGTTTTCTGTGATAGTTTGTGGCTGACGAGGAATGGATCCTAAATGGCTAAATTTGCAGAACCAGTTGAGCGTGTCCTGTTACTTAGCAGATTCAATAATAATAGGGGCCACAGCGCTCAGAACCAGTGCAGGACCGATATACAAAAACTTGATCAAAAATAAAGAAGGGTCCGCACTCAAAACTATGTTTATGCTTTTTATTTCATAACGGTGGACAGACCTGACAGACGCGTTTCGGCTCTGCCTTCTTCAGTGTTTAGCCCCACTTAGGAGATTCACCATTCTTTTTCTATCACCTATCAAGACAGGAATTGAGTAAGATACTGGAAAGAGTCGTGAGAGTGCCATTAGCCTTGTAGCCTGGACCCAGTACATATCAGTTAGAGCTTGCTGTATTTTGTAAATAAGTAGCTGGATGTGCTGTGCCTTTATCAGGCTGGGAAGACAGAGGGTGGTTCCGATGTTGTTGTGGAGGGGGGATGGGGGCCTGGCACAGTGACTGTGACAATTGTGCAGGTGAAGGGGGGGGCAGGGGGGGTCTGGCAACAGTTTTACTCCTGACTTATTAAGGCAGAATCCATTTGCCTTAAAGAGATGTCTGAACTCCCAGAAAAAAGTTTAAATTCTCAATGAAGTGCACTAAATTGATGGTACATGCAGTTGAAAGCCATGTGTTCAGTGCCAACAGTCTGCTGAACCTCTCATCCCCTCTTCTGACTGGTGGTAAAGGACCACTGATAAAAACCACAGCTTTCAGAGAACTGACTGTGTTCAACAGATCAAGTCTCGTTTAAGAACTTCAGACTGCTGTTTCACAACATAATTTGTCCCTACGTGCACTGATGTTTTTCACATTTGTATGTGTAGCCCCGATATGCAAGATTCTTTCTGTCATGTCAGAGACCATATCCTTAAGAAAGCGAATTTTGAGTATTTTGGTGTTTTTACTGCACATGCTTCTTACATCTTTTACAGTTAGGTCCCAGTCAGAGTTTGAGGCCTTGTCGTTAGCTTTCCCTGTAGCCTTTTACTTTCTGATTGACTCTCACGCTGCGCTCACACGCTTGCGTTTGATGCGTGTCCGTCAACGTATGGCGGAAGGCGTGTCTGCCGCACGCGACAACAACCAATCACATTGTCCGAAACTGCGCTCGCAACATCCAGTAGATTCTCCGAACCTGCTAGCGCGCACTATTTTGAAAACCCACCCGGCTTTTCGTTTAGGGTTGTCATGGATGCTAACCTGGTAGAACGTGTGGCGATCGTCTATGCATTGGGGTTGAGGCAACGTGAAAGTGGTGCCCGCAGGTATTGGGTACATCCTATCCTGCAAACAAACAGCGATTGTCCTCCATCTTGGTATCGAAAAATTAGAAAATCCCGCCTTGCGATGACATGTTTCTCCGTCAAGACATCTGATTGGTCGTCAGCTCCAGCAACGCATCTGAAAGTTGAACATTCCTCAACTTTCGACGCTAGCAACGCAGGCAACGCAACGCACCGGGACAACAACGGAACCAGAATGCCATTTGGCTGCAGCCATTGAAAGTGAATGGCATCCGTCAATGTTGACGCATCAAACGCAAGCGTGTGAGCGGCCGGTCAGTCCTTACCCTGCTGTGTGAAGATATGATCCAGGTCATCAGATGGAAATGCAGGGTGATGCAACAGTGGGGCAAATTTGTTCTCCATTTGTACACTTGGTTGTTGGGGAGGTTTGTTGCTGGCTCTCCCTTTTGCAGCTGTCCACGGCTGTGTCCTGCTAAGGACAGGGGTTGAAGAGGCACTCTGCCTGGATGATAATGCAGGCCAGCTAGTCTCATCTCAAATCTCCGGCTCTGCCTGTTACCCATCCTCCCATTTCCCTGGGAAGTGATTTACTCTTAGGTTTTGCACCAAGAGAGTTCCAGGGAGGACTACCACTTGTAGATGTGTTACCCGGTACACAGCTCTCCTGTTTCTTGGTTGTCTTGTTGGTGCTAATTAGCTGTGTATTAGCATGCTCTTGTCCATTGTTTTGAATCCATGGTAAGGTGGTGTCATTCCCAGTTAGTGCATTGACTTCCATGCTCACTTCTAACCGGTTAATTTTGGTTTCCAGCACTGTAATCTTCTGCAGAAAATTTGTGGAAGTCCTCTGTGGAGAAGGGGGGCATCTTGCTGCTGCGCTCACGTTATCGTGAGGAGGTAATACAATGTTGAAATATGGCAACAGCCTACTGCATCTACAAAAAATTCAGTCCCAGTGATTTATAACTGTCCAGAAGCCACTGCTCATAGTTTCTTACAGAAGAAAAGCAAGAATATCAGCAGAAAAAAAGCAAAAGTGTTGTACATATGAAGGCCTACATACAGACAGACAGACAGACAGACAGACAGACAAGAGAATCCAGCCTTCATAGATAGAGGACAGCATATAGCATCTAATCTTTGTAAGGCTACTAATGCTGGTATTAAGTAGCATTCAGATCAAAATAGCGGGATACTAAGAAGATTGCTTCAGTCTAAATACACTTCATACAAATTCTTATTTTTCAATCAATTATCCTTTTTTTGTGATCAAATATTTTTATTTTTAACTCTCCACAACAATCATCACATACAATACGAGATATTCAATGAATAATACTGATTCACACTTAAGTGATACTACAGTAGTGGTTACATAGAAGATTTTTGATCTGTCTTATTAACACACTGATATATCTCCCATACTATTAATTGTTACATGGCCGTAAAGCATAAAGTAATTGTTTGTGATTTGTGGACTTGATCTTAGCAGAGCATCTGGTAAGTATTTGCAGTCTAAATTGTCAAGTTAAAGAAGACAGATAAGGTTGAAACTTATCTGTCTTCAACGAGATCTGTGTGCGCATACAACATTGGCATTGGTGGAAGAAAAGGGACCAGGAGCCGGCGGCCTCTGTCAGAGAACTGAGGCTAAAGCCTTCAGGAAAACCTCAGCATGTCATGGTCCCGTAAACCTCAGCATGTCATGGTCCCGTAAACCTCAGCATGTCATGGTCCCGTAAACCTCAGCATGTCATGGTCCCGTAAACCTCAGCATGTCATGGTCCCGTAAACCTCAGCATGTCATGGTCCCGTAAACCTCAGCATGTCGTGGTCCCGTAAACCTCAGCATGTCGTGGTCCCGTAAACCTCAGCATGTCATGGTCCCGTAAACCTCAGCATGTCATGGTCCCGTAAACCTCAGCATGTCATGGTCCTGTAAACCTCAGCATGTCATGGCCCCGTAAACCTCAGCATGTCATGGTCCCGTAAAACTCAGCATGTCATGGTCCCGTAAACCTCAGCATGTCATGGTCCCGTAAACCTCAGCATGTCATGGTCCCGTAAACCTCAGCATGTCATGGTCCCGTAAACCTCAGCATGTCATGGTCCCGTACACCTCAGAATGTCATGGTCCCGTAAACCTCAGCATGTCATGGTCCCGTAAACCTCAGCATGTCATGGCCCCGTAAACCTCAGCATGTCATGGTCCCGTAAACCTCAGCATGTCATGGTCCCGTAAACCTCAGCATGTCATGGTCCCGTAAACCTCAGCATGTCATGGTCCCGTAAACCTCAGCATGTCATGATCCCGTAAACCTCAGCATGTCCCGTATCTCTCAGGTGTGTGACAGGTTCCGGCCGTAACGGTGTGAGGGAGCTCATTCTCATGCGTGGTGTGACCGTTGCGGTGTAGGCGATCATCTGTGATCTCATCTCTCGCGCAACTAGGTCACTCGGCACACACACACACACACACACACACACACACACACACACACACGGGATCCCATTCACAATTACTGTGCACATTGGTGCTGGAACAGTGGACTGGAGCCTCCTCCTCCCATCTCAGGGGAACCCAGGCCTGGCCCCTGAGGAGAGCCATGCAGCAGTCTGCCAAACTGTTAAATGGACAAGCTGCTCGGGGTAGAGCTTTGTTATTGCACTACGTGTTTGTTAATTATTATTTTTATTTTTTTGTTTTTAATTTTTAATTTATTCTACACCAATTGGATGCCAGAGCTTGTTGGCCAAATAGTATGGCCGTCTTGCCAGTAAATCCCTTTCGATTCACAGTTCTGGGCCAGGAGAAGCAGATTGACAGAAAGAGAGAGAGAGGGAGGGAGAAAATAGGATATGGATGGATAAAAGCAGGGAGGGATAAAATAGTTTTCCAGACAGGCAGTGGGAGGACAGCTAGGACGGAGGTCTCCTCAGATGAACTGCACCTGCACTGACACCTGCATTCACAATGACACCTGCATTCCCAATGAGCGGGAGATGTCCCTGCACGCACACACACACACACACACACACACACACACACACACACACACACACACACACACACACACACACACACACACACACACACAGAAAGAAAGAACGAACAAGAGCGAGAAAGAAAAGGAAGTGAGAAATTGAGAAATCACAGGGACTAAAAATAGCTCGTCCAAACAAGCGCTGCCATATGGCTCGCATGCTGAACCCCGGGCAGAGATTTGTTCACAGCACTGAACGAAGCCCATTGGTTATAAAGGCGGAGCTTAAAGCCGCGCCGACCACAGCTGTTTCATACCTGCATCTTAATTAAGGGCCTCTAATGGACGGCCCGTAGAAGTTAATTCTATTTGCATACATGCACAGCTCATTGTGCCTGCGGGGCGTTTGGCCTCTCAAGCGGCAAACGGGGCCTGTGATGGTGTGCGCGCTTGCGAACAGACAGAAGGAGACAATCATGGCAGCGCAAAACTAAATGATTCAAATACATACTGTAGCCTTCCCCGTGGCCATATTGCACTGCATTGCACATCTGCAGTACAGAAGTGATAAATCATGGGAAGTGTAGCCATATGTAGTTCACGCGTTCCCTTCAAAGCAACACACGGAATGTATAATGCACAGCAACTCCCATTGCTTTCAGCCATGTGCAGGCAAATAATTGGATTTCAGTGTGCGAATGTGTATGAATGATTATAGGCAGTTATCGCCAAGGGGTCTCTAACTCACACTCACACTAATCTCAGTCACAACCGTTCAGGAGAGGGCGGCAGGATAATGCTACTCATGAACTCAACCATCATCACACTCTATGTGGGGCTAAGCCATTAACTACATTAACCCTCATTCCAGCTTCTAGACCACTCAGCTTGAATGCTTGGCATAATGTGACTGGCCTACGAGCAGCTTACTGTATGAATAAACAATGTCACTGCCACCAGCATGAAGCCCAGCCTCTTTGTCACATAACACACACGGAGGCCAAATTCTCAAATCTGATTGGTGACTTTGTCGCTATTAGGTCACTGTGGGGTAAAACATGCAATTTGTGTGACCGCGGGCAAAGTGAACCATTACTTAGCCACACAATGACTGCATGTACTACAACCTCTGAATGTGCTGTATTCTGACCTCCTCTCCCTTTAAACACATTTCCCTTTGATCTCCCCACCACTCTCCAACACTACCTGGACTCATTAGTTCATATTAGGACACTGTCATCTTGGACGCGATGATACCAACCATGGATATACTGCAGTCCCCACACACTCAGTAAAAGCTTTGTTTGATGAATGATTTAAATCTTGCGTCAATCTCGTAGCCATCAGTGGAGGTCAGTGGAGCAGCCCAGGACCAAGTCAGGGGGAGAAGGTTATGCTTTCGGTGCCGTGTGTGTGTTTGTCTGCTAGTCAGCAGGATTACGCAAAAACTACCCGACCGATGGTTCATGAAACTGGGGTGTAGCATGGGCCAAGGAAGAACCCATTACATTTTGGAGCAGATCCGATTCACGAGGCGGATCCACAAATTATTACTTTCCTTAAAATTGCCAGATTTGGCGGTGTTTAATTATGCACCACATGGCCGTCTGGAGTTTATTTTTGATATTGCGACATTTGGCGAATCCACTAATTATTTTCCACTTTCATTAACATCGCATAGAGAGATGTCCTTCTCTAAACTAGAAATGCCCAATCCACTTACACATTCAACAACTGTGCAGGCGGACAACAAGCATCTCACCGAGTGCCCTTCTAGTTCCAAATACTTCAATTTTCCAGCCGCCCCTCCCCCGCCCAACACACACACACACACACACACACACACACACACACACACACACACACACACACACACACACACACTGCACATCACTGCACCCACTCACATGTTCCCCCTAAAATAATTCTTGAGGAATTTCGCTGCTGCTTAAATAGATGCATTCTCACAGCTGCTGCCCTGCATACAAATCATTTATGCGCCCTAGATTCTACAGATCAATTATTCAGTGCAGGTGAGTTTGGTGCTCAATGCCTGAAATGTTCTTAAAGAGACACTCAGCCTCTTTCTGACACTCTATCCTCTCTCTCTCTCTCTCTCTCTCTCTCTCTCTCATACACACACACACCAACCCCCCACAAACTCCCCACCCCCCACTCCACCCCCTGGCCACACACACACACATGCACACATGACTGTGTCAACAGATGATTCTCTGCAAACAGCTCCAGAGAACCAAGCAGAGATTTGAAATCAAGCAGAAAAGGGAGAACCTGAGAGAGAGAGAAGGAGCGAGAAGGAGAGAGGAGAGGAGGCTGGCAGAACCATTTCTGGGAAGAGGAGGCATGATCAGAGCTGACACACAACCTAGAGGGAGAGCCCTGCAGCTCTGCTCTAACTGTCGAGACTTAACTTCAGAACAACGCCGACACGCATTGACACACATACGCATGCACACACACACACACACACACACACACACACACACACACACACATACATGCACGCACACACACACACAGATGCACACACAAACAAATATGCCAGGAACTAATACAGTAGGTAAACATTGCAAGCGCACTGCAATAAGAGCATGGGCAAATGAACTGACATGTACAGGTAACATGTACATGTAAATATACATACACTTGCTTACGTACAGTATGCTGATATTTTGTTTGTAGGTCCATTTCATATGCTATTTAATTTATATTGTATATAAACTGTGTGTGTGTGTGTGTACTGTATATAAACATGTATTGAAACGGCCTTGACAGTTAGAGTGAGAATAGAGGCGAAGACGTGGGCGAGAGCGGAGGAGAGAGGCAGCCGAGGACGGAGGGAGGGTGGGAGACCTTGATCTTACAGTAAGAGAGTAATTCATTTTCATTAACTGCACTTTTTAAGACACCGGGAGCTTCAGCATTGATCCTGGCATAGCGCCAATTCGTTAGCCGTACAGAGGCCCCAACAGGGTTTATCATCATGAAGGCAGCGGGGAAACGGAGTGAAAGAACATAGGCTCTTCGTATTCCCACGTGAAATTTCCAACAGCACTGTACCTCCAGGCCCCTTCAACCCATTTCTCGGCGCCTCCTCTCTCACCGCCACTGCTTTCGATCTTTGTGTTTCCAAGCTTTGCCTCTCTGTTTGCCTTTATTTGATTTGACTCGGGCTCATATTGATTTCTCCTGCGATTATGACTGGTCATTGTCTCAGTGGCTCAATTCTTCGCAGAATATCAGAGCCTTTCCTTGTCTGCTTTGTCTCCCCCTTCCGTATCCTGCTCTGTGTTCTCTTAGCTGAAATATCTTTCATACCTCCCCCTCATCTCGCCTCCCTCTCTCCACGCGTTCACTGGCTTGTTAGGTAGGGTCAACACTCTCTCTCTCTCTCTCTCTCTCTCTCTCTCTCTCTCTCTGGAGAGTACCTCCTACCGGGCGTTTCCACTAGAATGCATTCTACGCCATCATTTATCTTGCCCTATCATTAATCTCACCTGCCTGCCTTACCACAGGAAAGGTCTCATCGACATGTATGTGATCATGATCCCTCTTCTCTCCGTCGCCTCCTCACCTTTCTGCCCATCTCCCTAGCGTCACTTCCCCCCTTGCTGTTTACCCCGCTCTGTTATTGTTTTCGCAAAGCGGCGAGACGACAGGTTACTGCACAGCCACCGCCTTGCAGTGATTAAAGAGGAACCCGGTCTAGCCGTCTAGAGATAATGCAGCAGCTTACAGGATTCTCTCAGTCACTGGGAAGGTGCAACCAGCCTCAGACTCACTTCAAAGGGTTTCATCAAGCCTTCCAACGGCCTTACCCAAGAATGCGTGACTTATTTTTATTACTAAGCGTGGGCTGCTCTTGTTTTTTTCAATGCAAATAGGTGGGATCTGAGGATAGCAACACACGTCATTCGATGATCTCCCTGTCACGGAGGCGCCGCTGTTTCGTCGCCGCTGGCTTTGCCACAGCTGCGCCGTTTGAAGTTGTCTTTTGCTGTTATTCCTGCCGTTGTACACCTGGTCCACCCCATTGTGAACCTGAACCCTCTCGATGCAGGCCGTGGGAGCATTCGGCGCCCTTTCAGCTGCTTGTTGCACGCTACTGCTCTCAACTAGAGAGCCCCCCCAAAAGTCGTCCGTCTCGGCCAAGCATTCCGTGGATAAGTAGTTTAGTTTTTCTCGGCGGGGACGTCGAGGGACTAATTTCGCCGCACGTAATAACTTCATCCCTTGAATCGTCGACACCGCCAAGGCAGTACAAAGAATCGCCCTTGTGGGTCCAAAACGATGCCATGCCTAGACGAACTGCGGGGGGGGGGGGTGAAGGGAGACTACTCGGTTCATGTGGAGAGATGATGAAATAAGATCTAACCAAAGTAACTCTCCCGTCGCTTGTTGAAGACGGATAACGAGAGGAAAGTCAAGGACAGAAGTAAGGATAGACCGAGAGGAGGAGTTGTTTACACTAGAATTTAAGAGAGAGAGATAGAGGGGAGGGAGGGGGGGGGGGGTATAGGCACCAGAAAGCTGAAAAGAATGAACTGATGACAAAGCCCTGAATATTTCTTTCACACAAGGTTGAACCAGCCTCTGCCTTGCATATGCCCCTTTTGGGAGGCTATTATCTTCACACCCCTCTGCCTCCACCCACTGCCTTTCCCCCCCCCATGCCTGTGTTCTCCCTCAGAGGCGAACCACCGTTCACCTTGGGAACAGAGATGGCAAAGCCCAAACTCAAACACGGTAGGTTTGCTAAAGTGATTCCCTTTGATGAGCTTTCATACTCTTGCCTCAGTTCTGGAGATGGTCCTGGCCTTGCAGGGGCCACAGCAGCTGTGACCACATTGAGAGGAGGGGGAGAGAGGGGGAGAGATAGAGAGAAGTAGAAAGAGAGTGTGTGTGAATCAGAGCAGGCAAAAACGTTGTTTTTTTTCCTCAACTGGAGAGCGAGAGAAAGAGAGATGCTAAGGAGTCAGGAGCAAGAGATAAAAAAGTCCAGTTCATTAAAACCTGATTACGTCACAAGCTCTTGTGTTACACGGCCATGTAAACCGGCCTAATCAACTCATCCTTCAAGTCCTTATCCTCACATAGTATAAGTGCAACAGCACCACACGGCCAGAGCTGTGTTCACAAGCAGACAGTAGCATGGAGAATGAGAGGGCGTTTTATCACAATCGTCCGGCGAACTGCGGATCGCACGTCACAGTTGCGGTTGGATCACACCAAACACGTCCGAGAGAACAGATGAGAGATGCAGGGGTGCTGTCTGTCTGGGGGGGGGGTCACCGAATGTCACTCTGTACATTGAAAGCCAGATATTAAGAGCCGTGCATTTACAGGGTGATGGTATGAATAGCTGTTAGCACCTTACTCAACCCCCACCCACACATAACACACACACGCCTACACACAACCTACAGAACACATTCACACTCAAAAAGGTGAGATTTTGGAGTCCATACTTTGAATCAATGTTTTCAGCGGGCCATTAAGCACGATAATTATTATGGAGCGTTTCTCTTCTGTTTATGACTTGGAGTAAGCGAGTGAACGGGCATGCAGGGAGCGAGGGAGCATGTAACCGAGTGTGAGTGAGTGAGAGAATGTTTCAGGCAAGAGAATATTTCAGCAGGTGGCCGAGTGAGCTTGTGCTGAAAAATCAAGATGGTGGGAAAAACATTCTGCAGTGGAGATGAACAATCTTGTGTGAAGTGCGGAACATCGTTACTCTCTCCTCTCTCTTTTTTTGACGTGTACTGTACTTTTCTTTGTGTATCCTCTGATGGGAATTTGTTTGGTGGATTGCTATAGTTAGAAATGGCAAAACAGGTATTGAGGGGTTGGAAGCCTAATTCTCCTACGGAATGAACAGTGGCAGGGACCTGCAGCCAGGGAGCTGTGTTGATGTTCTGAGGGATAGAGGAAAACGCCTGGAGTTTACATCCATCGTCGTAAAGAGTCACGATGGGCTCAAACTAACCAACACATTTTGTGTTAATGGATGATGATGATGGATTCTCCCCAGCTCCCTGGAGTTCTTATAAACTATATCTGTCTGTCGGTCTGCCTGCCTGCCTGCCCATCCATCCATTCATCCATCCATCTATCTATCTACTAGCCAAAGCTATTCAATTTCATAATTACGGTACATTTATACAATATTTCATTAACCTGTTGCATGTTACACTGTGTAATCGTCAGTGCTTGGCTTTGATTGATGGATACAGTGCAACGTTTTGTGGCAGGGCCATTTTAATTTGAATAAGAGGATGCTGGTGTGAATTGAGCAGCTGGTCTGAGTGCTCAGTGTGACCCATTCACAGGCATCTGCATGATTACACCTTCAACGTGACAGGCTATAATTATTTCTCCTTTTTAGCTTTGTAATTTGTGTACAAGAAATTCTCCCCCCAAAATAATAAAATCTGTTTTGACTCTGTGATGCTCCACATATCCACATATCACTCCACATATCACTACTGCTTCTACCCTCACTTGCCCACGCTGGGTTCGATCTCGGATTCTTTGACATACCAATGCACGACTATCTCTCCTAAACACCCCTTTAGCCAGCTACCTCAACCTATGATGCAGGTGGGCGGTATACCGACAAGTGAGTTTAACCAACTCAGTTACACATGGAAGCCCATACACTCAATTATGCACCTACGCACATGCGCGCACACAC
The DNA here is from genome assembly GCF_949987555.1 of Borostomias antarcticus. Lineage (NCBI taxonomy): Eukaryota > Metazoa > Chordata > Actinopteri > Stomiiformes > Stomiidae > Borostomias > Borostomias antarcticus. Next base: position 54,953,254 of record NC_140234.1, on the reverse strand, counting down.
ACACACACACACACACACACACACACACACACACACACACACACACACACACACACACACACACACACAGGCACTTAGCATGTGACTGGCAAGCTGGAACTCAGTGGGCTGTGAAAAGTGTAGACCTCTCAGTGGCTGAGTACTGGAAGTAGTTCTGCTCTCGCTGCAGTGTGTTGTAGGCTGTGTGGGTTCATTCCTATTGCAGCCACATAGCTTCTAAGGTCGCCCCTCCGTATGCTAGGCAAGTCCGTGCCTGAGACATTTTGGTTTGGTCTGCACTTAAAAAAAACAAACAACAACTATTCTACACCAATCTATTCAGAAAGATCTGATCCCCAATCCCCAGCTGCTCTACAGTTAACACTGAGCAATTTGACACAGCCCTCTAATTCACTATTCCTCTCGTTCTGAGGAAATGATTACCCTGGATGTCATTGCATTCCATCTCCCTTTCGCTGCTAGTTTCAAATTCACTGGAAAACGTCTGTCTGGCAATCTGTTTTACATACTTCAATGGTTGTGCATAGTATGTCCTTGGTTTCAGTTTGGAGGTTGGACGATGTAAACCTAGTGTGCTGAAGAGGAGAGAACGTGCCACAGACAGTGCCAGGTCCACATCTCCAGACGACACGCAACTCCAGCTCCAGACATTGGGAGGGATTGGCATTTTAACAGCCTCTCTCGGTGCTGGCAGTGTATTTGTCGAGTAGTCCGGGGGCGTTTGCTTTGCATTTTAGATTCTGTCTAACGCGAAGTCGCATCTGCATGACGGTCTGGAGTAGGCAGGCTATAGATGGTCTGGGGCCAGTCACTTTTACTGGTCTATGGGATTGGTCTGGGGCCAACTGCTTTGCATTTTACCGATCTACAGGTCTAGGGCGAGTTGCATCCGACAGGACAGGATGTTAATCTGATAATGAATAGAGAGCCTGGTAACGAGAGGTTATTGTCAAGTGGATACAAATGAAGAAAAGAAGGAAATATTCCAGACGCTTGTGCTTTTTACAGACAGGTGTGTAATTATGCCGATGAATATGAAATACTGACCTGGGGAATATTAAATCAAAACTCGGCGGCACAAAATACAACTCTGTTGGCACTGCTGCTGCTTTTGGTGGGAATGTAATTTGGCCTATAAACTCTTGTTCTCCTTCTAGGCCCAGAAACTGATTGACTTGGTTGCTGGGGGAATCCTTCTCCTTAATTACCAGTAATTTCATGTTTCCACTATTTTCTCTCTGTTTACGTGTCTTTCGGATCGCAGATGATTCACAGCGCCTCACCCCTGTCGCCCTGCTCCGCGGCGAGAGCATGCGATAATTATGGTGATTTTCATTGTTGAAGTAAATGCTCGGAATTGCAGAGATGTTTTTAACAGCGTACATGTGAAAGAGGCTACATTCAAAGGGTGAGAAATTACACTGGAAATGGAAAACTGATGAGGGAGATGGCTGAATGCCATTTTTAATGGTCAGGTTGGCTGAAGCGTGTGTGTGTGCGTGTGTATGTGTGTGTGTGTTTGTGTGTGTGTGTGTGTGTGTCTGTGTGTGAGAGAGAGAGAGAGAGAGAGAGAGAGATAGAGAGAGAGAGAGAGAGAGAGAGAGAGAGTGAAAGAATGGAGAAAATTGTAACATTCCTTGGTGTGGGTGAATGTTTTTGTCAAGAACCTAAACGGCGGCAGATGAGATGCATTTCCATGAATAGGCTTATTAGTGGAGGAACCAAACCCTCAAAATTTGGAGATACCCCTCCCCGGGGTAGAACAAAACGGGAAATTGTTTTTTCATATCTTTAATATGTCCCCTTCATGAAATGGATTGTCCCAAGTTTTACTTTTACTGCAAAAGTCATGAAATTCATCCATGATGCCAATATTTGGTTCTATTTTGAATCAGCAGACTTCTATATAAGACCAAGATTAAAAGTGAATATTCCTCATACAAAATAACTTTTTGCTCTTTCTGCCTATAATAAGGCCTTATATAGAAGGCTGCTGATTCAAAATAGAACCAAATATTGGCATCCTGGTTGCTTTGGGATGTAGGGACACTACCTGTAGACCATCTGTGCAAGTATGATGTAAAAACAACCATCTGGTAGAAAATGACAAAGGATTATCCTGGAATTCCTTCTTTCAGGTTAAGCGTTTTTTGCACTTTTTTGGCCTATGGGGTAAGTCACTTCATGGATGAATTTCATGACTTTTGCAGTAAAAGTAAAACTTGGGACAATCCATTTCACGAAGGGGACATATTAAAGATATGAAAAAACAATGTCCCGTTTTGTTCTACCCCGGGGAGTGGTATCTCAAAAACTAAGGCTCTTTTTGAGGGTTGGTTCCCTCACTATATGGCCACGTATATCATTACTGCCAGAGCTGTAGACTGTCAGACTGCATTTGCTACATGAACTCTATTTCACACCAGCTGAAATATTTATAACACTTCACAATTAGTGTTCCAAGAAACTACAAGCAGAACTTAACAAATGCAATGTATTTCTCATGTAGTCATAGGCTCTGATATTAGAGGAATGCATTGGTCTACATGTGTTTAACTTCTTTTTATCTGTGTGTGTGTGTGTGTGTGTGTGTGTGTGTGTGTGTGTGTGTGTGTGTGCGCGTGCGTGCGTGTGTGCATGCGTGTGTGTGTGGGTGTAACCGAGTTGAATTAGTTAAAGTCACTCCTCAGTGACAGGTGCGTACGTTGGCCCCTGGGCGTGACTGTGTGTGGGATTCTATTATGTTAAGCCGCGCTTTTAAGAGACAAGGCTCTTTTATGTTAGTGTCCCTAGAAAGCATGACTGTGTGTTGATGGCTAGATGTGTCCCCTCTCTACAGGACTGCCATGATTTGAAAGTCTCCCCCTAACCACTGTGGTGGCTGGCAGGTGCTTAGACCACAGTGTGTGTGTGTGTGTGTGTGTGTGTGTGTGTGTGTGTGTGTGTGTGTGTGTGTGTGTGTGTGTGTGTGTGTGTGTGTGTGTATGTGTATGTGTGGCAGGAGGGGACTGGAGCAATCTTCGCAAACCTGGACACACACCTGTCTACCCAGCCCAAAGCCTGTTGTTTTAACTCCAATTATTTTGTCTTAATGAGCTCACGTCAAGCTGGATCCCCCCCATCATGATGACTGTAGGGGTGGAGGGGGTCCTGGGCCTGACTGCTGGCCTCCTCAGCCCCCCCCTCGACTCACTGCAGGCTGTACTCCCTGACAGCTGGCAACCTGGCTCATCCTGACATAAAGACAAACACACACACACACACACACACACACACACACACACACACACAGTCACACATACATATATACACACACAGGCACACCTTAGTATCCACAGGCAATCACATGCAATTACACACAAGTACACACAGTCATAAACAAGCACTTGCCGACTACACTCTGCACTCTGAACTCTGCACTCTGAACTCTGCATTCTACACTCGTCATATAGACAAAGAATAGGTATTGTGCACACACGCACGCATGTGATGAAGAATAGGCGCACACACACACACACCCACGCACACACACACTATTGAAAGCACTCACATGGTCAGGCCCTCCAGCTTACAGTATAAGCAGCATGCTGAAGACTCAAAGTAGTCTTACTCCTCAAAGTGAGAGCTTACATGCTGAGCAAGAACACAATGTGTAGGACCATTCACAGAGCGACATGGAGCCCTACACAGATCAATTGTGGAATTATTAATTTGTGAATGCCACATAACTGTATTTAATTTAATTTCAAACCTTTATTTATACTCATAAAGCACTGAGTTTTCCCTCATTTACAGTGATGACGAGTTCACACAGAGACACAAATATCAACAGAACAAATGCAATATACAATACTACTACTACTACTACTACTACTACTACTAATAATAATAATAATAATAATTAAAAACAGTTACAAGTTGAAGTACATAGGTCTAGAGTCATGGATTTAAACTGTGACTGGAGGAAGTACCTCAAGCTTTAGAGTCTGTGGTAAGGTATTCCAAGTATAAATGGTAAATGGACTGCATTTATATAGCGCTTTTCCACATTAGCGGCACTCAAAGCGCTTTACAATAGCCTCTCATTCACCCATTCACACACGCATTCACACACCAATGCCATGCAAGGTGCTAACCTGCTCATTGGGAGCAATTTGGGGTTAGGTGTCTTGCTCAAGGACACTTCGGAGCATAATTTGTCCGGGTCTTGCTATTTGAACTCCCCATACCCCTTGTATATTATCATTATTACACCAGCTATACACGCAGTAACTTTCTCTCCTCACAGAACTTTGCAAGAGACTTGAAACGCTGAAACTCATCGAGGTGCGCTCTTGGCTTCGCGTGACATTTCATTCTGATGATTAATGTGACTTGCACGACTTCACAATGGCTTTCCCGTCGCATTCTACAGTATTGACTGTGCCTCTGGGTACATTGTCTAAACGAGGAGCTTGAAAAACATCAGTACTTTACAGTGCACAGGCACGCACATTCACTTTCATCTCAGTAAATAGCACCCACTCAAAGAATAATTACGGATCCTGTTTCCTCTGACCCCGTTTCCTGCCTGTATCTTTCAAGTGCTGTGTTTGTCTGTCTCACTATTGGCCACCTGCATCAATCTTTTAATGGACTCTCACTTTCCAGTAGGCTGATTTGTGATGTGTGAGCAACAAATCTAATTCAATATCGCTTTGAAAGGTAGAATACTGATCTGCTACAGCAAGGAATTAAACATTCTCCTCTGCATAGAGAGAAGCAGTTAAGCTTTGTACTTACTGTACTGCTCTCCCCCCACGCGTGCTCCACACAAACGCGTACACACACACATGCGCGCACACACACACACACATGCACACAAGCAGCTGAGCATCGCGCACACTCGTCCCAACAGCACCAGAGAGCGCACCGGCGGCCGAGCCGAGCCAGGAGCCGAGGACCCGGGCGGAGGAGAATAAAGGGGGAGGCTCTCTGCTGGGCCACAGAATGGACATCTGCCAATGAGGCCCCGTGAGCAGAAGGGAGGCCGCCTGATGGCGGGGGCTATGGTCACCCCTCCTGCCAGACACGATAACACTGTGGTCTAGAATTACACCTCCACATTCAGCACTGAACTGTTTGTGTTTGTATTTATGTGTGTGTGTGTGTGTGTGTGTGTGTGTGTGTGTGTGTGTGTGTGTGTGTGTGTGTGTGTCAGCGAGCACCAAACAGAAAGAGCTTAAAAACAGACAGGAGCACTTCACTCTGACCCAGAAAACGCACGTGGGAGGATTAATGATTGCTCATGCCTCCTGTTTAAAGAAAACTGTTGAAAACTCTTTGAAACTACTCTGCTACACTGTAAATACTAACTTTGGATTTAATAAAAACTAATTAGTGGACCTAACTCAGGGGCGAATTCACTAAAGCGGAATTGCGGCAGTTAATTGCACCATTACATTGCGCGTCAGTTGCTCCAGCTATGTGCTCCGTTGTAAAAACCTATTCACTAAAGACATTGCGCTAATAATATCCCAGCGCAAACGCGCCATTCGGTGTTTGCAGCTGAGTGCAATTTGCTGCTGATATACTGTAGGAAATGACTATAAATACTACGCATACAGCGCATACAACTCGTATGCATATCATTGGACGATGGCAGACAGAAAAAGAAAGATACGATTTTCAGACCGCGAACTTGAAGTCCTCACGGACGAGGTTCAAAAACATGTCTCACAGCTTTCCGCCAAAAATATCACGTCTGCAGCAAAAAATCATATTTGGGGTTTAATTTCTCAAGCAGTCAGTGCCGTTGGTGTGTGTAAACGTGGAAATAAAGACTGCAAACAGATGTGGAATGATTTGAAAAAAAGCTGCGCAATCGTTTAGTGAATTCGCCCATCAGTTTTTATCAACCTGTTATTAACACTCATTTAAAATAAGTTGCTTGTAATTTGGAGTAGGTCCGAAGGGGATTGAATACAAGGCAGTCTTGTTTACATCACATGTGTTCTGTGCTAGGTTAAAATTAATTAGATAAGAGTTTGTTGAGTCTGATCTGAGTCAGCAAAACCTTAGCTAATAGCTAGCTCATTGCATTGCAACATCGTTAGCTAGCCACACCAGAGGATTGTCAAGAGCATCATAATTTCAGTTGGAGATGGGCGTGTATAGATACGGTGTGTAGCATGTGGGGATAAAATCATGCAGTGAAGATATTGGCTGCAATACTCATACATTGTTCTATTATGTCCATGATATCCAAATGTATTGTGAACTTTTGGTCTTTGTGGATCATAGACCTGTTATGTTTTTCACTTGAACCTGACAACGTGATTCGTGGAGAGGTGTGGTTGTGTTTGACATTATGACTATGCTGTATGTAAGTTTAAATTAATGTATCTTAAAATAGTTGCCTTAATTTTTGTATTTTTCCAACTGCCCCAAACGCCCCCCCCCCCCCCCCCCTCCATTCAGGCTCAAACAGATGGTGACCAGTCCACACATTCCGTAATCCCAGCAGGAAAAGGTATTTTCACCTTATGTCTCCACATTGAACAATTAGTCTCTCAGTATGAGCTGGAAAGCTATATGCGTACATCACCACAATTGGATTATAACAACAAAAGCAAACCCATCAAAATAAATGCACTGATTCCTATCATGTGAAAAATGCAAAGTGCCCGTGGACCCGTCGTAGTTGTTTTCGAAAAAGGTAATGTTTTCGGTGGCATGTCTTTGTTACCTCCACCCCAGCGACAGTGCAGGGCGAAAGGTAATGTTTAAGCTGGTGGTGTATGTCTGTCTGTTCATTTGTTAGCAGGATTACGCAAAAACTACCAGACCGATTTTCATGAAACTCAGTGGAGGGATGTAGCATGGGCCAACTTAGAACCCATTCATTTTTGGAGCATATCCAAATCATGGGGTGGGTCCATGAGCTGCCCAAACACAGCCGGCCATTCACCTCCATTACATTTTTGGGCTACCAGACCAATTTTCATGAAACTTGGTGGAGGGATGTAACATGGGCCAACTTAGAGCCCATTACATTTTGAGTGTATCCGAATCACGGGGCAGGTCCACAAGCCATTTCTTGGTTTGTTTGTTTGTTTGTAAACAAGATTATGCAAAAACTATCAGACCAATTTTTGTGAAACTCGGTGGAGGGGTGTAGCATTGGCCAACTCAGAACCCGTTAAATTTGGAGTGGATCCGAATCATGGGGCGGGTCCACAAGCCGCCTAAACATGGCTGGCCATTCACCTCTATTCAATTTTGGACTTTTGCTCATGAGAGAAAAAGTCACCGCATTCATTGTCAATGGGGGTATTGAAATGGCCAAAACTAGACATGTGAAGGCCACAGAGACATGCGGTTTGGACTGGAATAAAGCTCTCCACCTAACATGCAGCAATACAAAACATGTCCTGCTCGCACAGAGCTACAAAATACATTCATGGGAGGTCTGTGCTCTCTGAGCACCATTTCTAGTTGATGTATCAGATTGTTAGAAATGTATCAAGATGCATATCACATCAGCTTGTGATGGAGATGCATATTTCTAATAGTGCTTGATGCTAAAATTATATTTTCTTTATTTTCAGATTTACCAACCAGATCAAAATCTTCCAATGCAGTGGACCTGTAAGTACTGCACATTTTGTACTGAGAAGAAGGGCTACTCACTTAAGCATTACTGCTTAAAACATGGGTGCCACATTCGGACTTCACCTCTCCTGTGCTTTCATAAGGAATGCCTGTGCACGTTTAAATCATTTAATGCACTCAAGGTGCACTTATCAACATGGCACACTCAAAAGTATCTAGGGAAAGTGAGTGAAACGGCATTCCACTGTCAGTTGGGCCATTTTGTGGAGCCTTGCACTGCAGCTGACTTTTTCACTCATTTGCGAAGACATTTGAAACTGAAAGAAATGGTTACTTGTCCCTATCAAGGCTGTAACTTTCAGATCAATGTTTATTCCACCTTTAATGTACACAAAAGCAAAGAGCATCAGAATAAGATGGCATTCAAACCTGAAATTGTTTCAGAGAATGTACTTGAAGAACTTTCCCCTAATTTGGATGTTCAACCTGATGATAATAGTGTCCCTGAAGCTGATGATGTTGAGTTAGAGGTTTCTGAGTTCAGCGAAGATGTGGAGGAGAGTCAGTTGGAGCATAATGTAGCTGCTTTTTTCTGAAAATATCATCAATTCTTAACACCACTGAGAATACCCTGCAAGAGGTTATAGAGCAAATCAACCAAATGTACTTGCTGTCACAGCCATTGTTACATTCCTCAATTCGACGATTACTAAATCAGCATTGTGGAGATGTTGATGATTCTTTAGTGAGTGAGATAGCTACAGTAGTAACTGAGAATAACGTATTCCTGAAATTCACTTCTACTGGGGGATCATTGTCAACTACTAGCAAGCGAAGCAAACATCATACATTTTAAAAGAATTCTCTGTGATAATGCCGGTGAGTTTCTCCTAAAAAATAACAAGCAGACAATCATAGATGATTTTGAGGTGGCTAACGGGCCGCTCACATGCTTCCGTTTGATGCGTCAACATTGACAGATGCCATTCACTTTCAATGGCTGCAGCCGAATGGCATTCTGGTTCCGTTGTTGTCCCGGTGCGTTGCGTTGCCTGCGTTGCTAGCGTCGAAAGTTCAGAAATGTTCATATTTCAGATGCGTTGCTGGAGCTGCCGACCAATCAGATGTCTTGACGGAGAAAGACGTCATCGCAAGGTGGGATTTTCACATTTTTCAATACCAAGATGGAGGACAAACTGTTTGTTTCTGGTGGGTTTGCAGGATAGGATGTACCCAATACCTGTGGGCACCACGTTCAAGTCGCCTCAACCACAATGCATAGACGATCGCCACACGTTCGACAAGATTAGCATCCATGACAGCACTAAATGAAAAGCCGGGTGGGTTTTCAAAATAGTGCGTGCTAGCAGGTTCGGAGAATCTACTGGCTGTTGCGAGCGCAGTTTTGGACAATGTGATTGGTTGTTGTTGCGTGCGGCAGACACGCCTTCTGCCATACGTTGACGCACATGCATCAAACGCAAGCGTGTGAGCGGCCCGTGACCCTTTGCGGACCTCCAGAAATAAACACAAGCTATGTGCCATTTACTGGGTACTTGGCAATCTGCACCAAAAACATCACTCCTCTCTTCATTCGATTCAGCTTGCTCTGCTATGCAAAGTCAACTATGTCAAAGAATATGGTTATGGTGAAGGTATGCGCCCTCTCATTCAGGACCTCGTTTTTCTTGAGCAGCATGGGGTTTATGTGGAACAGTTGGGAGCCAGCATAAAAGGCATCATATTATTTGTCGCGGCAGACAGTTTAGCAGCCCATTCTTTTGGAGGGTTCTTTGAAAGCTTCACAGTTAGTCAGATATGTCGATTCTGTTTAGCCAAGCGGGAGGAAATACAACACAAGGAAGTGCGGACAGGCTCATTCGAACCAAGGGCAAAATAAAATCATGAGACATGTGCAAGATGTATTGCAGGATCCGACCATGGCTCAACAATATGGTGTGAAAGGAAACTGCCCACTTAGTGAAAGCTTGGAATATTTTCATGTTGTCAATGGTTTCCCGCCAGACCTTTTGCATGATCTTCTGGAGGGCGTGGTTCCAACTGAATTGGCCTTGTGCTTGAAGGCACTGATATCAAAAGGATACTTCTCACTTCAAACCCTGACTGTTGCTATTAAACAGTTTCCGTATACATTTTCTGACAGAACAAATCAACCCCAGCTCATCGCAAATAACTTTTCCTCCAAGGGAACAATTGGAGGAAATTGCCATGAAAATTGGACACTTCTCCGACTTCTGCCACTACTGATTGGTCATCACATTCTGAGGGGGATGAAACTTCTGAGGTTTTAATGAACTTAAAAGATGTACAGTAGTGGAATTGACAGTGTCCGCAGGCTTTACAGAAGAGTTGGTGTACTTTCTTGAATGCAAGATTGCAGAACATAGAGAAGTATTTCTGAAGGTTTTCCCGAATGAAAGCCTACGACCAAAGCACCACTACATTGAGCATTACCCTCAATTAATTCAGCCTTTTGGTCCATTATCAGATGTATGGATAATGCAATCTGAAGGGAAACACAAGTTCTTCAAAAATGTTGTGCATCATACTCACAATTTCAAGAACATACAGTAGCCCTTACTTTAGCTTTCAGACCCCAGAAAATGATTGCCTTCCATTTAGCTACCACCTCCTTTTTCAAGCCATCTGTTGAAATTAATAAAGTGAAGGCGGTCATGATTGCTTCATTTCCTGAAAATGTGCAGAACTGTCTCTATTACAGGAATGCCCAGCAGAACACGGTCCTTGTAGCATCTTCTGTCTGCATAGATGGCATTAAGTACAGTGCTGATATAGTCATTTCGGTTGGATATTGCTCAGGGCTCCCAGATTTCAGACATAGTAAAGATTGTCATGATCAATACCGACATAATGTTTGTCTGCTGACTTATGGCCTCATAGTATGATGAGCATCTTCGAGCATATGAGCTCTGTAGCGGCCATTTGTCTACCCTCTCGGTCACCCAGTTGTCTGAACTCAATGATGTTTTCCCCCTGTCACTTTACAGAGTTGGAGGCAGACAGCTTGTTACACTTAAACGGTACATATTATGCTGAGTGACAAACACTGAAATGGAATCTCACACAAGCTTCTAATTTTTTTTTTCTTCATGATAAGTTATCAAAATGGACCAAAGGTTATTGCTGAGAGTTGTCATCGATGGAGATGATATTAGGAAGTTAACTTTAGACGAGAGACCGGATTCCATTGAAGAATTAAAAGTGCAACAGAAGGATAAACTGTTGCTGCCATTACTTTAAGCTGCAGTATGAAGATCAAGACTTCAATAATGCTCTCTGCAATTTGACTGAAATGAGAGATTTGCCTGAAAAATCTACGCTGAAAATCATCCCTCTCGTGACTCTCACTTTAACACCCCTGTCATTACCCACCAACACATCAGACACTGAGAGCAGCACAGCAGACACTGAGATCTTGTCGACTGCAGGATAATCACCATTGCCATGAAGAGAACAATGGCTGGAGTTCTTTGACATACACAATTTCTCAGTTGATGGTAACTACAGACTTAAGGCCATTTCAGATGAGGAGCGATATCCGCGCATTGTAATTCATTCCCAATGAGAGAGGCGAGCGGACAATTTGGGAGGCGCGGACAATCTGGGGCGGAGCGGCAAGCGGGCGCGACCCCGTGAAATTGTCGCACGCGTGCTCGTTTCGTGCACATGCCCGCCCGCGACAAGAGCTGAATTGTAGTCAGCTTTCCCCGCTGCGCGCAGGACGCGTGCGTCCCCCGCTGATCCGAGCGAGAACGCAGGCGGAATATCGCTCCCCGTCTGAAACGGCCTTAAACAGGGAGATCTTGCCTTTTTGAAAGATAGGACACATATGACTCCGTCACGAGATATGAAGCATGACATACACTATATTGCCAAGAGTATTTACTCACTCACTGGTTTATGTTACCAAGCTCTGAACTCCTCCTGTTAACACAATAGGTCCTTTCGCCTCTGCATTTCGAAACAACAGCCAACTTGTAAACAGTACTACTTTCACCGAACATACAACAACCTAGTCTGGGGCCTATCTCTTTCGCAGTTGTTTCGCCGGTCTAGAGGGGAAGCGCCTAGGATGACACATCGCATAATCTTCTGGTCTGTAATGTTTTTACTGTAGGCTGCACATGGTGATGTTTCGAGTAGATGGCATCACCAGGCATAACACCGACGCAAAAGAAGATGCGAGGAGAACTAAGAGATGTGTAAAGTTAACGGTTAAGGAAAAATAAAGCAAGCGGAAGTAGGAGGCGGGCTATACAGGCTCGAGCCGGAAGAACTTTCTCAAAAGTGCTAGTTTTGTCAACGTTTTGATCTGAACCATTGTATATGATCATAAGTAACCTTAAAACAGGGCTTAACATGCATTTTCCCTTTACTACTCCTTTAAGTAAGTATTCGTGTTTAAATTCCCTCTAAAGTTACAATGGAATTAAATACCCCCTACAAACGAGACAACGAATGGAAAAGTCGACTCCCTCTCCGGCATCCTACAGCGAAGATAAATGGCCTAAACAAGAACGCCAAGGTCATGGAAGTATTACAGCTGGAGTTCCGCGAATCAACCTCAAGCGGTACAAAACCTTCTGACCAAAAGTCCATACTCTCTCATCTGGTAGGTCTTTCGTCCTCAGTATCTAATATAACAACAACCCTATCCATGATCCACTCCGAAGTTCAACTAACGCGGCAGTCAAGTAAGTTTTACAATCTGACACGGACTTCAGCAAATCCAATAGGTTATAGTCAGAATTGACAATGAGCTCCTGTCAATAAACACAAGCGGAGATTCGCAATCATGTGGAAAAAATCCTAACACAGGAGGGGAAACTTGACCATGCTGTTAAGCACCTCACTCAGCTTGAAGACTACAACTGGCGATCCAACTTGAGGGTGAATAAGGAAACAATGCTGTCTCTTTCCTGCAACGTCAACTTCCAATCTGGCTCCCCAAACTAGCACCTCGGGGTGTGATCGAAATAGAACGCGCACATCGGATTTACTCCGGGCCAAGTCTTTGCAAGTCGAGCTCCCAAAGCACTCTGATCTTTCGACTGCTACGGTATGGAGACCAACAGGCCATCACGGATGCATCCCGGGCAAACGGTTCTGTCATTACGCATGGCACCCATAACCTCTGTCTCTTCGCCGATTACTCTCCTGCAACCTCGGCCAATAGGAAAGCGTTATCCCCGGTCATACAAGCGCTTCGTAAGAAAGGCATTGACAACTTTCTCCACTATCCTGCGAAACTCACGGTCACCAATAACAGAGAAGCACTCTTTTGAAACTGCCGCTGCTGCAGTAATCAGTGGCAGTGGCTTATAGTAATCTCCTGATGCCCCCCTGCTCTACCCGGTGGTGAGCTCGCCCCCTCCCCATCTCCCGTCTCTGTCTCTCTCTCTCTCTCTTTTTTTCCTGCCCGCGCACCTACACACGCGTACACATCACACCCTCATTCACTCTCACTCTGAGGCCCTTTACGAATCCAGTCCCTCCCCACTCGCACTCGGTCACCGAGTGCACTCCGTTTTATAGTCCCCTCACAGCTGAATGTAGTTCCCTTCATTAGGGTGTAGGGCAGGGTATAAAAACCTTAGGGACGCACTCCCCTCACTCCAGCGGAAACAGGAAACACAAATCACAAAGGTTACCATGGTTTCGCGTCAACAGCACTTTGCAGCGGTAGAGGCATTGTTCGTATCTTCCTTGTTACAGCTTATGAGGATTGCCTATATCAGATAGCCTACCTAGGTCCTAAGTGGAAATATCCAAATGACAATATGGCAAAGGCATTCAATTATATGTATACATCATTTTAAGAACTCGTACCTATTCATGTCCCCTTTACCCTATTTCATTATTATTAGGCTATTAGGCCTATTGTCAATAAAATTGTCATTTTTCCACCACAGCTGCTTCAGCACGATTATTTGTAATAGTGTATATTGTATTTTTGTTTTTATTCGCATCAAAACAAAGCAGGCCTGATTTTGTTTGTCCTGATTTAACACAAGCCAACAACCATTTTATGCTAATTTCATCTTCACTGTTATGAAGCACTTTGGGCTGCAATTCTTGTGATGAAAGTTGCTATACAGTTTATTAAAACAAGTCCATAAAAACTGCACAAGCTGGCTGTATACACCTGTCTTTGTCCTCTTGTCATTTTCTGCAAATAATGTCTGACATTCTACATTTTGGGGAAGAGTAGTATATAGAAAGTGCACTTACTCAAAAACATCTATAAATAGTAAACGATACAAACCAGGATTTTGCTGTGATCTCAAACTTTCCAGAGCTGTGTTCACCTGTGTTCTGAAGTATAAACTAGTTTAGATTGCAGACCATACCACTAATATGACAACCAGAGATTGCACATATTAGTCTCCAGATTCTGTATAAATGATACACAGGGATTGCCACAATTCTTATTTATTGAAAATAAAATAATGTTGAAAACTGAAAATCACTGATCACAACTGAAAATTATTAACCCCCATCAATGGACCCCTGTCTTTTTTGGCAGGGGAGGGGGGGTTAAAGTGAGGACGCCCTGGATGTGTCTGGGAGGGACGGTGTATCGGACATGGATGTGCCTGCGAGGGATGGTTGATCAGACGTGGATGTGCCTGGGAGGGACAGTGGATTGGACCTGGATGTGCCCGGGAGGGAAGATGGATCTGGACTGGCCTTGATGGTGGGGTTCGACATGCATGAGGCAATGAGGACAGGTGAAGTCAAAGATGGTTTTGACCCCACTGCCTCATGCCATCATAGAAGCTCCAAGTAGCAGGGGTTTCCTCTCCCTGGTCAGTCCCAGAGCCAGTTGGTGGAGCTCTCAGCTCCTAAAACAAACAGTGGCATGAGATCTCTGCAGCATCTAGAAGGCTATATTCATGTTAATTGAAACAAATTTACTGTGTACTCCTTTAAATTCTCAAATTTCTTTGAGGCTTGTTTTGGACTTTCCTGACCCTCCAGGTTAATTTCATTTATGATGAAGCTGTTAAGAAATATGTCCGGGAAGATGGTTAAAATGTTTTGGTCAGAATGAGTGCTGTGTGGCCCCTCCAATCACTCCACATCTTACCAAGTAGGCCTACACATCATTTGTCAAGTCCTAGTAATAGGATACAATCACCCAATTAAGCTTCTTTCAAGGAATCTTAAACATTAAGGTGTTTTTGGTTGTAGGCCTAATCAGTGACATCTTCCAATGGAACAAGTGAAACTGCTTAATGTTTGGAAGATGCATTTATCTAAAAACAAGTCACTTGGCCTATATTTCACTGAAATGTTGCTTGTTGGTTGAGTGTCTACATTACGTGTAAAAAGATGTGTGGCAGGCCATTCATGGACTAAACCTATGAAAATAAATAATACTTACTCCCAAGCTTCTTTAGTTTTGTTTTGTTTTTTTGTGGACTTTTAATTTACCATTCACAGTTTGATCAGCTGTTTAGTCTGAACAACAGTCCCGGTAAATATCCACCACTTTACATTACAATCAAATGAACATAATCTACCATTTTTTGAACTGGAGAACGGAATTTGATGCAAAATACAATGCAAATGTCGTATAATTTGTGAGGAACTTACATTTGTACGGCGCGTCTTCCATTTCGGACAATAAACACAGCTGCACAGGTGCAGACTCGCTACCGAGGGTGTTATAAGCCACTTCCACTCGGCGCTAATTGATTTCGGATGGCACATACTATGGCGTGACCTCCGCGTGAACGTGCAAACCGAGGGGGAGTGCATAGGGCGAGGGAAGAGGAGCTGGATTTCGGAAAGGGCCTTACTCACGCATACACACGCACAGACACGCGCACGCACACACAACTGAACTGTTCCACAAGATGGACCTATGCAATGACTGGCTGCTTTGTAGCCAAATGTTGACTTGACTGACCTTATGCTCTAGTCCCTGACTATGAGCTCATCTCCCATCGCATACACAAACATACAAACACACGCGCGTGCAGGTGCCATTAGACTCTATCTATAGACAGGCTATTATGATGAACTGTAATGGACTGAACTGTAATGGACAGAGCTCATCGCCTGATTGACTGTCATTTGTTGCTTGTTGTTGTTTAATATTGATACTAGCCTACTTAGATGCTACCGCAGATGGAAGTATATAGATTTTTTTTTGTTTTCTTGTTTGTTTGTTTTTTCCTGTGTACACTACTTATTAGTAGTAGGAGTGTAAGTTATACTTTTGTGGAATGATTATTAAGAAATTTAAGATAATAAATGGAAATGGAAACCAGGCTATATATTATTTATCTTTCTATCTTCTCTATGTTGATTGTAGCCGGATTAAATAAAATATCAAAGTATTATTCTTCTGATAATTATCGAATACGTATAATTTTGGTTTATTTTTACCTATAGGGTCCAGCAGTGCTGGTACCTGCTGCTCTTGTTTCTGCTTTTGAGAGTAGACCCAAGTAGGCTCCCTTAACCATAGGAATGGTCAACTGTCACTGAGTTTCCTCCCTTGGTCAATAGACTGGAATGCACTGGCCTAAGAAGGCCGTGGCTACTGGGCCAATGGTTGTGTTATTGCTGTTTCTTGTTCAGTGTTTGTATATTAATCATTGTGTTTGTCTTTGTGTTGCTGTGATACAACCTCTGAAAAAACTTTCTGATGACGTTACTATCCCTGCCTTTAACCCGTTTAATGATACTGGAATTTTAAACTATATGATTATCTATAGCTATAACTACTGTATTATAGTAATCAAACATCATTAATAACATAAAAGGTCTAAAGATTATTCACCTGAACATGAGAAGTCTTTTACCAAAGATTGATTTACTACGTGCATGGGTAGTACAACATAGCCCCAATATTATCACACTGTCTGAAACATGGCTCAATACCACCATATCTGATAATGAAATCGAACTTCCTAATTATGTGCTCTTTCGAGTTGACAGAGGTTCCAGGGGTGGGGGATTTGCAACATACGTTTCCTCTAATTTGGCCTCTGAGTTAGTCATGCCTGCTGTAGATCCCAAACATTTTGAATGTCTCTTTATCAGAATAATCTTTCATTAGAATAAATATATAACTATTGGAAATGTGTATAGACCTCCCTCGGCCCTTGTGGAATCATCTGCTTGTTTAATTTCTACTATTGAATCCATTCCTTACAAAAATGAAATGATCATATGAGGGGATTTCAACAAAAATTGGTTAGATAAGTCTTCAGCTAAGGATATAATTAATTTTAATAACCTAAATTTAACTCAACTTATCAGTGACCCAACTCTAATTACCTCAACATGCCAATCCTTACTCGACTGGATCTCTCACCCAAACAGATTCATCAAAGCAGGTGTGTTGTCAGACTGCCTCAGTGACCATTCTATTATATACTGTGTGTGGAAAATTAAAATGCCAAAATCACCACCTAGACTAATTAAATTCAGACAAGTTAAGAAAATGAATGAGAATACTTGTATCGATGACATTGTTTCTATCAACTGGGATAGATATCAACTTATACCAACAGTCCAGGACTCCTGGGATTTTTTGTTATCCGAGTTTACACAGATCATTGATATCGATGCTCCATGGAAGGTTTCCCAAGGTGAGGGGCAGACATCTTCCTTGGGTAAACTCTGATTTGATTGGTCTGTTTAGGCAGAGAGACAAGGCTTGGGCAAAATATCGGCAGACGAGGCAAAATGCTGATTGGGAGCATTACAGGCGTCTGAGAAACATTTCGAAAACCATGACCCATAATGCAAAATCGAATTACTATAAGGACTGCCTCTCTAACAACTTTAAAAATCCTAAACAATTCTGGAATACTGTTAAGTCCATAATAAATATGTCAGGTATATGTTAATCAAATACGAGATAGCAGCACAATAACCCATGATGCTCCATCTATAGTACAAGTGTTCAGAAAGCACTTTTCCACTGTCTGCTCTGATCTCCTACCCAATTCTTTATACTGTATAATTATGTGTATACCCCTACACCGTGTCATAGTTCATTTTCTTTCTCAAACATAACACAAACATATGTCCTAACTGCCATCAAAGAGATTCGTTCGTATGTAAGTATCTCGAAATAGCATCACAGGTTCTCATGTACCCACTTGCCGATCTGTTCAATATGTCATTATCCACCGGTTAATTACCATCTGTTTGGAAATCTTCCCGCATTACTCCTATCTTCAAAGGCGGTGACAATCTTGACCCAAATGACTACGGATCAATATCCATCATCTGCACTATTGCCAAAGTATTTGAAAAAGTAGTCTTTAATCAATTATCCCAGTACCTTATTACAAATAATATCCTATCACCACTCTAATCTGGATTTCGGTCAAACCATTCCACCACCACTGCTCTTCTAAAATTTACCAATGATATTTATTCAGCATCAGACAGTGGTAATATCACCGGAGCTATCTTTATTGACCTTAAGAAGGCTTTCGATCTTGTTGACCACTACCTACTGTTGGACTGTTGGAATTTCTTCCCCTTTGGTACAAATGTTCACTGGCACTCAAGGATGAACTGGTTAGATCGTGGGGGTCAAAGGTCAAGGGTCACTGTGACCTCCCAAAAGGCGTTTTTTGGCCTAGTGAACATGATATCTCAGGAATGGTTTCACAGAATGTGTTCATATTTGGCCAAAATGTCCAGTTGGACTGAATGAAGAACTGATTAGATTGTGGTGGTCAAAGGTCAAAGTTCAAGGTCACTGTGACCTCACAAAATGTGTTTTTGGCCTGATGAACACAATATCTCAAGAAAGGCTTAACAGAAATTGTTCATATTTGGATAAAAAGTCCAGTTGGACTCAATTATTAACTGATTACATTGTGGGGGTCAAAGGTCAAGAGTCACTGACCTCACAAAAGGTGTTTTTGGCCTGCTGAACACGATATCTCAAGAACGGCTTGACAGAATTTGTACATATTTGGCCAAAATGTCCAGTTGGACTTAATTAGATGAATTGGATTAGATTTTGGTATTCAAATGTCAATGGTCAACTGAATGTTAACCGCAACTTGCATTGTTGGGCGGAGGAATTTAGCCGCTACGCGGTTTTTCTAGTTCTGTGCCTGCTTTTCGTCACACACACACACACACACACACACACACACACACACACACACACACACACACACACACACACACACACACACACACACATACACACACATGCCAGCCTGTCATTTGCTTCCCACCAATTGTCTGTGGCCCAGAGCCCCACTCCATCAAGCCATGATTGCTTCTTGATAGCTCTGCTGTCCCCGACCGGCACCTTCTCTCCCTCTCTCCCTTCTTTCAATTCTCTATCGCAAACACTTCAACAAGACAGAATGAAAACAGGGGAGAACAAAAGAGGAAGAGAAGGAAGAGGCTCTGTCCTACTTTTCTCTGGTGCCTAAATTGGTGCCAAAAGGCAATGGGAAGCAGACATTTGGCATCCTTTCTTAATCTCCTGAGTCCCTCTCTGCACCTGGGTCCTCTTGACAATAGCTATAAGAGCCCGAAATATTCATTCCAAATTCCAAACATCGATCGAGGCCTTGAGGTCTTGGTCTCAGGCGCGCCTTCTGCGGCGGACACACTTTACGACACGGCTCTGCTGCGCACACGGCCGTCACTCATCCCTCGTCGCCGCACCTGATCCCCGTTCCGCTATCGCCTTCGCCTCCGGCCGTGGCCCGATCTTACCGTATTCACAGTGGCAAAGCATGGCCGGTTAGCCTACATGTGCTGCTCGTGGCGCGATGCTTTTTTCCGTGTTTTTCCTCTTTGTCTCTCCAGACCCGGACCCCTGCGGAGCCCCGCCTGCCTGCCGCGGCCCTCCGGACCCCGGCTCCCCTGCAGGGTTGTTCCTGCCTGCTCCAGCCTGACCACACCACCCTTCACATTTCTGCCCTGTTCTGTTCAACCGTCATTTTGTTATTAAACCCGCCCCGCTGGGGGTTTAACTACATCTCCTATCGAGTTGGCAGTTGGTTCCAGATCACACAAACCCTAACACTGCTTAACGCAAAGCTATATTAACCTGCTGTACGCATCTTACACAGGTGCTACTTGGAGCCGATGACCATTTATAGAGTCCAGCTCTCCTTGAGATATGCCCTCTGTATGAATCAGAAAAGTTTATCGCCATGGTCAATGGTGCATAGCATGGAGACAACATTGTACAGGGTGCAGTAACGAGACAGGACAGTACAAAGACAGGACAGTGCAAACAAGCAGTCGTTTGTGTATAGAAATACAAAAAGAAAAACAATAGACAAAATGGAGAGCGGTCAATGTATATACAGTACAGTGAGTGTACAAAGTGTAATGTTTGTCTGATGTTCATGTACACAGTGTGTGTGACATGACGTGCTATGTACACTACAGTACAATCAGTGCTCTTGTGCAAGTATTGCAGCGGTGACGGAGTCAGGGGTGTGTGTATGTGTGTGTGTGGGGGGGGTGGGGGGGGGTTCACAAGCCTTGAGTGGTAAAGAAGGCGCGAGGTCTTAGCCGGAGGGGAGTAGTACGAGGACATTGTGGCCGGGGTGGGAGGAGTCATCTTATCTGTGTGTCAGGCTGTATGTCCCCAGGCACGGCACACGATTGTCTGGATTATTGAAAGCCTCAGGAAGATGGATGTGCATGTGCTTAATGTCCTTCAGTCTGTTCTTAGCATCGCAGCCATGAACTGGCCATGAACAGGCACAGAGAGGAGCTTTTGCTGACAATCTGAGGTGTAGTCTGTTTAAGGAGACTGGCTTACTATACTATATACACAAGAGTGGAGAAAAAGTGAAGGGGGCGGGGGACGACGAATAACATGTTGTGCCTTGGGCTGTAGACTTCTTTTTATTTTCTTGGAAAAGCCAAATCTCTGAGGAGCTCTAAAAGATAAACACTGTCCATCCAGCATTCTCAGGGATTTGCCTCCCAACACTTTTATTCTGAATTCTCTCTATCTCTCTCTCTCTCGCTCTCTCTCTCTCACCTTCTGCCAGGCTGCTAAGCCTTTGAGTCTGTGTGTCCATGATATGTTGGTGTGAGGTCTGGTATGGCTGACTGTGCTCAGCATGATGTTCCTTTCTCAGTTTTGTGTGGAGATGTGTGTCTGAGAGAGAGAGAATAAGAGAGAGAGAGAGAAGGGGATTTGTATCTCCCATACTGGCCTTCAATCCTGCCCTTGTCTAAATCTGCTTCAATACAAGCCCTCATCTCTTACACAACCCTCTCCAGCAGCAGCAGGGCACACACACACACACACACACACACACACACACACACACACACACACACACACACACACACACACAACAACAACAACAACAACAACACAGTCTAGAATTCTGCTGAACCTTCTGAGTTTGTATGCTTGTCTACATCAGCCCAGACTCCAGTCTCCTCCTAATTCCTCTCAGTGCACTCTGTGTCCTCTTAACCTACAGTACACACACACGCATACACGCACACACACACACACACACACACACACATACACACACACACACACACACACACACACACACAGGACACTCAGGAGGTACCCGAAGGAGAGTCCAGGGAGGCAGACTAACACACAGCGTTTCTTCATCCTCCATTCAGTTATTCCCTATGCATTTTACATGAATGCTAATATTTGTAAATGGGGATGCTAAAATGCAGAGCGTTGTTGTTGTTGTTTGTTGGCTCCCTGTTTGTAGATTCAAGGAGGTTGGCGGCAGGTTGAGTGACTCTGGAAGAGTGTGGGTGAGCGTGAGAGAGAGAGGGGTCACAGGGGGCGGGGGCGGAGGCTTGCGGCTGGGACGAGGCAGGGACGCCAGGTGGATGGACAGACCACGCTGGACTAATTGCTCCTGAGCCCCAGACTGGAGCCAAGGTCAGATAGATGGAGGGAGAGGAAGGGAAGGATGGAGTGAGAGAGAGAGAACAGAGAGAGGGAGGAGAGAGAGAGAGAGAGAGGGAGGGAGGAGAGAGGGATGTTGGTGTATCATGCAACAGCGCTTTGTGTCTGCAAGCATTCCTCTGCCGCACTCCATCATGCAATCAGCCCTTTAACTTCCCCACCATAATCACCATTCCACTCTACAGGGTTGTCCTCTCCTATTCTCAGGCAATGCTGTTCAAACACAGAACATCTCCGTTCAGGAACCCAGCAGATCCCGCGGAACCCTGCCTTGTCTAGATCTGCTCAGCACCGGCCTCTCCGAGCACCTGGTTAGGTCTGGCTCTGGGTCGGGCTATCAGGCCCCCCCCCCCTCTGTCCCCCATGTGTGTGTCTCTTATGTTCATCCTTTGTTCAAGACTTGCGAAGCACCCAGTCGTGTGCGTATTGCCGCGGGAGCACCCAGTCTGCCGTTGCGTCTGATCAATATTTGATCTTTTTGTTTTTGTGGCGTGGACGAGACGGGACGAGGAGGCAGAACTCGGGCGCCTGGCTTGGACGGAACGACAGAAGATCTGCGGAGCCCACGGAAAGGCCTTTTAGACCGCTCCCTGAGAGTCATGGCAGAGGCCGAGCTAATGGCCCTGGACAGATGGAGGGAGAGGAGGACGGATGAGGGTTTGGACATGTTCCGGGCTGCTGTGCTGAGATACTGGATGCACAAGTTGTCCTGCTGTTGTAGGAGTGTAGGACATGACGCCGTGCTACTGATCATTTCTACTGACCACAAAACAGTTCTTGTGATATTGTGGGACACGGTTGGAATGCGGGATCTTGATAAAGAGACCGTCTCACACCCTGTTGCTCCCCATCCCCCGGAGACAGGCCAGGCCAACAATACACATCCACAGACACTCGCAGTGGAACAAAGGATCCTCCATTCTTGCCTTGTTTCTTTAATAAAATGAAATTGCTCCATCTCCACCATGGTGATGCAAACACCACGTGCATAAGCCCGGTGAACCAAGTTATTGTGGATGCACTGTATTTGTAATGCAACTGTACTGTGTGTTATGAATAATTGATTCTATGCTGCTCTAGTCTACCATAGTCAAGTTTGGTATGCATCTTTGGCTAAAATCATGAATCAGTTGATTAGGCATGTTGTGGAATGTTGAAACCATAACCGGGATATTTGATGATTCCAGAGTTTGTACAGAACCTGAATCTGAATCTTTTACGATGGGA
Organism: Borostomias antarcticus; assembly: GCF_949987555.1. Taxonomy (NCBI): domain Eukaryota; kingdom Metazoa; phylum Chordata; class Actinopteri; order Stomiiformes; family Stomiidae; genus Borostomias; species Borostomias antarcticus. The sequence continues at coordinate 54,930,474 of NC_140234.1, read as the reverse complement.
GCGGGGCCCTCTGGGTGATCCAGTGACCAATCGCGTGCCTGGCTATGCCCACAGGTCACACCTCACCTCTCTGCTCCTTAAAAGCGATCAGACAGGAAACTCTCTCTCTTGCTCTCTTGTTCTCTCGCTCTCGTGCTCTCTCACCTCTCAGTAACTAAGTTTGCGCCGGCTGGTGAGAATCAGCCTGTATCTGTGGAATGCTGAACCGCTATCTAAGAACTCTGTAGTTGACACAGGGCTTAGGAATTTCCACCAACTCTTCAAAGATCCACCTCTGGCGAGAGCAGAGGTTTTGAATGAGATATTTGCGACTTGTGAACTCTGAAACTGAACTTTGAACTCTGCGAACATCAACTTCACGCAGCAACGCTACTATCGCTGCCCCCTTCCTCAAACCGAGCGACCATCAGTCACGTGCCTCCTCCATGCTTCGAGCCGGACAACATAGCCCGGACAACGCTCTTCACACATCACTGTAAGGTTGACATCCATGCGTTCTCTTTGATGTGGGGTGATGCCAAAGTGTTGTTTAAGCTTAGAAGATTTAGGATAGGCTGTGATAATCTGACATCCTTCTTTTCATTTCTGCTGTGTTTTCATATTGCCACAGGTGTTTTTCCATCTATTATTGAATTGTGTTATAAGATTATTTTGATAATTGATTAGTATAATTTCAATAAATATTATTAACTTTTGACCACGTCCGAGCATCATCACATTATCTTAGGTCACTTGATTGAGTCAAGAGCTCCTCCTGCAGACTGAGATTGATGAATAAATTAGACTATTGATAAAGGTTATCGTATTTCCCTGTACAAAAAGGGTGGTGCCCCATACGAGTTGATTTAATGCCTTAAATCCATTTTCCTTCTAGTTGTGATAACCTTTCGCTCCTAGATATGTGCTTGGTGTCTGGTGAATCCCGGGTGGACACCGAGGAGCCCGTGCATAGGCTGTGGTACTAATATGGAGAATTAACTCATGGAGCTTAATTGTTGATTAGTTAAAGGTATTAGTGGCATGATATCCTACAGGTCCAATCCCATCCCTTGGCTCATTTCCTTTAATTGCTTGCTTGAAAATATCAGTGGAACATGGCTCACTTTCTCTCTCTTACACACACACACAAATCATAAAATCCTCTGGCAGAATAGAGGCTAAAATTGTATGTATTGTGTTGATGGTCTACCAGCTGCTTATTTAGAAAAACAGCAATAGCCTTGGGACACACAGTATTTGTATACTTTCCTTGCAAATGGCTCAACAGCAGAGCCACACAACCATGTAAAACCATGATACAGGAGCCTTCTATTCCATTTTTTACACACTGCTTGCGGTATTTCTCAGAATAAAGCAGAGCGAGCATGAAATATCAGCCGCCCGACTCTGGCTGAATAACAGCCTATGGCCGCAACGAGCGTTACCTAAAATAGATGGAGACAAGGGGTCAGTTACACTTTTGTCATGCGAATCGATGGGAGCGGTTCATTCTGGGCCAGCTCCGCCCACTCCTGTCACCAGGAAGAGTTCCCAGGGTGACAGGCAGGAGAGCCAGGGGCCTGTCACAGTGATTAATGGAACAATAACATTTACGGCAAGCATCCTGTTTATTCCCACTCAAAACATGTCTCTCCGGAACTCCAGGCTAAATCCAACATTGACTCCCCCCTCCCTTCTCCGCTGCCTGGTTCGGCATGGGATGCGAGAGCGGCGGAGGTTTGAACAGTGCAGCAGCGACCCAAGCCCCCCCCCCCCCAAATCTGAGGGGGTCGTCTACCTGGGCCAGGTACGAGGGACTGCAGGAAGACCAAGACAAGAGCGGGGTCTCTCTTGGGCAGCTGGCGCAGCAGTAAGGTCTCTCCTCCTGTAGTGAGAGTGCTGCTGTCTGTCTCTGTCTCAGCGCCAGTCTGACAGGCGGAGAGCAGGATGGCGACGGGGCTTGACTCTGAGATTGACGAGTCCACCGAGAGACGTCCGGAGACGGAGGCAGCTGCACAAATTAAACCGCGGGGGCACTGGAGCTTTTAAAGAGGCAAGGCAGAGCTTTGGAGCCGTGTTTTTCACATAGTTGTACGTGAGTGCGTATGCACGTGTATGCCTGCATGCATTTATGTATGTGTGTGTGGGTCTGTGTGCGCGTGCGTTCAGGGTAAGGTTTAGGGCTAGGTTTAAGTATAGGACCCCACAAGTACAACCGTGTGTTTGTGTGTATGTGTGTGTGTGTGGGGGGGGGGAGGGGAGGATAAGTGGTGTGGGAGTAGTGTCTGTAAACACCATGTACCACAAGAATATGAGCAGAGGTGACTAAATTGAGATTTTCTGTCCTGTTTTGTAAATTCCATTTGACAGGCTGCGTTTAGCCACTGTGACTATCCGATGACTGCTGTGGTACTAGCATCCCATTGGCTATTCATCAGTTCAAGGACGGCCACTCTATCGACTGCCAGCGCTATGTGAGGATTTCTTGGATCCATAGGAATTTCAAAAGACCATTTTAACCCTTTGGCCGTCACCTGTGACATGTTGATTTTACTGTTTACAAGTCCCCAAACCAACACACACTGTACATTCCTTTACACATAATTTCACACCTATCTACATCCATACACACACATGCACCCACACATGCGCGCGCATGACTCTTCTCTAGGCCGGGCTGTGCCAGCAGATGAATCTTTTATGTGTTTATCCGTTCTCGGCGCGGGGCTGGTGTATTATTAAAGGGCTGACGTGCGGCTTGCGTTAACCCTCTCAGACAGGACAGGCCGGGAGAGGAACGCTGCCCGCTCCCTCTCCCCCCTCCCCTCCCCTCCCCTCCATCACCATCTGATCATCCGCCTCTCCACGCCTGCCAGCCTCGTCTCCATCCATCCTCCGTCCTGTCTCTCATCCTCCTTCCTCTACTCCTCCCTCCCTCTCTCCCTCTCTCCCTCTCTCTCTCTTTCTCAGTCACTCCCCTCCTCTTTCGGTGGGTATATTTGTCTCGTTGGTTTTCTCTGTCCACGAGGCTGTCTGTCGGTCTGACCTCACGACTGCCTGTCCGCCGTCGCTCTGACCCTCCGTGCATTTGCCCCCCCCCAAACCCCCCCCCCGCCCCTCCCTGTCCATGTGTCTCTCTGAGCCAGAAGCCTCCCCCGACGGCGAGGGTCTCGGCGTGCATGGAGCTCTGAGGGGAGCTTCAGAGTGAACATGGGGGTCTGTGAGAGGCTGTGTGTGACCCAGAGACGAGCCTGCTGTTGACTGGCAGCTCATCCCCCTGGCCCTCCTCTCTGAGAGGATGTAGGATTGAGATGGATGGAGGGAGGAGGCTGGAGTGATGGGCCCCGGCCAGCGAGGACGAGCTGAGGGGGCGGCGCGGCCAGAGCAGCAGCAGCAGGCGTCATAGTTACTTATACACTGGGACGGGGGTTGGTGTGCGCGCGTCAGTGTGTGTGGGTTTGTGCCAACACGTGAACAATGTGCCAACACAGGCAAGTCAGCTAGCTAAGATGTGATACTCTAGCGAGCGAGGGAAGAGTGTGTGTGTGTGTGTGTGTGTGTGTGTGTGTGTGTGTGTGTGTGTGTGTGTGTGTGTGTGTCCGCCTGGCTGCCTGTCGGGGTTCAGGGTTGGACTGGTGCTGTTCCAGTAGAAACCGTGACTCACTGGTGTCCTGGCTCCTGCTGCTGTCTACTCCCAGGCTGTCATGGAGCTCTTTGCCCGGCACCGAGCTCTGGTTACGGCCTCGTTGATCCCATCACAGCCCCTGGAGGAACACAATATTCCCTCCACAGACAGGCACTATCGATTGCTGTGTCAGGGGCCATAATATACCATCCCCTCAGTGAACTGGGGTTGGAGGACTGTTTTATTTCGTCTGGCCCCGGAGCTGCATTAGCCAAGCAGATATGACATTTAAGCAATGGCCAGCGCAGGGCTTTCGGACCGCTACTGATAATGCTAATGGATACTTTGTAGATGGCATTTACTCTCCTGGCGTATAAGCACCCATAAAAAACAGCCTGTTCCCATAAAGAGGATAGAGCAATTGTGTTTTTTTTTCTTTTTTTTTTTTTTTCTTTTTAAATCAGAGATATTATACCAGGGCCAACTGGTAACCAAAATACTTCTCATTACAGAATGCTAAATTGTTGGCCGGACGTTTCTTTTCATTCTCTCCTTTCATAATTGCTTCAAACTAGTACAACATGCAACGAGTATGCTGCAGTAGGTTTGTAATGGTTTCTGTGAGCACAGGGTCAAGCACAATGGTAATGGTAATGCCTGTCGGCCTGTCTGTCTTTATCTGTCTGTCTGTCTCACTGTCTGTCTCACTGTCTGTCTCACTGTCTGTCTCTCATCACTCCTCTCGACTCCCAGGAGCCATCTATCATCTCCATAATTTGGCTGGTGGCTCAGACTCCCTCTCCATAGCGGACCATCCGAGCAGCGAAGCTCATTAAGGTTTCATTCAGAGAGGAATCAGTCATTATTGTCATGGTGTTAACCACCCCAATGCACACGGCAGCTCTAAAGCCCGTCAGAATGGCTTTGACCCAGCTGAGATCTCCCGCACGTGACATTCGCCGGGAACATTGAGGCCCTGCTCACGTCCACCAGCGCCCGACATGGATCTGTGTTGGGAGAACAGTCCGCATTTGATGAAAGCCTGATTGAACAGGGATGGAGATGGAGTGGCTGGAGGTGATTGTGAGCGGCCATAAATACATATGTTTGATTTAGATTGTGTTTCTGGTTTGACGAATCAAAGCAGCTTTGGAAACATGGCTGACTTGAAATAGCTGCCGTTTTCTTGTTCCTCCAAGGAACAAATTATTTTGCAGTAGGCAAACTTCATGGGAATTCCTCCAGTAAGATACAATACCTACTGCAATTAACACACTGTTCACCACGACTACAAGCGCTCTCATGCATGTTGTTCCTGTATTGCTCTGTGTACTGGATGCTAGAGGGATTGTTCATGAACCAGTGCAGATAAAAATAAATAACAAAAATAAAAATTACACTTTTATTATGTGCAGACAATACACCCTAGGTTGGTTATAATTTCAAAACCCATATTACCCATATATCAGTAGCTAAGCCAGCCAATTTTCTGGGTGGAGCTATGGAGCTGAGGTATGTCTGAGGCGGGGTCTAGTTTATAAATGACACTGCCCCAGGTGGTGCGAGGTGCGTATCAACCGGAAAAGCAAGGAGAGTGTGTGTGTGTGTGTGTGTGTGTGTGTGTGTGGTGGCATGAGGATGCAGGGATCGCAAACCTTTCCACACTAGTATTGACCTTAAAAAGGAACAGATTTTAATCCGACGTGAACGGACCGAGAGCGAGAGAGACCGGGCCGGCGTGGCGGCGATGACGACGGTAACGGTTTGGTGGACGATGCGGCATCGTGAGGGCCAGAGGTAAGACACATCCCTCTCTCTCTCCACTGCTCCTATCTGTTGGGTTGGCCGGTTAAATAGGGTATCTAGTGTAATCTGTGCTTTCTGGGGGGGATGGAGGTCCGAGAACTGTTATGATCTCTGAGACAATGTAGCTGGTCCTGTTAGAAGGTGGGTTGGAGAGCCGGAGGGACCTGCCTCCCCGGGGTCGGTTATGCTTTATTAATCCCCTTGTGGAAATTCACGTCTGCGTTGACCCATGCTGGGCGGCCATGTTGCGGCACCAGGGTAGCAATTTGGGGTTCAGTGTCTTGCTCGAGGTCACTCCGACATGCTGCCGGGAGGAGCTGGAATCAAACCGGGGCCCGGGCGGCTACTCTACTTCCTGAGCTATCTGCCGCCCTTAAAAAAACAGCCCCATGGTCGACTTGTCCATTTTTCACTCTCTGTGCGCACTCCTGTATCTCCTCTGGGACACACTGATATTTCCCCCAACAACGCCCAATAAACAACAACAACAGCTGATAAACAGCTCTCTGCCATTTGACATTTCCTCCTGCGCTATTAAGAGGATAGTCTCCGCGACGGAGAGGCAGTAAACAAACAGAGCTTTGTGTCAACACGCATAAGAGGAAGAGCAGCTCTGGTTACCGCTCCGTCAGCGAGGGAGCAGGTGGTTCTGGGTACAGAATGAGCAGAGAGGGCGAGGGGGAAGTCACCTGGGCAGGAGGTGAAGAACAACACCAGGAGAGAGAGAGCGGGAAGGAGGAATCAAATGACAGAAGATAGAAGTGGGACCGTTATTACCCTTGAGTGGACAGGTGTGCACCGTGATTAAGAAGGAGGCTCAGTGGCAGCCATCTGGAAACACAATCGCGCGACCCCCAGGGAGACACACACACACACACACACATACTGTACACATACACACAGACACATATTAACACGCGTATGCACACAACTTGGAGCATTAGTGCTCTCTGTGTAGGCAGCTGGGAGGAGAGGAGCATACTATAGAATGTAGTGATACAATAGAGGGAGCCTTGACGTGAATAATGAGGATCATAATATTTAGGAGAAGAAAAGGGGAGAAAATGATAGTTTAAAATGAAAAACGACCGTCTGGTTAACATCTCCCCTTTCCTATCAAGATAAACTCATTGTGAAAATACAATGAAATGACATTGAAATGAAATTTTCTCAACACATGAATACAGTCTGAACCATATTCGTCATCACAGATGTGGAGTGGAGACGGTCAGACTCGGAGACGTCACCTAAAGGACAAGGGGAGGGACTGAGTCTGGGCCCAGGGCCCACGTGTGTACAGCAAGCAGACAGGCAGGCAGATGAGACAGGCTACCAGAAGGACTTTCACAAGCATTTAATTAATTCTGTGTCAATTCATTTGATTTCTTGCCAGAAGAACAGTATGTGAGCGAGACAATGACAAAGACTAGGGAACACATTAGCATACCATACAAATATTGAGTGAGTCCTGTGAGAACTAAACAGTAGAGCACTGCTCTGCTCTCTCCTTCCTGTCTGATGTGAAGTATGAGAATGAGCCACAGGGACTGTGGAGTGCACACAGAAGTGGTTCTGGGTAAGGGCCTGCAGCTCAGCTTTATGGGCTGGTGGAACATTGCCACCATCTCTCAACACAAACAATCGAGACCTACACTCAAGCGTTAGGGTTCCTGGTGGGAAGGAAAGTGTCCCAAATATATGTTCGTCTGAATAATACATGCGAACAATGCAGACAACAACAGCAACATAAACTGTCTACCTGGTGCTATACCCCAGCAGCCTCCATGCTTGCCGTGGAACATGACCATTTCCTCGTTATTCGCCATAACAAGCCAGAATAGACAGGGGAGACAGACAGACAGGCTGCCTCTGTCTGTCTCTGCCTCTCTCTCTCTGCTCACATGTCCTGCCTAGGCCTAGAGCCCCGAGCCTCCCCAACGACGCCCACCTAATGCCCGCCTACTGATGGAGCGGCGTGGCACATGGTTTTGGTTTTGAGAGTCCTGCCCCCACCCGGGACCTTGGCCTGCATGATGGGCGTGGATCCAGATGTGAAAAGACCCGCGGTACGGGGGATCTACACCTGGGCCTGACTGGTCCACCACGGCAGCTGAACTCCGATGGCCACAAGAGGTGTTGATGCGTCCTGCGCTGGAACCCCTGCACGTTATCGGCAGGGGTCTTTCTGATGTGCTGAGCTCCTTATAATCCACTGCCACCTGTCTAAACTCACTCCTACACGGCGGTGGACGCAGAGAGAGATAGAGAGAAAACGTGTTTGAAACAGTTTGTTTGGCGGCAGTTCTAATTACACCGCGCCGCGAGGACTGAATTCAGCCCATCAGTTACACTCAGAGGCAGCCTCACCTGCTGGGGAGGGGCGGGCGGCGATCCCGGGTGAAGCCTGGGAGGCGGGGCTAGTGCGACAGCGATGAAGAGGGATGAGATGTGCCTGATAACGCCGAGGGGGGAAAGTGAAATCGTGCTCTCCATGCGGCCGGGAAGTGTCGCGGCGGCGGGCGTTTCCACGGTGTACGCCGCCGGGCTCACATCCTCGGTAGAGATAACGCCGCCTGCACTATTTTATGCAGTCGCCCGCTCTCCTCTTTTAAATGTTTCAGTGGGGACAGGGAGAAGCCTAGCGGAATAGTATTCACCCGCATATGAAAGGAATATGCTGACATTATGCATTTGCCGCTCCCAGAATCGGGGATGGCTGTGAATAATTTCCAAGATAGGCTTCGGGGCCGCTGTATCAGTCAGGAGCAGTCTGGCTGTGGGGCTCGGAGCTCCTGCCTCCAATCCAGGCATGTGGAAATAGAGGGAGAGTTAGGAGGGCCTTGTTTATGCCTGCACCGTATCTGTGCCGTATTAAGCTCGGTGAGACGTCCGTGCCGCGACGACTGGGTGACATAACATGTCTGTTGCTGAAAACCCCAGCAGCCTCCTGTAACACGTGTCATATTTGGTTTTGCGGTCTACGCGGCAGCAACGCGTACGATAAGAGCCGTGGCGCTGCCGCGTTCAGGCAGCGCGCATATCTCTCCGCCGGTTCGGAAAAAATTAAATGTGCCTGTGGTCTGTTTTTATTTGTATTTTTTTTTCTTCACTCATGGGTGTTAGGACTTAACACGGGGTCTCTTGAAAAAAGAAAAAAACGCTTGTTATCTTCCAACAAGAGGTAAACAAACACCAGCTCAAGGCTGGAAGCCCCGCAAACAACCCACTGACAAAAGTAATGAGAGAGGTCATTTGTAATCTGCCTTTTTTCCTAGAAACTAGGGTTGGCTAATGGATAGGATGTGTGTAGCCGTGAGTGGGAGAGAGACGGAAAGTGATGGAGGAGTGAATAGAGGAGGAGCAGGGGGGTAAAGGTGACTGTTTTTGCATTGTAATTCAGAGGAGGATAAACCATCAATAACACGTCAGTTTCAAGGGTCTAGATTAGTGCTCTGTCTGAGTCCTTAGATAATGAAGAGACATAAAAAAAAAATCTGAAAATGGCTCCATCTTCTTATTCCGCCTGCTACAGTAATTAAGATTTGTAGCCGGTATTGATGGGTGATTTACATATACATGGGCAGTGCATGGGGGGGCGGGGGGGGGGGGGGGGGGGGGGCGGCAGGTAGGATTAGAGTTGCAGAGAGAGAGAAAGGGAGGGAGAGAGAGAGAGATAGAGAGAGAGAGAGATAGTCTACTGGATACATGTGCAATCTGGAGCCCCGCAACTCTCATGATAGCCTATTAGTATGCACACATATGTGCTTGTGTCGTATATAAGTTTGTGCTGAAGATCTGTCCCATCTGTCGGCTTCCTAGAGCATGACGTGCTCACACAAGCCGCATGATACAGGGCAGACAGATTTCCACAGCCACACAGATGACATCTCCTGTGTCCAACAGGCATGATGGGGCCAGACCAAGAGTGGCTTCAGACCAATTTCCAATTTCAGACCAAGAGTGGCTACTGGCTACCTGCCTCTGAGAACCCTCCCCAAACTGGGCTGCACGCCACCCAGCCAAAAAAAAGGGAATGGAATTCGACATATTTTGCCTGTAACAAGGAGTGAAATACCCCCAAAGAGTGAACCGACATTCAGGACTAAGGAAATCAATCAGAGGCGGCGCTGTCGTGAGTGACAGAGTCTGCGCGGCCGCCCTCCTGCAGCAGCTTCAGCAGTGCTCGCTCGTCCCTATTCAGCAGCTAGCTGCTCCTTCTCTGGCTCTGAAAGGACTTTGATATTGAGAGGTCTGAAACCGCCTGTGATCGTCTGAACCCCCCCCCCCCCCCCCCCCCCCTTCTTCCCACCTCACTCCCCTCATCCCCCCCCCACCGCCATCACGGTAATTCAGTTTGCAGTCTCCGGTTTGTGAATTGATTACTTTGCTTTGGCCCCTTGAATTGGTGTCTGGAGAGCAGGTCCCTCTCTCCACCAAAAAAGCTCCCATCAAATCAAATGGAAATCTAATAGAAGAGCGTAATGGGAATGGATGGCTGGAGACCTATGGTTCAGGCTGGCACATGTGGGGGGGTGGGGGTGGGGGGCTTGATGATGCGGTGGTGTCTGGTGAGATGATCCCCGGAGATGGCTGCGCCCCGCCCGCCCTGGGCTCTCCTCCCTGGGGCCTGAGAACAAGCAGAGACCACCTCCCCTGCGAGAGAGACTACGAGCTATGTCACACAGGTCCAAGGTCACCATTCTAAGGTACGTACCAGAAATGTCAAGTCCGTTCTATGATCTTCACCCTGTCAGAGCTTGTTTTTTTTCTATAACCCTCCCCTCTCCTACACCTAGTGTAGGGCTCTACTGCACTATGCTAAGATTGCATGCTTTGTGGCCTGGCAGTGCAGCAGGAGGTTGCGCGTGAATGAAATCCACACAGCAGGAGGTGAGGAGGAGAGCAGACTATGAATATTTAGGTGTGTGCCAGTCCTGTCTCTGTGTATGAGCAATTCATTTGTGAGTGAGACTCAGCCAGTACAAACCAGCATAACTTGACATACACCCCCCCCCGCCCCGCCTCCCGGCGCCCCCCGCCCCTCCCCTCGTTCTTTCTCAACCTATCCCTTTATCACCCATCTCTTTCTCTATCTCTGCCCTCTCTGTCTAGACAGATCCAGCCCATGAATAAGAAGACGCATTCTTCATTTGTCATACAAATAAAGACTCGTGTAGTCATTGGCAACACAAGGCACATACATACATCATCGCCGATGAAAGGCTTCTGCCATCCATCCCATCGTCCTTCCCCCAAGGACAGACAGTACTAGACCCAGGGACCAACCAAGTGCTCCTGTCTGTCTTCGTCAGGGACAGACAGTGCTAGCGATCTGTTCTTCTGCATGTTTTCGTATTGGGTTTTTGTGCATGGCTGTAAGCCAGTACACCAATGATAGCAAATGTCCGGTTGTCACTCCATCCTTCCCTCCCTCCTTCCCTGGCTTCCTCCGTCGTGTTGTTGACCTGCAGTTCTATGCTGCTACCACAAGAGGCAGTGGTCCCAGAACCTGCAGTTCTATGTTGCTACCACAAGAGGCAGTGGTCCCAGAACATCAAAACAAAAACACTATGACACCGCACATTTTCCAGATCCTCTGTGGTCTAATTATGACTACCCCTCAGCGGGATACACTGTCCCCGACTGGCTGTGACCCGAGGGGGCGGAGTCTCACCACCACGCCATGCACCCCACAACTCAGCCCTTGAGTTGGCTAGAGACACAGGGTCTTCACTGGTGGGGGCAGGTGGGTGGCCCGGAGAGAGGTACACTGTCCACGACCAGCTCTGACCCAAGGGGGCAAAGTCTCGCCACCAAGCCACTATCCATGCCATGAACTCGACAACTCTGAGCCCTGAAAGGACTAGAGACACACAGTTTTCACCAGTGGGTGAATGGAGATTGCCGAGAAGTAACTGGACTAACCCTGAACTGCTCTGACCTGAGGGGTGGAGTCTTGCCACCACGCCACTATCCACACTACAGACCCCACAACTCAGCCCCTGAGTGGTCTGGTGGGTGTATAGAGATTGCTCGGAGGGCTCTGCACTGCTCCTGACCCATTCTGTCCCAAGGGGGCGGAGTCTCACCACCACTCCACTATCCATGCCACGGACCCCACGAGTGGGGTAGAGACACAGGGTCTTCACCCCTGGGTGCGGAGAGGTCTAATTGCTTAAATCATCATCCTTTTGCCATTCTACTTAATATGCATGCTCTCTAAGGGTCAGTAAGCATAATGTAAACAACTTGTTCATATTTTAAGCTATAGGCTCAGTTCAAAGCTTAAACTACTCAGGCTGAAAAGTTTTTAAATGTTAAATTCTTAGCTTCTTTACATAATGCAGTTCCAATTTTGCCAGTTTCACATTTCAGCTAAGCTATAGAAAAAAAGAAAAGAAATGTTCTTAAAATATTAATATAAAATAGAAATGGCCCTGAAATCCAATAAAATTAGCTGTGTCTTATTGGCCAATGTAGGCCAATGTCTGGTAATGATTTGGAGTGACTGGGTCACTATGCTGAGCAAAACTCTTCTAGTCTAAATGTAGATAAACAAACGCTATTGTTTACATTTTATACATCCGGTGGACATCCATTCCCCCCTTAATGAGACTACTACCACCTGGTGGTGTGAAGTTATCTCATCTCACCAAGCGCAGATCGGAGGTTCCACTTGGTTACTGGCACAAACGGGAAACCTGTGTACCCCTACCTCTCCTATTTGATGGATTAGCATTGAACGCATTGGAACTGATGTGTCCAGGCGACAAGATCTATCTTAATTTATCAAACATTATTTCATGTCACAGCTATTTCAGTGGCATGACTATCTTCTGCCCTACCAGTCCTGAACAGAAACAAGCCAGCCACGCACATAAGCCAGGCTGAACCTGGCCTAGTTTATGGCAGAGACCCTTGCGAACAAGGGGAGAACATGCAAACTCCGCATAGAAAGGCCCGGGATATACCCCACCTGGGTAGCTCTCATGTCTCACTCTCAAAAACACTGACTGTCTTTATTTAGTATGTGAAATGCAGCACCAGAGAGGATAAGACCCTGGACCTACTGTATGCAAACGTGAAGGAGGCATACAGCTCTACCCCCCTCCCCCCTCTTGGAAGATCTGACCACAACTTGATTCCCCTAGTCCCCAGGTACACGCCTGTTCCTAGGCAGCAGCTGGCTACCACCAGGACTGTTGAGGTGTGGACGAGAGAGGCTGTGGAGAACCTACAGGACTGTCTCCAGTCCACGGAAATCTGCACAACAACATGTATCTCAGACCATTTATCTGTTTTATTTACTACTTCAGTCCTTTACTCAGGAATTAAATCTTGTGCCCCCGCACACCACCTGCTCTCGCTTAACCCTTTGACTGCTTCACAATTTTCAGATATTTTTAATGATTCCCTGTTTTGTATTTTGGATGTGAATTGTGCTCTCAGTGCCGAGGAGCTTATCTCCATGTTCGATTCCACATGTACTGACATTTTGGACACTGTTTCTCCTTATAGGCTTAGACGCATTAAAGCACTTACAGAGCCGTGGCTTAATGACTTTACCCGCGATCAACTCCACGTCTCTCTGGAAATCCTACTTTCTGCCTTTCTACCAGAGAGCCGGTAAAGCTGCTAAAATGGAGTACATCTGTACTGACAGCTGCCTTTGACACTGTGGACAACAGGTCCCTGTTATCATGGCTCGAACAGTGTGTAGGTATCACTGGTTCCACCCTCAACTGGTTCCAGTCCTACCTGACAGATCGGAGCTTCTCAGTACAATGAGTGACGATGAATTTTCCTCTGCTGCGGCCCCTCTTCCTTGCGGGGTTCCTCAAGGCTCCATTATGGGCCCCATCCTCTTTTTACTGTACATGCTGCCCTTAGGATCTATTTTTGCTAAACATAATATTTTCTTCCACTGCTTTGCTGATGATGTACAGATTTACCTGCCTCTTAAAGCCAAAAGTAAGAACTCAGTGCAGCCATTGCTCGACTGCCTGAGATACATCAAATCCTGGATGGGCTTAAGGACCATACCGGTCTTTATATGATGTGATCTCCTAAAACTACTCACCCAACGTTTATCACATTACCGCAATCCATTTTCCAAAGTAAAGCTCACGGTAAAAGATATTTGCATTTTCACGATTTACTTACATTTCAAAAGTTGAGCGTGATGGGTTCAAAACATATTTTTAAATTGTTCCCCTGTTGTGCTGACAAACTCGTCCTGGTTAGTTTCAAATAATTTTCAGTAGTTATTATTTTTGTTTATACAACGGTTAGTTCTGGTTCTTGATTCTGATTGGCTGGAAGCCGTGTTAAAATACTTTGTAACACACACCTGGGACCGCATATCATTCCATTTTCAGTATTAATGTGCCTCCCATTTGATCCAATGCATTGTAGTTTTTGTTGTTGCTTGGCAACCCTTTTGTTAGGGGAACTATTTTGCTCGGCGGAATTGAGGGAATGATGCTTTGTTTTGAATAAATGTTAATATTTTACATTGCTGTGTGTTTATTTTACATATTTTACACGAATACCTGTAGTAACCGTTGTATAAAAGCAGTGATTTTATAACAGCTAGGGGGGTTTTAGGCACTCCGCTTCGCGTCGTACCTAACAACGCCCCCTAGCTGTTATAAAATCACTATAACACACGGCCTCTCGTGGTTTATGGCTTAATTTAACCCTCTTTGCACAGCCTATGCCAACGGTCTGTCTTCTTCCTGTTTACATGGCAGACGTTGCTAGGAGCGCTGGGTAGAGAATCTAGCGTAGGTGGATTAGAGAATATAGCATTTTCATATAGCGAATTCTAACGAAAATAATATAACATGAAAACTACTGAAAATGATTTGAAACTAACTGGGACAAGTTTGTCAGGGCAACAAGGGAACAATTTAAAAATATGTTTTAAAGCCATCATGTTCAACTTTTGAAATGGAACGAAAATGGAAACTTTTAACATGAGCTTTACTTCAGAAAATGGATTGCAGTAATGTGATATACTGTATGTTGGTGACTAGTTTAACGAGATCAAAACCGAGATCATCTTTTTGGACAAGCCTTCCCTGCCCTCTAAGCTCCAATATCCGCTCCTCTGTCAAGAACCTCAGGGTTTTTTATGATAGCACAGGCCAGCTCTGTAGTTAAAAACAGCTTTTTCGAGCTAAGACTTTTAGCCAAGACTAAGGCATATCTCTCTCAAAAAGATCTAGAGAGGGTAATTCATGCTTTTATTTCCTCTTGACTACTGCAAATCCCTGTATGTGGGCATTGACCAGTCCTAACTCCTGCAGCTTGTCCAAAACGCAGCTGCTCGCCTTCTCACTGGCAAAAAAAAGCGTGACCACATCGCCCCAGTATTGGCCTCACTCCATTGGCTCCCTGTCCGCTTCTGCATCGATTTTAAGCTTCTGCTCTTTGCTTTTAAAGCTCTAAATGGTCTGGCTCCCCTCTACCTGGCTGAACTCTTGCATCGCCACACTCTAGCCAGAGCCTTAAGGTCGGCTGACCAGATGCTACTGGACATGCCCAAGACTAGGCTAAAGACCAGAGGTGACCGAGCCTTTGCGGCGGCTGCCCCTAGGCTCTGGAACAGCTTGCCCCTCCACATCAGATCCGCCCAGACCCTCAATGTTTTTAAATCCTTATTGAAGACCCACTTTTTCTCCCTGGCCTTCAATTCCAGTTGAGCATGACTCCCAGGCTAGTGTGTGTATTGTTGTCTTTGTGGGTATTGTTGTGTCTGCGTGTATGGTTGTGTCTTTGTTGTTATTTATTTTTCACTTACCTGTAAGTCTAAGTCGTTTTAAACGTGCTTTATAAATAAAGTTTGAGTTTAGAGTTGAGTTAACAACAAACCATAGATTAATAAGGACATCAACCCTGCTTAACAGAAAAAGAGTGCCTTTATGGCTAAGGACAGAGCGGAGGCCAGATCAGTCCAGAAGGAACTGAAGAGGGAGCAGCGGAGGGCCAAAAAGAGCTACAGGGAGAGGGTGGAGAGCAAATCACAGGGCAGAATCACAGGGCTGGGTACTTCAGGCCCAATTGTGGAGGGGGTCAAGAAAGTGCCAACGAGCTGAACCAATTCTTCAACAGGTTTGACACAGCCCCCACCCGCACTCCTGTGAGGCTAAAAGGCAGCCCAATGACTCTGCCCCCCTCCTCCCCTCTGAGGAAAGCAGGCAGATCATCACTCTCGCCTCTGCCCCCCCCCCTCCCCCCACCAGACCACCCATCACAGAGAGTGAGGTAAGGGGCGATCTCCAAAGGCTATGGATCAAAAAGGCCTCTGGCCCTGACGGAATCCGCCCCAGGGTGCTCAAGGAGTGTGCGGAGCAGCTAGCTGGCAAACTCCAACACCTATTCAACCTCTCACTGAGGCTGAAAAAGGTGCCACTGCTGTGAAAGACCTCCTGCATCATTCCAGTGCCCAAGAAGGCACGTCCCAGCGCCTTCAATGACTACATGCCAGTGGTACTGACATCTCATGTCATGAAGGTATTCGAGAGACTGGTTCTGCAGCGCTTGAGACCTATGGCGAGTGACTTCCTGGACCCCTTGCAGTTTGTGTACCAGGTCCGAATCAGCTTGGACGACGACATCATCTACCTACTCCACAGAGCTCATCTACCTACTCCTTCGATGTGTGTAGCAAGCTACTGAGAATGTTCTGCCAGTCTGTTGTAGCCAGTGCACTGTTCTTTACCATCCCTGCTGGGGAGGCACCATCAAGTCAGGGGAGTCTAACAAGCTGAACAAGCTGATGAGGAGGGTAGGCTTTGTCCTGGGGCAACAACTGGACAGCTGGAGTCTGTGGAAGAGAGGAGGATGAGGGACAAACTGAAATCTATCCTCTCTACTGCGAACTGTGGCAGATGAGGAACACTTTTGCTATGCTAATAAGTGGGAATCAAACCCAGGACCTTCTTGCTGTGAGGCTGTGAGGAACATTGCTACGGCCCTGCCACTGTGCCACCATGAAAGACATTCCAATGTCTCAGATGATGCACCTGGGAAAACACTTGCATCACTGCTGGACATCTCCATTCCCCCTGGAACTATAGATATAGTCCTCCCCCCCACCACCACACACGCACGCACGCACGCACACACACACGCACGCACGCACGCACACACACACACACACACACACACACACACACACTACCTCCTCCACTACACATCTTATCTTCTCGTATATGTGCAGTAGGCTGTGAATGTCAGCTTGCAGAAAGCCACTGACCCCATCAATAAGATCTGTGCCCACCAGTGAGCAACATGTGGGAATTCCAGCGATGGGCATGGTAAGGATGCTCGGGAGATGGATTTCTTTGAGGAAAGGGGCATTTGAAGAGCGACGCTGTCCCTGTAGGCCAACGCAGCCCATGAATTACTTATGGTGTTGCTGCGAGCCAACTGACACGGGCCTCCACTCGCGACGCTCCCCGGGTTAACCCCTCATTCCCCAGGCTTCATCGGGTTGTGTTGGATGACCTGCCGCAGTTCTACTTTACCTCTTCCCTAGACCACACCCACCTGCTGGCTTGGGTCTCTGTAGGGAACGTGTTGACACGCAATTAGCTGGAGCCGAGTCGTCAGGTAAATATTTCACCATGAGTCATGAAAAGAGATTTCTGACGGCTGGTTTCTTTGTACTCTGTGAGTGTGTGTGTGTGAGCGAGAGAGAGAGAGTGTGAAAGAACAGAGTGATGGGGGTAAGAGATAGAGAGGAGGAAAAGGAGACGTGGGGGGAGATGGGGGGGGGGGGGGGAGGACTGACGTGACAGTGGAGCGTGGGAAATAGAAAAGGCAGAGCGAGAAAAAATGCTAAAACGAACACATCAGTTTGATGTTTTTCTCTACGGCTGATAGCCATAGTGACACGAGTTTGCCGTGGCTCAGCTACACCTTCTGAAAATATCCTAAAGGGACAGACTGGGAATATGTACAGTTCATGTGTGGCAGTCATAATAGTGTTGTCAACTGAAGCATGTAAGATAGATGTGCACTAGAGCATTTCTGCCAATGCTAGACTGCTGACGTCACAGAAACACTGCTGTTGGAATGGAAAATATATGTGCGTCTCAAGGTCACTCTCAAGAAGTGTTGTCTGCTTTTTGCTCTGCTAATTTCCTTGCACAACGTAAAATCCAATGGTGGCCAACCTCCTATCGAGAGCTTGATTTGAACATTGGTTCTTGAACCTCTCTTTCTCGTGTGTTTAGGTAGCCCCGAAACTATTTTAATTGGATAAGGACTCTTTTGTCAGAGCAGGTGGCTGGTGTTAATGCTGAGAATAAGCTTCATTAAAGACATAATCCATTTCATCAACATTTTAGAAATACACACTGTCGGAGCCAGGGCCTCGGGGAAAAAAAGGACTATGTGATTAAAGGACGAATAAAGCGGTTGAACGTGATACATGCCAGTTATCTTTAGGTGACATAGAACGTAATGTGCCCATCAATTTTGTTATTCAGTCATTTTAAGTACTATAATACTGCTTTAAATATGCCGATATTTCGCCCTCTCCGAGTTCACCTTGTTTTGTGGGCGTGTCTAGAGAACTGCCAGTCAATATCCTGATTGAAAATAATACCTAGCTCTGTAATTGATTATTTGGATAATATTTGCACAATGCTACAGAATGTAACTGATTGCGATTATGAATTATTATTTGCAGCAGATATGAATGTGGATTGGTTTTCAAGCAATTGTTCTTTGAAAAGAAAGTTGAGTGAGGCAACCACTGTATACAACCTGTCTCAAATTGTGAACTTACCAACAAGAATTCATATCAATCGTGAAGGTTCGCGTTCATCTACATGTATTGATCTTATATAAGACATTCTCTGAGGATAATTTTGTTGATGATTTGAAAGGTGGGAATTGGGAATTGGTTCTGGACAGAAAGGATACAGAGGATGCACTATCAACTTTTACAACATAATTTTCTAATATTTGTGATAAACATGTCCCAATCAGAAAAAATACTGTTAGGAAGATTAAAGGTCCTTGGCTTGATGATGACATGAAAAAGTGTATAAAAGAGAGAGATCTACTTAAGGAATTAGCTGCTGCAGCTGGGTGTCTTGTTGCCTGGCAAGAGTATCGGACTCTTATGAATAAAATAACAAAAATGAATAGACAGAAGAAAAAACATTATTATCAAAGTAAAGTAATGGAATGTAGAAATGACGGTAAGAAACTCTGGAGAACACTGAATGAAGTTATGGGTAGGGATACAATGACCAAAGTGCCTGCATTCATAGAGGTAGAAGGTGTGTTTATAACTAAACCAGTTGACATAGCAAATTATTTCAATAATTTGTTCATTAATAAAGTCAATACAATTAGAAATCAGATTACACCTGTTATCTGATTCCAGTATAAAAAAGAAGATTATGAAGGAAAAGGTGTGTGTTTGAATTCAAGAGGATAGGAGTATGGGAACTGGAGAGGTTTTTGTTATTGATTCAAAGTGATAAGCCATGTGGAGTTGATCATTTAGATGGCAGGCTGCTGTGTCTAGCGGCCAAGTTCATAGCGGTGCCTGTATGTCATATCTTTAATTTATGTTTTGAAAATGGTGTTTATCCACATATGTGGAAAATTGCAAAGGTTACCCCGCTGCCAAAAAACAGTAGGGAGACCTTTGCTGGTCCGAATAGTAGGCCTGTGAGTATACTACCTGTACTTAGTAAAGTGATGGAGAAAATTGTGTGTAAGCAAATTCAATGGTACTTTGAAGTAAATAATATCAACACTGAGTGTCAGCATGCATATAGGGCTGGCTATTCCACGAGCACAGCACTAACATCGCTAACTGACAACTGGCTAAAAAATATTGACACAAAGTCTAAAAAAAAAAATAACATCCAGAATTACAAACTCATGATTACTGGACTCTGATTGTTTTTCACTGCGGTAGTTTTCACATTATGAAATACATAGGAGCGCATTAGTCATCAGCTCATTCCCGTCAATGTATTTCATAACGTGAAAACTACCGCGGTGAAAAACAATCAGAGTCTGGTAATCATTAGTTTGTAATTCCAGTAGTGTATTCTGGATGTTATTTTTGACTATTTCGAATCTTGAAGTGTTATTTTTATAACGAACTTGTACTATATGGTCTATGGATACGTCCGCATTCTCCCACCCTGAGCGTGACGTAAGAGCGAAATGGCCGCCGTGTGAATAAGGTCAATAGCCCTAGCTAGCAAAATAAAATGAGCTAACGTAGACTGTATTCCGAGTCCGACATCCCAACATTCGGGACAGTTGACAGTTTCATAAATTGCATTTGCTAGCTAGCTATTCGTTTCCAATGAGTTTGGAGTTGATTAGTATCCAGAGAACACATTCAGAGAATCTATTCATTGTTTATAGCAGCCGGTTAGATATCCCCATTTCAGGTTCTGAGGCATCTCCTCCTCTCCTCTCTGGTCTTTTACTTATGTAGATTGCTGAATGTCAACACAATTGCAACACACAAGCAGATAACCTTACTATAGGCCTACCATTGTTCATAATATCTCAAATGGTTGACAGTATCTTAGTCACACTGAATGAAACTGTGTGAAACTGCATCAACTCCATAGGGCTATTATCAAGCATGAAGCATGGAGATTTTACATGTCATTTCATTTTAAATTAGGGGTGAATTATAATAATAGAGGCAGATAATTATATGAAATGTTACAGTTGCTTGGGCGGAGATTCAATGTTTTTCGCTATGGACTGATTCTGAATCACTTATTTTTGTGCAACGATAGGCCTACTCGAAAGATGTGCGTGTTATCCAAGCCAGGCTTTGTTTTCTCACGGCGTGGACAAAAGGTGGATATGCCCTGCATAAAAGTCAAAATAGGAATTAGGATTATGGAATTTTGGATTATTGGGAAAGGGAAAAGAAGAACGGAAGATCATCCGTTGTGAAGCGTGAATAATAAAAGGCTATATTGTCAATGATATGGGCCGCTACGCACAGAAATGTAGCCTATGTTTTGGATGCACTCTGCAGTTAAAGTTTGAATGGACAGATGGATGGACGGACGTTTGAATCCTGGTAGGCCTAAATGTTGATTGTGCACTGTAAAGATAGAATAATAAAAGTACAAATGGAGCAATACGAAGTATGAGATGGTGGGGAAGGAATTGTTAAATTAATGGCAAAACGAGTAAAGAGTGTCCTCACACGTATGATAAATTATGAAGTAGGTAGGGGTGTAATGATACACTAATCTCACGATACGATATACGATATTGGGTTGACGATAACAATACGGTACGATACACTAAGGGCAGGTGTGAAGCATTGCAGTAGCGCTGCTGTTCACACCAATTGTGCATTTCTCCACATTTCTACTCCAATACACTTTGTGAATTTAGAGCTTAACTGTTGTAATATCATGGATAGGTCTAGAGACAAAAGACGTGTTTGTTACCAGCGTTGTGTAGCCAGCGTTCACTGATATACAATAAACATATCACAATATTGTTTTCACCTTGACGATACGTATTGTGACATTTCTGTATCGCAATATATTGTGGCACGATATATTGTTACACCCCTATAAGTAGGCTAGTCTAAAACAGCAGGTTGATGTTTTTAATCATTACCTGGCTGAGTTTATGGAGCAAGATGGAGGCTTTCCCCAACGTAGATATAGTGGATATTGGTCTACCAACCTCATTATTCTGGGTTATATTGAGTAACTAAGTAACAGGCTTCAATTCAAGATTTAAAGGTAGCCTATCTTGTAGCCTGGGCTGTTATTTGACAAGTGTACAGGTGATAGCCAGGTACAGTGTACAGGTGATAGATCGTGTGCGTCGCTTAGAGAATCATAGAGAATATAATAATAATAATAATAATAATAATAGCTAATCCTTCCAACTTGCCACTAGTGCTGTCAACGTCCCGTCATGTGCTGATTATGACACAACAGCTCACAACATTTCTGATGACTTAGTTAGGTGTTAGGGCTAGCTAGCTTCGGGGCTCAAGCGCACGACACGGGAGGCAGAAGACTCTTTGCCCAGCAGGGCATTTATTCGGAGAGCTGGGGAGGGAGGTTACACAGAGCAGTACAGGTTGGGAGCCTGGCGGGCTGGAGGTCGTGGCTGGTTGGAGTGGCCGCGGCGGGTGTGAGCCGAGCGACGGGCAGACAAGCCGGATCACTGAACCTGGTTGTACTGTAGAGACACGGAGAGACAGGTAAGCACTGGGACACGAAAAACAACAAAACACACATATACGAAAAGCACTATGTGGTTGCACAGCACGGGTACTTGCCAGGCGATTCTTAGGGAAGATCTGGTGATGAATGTTGCAGAGGGGGTGATGAGTAAGTGGCAGCAGGTGTGCAGTGATCTGGCAAGCTGGTAAGCTCGTTCACCCATCAGCTCGAGTCATTGCACCTGTGTCGGCGGAGTGCGCGCTGCGCCTGAGCCAAAGTGCTGGGGATGTGTGAGGCAGGGACAGAGACGAAGGAGGGGTGTGTGTGTGGAAGTGAAACCGTAACAGTTAGGCTTAGGTTACTTAAGTCTATCACTTTGTAAACCTAGCAGTGCAGTTTAATGTCAGGGAAGGGTAGAGTACGGTCGAGTACAAGTGCTAACTCGGCTACCAATAGCTAGCTAACTAGCTAACGACGTCAATAAGGTTAACCTAGCTAATTCAATTCAACATTATCCTTGTGTCATAAGATTACGATTAGCTTATAAAATGGTTACTGAAACAGTCAACGCTTTAAATTATAGTTGCTAACTTATCTACAAGCTATCATTGGTGAGATGTGGAAATCAGTCACAAGGATGTGAACTTACGATGGATGGAGAGGTTACGGCGCAAAGTTCCAATATCACTTTTTTCTAGCGGGTGGGCATGGGGGCGAGTTCTTGAGACAGTTTGAGGCGAGGGGGAGTGCCAATTTTGTAAGTCTGATGTCAGACTTACAAGGGCGGTGAAAATGGCAGTTTAAAATTATACCATCTAGTTCTCTGAAACTAAAAAACACACAAATGTAACACTTCCAGAGTGTTCACACAATGCCTCTAAGTACAAATACCATGCAAAACCCCAGAAAATCAGATTTTGACTGGAGCACCTTTTTAATACTCCACACATTTCTTTGATCTGCAGAGTCCTAGAGATGGGCAAGGCTGGTCGGACCACGAGCCTCGCAGCTCTTGTTCAGTTCTCAGCCTAGATTTGCCTCTCCTGAGATTGCTGTCTCCCTGGCGACTGTTTGGTCCAGCACTGACAGCCTGTTAAGTCTCTGTTCCTCTCACAGTGCCGGGCTCATGGCAGCCGCCCCAACCCATCCCAGCCCGACTGAGCCCATTCCAGCGTAGCTCGGCCGAGCCCTGCCGAAAAGCCCAATGCAGCCCAGAACAGCCCATCACCCTCGCCTCACTGCTCTGCCCTGAAGATTTGACAGGTTTCGTCTCCCCCACCTCTGTCCTATTGTAAGATTTAATAGGGTCTCTTCCCTCTTGCTAAAGGGGCCTGGGGTGAAGCCAGGCCTTCTCATTACAGCATCATTCTGCCTGCAGGCGACGGGGGCAGTGGGGTCAGGACCCATGTGCATGTCGGGTTCAAGTCCCAGTTTAAAGGCTGCTTTGTTGGCAGGTCTGTGGAACAGGGCACGCCTCCCCCAGCCAAGGTGACTGCTCCCCTGGCCTGTGCAACAGCAAGGAAAGACCGCTGCTATAACAGGAGCTTGTACCAGTTAGCAACAGCCAGCGTAAAGACTGATTACTCACAATCCTGTCTGGTCTATTTATACAGAGATGGATACAGCAAGGGTGCTTATTAAAGAAGATGCCCCACCCCCCAATGCTGCTGCTGGCTGTTGTTTCTACGGGATCCCTACACCTTTTTTCCTACTTTAATTCGATGAAACAACGCTGTCACAGCATACAAGGCTTCGTCCACAGGCTCCGTAATGAATTATCCCTGCCTGTTACGAGCATCTGTGGCTGCGGACGAGCACGACGGATCATGTTCTGCATGCTGAGACTGCGCCCCGCCAACAATTAAGACCTCCCCTCTCCCTCCCTCTCCTCTGCTACCTGTGCTACTCTTAATTAAATTAGCTGAGGGTTTAAATGAGGCAAGAGTGACGAATCCCCTGCACTCCCCGGTCCTGGCCGCGCCTCCTCACAGCAGCTAAGCTATTTTGTAGCTATTTGTTGCTAAACAAAAATCAATACAGAATAACAGATTCATGTAGATACAAGCACTCGGTGGCAGCTAGTCATTGGCTCTGCACATTAGTATTTAAAACAGCCAGGACCGTTTGCACACAACAGAGAGAGCCTTCTTTGGAGCTGTGAGAGCAGGATCACAATGTTCCCTCGCATTGATTTCTCGTCAGGTAGGGTAATAAACTCACATCAAGGTCCCCACTGTCTTTACTTGTCTCTCTTTAAGACCCTGAGACCAGGCAACTGGAGCTTTAATTGCTGCAAAGAATAGGCCTCATTCACAAACAAATGTAATCATTTCTTAATAAGCATTTCTTCTTAAACTCCACTTACACCGTTTCCAAGAAGATCCTGGCATTCACCAGTGTCCTCACATGTGGGAACTAACAACAATCTACGAACATGGAAGAGCAGTCTTAAGTAGTTTACAGGAGTACAAACATATTTGTGCAAGACATTTTCATTTAAAATCATTTGTGATTGTGTTTACTTCCAATCTACAGTTGCATAACATTGTAGGATTGCAATACAATAATATTTGTATCATTTGTAATTAGGGGTGCTCCGATTCCACTAAGACACGATCCAATCCGATTCCGTTTCCTGGGGTCACGATCTGATTCCAGAATCGATTCTCAAGTCTCAGTGGATCTACAAAGACGGATTTTAGGATCTACTCCAGTCCGCTGTGTGCTTAGAAAGCAGAATATAGCAGAATCAAGTGTATAACATTATGTAGTTTGATATTGCAATAGCACACAAAGGCAAGTCTAAGAAAAAAAAGTCCAAATGTATTAATGGCATGCTGAACTTGACATTCAACCTCTCTGCAAGCCAGAGAGAGTGTGAGACACAGGCGGAGCTTCCAAATACTGTTCTTGTCCAAACCATAAATCGTAATCACTGAATGTTTTGTGGTGGGGAAACAGGGCAGGTGTCCTTGCGGAGTACGTGACTGGAGCAATTCCTGTTCTGCATGCGTGGAGTAGGTTGCCATTAACTGCTGTCCTCCTCTATAGACTCACCAGACCTTCTAATGTATTTTTCCTTCAAAAAACATGATCACGCCTGATCCTGTTGGGAGAATAGCTCTTAGAATACATCAGGGCCCAATAGACTTGGCGGCCTTGAGTGGTCCATTTTGCCTGTCTGTTGTCGAACAAGTCAAGACAGAGTACGTATCACCTTCATGTGCCTGCTGACACGGTGTATTGACACATCCAAATTGTTTTTGCACCAATTGCTCTTTGTCTGAGCATGACCTCCAGAGATCCCTCAACACATAAAGGGAAGGAAAACACACAAAAAAAAAAGGTATTAGAGCTCTTCACCATTCAAACCACAACAATTAGCTTACACCGGTGTGCAACCCAACACCACCCGTAGAGACTGCATAGAAACCAGCCCTCAGCAGAGGTGCTGCGTAACATGAATAACTATTGTTTCTGCCTGATCTCTGCCTTGTATTCTTTAAAGAAAGTAGCCTGTGTGGAACGCCGCAGCAGGGGTGTGTGTGTGTGTGTGTGTGTGTGTGTGTGTGTGTGTGTGTGGGTGGGTCTGCACATGTGTCTGTGCGCTCGTGTGCTGCTCATATTAGAATTATAGAGAGGCTCAGTTAATTAGCCTTTATCAGATGGGCTCATCGACTGCTCTCCACAGCGCTGATCAGCCCGGCACGCCAGCCACGACTTACCGGACTGAAAACACTGCTCAGCCAATCAGAGTGATTGAAAGTTCTCAGCATGTCTCCCCAGGGAGCCTGAGCTTAAAAGGCTGGAAATAAAGAGCCTTACTGGGGCAGTCAAAACTCATTTGGAGTTTTAAGATGGTGCAGTGGCTAAAGACGGCACAGAAGCAGCACACTCAGCTTAGAAATGACGGGTAAAGAGGTACAAAAAATGACTTCTGGTGTTCCCAAAAATTTCCATGAGGTACTCAGCTCCCGAGTTCCATTGTCGGGTGGCTTTCAGGGTTCTCAGAGCCCTTTTCCTATGAGGTTCACCAGGGAGTGACGTTCATTGGTGCTCTTGGCAGTACTCTGTGCCTTTGTGAGTAAGAGGTGATAAGAGCCCATGAGGCTCTTAGGAGGGGGAGTCAGGCACCACACACACACACATACACACACACACACACACACACACACACACACACACAGAGACAGAATAAAGACAGAGAGGCCTAGCTATGAAATATTAACATCAGTACTTTTCAATTCCTCTGCAGTCTCTCCACAGCCCTTCACAACCGGTCACTTGTAGCTCTGCCTCTAATCACATGTGTGTCCACATGGCAGCTGACATATACTGGGGTTCATGATGAGGCCAGTGGGGGAAAGAGGCAGAGGTGTCAGGGTGAGGTGTTGATAGAACTAGGACACGTGTGCAAACCCCTTGAGATGGACAAACACTACATGAGTAAATAAACAGATAACAGTGCAATTTTTCAATACAACAACGTACAGACTAGGGTTTCTGGTTGGAAAACCGGGATCCAGGGAATCCCGGGAAAGCATCAGTCCCCTGAATCCCGTCTTCCCGGCGTTGTTTATTTGGGCTGGAAATTTAACCTTATTGCATTAATAGCCTAAAACAATTAATAAACACTCAATATATTGTGTGAAATGTATTATTTTCTTCTTAGATAAGTGGGCATATGAGCTATGTTTATTCATTTATTTTAAAGTTATGCGCGCAGATTCGAAGAAAAAGAAGCACTGGTTAGTTTAAGCCCTACTACAGCGGTGGATCAGAGGCAAACATGCACTGCATAGGGTGCAGTGTCACTGTCTCACGTAGGCTAATAATAATAATAATGTAGGCTAGCCTATTATAATTGCTGTAGCATATTAGCCATGATCTAATAATAAAATTACAACAATAATAGCCTACCAATAGCCTGCTTATGAATACAGGCTAATAAATATCATGATAGCGCGTTATATAGCCCATTCTTTATTTGTCTAGGTATCTC
Source organism: Borostomias antarcticus (assembly GCF_949987555.1). NCBI lineage: Eukaryota > Metazoa > Chordata > Actinopteri > Stomiiformes > Stomiidae > Borostomias > Borostomias antarcticus. The sequence continues at coordinate 54,903,857 of NC_140234.1, read as the reverse complement.
CACAACCTGGTGATAGTCAATCCCGGAGATGAGCTCTTTGCTATGCCCTCCAGATCTATGCTAGGCTACTGAAGACTTTTTGTTGCCACTGAGGAGCATTCCCAAGTCCAACCACCACCAGATCAGGGAACGGAATCAACTGAACAGTCAAACCACCCTGAGCCTGAACTGCAGCAAGCAATCGATGCGTGCATGAAAAGTCCCGAGCCAAAGGAGAAGTGTGGGAATGACCTGCAGAATATCGAAATTTGCGCTCTTCAAAGCAACACAAGTGCGGCCCAAAAATCTGCAGCTGCTCTACGCGGCTCTTGGCACTATTCAGCCAACGTCTGTAGAAGCCGAGCAAGCCTTCTCAGTGTGCGGACAGTTCGTCACTAAGCTTAGAAACCGGCTGAGCAACCGCTCCATCAATGCTCTTTGCTTCCTCAAGTCCCACTTTATCAAACAGAGGAAAGTGAAATAGCCTAATTGAGATGGGATAGGAATTTGGTTCATTTAAATGTTTAGGCTTAGGCCTAGTGTAGCCTACAATGTAAGCGCAAGGGATTTTTTTTTACATAGCCTACTTTTAAATTGCGAATTTCAGCTCTTTTTCGTTTTCACATGTTGATTTTTATAAATAAATGTTTACGTTTATATGTTATACATGATATGAAATGATAATGTTTAATGTGATACATTATACAATATCATTATTCTGTTGCATTTATTTGTCTACATAGCATAAATCCAATTTTAAAAAGCACTTCCAATTTCTACGGGAAACAAAAACAAGAAGAAAAAAAAAACACATAAAAACAAACAAACATTAATTAATGAAAAACATTACAACCACAAGGAGGTCAAGTAACATAGAAAGTGGATTTTGAGAGCCTGAGAAAAGAGCCTATTGGTCATTCAAAATAAAAGGAACACTTAAATAATTAATACATTTAAATCTAATTTGAAGCCAGTGAATGTGTGGTCTTACATTTAACGATGGTAATTTCAGTGCATGGTATATTGTACAATGATGAGTAAGAAAACGACATCCAAGGACAAATCTACAGATTATACAGATTTCTTTTCGTGTGTGTGTGTGTGTGTGCGTGTGTATGTGTGTTTGTGTGTGTATGAGGGTGTATGTGTATTAAGAATGACGCGGTCACAGAGTGCTCAGCATTGGAGTAGCCTAAGCTTGCAAGGAAAACTTGCTTTTTTACCCTTTGCAAATCACTCTGTCACATACTTTCCTCTCAAACGCCATCATTGGAGAGGACATTAAGGCCCGCCTATAGGTACTGCCAACAAAATACAACCTGGCAATCTATCCATCACAACATGATCCACACTGTATCCTACACCCACACCCAACTCCAGGAAACAGAGACAATGGCACACATCCTAAATGGCTGTAGCTTTTTCAAAGGACTGTACATACTGTAGCCAGGCATGACCGGCTGGTGGACCGGGTCTCAAAGGGCATCAGAGAAGTACGGGAGAAAACAACAAACATGTATAAGCACAGCACTGTAAAACTGAACTGGTTTGATCACAATTCAACAGAAAATAATATGTTGTATGATCAGGGGCGTCATGCAACCCCAAAAACTGAGGGGGCATGAGATAGCGAAGCACGCTGGCGCATTGCTCGTGCGAGGCGCACGCAGCACGCACAGAATTTGTGTGTTTTTTTGTGCATTTTTGCACTTTCAAGGACTTTCAAAATAAAAGTAAGGGAAAACAAATCTACTCTTTTTTACTCACTTGGCATTGGTCCGAATGATATACTGTATACTGAAGTATGAAGTATATTGAATCTGATATACTGAATAGCCTAATACTGTGTTTGGAGGACCTGTTCATCAGTTAATATTTGGAGGACCTGTTCATCAGTTAAGGACAACTTCTAAATGTATGCAAGCAGAGCATGAAAACATGTTTATCTGAGACGAGGCGAGGGGGGGCTTCCAGGTCCAGTGTTAATTTGGAAGAAACCAAATCCACCGGGAAAGAGGGTGTTTGGCTTTTTGAAAGAGGTTATGGTGGCTTTTCGAGGTGGTCTATGACATAATTAAAAGAATACATTCAGCCCAGTAAAGAAAATAATCATAGCTCCGCATTGTAACATGTAATGGTAAACAAACAATAACAGAAATGTAAAAAAAATTAACAAATTTAAAAATAAAAATCTGAGGTGGCACGTGCCCCCTCAAGTTCTATAGGCATATGGCGCTTCTGTGTATGATATCCCAAATACTCCAGGGGCCTCATTTATCAAAAAGCGTGTAAAACTGTTACTAAAAAAGTGGATACACACAAAATGGATACACACAAAAGGAATCCGTACACATAAAAAATGTACACCGTTTTCGGATTTACCAAACTTGTTGTACCACAGCCAAACTGCAAACCGCCTCCAACAAGCCCAAACACAACCATATATGGTTGTGGCCCACACACATTAAACCCAAATTTAACTATGCAAATGAGCACATGCAAGGATTTACACATAAAAAACACCTGTGCAATGGAATGTGTGGAGAGAAAAAACGGAGAAGAAGCAATGGCACCCAAGAAAAACTTCTCACCAACTGAGATCCACACACTTGTCAGTGAAGTGCGAGCAAGGAAATCTGTCCTCTTTGCAAAGTATTTGCATGAGTCAAATAATAATAATAATATTAATAATAATTATAATTATAATACATTTTATTTGTATTGCACTTTTCATTTGAATCCTGTATACTTTTCACCACCCCTGTATAAATTGTGTGTACATTTTTACACACTTCTTTACACCATTTTTTCCCGGTTTTGTGTGTAAACTACGATGATCAATGAGGCCCCAGATGTTGTTTTCATTAATGAATCAAGATAATCAGTTATCATCTTTGAAATAGGCTGTTCTTTTGATCTGTAAATGGACACTTGCGTCATATTCAAACTCATGAAACACCAGCCCTTGATAAAATGTATTAAGGCCCTATAGGATACAGCTGCCAACTGATTGTGCTTGTGTTTGGGCGTCTGGGGCATGTTCAGTGTGCTCTGTGGACTTGTGCTCTGTGGACTACAACTAGGAGGACTACAAAAGACTGCTGCAAAAAGACTGGCAAAGTACTGCTCAGTCTCAGCAACTATTGGCAGCCTCTCTATCTGGAGCCTCTCTATCATTTATCTTTGAGCGTTGACTATTTCCATATGCTATTGCTTACCTGTTATCATCAGTATCATCATTATGAACTCTTCTACTCATCTGTGTGTTAAGCATGTGTGCATCTTGTGTCTGGTTTAGCCACCATATTAACCTTCTTCTAAATGTTTGGATCAGAAAAAAGGTTGTTCATCTGTGGATCTAAATAAAATGCTATACATGGGTAAGAACACACTGGCAGTACTAAAAACTGTGAGGATGTTCAGGACTATTGATCAGTGAGTGCAGGCAGAAAGGCACATACCCAACATGTACTCACAGTGAGAGATACCCTAGTTGGAGCACTTTACTCACAGCAGCTGCGTATACTGTGATCAGAACCTACCACCCCCCATCACACACACACACACACACACACACACACACACACACACACACACACACACACACACACACACACACACACACACACTCTGATTGAATGAGCCAATCCTGTGTACACCGCTAATGAGGAGCCTGGAGGAGGAGGTTACTTCTCTCCAGATGTGATGAGGAGATGGATAGAAGGTCAATATGTACGTTTGATGAATGCTGAAAGGAAGACAGAGCGAACACTAACGCCAGCTTTTGGCTGGGGATTCCAGAAAGCTGCTTGTAAATTATTATTTCCAGTAGGACAGAATCTTCTCTCAGTTCTTTTAAGTTCTTTCATGCCTTTTGCACTGCTTTTTATATGTTGATGTATGTGTTGGGTTATTTTTGTATTGTATGTCTGAAATTGCTGCCTTCTTGGCAGGGCTCACTTTGATTTTCTCTGGTTAGATAACGATAAATAAAAATGTAAAATCAAAACCTAATTCCTCTCAAAATGGGCACCCGTGAAATCCCTTTCATTTATGGTGTATTTACAGAACAAGCTATTACGGATTGATGAGTACTCACAGTGGCTGATGAGTCATCACCATTCTTACTTTGAATATCATCAAAAAGGTTAAACAAACAAATAAAGAAACAGGTGAGTCCCTGCCCTAATTCGGTTTTAAAATGTATAGTTATATTCAGTAGTACTCAGTGGTGTTTCTATCTTATATGCCACCCTGGGCAAACCCTCCCCAACCCCCCTCCGCCCCCCCCCCCCCCCCCTCCCCCACGGCTAAAATTGTCTTAGTCCTGGCGTCCCCCCTGCGATCGCTGGCCTGGGAAACCCTGGTTTAAGTTAGCCAGCCTACAGCACTGAAAATTCCCGAGCTCAGTAACGTTTGCTAGTCAAGTCAATACAATCTCAGAAAACCTTTGATGTCACCTCAATGAAAGTTTATATAATGTGCTGTAGTTAGGTTGTAATCATTTATGCTGAAGGCAAGAGGCTACACACATTATCAAGATGAAACTGTATGGAAGTTTATCCAATGCTTATGCTAGCTAACTAAGGTTAGATAGCTAAGCCTAACTGAGAAAACAGTCAACCAGTCACTGCATGAGCCCTTATTCCCCCCACAAAGACAAAACCCAAACTGCATGTGACAGTGTTCAGTTAGCTAAAGTTGCAGTAAAAACCAAGGCAAAAAAAAACAAACATTTTTCTCCAATGTATTTCTGTATCTACTGTCTTCTGCCTTTCTAGCTAGCTAGCTAATTGGCTAGCAGCATCGTAAGCTAGGCTAACAAAACGTTACGGTAAGATAATAACGTTAGTAACTAGCATGTCATTACATGTTTGTACTCATAAAGGGATGACATAGCGGTATACCTTTATCTTTCGAACATGTATCCTCCTCTTTCCTCTTTTTCCTGAACTGGGCACCTGATGGCTTACTTCTTTTCGACATATCGACACATCTCGCACAGCGCACTTGACCGTGATGAATGAATGACACTCGGCGCTAGCAGGCCAACCCCTGCACCCCCAACCGTCAGAAGCGTCAAGTCAAAACGATACCTCCGATAAGTCACACAGGGGGCGCCGGGGGGGCGGGGTGGGGAGTCACACCGACACTGTGGGCGCCAGGGGTGCGGGGTGAGGGAGGGGGGGGTGGGTGCGGACGATTTTCCTGTTTTCTTTTTCTGCTCCTCTTGCCATCCCCTGCGAGATGCCCATGTTGCCCATGCCTAAATACGCCACTGGTAGTACTCAACACTTCTGTAGTATTAATGTGATGTGGAGTTCTCCAGTCAAGGACCACTTTAGGTCAACCACCATCAATGGACTTGAAGATGCTTGATGAGCAGTCTAAAGCTCAGCTGTAGCACAACCCTTCCCTTCAACTTTCATGTTTAATCCCACCCTCATAATCTAACTGACTTCTTATTTTAACCCTTGTTCTAATCCTGCCCGGGCTGGTAATCTCCTGACACGTGCTTAAGCCGTGAGATTCACACATCGGGACCGGGGAGATGGAGTTCTCTGTTAGGACAGCCAGGCGTGATGAGATCCCACAGCTGTTTGATTTCCCCTCCTACCTCTCCATCATTAGGACATGGTAGAGAGAGGATAAATCCCATGTTCCAGGCTAGAATGATAACGGCAATATTCTCTCTAGTGCCCCAGATATGAACCTTCTAGACATTTACACCTTGCCTATTTCTCTACATTTTCCTCTCTCTCTCTCTCTCTCTCTCTCTCTCTCTCTCTCTCTCTCTCTCTCTCACACACACACATGCACATACACACACACTCTCCCCTCCCCACAGAAAGGTCCCATCTCCTCCACCTCTCTTCCAGACTGCTCTCTGCTCCTTTCATTTTCCAGCTGTCTCTGATTCGCTCGCTTTTTTTTTTACATTTCAATCCACCGCAGGTTCCATCCTTTGGTGGCAGGAGAGGGAGAGAGAGAGAGAGAGATAGGGAGAGAGAGAGAGATAGAGAGAGAGAGAGAGAGAGAAAGAGAAAGGGAGAGAGAGATGGGGAGAGAGGGAATTGTCCCCTTTGGTAGGTAAGTGATTACCGTTTCAAAGATCCAATCTCTTGCACCACACCTCCCTCAGCTTTCCATGTACCGACATCCGTTAGCCTGCCTGCTCTCTGCCCGTACAGGTATTTACCTCTCTGCTCTCACTGTTTATGTTTCTCTCTCTCTCTCTCTCTCTCTCTCTCTCTCTCTCTCTTCAGGTCTCCTCAGTGGCCCTCGTCCTCTCCTCCCACCTGCTATTCCCTCTTCATTCTCACGTCTGTGTTTTCATGTTTGCTCAGGTTGTCAATAAGATGTACCCAATTTCAAGCACTGTGAGGAAATGGCAAGGTCCCACAGTGACACTCATGGTAATAATGCCTTTCTTTTTCAGAAAAGATAAAATAATTAAATTATGTTCTTTGAGAACGAACCATACAGAAGGAAACTATTCTCCCAGTAGACCCCTGTGTTATTATCACGTGTGAGCATATGTGCCTATGAGTGTGTGTGTGTGTGTGTGTGTGTGTGTGTGTGTGTGTGTGTGTGTGTGTGTGTGTGTGAAAAGAGAGAGAAGGAGAGAGAATATGAGTGATGGAGAAAGAGAGTGTTTGCGTGTGTGTTTTTGTGTGTGCATTTGTGTATCCCAGAGTCCTTGTGTTAGCATGTGATGTGTTGCAGAAGCCGCTGTGCTGCTAGGGCAGCCTTAATTCAGACAGCCTTATCTGGGGGAAAGGAGCTCTGCCTGTGTCGGTACCAGAGCCAGATCCCACTGCCCACTTCTGGATTAATCCCTCTTCTCCTAGCCCACTACGGTAAGCACTACTGCTCCACAGCCAACCATGCAGAGTTGGGCCCCCGTGGCGTGGGTATGCGTCTCTGGGGCCCGGGCCCCTGCATGCTCTGCTCTCTGACAGATGTCTCAGGGAGACGCCTCTCTAATCAGTGTGTAATCACAGAGCTGAGATTCAACCGCAGAATCAAGGGAGACGGATTTTGACACGTGCCATCGCTCAGCAGTTTTCTGCCCCTTGAGCCTCACCGAGGCGAGGGGCACTGCTCGTTCCATGCGTGTCCATCAAACGCGCCCATCTGCCCCACTCATCTCCAGTTGTCTCTGTGAGAAAGGCCCAAGTTTTACATGCGAGGGATGGTGTGGAGACCCCAGGACTCTGAACACCCTATTACTGGACCAGGGAGGTGAATTTCCCTGCAATCATTCTTTAAATGGCGTTTCATTTGGTGCTAGGGGATTTAATTTCCCCGCAGTCTTCTTTTTTCAAATGGAAAAAAAATTATCCCATCCTGGCCAGGCGTCTTCAGGCTGCGATTTATTCTAATGGGAAAAGATAACATCTGAAATTAAAAAGCTCTCAGGCCAGGCCAACGCAAGAGTTACCCATGCAGGAGCTAAGACAGAGACAATCAAAAGATCCCCATTTCTTACTGCAGCTTTTAATAACCCCCATCCATGTGTTTGCATATGCATATTATTCCTCTTCCCTGTATGGCTACAGATGTAATTACCAGGGCTAATAGCTTACAGCAAGCAGGAAGCATCAACAGTATGTGGCATCATTAGCACAGCCGCATCACAACTTGGTTTTCCGCTCAATGGTGGGGCTGCTTGAAGACTCTGTCAAAACAGTGAGAGATCTCAACTCAGTGCTCTCGTCTGCTTACCCTGGTATTTAATGGGAGAAGGTCGGATGTAAAATAAAGATCTGTTCTCAATGCGTGACGACCGTCTGATGAGGAAATTCATCAAAACCGCTGTCGTGTCTGGCAGCCTTTTGGCTTCTCTCACCAACACTTCCTTCACCCATTTTAGATCTCTCCAGGGCATTACAATTCATTAAAGGGAACCTTGCATACAGACACCGGAACTCCCCATCACATGGATGGTTGCCTTCCCACTTAGTTACATCTGGTATAATTTGCCCTACATCGTCCATTTCACTCTCAGTTCAGGATCAATGTGGTGTGTTGCCTGTTGTTCTATTTTCTATTAATTTAATCTGCAGTGTCTTGAGTCAGTCACAGGTACAGGTACTGTACTGCTGCATCATCCCAATAAGAGAAGGCGTGTGGCTGATTTTGCAGAGGAAGTGTCTGGTTCCACTTCAGGAGTCTCTGAACCAGACAGTCCTATCATCACCATCTGCAGGTGTTCAGTGTAACAGCCTCGTATCTCATCCCAATAAGGCTGCAGGCTTTAACCACTGTGTCGTATAATAGTAAAAGATTAAAATAGACATTGAATCACTGCCGATTCCCCCACAGTCAATTGAGAGTTATGTGTGGCCTAAATCACTCGTCGTCTCTGGAAATGAGGGAAACCTCAGAGATTTTTCGAGGCTAAATAAAGGTTTAAATAAAAATAAATAAAGACCTTGGTGATTATGTATTATTATGAATGAGCACAGGGTTTTGAAATATGAGCATGTGACTATATACTGGGGGGCTGGTTATGATTCAAGCTTCACTAAATGGTCCACCGAAAGCCCTGTCTCAATCCACCTCCCTAACTGAATTTGCTGTGGAGCATCAATGTGGTATGGTACGTCATTACTGCTGGATAAAATGCATTGATTCAAGTAGTTGACCCCTCCAATACCTTTACACTAGTCCCCCAGAGGTTCACACTCTCTGGACATGAAGAGGTTAATGGAAGACCAGACCTGCTCCAGTCCCCAGATACACTGGAAAACAGCTCAAAGGACAGAGACATCTTTTTAAAAGACACTGGTGATGACAGTTACATTACCAGGCTCCTGAGTAGTCTGCATTGCACAGCGCAACCATAACTACATCAAAGTAAGCAGGCACGTTTGGGTGGAAATGAGACAGTTTTTCGTGTCCAAGAGGAAGACTAGGGGAACACTGGTGACTAAAGGTCAATACAGGACTAGCAGAGATCCATTAGTTGTACCCGGGTTCCAGAGGGCTGCTCTCCCCTACTGGTCTCACATCAATAATTCCAGGGAGTCACTTTTCTGCCTCTGTTTCTCCCGCTCCGTCTCAATCAGCCCCCTGTCCCTCTCTCTCTCTCTCTCTCTGCCCCTCTGCTTCTCTCCCTCTGTCCCTCCTTTTGTCCCTCTCCGTCTCTCCGTCTCATGGCACATGGACAATTGGTAGACACGCTACAAAAGAAAGCTCAGCTGTTTTCACAATGCTCCTTGACCCAGACCAGTCCAGCCCAGCCTAGCCCAGACCAGCCTAGACCAGAACAGCCCAGCCTACCCCAGACCAGCCTAGGCCAGACCAGCCCAGCCTAGACCACCGTAGCCCAGCCTAGCCCAGACCAGCCTAACCTAGCCAAGCCCAGACCAGCTCAGTTCAGCCCAGCTCAGTTCAGCATGCAGTTCTGCATGGTCTGCACAGCTATTTTACTTCAGTGAAGCTGTGTGTGGGATCCTTCAGCACCAACAGGGAATCTGGAGAGCTGAGAGGAGTCAGAGAGCACAGAGCATGCTGGGTAAATTTGTTTGGATCCTTTTAGCGCCATACACTGTAGCTATGTCAGGCTGTCTGTCAAGTGTCACTACCAACACTTCCACAACACTCCGTTCCTCCTTTGGAACTCAGTCACCCTACAAAGTTCAGGATTACAATGTTGCTTCCTGTCAAACTGATTTTCAAGGTGTTGCCTGTCGATGTATGTGTGATAGGGAGAAACCTACATGCAACCGGAGCAGGGGACTTTTTTATTTTTATAGATATACACGCATACACACACTCACACTACAAATGCACAAACAGGAACAAACACCAAACAGATCTGTGCACCTGCACATACTAACAAACACACACACACACACACACACACACACGCATGCACACAAACACACACATACACACACACACATATGTGCGTGAGAGCATGGTGCACCTCCAGCTAGGGGCCGGCTGTTCAGCACACAGCGGGAGCAAGCCTGGTGTTTGTGCTTGATTGTGTTTGTGTATTCTGTTTGATGGAGTTTTGAGTCCCCTGGGTCATGGAGTAGTACAGTGAGTTGGCCATAGACCGCTCACTACCTGATGCATGCTCTCTATAGGCTCGTCACCAAAAGGGCTCTGCTCTGCAGAACAACACAAACTCACACTCCACTCTTTGTATAATTTTAGCTATTACATGATTGGGATGCAGGCTAGGCTGGTGATGATCAATAGCGAGGTCCATTTTGAAGTCCTCATTTTTGGTACTATAATATTCCCCTCAATTTGAATTTGTCTCACACATTAAATTGGAACAGGCAGCTGAAGTTCTGTAAGACAATTTGCTTTCACAGTTTGTCTTCCATTAACCTTTTTAGCGATTGCAGTGGACACATTGGATTCCGTCTTTAATCCATTAATTATTGTCTGTTGGAAAGCACTTGACTCAGACTAATAGCTAATTGCCTTCATGTGTTTGTTTATGGGAGCTAATAGTATCCTGTGTGATTAGTTTATCACATTGTCTTCTGGTATTTGTAGTGCTAATAGCAAAAAGAGACAAATAAAAGATGTAATCAGTCATCAAATGTTGTCTTTTCATTTGTATATGAAAGAAATAACTGAAATAAATAAATTTAAATTTAAATCCCTCTTAAATTAACAGCCTCAATTATGTTTCCTGTCTATAATTTACTGCCAGACTTCTAGTATTAGTACAAATGTAATAATACAGTACAAAAACAAACCAAAAAACTGCCACAACCCTTTCTGTTCTTGATGTATTTCTGCTTGTACAGTTTTTAAGAGTTTACCGGTCAAGGTGGCTGCTCGTGGACGCTAAACTGTCCCTCACGCCTGGAGAACACCAAGCACCCCGGAACAGCTCTGTTCTGAGAGCACACATCCCCAGCGCTCCATATCTTGTCAGCTGCAGGGGAGCCAGAGATAACAAAGAACTTGAGCCTAGCTGGGAAGCAGAGACCCCTCCCCAGTGACGACCTAAGCCTGTACACTTAAAAGCCTCACAGCTCTCTGTTCTGTTTGTTTTTATCTGCAGAAGTGAAGGCGAAAGGTATTAATTCCTGTTCATAGCTCCATGTCAACAGTCCTCCCTTCCTGCTGGCTTTCCGTCTCCCAAAGATCCATCTGTTGTCAGAAATCTATTTATTGAAAATCATTCCATTCCCAGTGTTTGTCATTGCTCACCAATTTATCCCCGAACGATCTCAGCATCTCAGCCAGTTGAGTGCTCTGAGCTTGCTTTCCATTCAGACCAAAGCCATGTAGAAAGCATTACTGTACATGTTGCTCCCAAGTCTGTTTATTATATCTTGTAAGAAAGGTGAGAGTGCTCTACTGTAAGTGCTTCCTTTTCCTCTCGCAGGAAGAGGAAAGCCATTGTAACAGATAGGAATAATGTACCACAGTGAGTATCTGGGTTCTGCGCCAAACAAACATACCATCATATATCCTCAGGAACACTATCAAGCTTAACATGGTACATCCTACCTCAAAAGCATAGAGACGAATGCCGGTCAAACTGCTGGGCATCATGGACAATGTCTCCTACCCTCTGGCTGCATGAAACTCTGGTCAGTCAGAGGAGACCTTCAGTAAAAGACTGATCCAGAGAGCTTCTGGATCCTTCTTACCAGCCGTTATCAGACTGCTCAAGCATCCCCTGACTGGCTGGATGCTATTGAGGTCAGCTCAGATGATGCTAAGGCTCATTAGCTCTTTGGACAGGACATGGACTACTTGATTGATACTTGAATTGTGCACACCTTTGCATGTTTTTTCTAGGCATGCTAAAGAATGTACCTATATATATATATATATATATATATATATATATATATATATAATTGTCTATCTATTGTAAATGTGTATTTAGTCTAGTCTTGATTGTTTCTTCTTTGCTGTCTTTTGTATACTGATGCTGTAACCGTGCAATCCCCCCCCCAGGATCAATAAATGCCTATCTACAGTACCTTGTGAATTGTGTTTATGAATGTGAGATGGTCAGATTAAAAGAGCCACAGTGGAGTGTGATAAGTGGCTTCATCCAGCCACAGTGAGACAAGAGGGCAGCGTGGTCCGTAGTTCAGCAAGAGAGAAGTGAGAGCTGGAGCTGGGATCCGTGAGGAGGGAGAAATGTGGGATCAGGGGTTGGAGTGGACATTTTTATGGGCGACAGTAAAGGTTGAAATTAACGACGATGAAATATGCTGAGAAAATGAGTTTGAGATTCTCCGCCGGCGCACAAAAGCTCTAATGAAGTGAGACAACATCAATTAATGAGATAGAGGGGAGAGGGAGGAGAGAGGCTTTGTGGAGGTGGGGAGGGAGGACAAAGGACACAAGAGGGTAAGGAGGGTGTGTGTGTGTGTGAAGAAGATGACGCTGTTACACTCTAAACGCTGAATTCAAACAGGGTTGTTTACACTCTAATGCTCAGGAGGTAGAACGGGTCGTCGTTTCGAATCTCGGCTCATGACGATATGTCGAAGTGTCCTTGGACAAAACACTGAGCCCTGAGTTGCTCACAATGAGCAGGCTAGCACCTTGCATGGCAGCTGCAGTCATTAGTGTGTGAATGTACAGTATGTGTGAATGGGTGAATGAGAGGCCTTCATTGTAAAGCGTTTGGACAAAAGCGCTTTATACTGTACTGTAAGTGCGGTCCATTTACCATTTACCATTTCCTAAGGAGGTCAGTCCAAGAGAGCAACAACCTATTGTTCTTAATGATTTATCTGCATAATGTGACACATAACATTAGGCTGGTGTCGTCACTCAACCAAAATGAAGTGTGCGGAGGACATTTGTGAAGCCCTTTCATGTTAACAGAAGAAGAAAGCTCCTGTCTGCAGCCTTTTTAAGTGATGAAACGTGTCCCGGTAGCTACGGCATGCGCGCATACAGGTACTGTACATTATTCTTTAAGAGCGTATTCAATCCATACAGTTCCCATTGCTAACATGGCCGTGCGGCTGCGCAATCTGAGTAATAATGTCCTGTTCGTTGTCCTCTCCTCCAGGGCCCGGCCCGGCAGGGCTCGGACGGATCTCCCAGACAGTGAGAGTTTGGCGCAGACTAAGCCATGTGTGATGGGCGGCTGATTGAATTTCTCGTAATAAGTGTGACTGATCAGAGGGTGTGTGTGCGGCAGCAGGCATGGCACGGCAGGACCGGGCCCAGCTGAGACATAAGGCCGTTGAAGCTCTGCAGTCAGAGACTAGGTCTGTATGTGTGTGTGTGTGTGTGTGTGTGTTTGTGTGTGTGCACGTGTGTGAGGCTAGCTTGACGGGGCAGCTGGACTCAACATGGGGCATCTGGGTAATTTGGGAGAGTTTGTGGAGCACTTTGTCGGGCCAGCTGTGTTAACTGATGTGGCAAATGCATGCTGCTGTTTATGAGAGTGTACAGGATGGTACGGGGGCTGAGTGAGTGAGTCAGTATACCTGTAGTCCGTCCGTCCGTCCGTCCGTCCGTGCATGCGTGCATGTGTGTGTGTGTGTGATGGTCCCTGTACTGGTCCCTATCTGAGAGGTGTAGAGTAGAGAGGATCAGTAGCCTGGCTCCTGCCCCTGAATCTGAATAGCAATTCAATCTGAGTGTCAGACTAGTGGAGCAGAGCAGACACTTTCAGCTTATAATAGTAGCATCCCAAGCTTATTATTTTACAAAGAAGAGTTTAAAAAAAATATAAATGTAATGAATAAAATAATACAATTAAATATATATGTAATTTATTTAGCTAAACAGTTCACATTCCTGCTCCGCCTCAGCAGAAAGCAAACACTGAGATCAGTGGGCTACACCTGACATTGTATTTTTCCATTAGCCTACTTTTCCTGATGTTTTAGGTTTGTGTCGTGGTATCGTTTCAGTATCTGTATCGAGATATTTTTAGCAGGTATCGTATCAAAGTTGTAATTTTGGTATTGTGACAACACTATATGGTAGTCTGTCTGACATAACATGAATGATTCAGATCAATCACAATTTTAGTTAGTTTTAGATGAGTTTTTAAATGATACACAGCAGCCCTGCCTTGCCCCCACTGGAAGGCGAGCACAAGTCGAATAAAATGAAAATGACAGAGAAAGGGGCCGATTTAGTGGTTAAAAGAAAGTCAACGTCTGACATTTGGCATTACTTCGGCTACCGAAAGGCTGATGCAACATCAAGCCTGGTGACAGCACAGGTAGCAATTAGCAAGATTAGAGAAGATGACTAGAACTAATCGGAGGCTCTCACGCCTTGTTTTACATATCGCAATATATATCGCAAAAAAGTATATTGCTGCAATGTATATTTTTGTCAATATCGTGCAGCCCTAGATCAAGTGGTATATCCTACTGGAACACCTCTTTAAGACTGTCATATACCTCTTCCCAAAAGACACGTAGTTTAGGGCAGCGCCAGAATATGTGGGTATGATTTCCACAATACGCCCCACAGTTTTTCCAACATAGGTTAGTATGTGATGAGCCCATCTTTGATACTATCTCTGGTGTTCTGAAATATCTAGTGACTACTTTCCATTTAAATTCCCTCCATGTATTCAAATTCGTTACTAGGTTTGCTTCTGTACATATTTCAGTCCAGGTATCTATGTTCATTTCTAATTCCCATCTCTGCTTTATATTTAAGGAGCTATCTGGGTTCATAAATAAAAATACTTGATATAATTTGCCAATTGTTCTCTGTTCTCCATTTCCGGATTGCAATTCTATAAGATATTTTTCTATTAGCGTAGGTTTTACAAGTTTACCAGATACTCCCCCTTTTCATTCTGCCCTCCATGTCTTCACTTAATGAGTCTGACGTATGCCAATTTTGTGGAGTGGAGCGGGAGTCAGCGGTCCACCTTTTCTGGTACTGTTATGTTGTGTCTGTTTTTTGGCGGGATGTTCAAGGATTATGTCGTGATGTTGGCCTGCATTTGAAACTGGACATGTTCTCCATAATGTTGGGGGATATAACTGAACAAAATAAGTTTATTAGAAATCTTATAATTTAGCTGGGAAAGAGGTTTATTTATAAGGTCACCGGGGTAGATACACTGAATATCTATCTAATATAGCGATTTAAAGGTATTGATGTGTCCTGGGGGGAGTATCTGGTGCCTGGAGAGATGGGAGAGGTTTATTGAAGCAGAGGGGTGGTGAGACTAGGTTTGCCGGTATTTCAATTAGAAGCCTTGTAGTTAAGCTGCCAGGGTCATTGGATGTGGTTAGATACATATTACAAACGGATGATTAAAGGGAAACTATTCGTTTTTTTCTGAGCATATTTCTGGTCTCTTTCCTTCTACTGCACTTGAGCCACCGTTTTGTGGATTTGTCATGTCGCCTATGGTCTGGTCCTTTTGTTGTATGTCCTTTTTTGTTTGTTTTTGTTTTGTTATTCCTGCTGTTGTCTTTTTGGGTGTTTGTTTTTTTCTCTTGTCCTTATTGTTTGGTATATGTTTGGTATATGTTATCACCATTCTTGTTTATGTTCGATTATATATTTTAAGCGTCAAATATTGAATTGTAAAGAAAAGGAATCAGAATTTTACTTTATTTTACAACTATCCATCTCAGAACCAGCAGGTACAGTATGTGCACACTGTATGTGTCAGGAGAGGTGTGGAAGGCCCACTGCACCATCTACCTACCATCTATCTATCTATCTATCTATCTATCTATCTATCTACTATACTGTATGTATGTATGTATGTATGTATGTATCTATCTATCTATCAATTGATTGATCGATCGTTCGATCTAATCTACAGTATCCATATACTGTTTCTATATATATCTACTGTGTCACATTATGCATAAACAATATGTATCCTATCTACAGGGTCTTAGTAGCAAATCAATTAGCAGAATTGTCCTATAATCCAGCTGCTGATAGAGAGAGAGAGAGAGAGAGAAAGAGAGAGAGACAGGAGGATGAGGAGGAGAAGGAGGAAGGGGTGATAAGGAAGAGGCCTTTCTTCTTCTTTTTCTCTGCTTCACTCTAATTAGAGGGGCGAGCGTGAGCAGAATCCCAACAGCAGGATGTAGGGTGGGACAGATACTGAGAGGAGGAGAGGAGAGATGAGAGGAGAAGAGAGGAGCGGAGCAGAGACGAGAGGAGAAGAGAGGAGGGGGAGGGGGGATGGGCCTCGAAGAGTCCACACGGAGGAGCGGTGGTGAAACAAGGAGAGGGAAAACAACATTGTGCAAAGCAGCAGGAGGCAAGGAAGAGAGAAGAGATTTGAAGTAAACAGGGCTGCGATTTGGAGACATAAGCAAACTTGCTGTGTGTTGTTGCAGACAGGCATGACATCAGGCAGACGCCTCATGTCGTGCAGCAAGCAGGAGCCTCCTACCCTGCAGAACTGTCAAAGACACTGATTAATTCTCACTGTGTTGCCATCTTAAAATGACACACTCACTCAAAGCAAAACAAGCACATGCGCCTGGTATACACACACACACACACACACACACACACACACACACTCACATGGACACACACTGACACACATGCACACACACACACACACACACACACACACACACACACACACACACACACACACACACACACACACACACACACACACACTGTCTCTCGCTCTGTCTCTCTCTCTCTTACACACACACACACACAAACACACTCCTGTCAAGATCAGAGATAGGCTCACAGAGAGACGACCAAAATATTTATCTTAAATATCAAAGTAGCTCTGATTTAGCTAAAGCTGGGGCCAGGCAGGCAGGCGGGCAGGCAAATCACCTGCTCAGTGTCTGAGAACTAGGATTTCTCCAAAATTGCGAGAAGCATCTGGTTGCAGAAAACATGGCAGACCTCCACAAGAGGAGCACCACAGTTGACAGGAATCTCACCAGCAGAGGTTAGTCTTCTTCCTGTCGTTTTTGGGTGAACATCTGCATTGCTCATGTGCCACGGTCCATTTTTCCCTAGCCAGCCTCACGCGCAGGACTATTGGGGCAGACTAGCCTTAGCTACTAAGCAGCAAGGTACAGACTAGCATTAGTACAGGCGCAATGTTCGCGCAGAAATTATATTACTCCCGGTATCAACATCTGTGTAGACGTCACATGATTTCCTGTCAACTGTGGAGGTGCGTCTTGTGGAGGTCCACAATTTTTTTCTGCAGCTAGATACTCTTGTTATTGTTTGGACAAAACAATAACAAAATGCTTCTTAGTGCCAGGTGCCAAATCCGACCTAAATATCCCCAGGTGAAGTATTGTGCATTTACCGTCTACTGTTTCTATTAATGACTAACTGGAAGTGAGCACAGCCTCTGCTGGACTGCAGGCCAGGCCAGAGTTTTAGGCCAACTTTAGAGAGGAATGAAATATCATCTCTACTGCAGCTACATTTTGGGAACAAATGGATTATGTGCCTTGTGCTAAGCCTTCTCATCACAGGCAGATGTGTCATTCTGCCAGATTTGAAATGTCTTCCTTTAGTCTGCCTAAGCCGGGTCCTTCTATCTGGATAGCACAGCCTGCCGATGAGTCGACAGAGGGGCTTCTTTTTTTTTTTACAGAGGAGCTATCAAAAGAAACAATATTAATCTTAATATTAATATGAATATTAATATTAAAGGGTTCCACATATGCTAAACTCAATCAAAATGTATTTTTCACCCTCATTTTGGTTTTTGAGAGTCTTACTGATATGCCCGGTCCCAATTCCTAACACTCGCTGCTCTCTCTGTATTGCCCGTGAGCGCTTTCCCCCCCTCCCCCCTCCTATCAATTGCTTCATTTTCCGGAGTGGGGGCCCTGGCGTCACGTTTTTTGAGAATTTGCATACTTCGCCCCTGATTAGCATATTTAGATTGTTGCGTAGGCCACCTTATCATTTACCTAGCCTCGCGTCTCCAGTCTCTCCTACGAGGATGGACATTAAATTTGGTAAACGGTGCCATGTCCTTGGCTGTTCTCTAACAAACAAACCTCTCCACTCCCTCCCACGCGATGAAAGAAAGGATAAGTGGTTGAATTTTATTTATAATTGTAATATTCCCAAAACCCTTCCTAAATCAGTCTTAGTGTGCGCTGCGCACTTTACTCGCGAATCGTTCATAAATCTCGGCCAGTTTGAACAAGGACTTGCAAAGTTCCTGCTTCTAAGGAACGATGCTATCCCAACTGTTCGTGAAGACGCTGAAACTGTAAGTACAAAAATACCAAACTCAACGAGTTGTGCTTTGTGTGTGTGGATGGTGGCTGTTGTAGCCGGCGCGCTAACGTTAGTATTATTCTAACAGGCACTTAGATTGTTTACAGTTGGCTCGCCTATTTGCTATTTTGGTAATAACGTTAGGCCTATGTGACTGCTATTTTAGCCTCCTGGTTTAACTAAAAAGGCTCGGGTACATTAGCCAACAAGTTGCTGGTAAGCTATAGACCTTTTTCTGTGCAACGTCATCATCCTGTTTTCGAAATTGCACACGCATCGCTGTAATGACACCTGTCAATAGAATCGATGCATTTTATTGATGCACCTGGTGGCAACCCTAACACCGTGTCCTAACTACACGCGACGCGAGCGAGTGTCAGCGACAAAATGCGTTCCATTGCTTTGTTTTCTGTTGTTATGTCCTAACTGGACGCGAGCGACGCAGCACGAAGCGGCGCGACGTTTTAACTGCCCTTTTGACGCTCGCCCTGTTCCTATTTTCCTCCTGTCGCTCGCGTTGACAGGCGTCTGTCTTCAGTTGGGAATATAGACAAATTACGTAACAGAACAGGACATTTAACGGTGTCAGTTAGGACAGCAAGCGTGCGATGTCGCGTTCTGTTGCCGCGTCGCTAGCAGTTAGGACACGGTGTAACCCTAACGGCTGGTGGTTGTCGTTTTCTGGATCGCTAGGCGGGTCAAAATCGTAAGGAACCAAATTAGCTGCCATCTTTTCAAAACAGCAAAGTGGGCGGTTACATTACCTGGCGGGAACTAATTTAAATAAATAATTAGCATACTCTGAATCAAGTCAATTCAGCCTGGGTGGGGGGGGGGGGGGATACTAAAATAGCCCTGATAAATAAATACATGTTAATTCAGACCAAAGGACATTATACAGTAGAACACATTTTCGGGACCAAAGGTAGAGATAGAAGGTAGGTTAAATTAGCATATGTGGAACCCTTTAATACCAATATTATTATTAATATTATTATTATTATTATTATTATTATTAATAATAATAATAATAATAATAATAATAATAATAATAATAATAACACAACTTATGCAGAATAACGAGTTAGGCCTACTAGGTAATTGTTAACTAAGGAATAGGATCACCATAATTTGGAAATGTAGGCCTGAGAACAGGCTGACCAAGATTCCCTTGGTTGAAGACAGGCAGCCCTAAATGAATGCATTTTAAACAAGTTATTTTCATAGATAACTGCCAGGGTCTGTTTACAACAGGCACACGCATGCCCAGTGTTGCAAATAGTGTTGCAATAGCGTTCCCATGTGACCCTGATAACTTCCTGCAAGGCTAATAAAAAGTTAAGTGTAACTTGGAGGTCATTCTCATTGTCATTCTCGTGTTGATGTCATGTAAGGGACTGTTCGATATTTAGGTGTGTGTGTGGCGGGGGGGGGTAAATGTTTTTCTTTTTTTTTTTTCTTTTTTTTTAATCAACTGCCTTCCCTGACATTTATACTATTGTCTCTCCTGTGTCTGTAAAAAAACGATCTGCCCTCCCCCCACCCACAAGTTCAACCTTTGTTAATTTTATACAAAAGTTTTATATTAACTAGCATAGCTGATTGTAGACCTGGTCCAGGGCGATATCCTATGGATAACGCCCTGTTACTCTCAATGCAATTTGCCTATGTAAGCGCATCATCGGCCTGGTCGTCCGAGTCTACAGACAAAACCGTTTCGTTACTCACCAAAGTAAACACATCGTTGGAAAGATGAAAGCCTTTTCTCCTAAGTCGCTACAGTTTGTAGTCCCCCACCTTTCAAATAAAAGGCACATTTGTACACTTAAATGTTTTATATCCACAGCGCATCGACTGTCTTCTTCTACCAGCGAATCGGTGCTCTCCGCTTTGTTTAGCCTACTCACTGCTGCCGCCCATGTCGGGGATGATGCATTACATCTTAAATGGTGTTGAGAGACTTTAAGATGTAATGCATCATCCCCGACATGGGCGGCCGCAGTGAGTAAGCTAAACTGTAGCGACTTAGGAGAAAAGGCTTTCATCTTTCCAACGATGTGTTTACTTTGGTGAGTAACGAAACGGTTTTGCCTGTAGACTCGGACGACCGGGCCGATGAAGCGCTTTCATAGGCAAATTGCATTGAGAGTAACAGGGCGTTATCTGTATAGATATCGCCCTGGACCAGGTCTAAGCTGATTGTAGCCCTTCTCAGTCCTGTTGTCGCATGCTCGCTAATGCCAGACAACAGTCCTTTCCCGCTCCATTCACTTCGCCGTCAAAATAAATAGGTGTCCGCCTATTTAGGAGAGGCACTCATATTTACAAGTGTCAGATAAACATGAAACTTCACTTACCTAAGCAAAAGGGTCTATTTAAACAAATGCTGGGTTTTGAAGCCTCGGTGCTACCATTAAATAACTTATTTAGACGCGTTCTGTCCGAGTGAATTTATTTTTCCGAGGTAGTCTTCTTCTGTGGTGGTGGCGGTGCTTTGAAGCTTCAAAGAGATATGAGCGCCTCTCCTAAATAGGCCGACACCTATTTATTTTGACGGCGAAGTGAATGGAGCAGGAAAGGACTGTTGTCTGGCATGAGCGAGCATGCGACAACAGGACTGAAAAGGGTTAAGCTGATTGTAGGTGGCGCGAGATCTAGCTGCATGCCCGTGATTTTTTCGCGAAGCGAAAACGTGCGTAAGATGCAAATAATGCACACAACGACAAGTTTTTCATACTTATTTTACAACTCATTTCACCATTGTACAGCACACATACCCACTTGCTTGTGGGGTTTACGGAAGGCAAATCCTATGCCAAATAGTCTATGCCAGAATATGTAGGAGAAACCAAAAAACACTTGCCAGCATGCATCTACCGATAGGCTTCTACTGTAAGCTAGCCTACTTGCTCATAGCAACCCCTGACTTAATATAGCTGTGGGGCTTATTTCATATGCCAAAATGTAATATTTAGATGCCAAAAAGCATTAAACCATTTGCTAGTACGCATCTACCATTCTATAGAGCTATAACGTTACCTGTATCAACCTCGTCCTCATCATCACCCAATTTTAAACAAGTCGATGTATGCACCATATGAAACACATTTTATGTCGGTTTCACAGCGCAAATTATCTGTCTTCTGGTAAGACCCACAGTTGCAATTATTTGACTAACAGGTCTACTGTTTGTAGTTGGCTGAAAGCTATAACGTTAATCTAATAGCCCAAGCCTCCAAGCTTGCGTGGGCGGCTGCAGGTTACTTTTCCTTGGTGTCGCGGGGGAGACGCACCATCGTTATAACTTTATCATCATCATCTTCTTCATCCGCTTATCCAGGGTCGGGTCGCGGAGGCAGCAGCTCCAGCAGGGGGCCCCAGACATCCCTTTCCCTAGCAGCATCAACCAGCTCTGCCTGGGGAATCTTTAGCCGCTCACAGGCCAGTGCGGAGATGTAGTCCCGCCACCTAGTCCTGGGTCTACCCCGCGGCCTCCTCCCAGCCGGACACGCCTGGAACACCTCCCTAGGGAGGCGCCCAGGAGGCATCCTCACTAGATGCCCGAACCACCTCAACTGGCTCCTTTTGACTCAAAGGAGCAGCGGCTCTACTCCGAGTCTCTCCCGGATGACTGAACTTCTCACCCGATCTCTCAGGGAGACCCCAGCCACCCTCCGGAGAAAACTCATTTCGGCCGCTTGTATCCGTGATCTCGTTCTTTCGGTCATGACCCATCCTTCATGACCATAGGTGATGGTGGGGACAAAGATAGACCGGTAGATCGAGAGCTTTGCCTTTTGGCTCAGCTCTCTTTTCGTCACAACAGTGCGGTAAAGCGACTGCAGAACCGCACCAGCTGCTCCGATTCTCCGGCCAAACTCCCTCTCCATGGTTCCCTCACTCGTGAACAAGACCCCCAGATACTTGAACTCCTTCACTTGAGGTAAGGACTCATTTCCTACTCGGAGCGGACAGGCCACCGGTTTCCTGCTGAGAACCATGGCCTCAGATTTAGAAGTGCTTATTCTCATCCCAGCCGCTTCACACTCAGTTGCGAACCTATCCAGAGAGTGCTGGAGGTCGCAGGCAGCTGATGCCATCAGGACCACATCATCTGCAAAAAGCAGTGACGTGATCCCCAGCTCACCGAACTGCAAACCCACCTCCCCCCGGCTACACCTCGATATCCTGTCCATGAAAATCACAAACAGGATTGGTGACAAAGCGCAGCCCTGGCGGAGGCCAACACCCACCGGAAAGGAAGACGACTTACTGCCGAGGACCCGGACACAGCTCTCGCTCTGGGTGTACAGGGATTGGATGGCCCTAAGTAGGGACCCCCTCACCCCATACTCCCGCATAACCCTCCACAAGACCTCTCGAGGGACCCGGTCGTAAGCCTTCTCCAAGTCCACAAAACACATGTAGACAGGTTGGGCAAACTCCCAAGCCCCCTCCAAGATCCTTGCGAGAGTGAAGAGCTGGTCGGTAGTTCCACGACCAGGACGAAATCCGCATTGTTCCTCTTCGATCTGAGGTTCGACTATCGGCCGGACCCTCCTTTCCAGCACCTTGGAGTAAACTTTCCCTGGGAGGCTGAGTAATGTGATGCCTCTATAATTCGCACACACCCTCTGGTCCCCTTTTTTGAATATTGGGACCACCACCCCAGTCTGCCACTCCTTCGGCACTGACCCAGACTTCCACGCAATGTTACAGAGGCGTGTCAACCAAGACAGCCCCTCTACACCCAGCGCCTTCAGCATTTCTGGACGGATCTCATCAGTCCCTGGGGCTCTGCCACTGTGGAGTTGTTTGACTACCTCAGTGACCTCCTCCAAGGACATTGACGGCCCCCCATCATCTTCCGGCTCTGCCTCGATCGTAGAGGGTGGATTAGTCGGGTTCAGGAGTTCCTCAAAGTGCTCCTTCCAACGCTCAACAACCTCCTCAGTTGAGGTCAGCAGTGTCCCCTCCTTGCTGTATACAGCTTGGATGGTCCCCCGCTTTCCCTTCCTGAGGTGTCTGATGGTCTTCCAGAAACACTTTAGTGCCGACCGAAAGTCCTTCTCCATGGTTTCTCCGAACTCCTCCCACACCCGCTGCTTTGCCTTGGTCACGGCTGAAGCCGCAGCCCTCCGGGCCAGTCGATACCCTGCAACTGTTTCTGGGGTCTCCCGGGCTAACATAACCCGGAAGGCCTCCTTCTTCAGTCGGACGGCTTCCCTCACCACCGCTGTCCACCACGGTGTCCGAGGGTTACCGCCCCTTGAGGTACCTATGGCCCTCAGGCCACAGCTCCCAGCCGCAGCTTCAGCAATGGAGGCTTTGAACACCGACCACTCATGCTCGATGTCCCCAACCTCCACAGGGATGCCTGAGAAGCTCCGCCGGAGGTGGCAATTGAAATCTCTCCGGACAGGCTCTTCCTCCAGACGTTCCCAGTTCACCCTCACTACACGCTTGGGTTTTCCAGGTCTTTCCAGAAGTTTCCCCCGCCATCGAAACCAGCTCACCACCAGATGGTGATCAGTGGACAGCTCTGCCCCTCTCTTTACCCGAGTGTCCAAAACGCATGGCCTCAGATCAGATGATACGATAACGAAATCGATCATCGACCTTCGGCCTAAGGTGTTCTGATGCCAGGTGTACTTGTGGGCATCCTTGTGTTCGAACATGGTGTTTGTTATGGACAAACCGTGACTAGCACAGAAGTCCAACAACAAAACACCACTCGGGTTCAGATCGTGGTGGCCATGCCTCCCAATCACGCCCCTCCAAGTTTCTCCATCATTGCCTACGTGTGCATTGAAGTCCCCCAGTAGGACACTGGAGTCCCCTGCAGGAGCCCCCAAAAGGACTCCACTCAGGGTCTGCAGGAAGGCTGAGTACTCTGAACTGCTGTTCGGTGCATAAGCACAAACCACAGTCAGAGTCCCCCCCCCCACAATCCTAAGGCGCAGGGAGGCGACCCTCTCGTCCACTGGGGTGAACTCCAGCACAGAGGCGCTCAGCTGGGGGCTAGCTAGTATAGCCACACCTGCCTTACGCCTCATACCGTGAGCAACTCCGGAGAAGAACAGGGTCCAACCCCTATCCAGGAGTTTGGTTCCGGCGCCGGTGCTGTGCGTGGAGGTTAGCCCCACCAGGTGTAATTGGTATCGCTCCACCTCCCTCACAAGCTCCGGCTCCTTCCCCCCCAGCGAGGTCACGTTCCATGTCCCCAGAGCCAGCCTTTGCCGCCCGGGTCCGGTCCGTCGGTGCCCCCCGCCTTCACCGCCACCTAGTTGGCAGCGCACCCGACCCCGACAATTCCTCCCGCGGGTGGTGGGTCCACGGGACTTTATCATACTTTTTCCAAATAATTTAAATTTGAGGATATGGCCTGTTAGGTAGCGTGTATCTTTATAATGTTTGGGGGTTAAAAGGTAGTGTGACATCTTACGTTTCTTATATTATTAATGTAAAACTTCAAAATAAAATACTTTTCCCTCCCCAGGACTAAAAAAAAATCACCATGCCCTTCCCCCTTTTTCAACCCCCCCCCCCACCTAAATATCGAACGGTCCCTACCCCAGGCCTAAATCTCCACTGAGAAACCTTTAGGTTGATAACTCGCAGGCCCCATGTTATACAATCCCCCACTGGGTATAGCTTTTACTGGAGACTGCTGTGTTGAAGCCAATATGGCTGACATTTACTTAACCATTCCATCAAGCTTGATGGTGTGCTCTGGGCTGAATCAAAATGGTACCAATTTAGACCACTCAGTTCCCACACAATGACCTCATTGTCAGCAAAACAAATCCTTTGACAGTTGCCACTGCCTTTTTGCTCTGGGATACTGTGACAATGCTGGCATGTCACCGTCGTTCGACATCAGTCGTTACATTAGTGTGAGAGGGACCATTTTCCTCATTTGAAAGCTATGCTGCTCACAAACAGATTGGTTAATGAGGCCTCCACTCAATCCCTGACTGTCTGTAAATGGCGAATGGCAGTGGCTGCTTTGAAGCCCCAAAACCAAACACCGCGGTGGACCTTACAGAAAATCCATCTGATCCAACTCTTAGAGCCCATAATTAAATGTCCTAATGATCGGGGGAGGGGGTTGGCTGCAGCAGAGGGGATTGGCTGGAGAATGGAATTGGAGATCAGAGAAGCAAGACCTCCGTAATAAAGCTGATCCATTTACAGCCAGGACTTAGGAGTGTGCAGCTCCAGTTCCCCGTTAGCACAGAGCCACAGATTGACCTGACAGAAAAGAGTAATATACATGGCTGTGGCAGCCACATCACTCGATATGAAACATTGGTTCCCATCGCATAGGCGAGACACAAGGTTTTTAATGAGAGAGGCAATCAGGCTGTAATAGAAAGGGTCCATGTGTATGTGATTGTTAATTTCAATTACTGGATACATCAGTTTCCATTTTGTCTGCTCTATGGGGAAATCTAGCAGGCTCCCCTGTATCAGGAAGCATAACACTGCCGATAATAGGCAGGACGCTGTCCAAATTCAGCACTTTTCATTATGTCAGCTAGAAGCAGGGGGGGGGGGGGGGCAAACAGAGGGGGGCTTCTGATGTCGATTGTCTGAAATTGAATATATCCAAAGTCCCAGATATCTCTGATGTTCTACAACACTGGAAATGGTTTAACTCAGTGAGCTTCTGTGCAGTTACCGCAATTGTCATGGCCTCAGGAGCAGTGGTTCGGAACAATGCAATGTCATTTTGTGTTTTATTTTTCACAACTGGACAGACAGGGAGAGCTGCACACTTGGGAGGGGTCTCACAACATTTTTGCTCGTTAAGTACGGGCTTTGTCTCCTGCATGACAATGGTGAAGCTTCAGCTCACCATCGTTCACGATGCCATTGTAAAGTGAATAAATTAATAACTGATCACACAGCAAAAATAAAGGGAAATGCAGGAATTAATTTGATGAAATGAATACCTCATGTGATTCATGTGACTCCAAGATTATACTCAATAACAGATAGACACAAATTACATATTTAAAAACTACCCAATAAGATAGATATCGGTCTGGAATGCCATGTTAGTCCCTGACTGTAGAAAACAGTCCATTTCCTGGGTAGCTGGGGTCTTTCAGGATCCTGTCCTAGAGGTGGGAGAGTGCCCCCCCCCCCCCCCCTCCAAGGTACGTTCGGCTGACCGTGCCGCTCTCTGTAGGGCCTCGCGATCCTGAGAGCTGCTGGTCAATGTGGTCAGATTATTCACGAGGCATTGTGGAGGTAGTGGCGTCGGTCCAGTACAGCATGTATGGGAGGTGGGCACGGTGTATGAGGTCCATGGGTGACCAGCTGTCCATGCTGTGTGCACTGTGCAGGGCGGAGAGAGTCTGGCCAGAGCTTCCTGCATCATTAATTCCATGCTTCCCTGGTGTGGTGTTTCGTCTGGTCGCACTGTGTTTGAGGCTAAACAAGTGCCAGGAACAACAAAGTCAGAGAGATAACAGGGAGAAAGGGATTGATTGATCGATTGATTGATCGATCTCCAGAGAGAGTGAGAGAGAGAGAGGAGAGGGAGAGAAGGAGGGGGGGACAGAAGGGTGAGAAGGGAGGGGTGATAAGGGGGAGGCCTTTCTTGTTCTCTTTCTCTGCTTCACTAATTGAACCATCATTTCCACATTGCACTCATACAGTATTCATACAACCAAGTGACATTGTACATTGATAACCAAGGGAGCAGTAAGGCTGGCTAGCCAGAGTTTGGTACAGCGGAGCCACAGCGGATTGGGGGAAAGTACAGTGACCCTAAGTTCTTTAACTTGGCCGACAAGACGGTACGCGATAATTGTGTCTGGAGACTTTTACACACGCTCTTTTAGAAGAAGCAACCTTTATTTGAACAAACTGCTACGGCGCCGGGCTAGGCTGGCCGAGAGATCCACCACGCCGCGTCGAGGATAGGCGGAGAGCGAGCTGCTCGACGGTGACGACACCCCACTGCGAGGCACCCAGGTGAGCCCTCTCCTTCGATGCCCCTAGGTCAGGGAGAGGTACACTCACCGAGGGACACGTTAGGCCTATGGCCACGCCGAACGCACACACTGAGGTAGGGTCTGAGGCTACCTGTGGGTATACGGTCATCACGCTCCGCCAGGCAAGACGAGCCAGGCAAGCTTGGGTAGCGGGTGGTCGTAACAGGCGTGGAGCTTGGCGCCAGGCTACAAAGAGCCAGGGGCCTCCTGGAAATGCTCCATCTGATGGGGAGGCGATAAAGACAGACATTTCTCCTGCCAATCGCTTCTGAGTCACACCGGGGGGTGATGAGGAAAGGCTGGCCGAGGGGGGAGGAGAGCTAGAGAGCCAAGAGGAGAAAATGGCAGCAGAGGAAAGAGAGGTGTGGTCAGATTATAAGCAAACGGTGCCGAGTGGCTCTGAATGTTGACAATTTCAATGATGGCAGATGGTGGTTTCAGCTCACAGCTGACAAATGGCTTTCTATATAGCCACACACTTTGTTTCACAGCGACCCAATACCACTCTCTGCCTCTCTCTCCCTCTCCCTCTCTCTCTCTCAATTCAATGGGCATTATAGGCATGGGAAAAATAGGTTTGCATTGCCAAAGCAAGTGTGAAATAAGACAAAAATGTAAGTACAATTAAAGATATACTAAAATAAAGAGAACCAGAGCTGTGTGTTTATTTACAGATAGGTAAAGATAACTTAAAATATAAAGAGAAGAGTGTGGACATTGCAGTTTGAATAATATGAATGCAAATAAGTGAGAAGTGTCCGGTCACAGTAGTCTTCCGGTCACAACTACTCACACATCTTGCTGCTGTGTTAGCACATTGTTGCACTTCACCCAGCAGATATGAACATTTTTTGGTATTAGTCATATTTTCAAAATATTTGGGGGTGTTTGTAATCTGTGGGAAGCAGGGGCAGATTTAGTCATCTTGGGGCCCAAGGCAAACACAGACGTGGGCCCCTAAACACCCCTTGTTCTCTACTCTTATCAATCCTTATTTAGCAGCTCTGCTGATATTTTTTACTGGCTGGATGGAAAGCATTACACTGATACTAGTAGCCTATCTATTTAAGACATGTTTTATCATAAGTTCATACTGTATTAGTCTAGTGGGGTTTATGTCTGGTGGCTCTGCTTGTGTCCCAGAGACACAGAACCTTCTGGATGAGTGGGCATCTCTCTAGGGTCTGTCTGTAGGTATCTCTCTAGGGTCTGTCTGTAGGTATCTCTCTAGGGTCTGTCTGTAGGCGAGGGCTTTGCTATGGAGCGTGTCCAGATCTTTTCTTTTAGGTGGTTTTGAAATTTTAATGCTCTCTTTTGTATTTTGATAATAAGAGGGCATTGTCCTAATTCTGCTTTTGTTTGTCTTGTTGATGCAGAGAATGGATTTGCAGAACACAGCAGTCCTAGCCTTAGTCTCTACTCCCTCTCTCTACTGTATTACTGTATATACGTATAGCTCTGCAGTTATCTCTCTCTCTCTAGCTATCTCTCTCTGCCTCTCTGCTTCTCTCTCGCTCTGTCTTTCCCTCTCTCTGTCTGCCTCTCCCCCCTCTCTCTTTCTCTCTATCTCTCTTTGCCTCTCTCTTTTTCTCTACCTCTCTCTGCCACTCTCTCTTATCTCTCCCTCTCTCTCTCTCTCTCTCTCTCTCTCTCACACACACACAAATACATACAGTATGGGAAACACACATGGTTGACTGGATCCTGTTTAGGAAAGCAGTGGTTCGTAAAGGGTTTCAGCTAAGGGTGCGAAGCAGAGACATGGGAGCGATGGTGGAGTCTGTTAGGAGTCTGACTCATACTCTGGCCTGCATATGTGCATGCTCTCCTCTGAGCATGCTGCTTCACCTGAGTGGACTTATAAGCCTACTCAGCCAGAAAATGGCTGCACAGCTCAATATAAACAGACAGCCTTGTGATGTTTCCAGATTCTAATCTGTATGGAGGGCGGTTCGTCTTACACAGACAAGTACTAGACTAACTAGATCCTAGACTAACAGAGTGTGACCCCAGACTAACCCTAGACTAACACAGTGACCTTGAAATACAAACTGCTCTGGGGAGAACCTTTTTTGAGCTATGATAAATGAAGAGGAATAATTGATGGGAGAGGAGGTACAGGCCATCTACAGTATATGGACTGTTTTACCCAACAGGGCAGAAGTGCAGAAGTGCCTGCAAAAATACTAACAGTCACATTCATTGAGAATGACTGTGCACAATTATATTTGTCGAAAATAGCTATCAGTGCCCTGTATCTTTTGTAATATTTCATATTTCTCTGCATATTGTCGATGACTCCAGTGTAATAGTGATGCTTTTGACTATAAATGGAAGTCAGAATGGGAAAATAATAGAACAAATTAAAAAGCAATGCTTGGCAGTGTGTGAACAAGTGGAAGGCAAGATTGGACAGATTCAAATGCACCTTGCAGCAAAACACTCATTATTTCTTGGCTCATACAGATGGAAGGATGGTTTGGGGGGGGGGGGTCCTGCATTGTATGAGGCTAACATTTGAGGTTAGTGGATTGAAATGTGTGAGTGGATTTGAATGTCTTCCATCTCTGGCTTTCTGGTCTGAAGTGCTTCCTGAATGAGGGGAAGGTACACATGGGTTCGAATTTAAGCATGACAGTGGACCAGGAATTACTTCAAGTTCCAAAATAGCACTGTTAGAAGTCTTTCAGCTCAGTCACAGGGCTTTGGCTGGGCTAACATACATGCATAAATGGATGAAAGCACGTATAAGCTATAGAAACATTTACATTTAGACAGAGTGGTGGTCTACTGGAGCATATCGTTTTTCCCCTCATGGCTCTCATCTTAACCTGTCACAACTGCCTTGTTCCATCTCCTTGGTGACATGTATGTGTATACGTACGTATACCCGTCACAACCATGTTATAATGCCACAGGAACTCCAGCAATGTTGAAAGAGAGACAGCAGGCAGCAGGGCTCTTAAATGGGGATTTTTCAATTCTCTTTGCTGCCCTTGTGCTGGAGTTCTAGTGTTTTTTGAACATTTGGTCCAAGAGCCATTGCTGCGGGTGCTCTCCTCTCTCCCCTCTCTCCTAGCCTGTTCCCTCTGTCCTAGCCTGTTCCCTCTATCCTATTCTGTCCTAGCCTGTCCCCTCTGTCCTAGCCTGTTCCCTATGCCCTAGCCTGTACCCTCTATCCTATCCTGTCCTAGCCTGTCCCCTCTGTCCTACCTTCCCCCTCTCTCCTATCCTGTCCCCTCTGTTGTTTGTTTCTATAGCTTATGCTTCCTGCTTTCTCACAGTGCAGACACTTTTGCTGCTTGCTCTCGCCTTCGCTTGCATTTTTCTGCTGATATTCTTGCTTTTCTTCTGTAAGAAACTATGAGCAGCGGCTCCTGGATACCTATGAATCACATGGGACTGACATTTTTGTAGATATAGTTGGCTGTTGCCATATTTCAACATTTTATTACCTCACAATAACGTGAGCGCAGCAGCAAGATGCCCCCTTCTCCACAGAGGACTTCCACAAATTTTCTGCAGAAGATTACAGTGTTGGAAACCAATATTAACCGTTTAGAAGTGAGCGGGAAGTCAATGCACTAACTGGGAATGACACCACCTTACTATGGATTCAAAACAATGGACAAGAGCATGCTAATACATGGCTAATTAGCACCAATAAGACAACCAAGAAACAGGAGAGCTGTGTACCGGGTAATACATCTACAAGTGGTAGTCCTCCCTGGAACTATCTTGGTGCAAAACCTAAGAGTAAATCACTTCCCAGGGAAATGGGAGGATGAGTTAACAGGCAGAGCCAGAGATTTGAGATGAGACTAGCTGGCCTGCATTATCATCCAGGCAGAGTGCCTCTTAAACACCTGTCCTTAGCAGGACACAGCCGTGGACAGCTGCAAAAGGGAGAGCCAGCAACAAACCTCCCCAACAACCAAGTGTACAACTGGAGAACAATTTAATTTGGAAAGCAAATGAATTTGCCGCACTGTTGCAGCACCCTGCATCTCCATCTGATGACCTGGATCATATCTCATCTTCACGCAGCAGGGTAAGGACTGAGAGTCAATCAGAAAGTAAAAGGCTACAGGGAAAGCTAACCACTGGGCCTCAAACTCTGATTATGGGCAACTTTACTGTAAAAGATGTAAGAAGCATGTGTAGTAAAAACACCAAAATACTGCTTTCTCAAGGATATGGTCTCTGACATGACAGAAAGGTGGTGTTTATCAGTGGTCCTCTACCACCAGTCAGAAGAGGGGATGAGAGATTCAGCAGACTGTTGGCACTGTACACATGGCTGTCAACTGCATGTACCATCCATTCAGTGCACTTCATTGAGAATTTCAACTTTTTCTGGGAGCGCATACATCTGTTTAAGGAAAATGGATTATGCCTTAACAGGTCAGGAGTAAAACTGTTTACCTCCAACCTGTTCTACTTCCTGAGTCATCCATCGGTCCCCTCTGCCAAGGACAAGAGGCACCAAGACATAACACAACATGGCAGAAACCTTGAAGAAAAGTTGCCTCGGCCCCCAACTCAACAAAGTTTGGATTATAGGAGACACCCGAGCCAGGAGGAAGAGTCTTCACACACACCCTCACTGGCAATCGCCTATGAGGATCCACCCCTTCCACCCACCCAAGAGGGGGAGTCTCTCACTCTCCCCCTGTCACTGACACCCACCTGTGAGGATCCACCTCCCTCACCCCCCCAAACCCCATCCAACTCACCCTTGTCTCCAGCCTTTCTTTCTCCGTCCTCCCCCCACTTGGAGTTCACTGACCAGATGAAAGAGCTGATCACTGCCGGAACCAAACTTACCCCTCGCCATACACCTATTTTCTCTCCCCTCAACTCCCACCATCGTCGTCAGCCCCCTCCTCCCTGCCACCCCCCTTCACCCGCACAATTGTCGCAGTCACTGGGCCAGGCCCCCATCCCTCCGCCAAGACGGAATAAGAACCACCCTCTGTCTTCCCAGCCTGATAAAGGCACAGCACATCCAGCTACTTGTTTACAAAATACAGCAAGCTCTAACTGATATGTATTGGGTCCAGGTTACAAGGCTAATGGCACTCTCACGACTCCAGGACAAGCCAGGGCCCAATCTGCTGTTATCTTCCTCAATTCCTGTCTTCATAGGTAATAAAAAAAAAGAATGGTGAATCTACTTAGTAACAGGAAACACTCACCTCGTTCTGCACATTTATCAAATTTAGCATCCATTCCTCGTCAGCCACAAACTCACAGAAATCACAGAAAACTGGGCAGATAATACCTTTAGGGCCTGATCTACTACTAAAGGTTTGCACGTATAAAAACGTGTGCAAATGCCTTAGTACCCGCAAATAAATATGCAAGGTGATCTATGAACAGTGTGCAAGGGGATTGTGTCCTTCAAGTGCGCAAATTAACACGCGCTATCCAATTAGTACGTTTGGCCGAAATTAATATGTAATAAGGGGCGTGCGTCCCCTAGCGTGCAAAATATGGGAGGAGAAAATGCAAATACGTAATTGTAGCACGCGCACTGTGATTTATCAAGCCTGAAAGCTAATTGAGTGGTGGCGTTTGCGTTTGCAATTTAGTACCTTTGGAAGGGCAGGTACTATTTGGCTTTGTGCAATTACGCACACACATGGCGGCCGCTATAAGGAGAAGACAAAGGAGGTGAGCAGGCCGATAACGGGTGTTCTCCATCCGTGTGACAATGTTTGGGATGTCAGAGGAGAAGATAATCCAAACATATCGCTTATCTAGCAATTCCATTCTGAAGCTATTAGATGAATTAAGAGCTGATTTTGAGCCAGTCACAAGAAGAAGTCATGCCAGGGGCGGACTGGGGAAATAATGCTGGTCGGGCAATGCAGCCCCAGTCAGCCCACTGATCTTGCGCCCAGCCGGCAAGTTGTTGAGCGGGGGGGGGGGGGGGGGGGGGGTGCTTGTGCAATTTCTTGAGCGGGGGGGGGGGGGCATTTATGGCCATTTACAGCAGGCCGGGCCAGTTAGCGCCGGGAATATCCCCTCTGAATATCTCACTCACAGCAACCTGCCCAGCCCACACCGGCCCACTTGAGGACCGGCCCATCGGGATTCGTCCCGAGCGTCCCGATGGCCAGTCCCCCATTGAATCATGCCATACCTGCAATAACCAAACTTTTTGCTACTCTCCATTTTCTCGCAACTGGTTCATTCCAGCGTACAGTAGTTCTCGGTGCTGGGATTTCCCAAAACAGTTTCTCATCTGTGCTTTCCAAGTACTGGATGTCATGTTGCACAGGATTGGCCAGTATATAAAGTTTCCCCGTACCCAGGACGCACTTATCGAAACCAAGCAAGGCTTTTACGCGGTAGCTGGTTTCCCCAAAGTGTATAAAATTACAAAGTCTACTATGTGCTCTTTATTTTGTATTAATTCATTTGTTTTAAATTAGCCTAATCATTTTCTCACACAGGAGATCTGGGTTATTTCCAGTGTGTCGTGTGGTTCTATAAAGTTACCGCCGAGCCAAGCTCTCATGCTAGAGGGAATAATTGTAGGCCTATTCTTTTTATGTTTGTGCACTGCAGTAGGCTTAGCTATTTCATTTTGCAAAACCTTTTATTCGTCAGGCTTCACATAGTCAACGGTAGGCCTGTTTAACTATTGTTTTTTTCCCCAGGTGTGGGTCGGGATAAATGAATGGGTGTGTGTGAGCCGGGGGAGGGGGGAATCCAGTCTCATATAGACCAATGTTTTCCTGATGTGTTTCGTTTTAGGTTCGGTTAATGTTTAGTCGGTTAACCTGGCCCCTCAAACAGAACCAAAGCATCATCTCAGTTCATATTTCATGTTTCTTTTAGGTGATAGCACGTGTTACGGAAATGTTGGTTCCTTTGTGGCTCTTCTGTTGAATATCCTCTTCTCGAATCTACAGGCCACCTAAATAGTGTCCAAACTTTTTTGATGAGTTTACTGAACTGCTGTCTATTATCTGTATTGACTTTGACTGTGTGGTTATTGTTGGTGATTTTAACATCCATGTTGACAGCCCTCAGGACAGAGGGGCTAAAGAACTGTGTTGTGTCCTTGATAACTATGGACTGACTCAGCATGTGACGGAGCCCACACACAAGGGGCACACTTTGGAGTCTGGACTTGATCATCACCAAAGGTCTGAATATTTCTAAGGTTGAGGTGTCTGATGTTGCGCTCTCTGATCATTCCTGTGGTTTGGTTGAGAGTACTATCTCCATGTGCACAAATGTTCAATCAGAGGTAATCACAAAACAGTACATCACTGAACCTGCCTTGATATTCTGCCTACAGGCTTTTTCAAAAATGTATCTAACTGCATGGCCTCTGATTTACTCCAAATTGTAAACACATCTCTTCTTTCAGGTGTGTTCCCACAAACCCTGAAAACTGCACTTGTCAAGCCACTCTTAAAAAAGAACAGTCTAAACACCTCACAAATGAACAAGTATAGGCCCATATCAAACCTCCCGTTTTTAAGTAAAATCATTGAAAAAGCAGTTTTCCAACAGCTGAACAACTTCCTGGCACTAAATAATTGTCCAGTCAGGATTTCGACCACACCACAGCACCGAGACTGCTCTTGTTAAGGTCTTCAATGACATCCATTTAAACACAGACAATGGCAGAATTTCAGTCTTAGTATTATTGGATCTCAGCGCTGCATTCGATACGGTTGACCACAACATATTACTAGGCCGACTGGAAAATTGGCTGGGAATTTCTGGTACAGTGCTAGACTGGTTTGAATCCTACTTGAAGGACAGGGACTAGTTTGAATCCTACTTGAAGGACACAGAATACTTTGTGTCTATAGGCAATTACAAATCTGAGCGGACAAAATGACGTGTGGAGTTCCCCAAGGCTCCATTCTGGGGCATCTTCTGTTCAACATTTACATGCTCCCACTAGCTCAAATTATGGAAAACAACAAATAATTGCTACCATAGCTATGCAGACGACACAAATTTATATCACCATATCACCAGGGGACTATAATCCCATACAAGCACTGAGTAAGTGCATTGAACAAATCAACGATTGGATGTGCCAGAACTTTCTTCAACTAAACAAAAATAAAACTCAAGTAATTGTCTTTGGAGCCAAAGAAGAACGATTAAAAGTCAGCGCTCAGCTCCAATCAGTAATGCTAAAAACCACAAACGAAGCCAGAAATCTTGGTGTAGTCATGGACTCAGACCTGAATTTCAACAGTCACATTAAGACAATTACAAAGTCAGCCTACTATCAACTGAAGAATATATCAAAGATGAAAGGCGTTCAGTTTTGATTTATGCTCCACATATCTGGAACAAACTTCCAGAAAACTGCAGGTCCGCTGCAACTCTCAGTTCTTTTAAATCAAGGCTGAAGACTTTTCTTTGTGCCGCTGCTTTTTATTAAATCACATAATTATTTATTCATACACTGCACTATAACTTTTATTCATGTATTTTATTTGTCCTGAATTTGTTTTAAATGTTCTGCAAAGTACAACAGAATGTTAGTAGAACGACTTGAGGGAGGAAGAGACAGAAGGAAATGTATGTTGGAAATGGAGAAGTTGGATTTTTGGTGCAAGGTGTGCCTAGTGACAAAACAGTAGGCCACTGACAGCTGATGTGGTCCCTTGCTCAGAAAGGTTTGAGGCACTGGTGAAAAGCAAGCGAGCAACTATACAGAAGGACATTGTGAGTGGAGAGAGAGAAGGTTTCAGTATGTGATAAAGAACAGAGTGTCCTTTTTTGCATTTCGTTTTGTATGTCCTTTTATGTGTTGCACTTTGTCTTGATGCTTTTAATGTCTCATGTAAAGCACTTTGAATTGCCTTGTTGCTGAAATGTTCTATAAAAATAAACTTGCCTTGCCCCTGCCCTGGCATGTCGTAGTCTGTCCTCTCTGTCCTAGCATGTCCCAGCCTGTCCCCTCTGCCCTAGTCTGCCCCCTCTCTCCTATCCTGTCCCCTCTGCCCTAGTCTGCCCCCTCTCTCCTATCCTGTCCTTTCTGTCCTAGCTGGTCAGCTGGTGCATAACACTGATGAAACATTATTTAATTGCACTTCCTACATCATGGACACAGACATAGTCATCCATGATCATATGGGATAAGTAGATGATGATGATAATGACAGACTTATAGATGACAGATATAGTAAATTGCCAGTTTGGGAACCTTTAAATGTCTAGCTGAGTACCTAGGACTGGAATGAGGACTGGTTAGCAGTGATAAGATACTCTAAGGACAAGCGATTACAATAATTCCAATGTACCTGTATCCATACTTACACATGGCAAATAAACTTTCTATTCTATTCTAATGGATAGACAACAATAGACATGTGCAAGGAGTAGACAGAACAGTGCAAAGACAGGACAGTTTCAATGACAGCGCAGAGACCGGACAGTGAAGACACAGGGAGCAAAGGGCAAATACAAAATGGTGTGCAATGTGTGTCTATACTGTACAATATATGTACAATGTAATAATGTTAGTGCAATGTTTGACAGTGCACTGTGTACAATATGTGTGCTCCTAGCCTGTCCTACCATGTCCTACCTGCCCTCATTAAGGCTCACCCTGTCACTGCCATGCAATGAAACAAAGGCAAGCAAAACTAATGATTATAGATATTATATGACCTTTCCGGCATCTCTCTCTCTCTCTCTCTTTCTCTCCCTCTCTCTCTCTCTCACTCCATCTTTACAGCATGTACTCTATCCTATCTGATCATGTATTCTCTCTCCAACCCCCTTCATCCATCCTGGAACTGCATTAACCTTTTCACTTTACGTTGGTCCAAATCCACCATGGAATCTCAAAGAGGCCTTGATCGGTTAGAGACCTTTTATTGGCCTTGGAGGAACGTTTTAAACCCAGCACGCCCCTGCATCGCAGCAGGTGAGACAAAGGAGGTCCTTGCTGCAGTTGTTTACCACATACTGTATGTCTGTCATATCCATTAAGTGGTCTGGTCAAATATGGGATGCTGCAACTAACTACCTGACAACGGCTCCACACTCATCCCTCTCGGCGACTTCAACATCTGGAGTGAGAAATTGGAACCTTTTCTTTCTTTCCTCTTCTCCTTTGACCTCCACCTATCCCCTTCTCCTCCTACCTATAAGGCTGGCAAACAGCTGGATCATAATATGTTAATAATCATAATTATGTTCTCTAGACACTGTTCCACCCTTAACCTCTCTTCCACTCCCCTCCATCTCTCTGACCACTCTGTCATGTGCTACTCCCTCTCCCTCCCCTCTTCCCCCATACTTCCTCCACCTACCATTTCCATTCGCTCTCCTTTCCTCTTCTGTTACCTCTGCCCTTCCTGCCCCTGAATCCTTGGCCTAGTCCTAATGTCCACCCTTACGGACTCAGACTTTGAGGTATGTTCCCATTAAGTGCGTGAGGACTTAGGGCTGTCCCATTGTCCCCCAAGTCCGGCCCATGGCCCACGGCTCTCTGGCAGACATTTTGAGCCCTTAATGTCCCCTTACCGTAAGTCTACACTTCTGCAGACTTTGCCTGAGGGAATTACCCACAGTTTATTATTGTTGTGACATGAAACAAAGAGTTACCTGAAGAACGGCCAATATAAAAGCATGGACAGATCAACCCTAACCTAATGTTGACGTTACAAATGTTTTCATGTTTTCATGTTTTCAGCTTGGACATGCTTATCTGCGCAAGTACCCTTATAATTATTTTGGTTTCAATATTTATAGGTTATCAACTCTGGCTTTGTATCATTTTATTTGTTTGAAAATATGTAAACTATAGTAAATTACATATATTTATGTTGCCACAAATCCTATGATTCCTCAGTTAAAACTTGAAAAAAATAAAATAAATGAATCATCCATCTCGGTGCAATGTCTTTGAATTAAGATTTCCAGCATGAATATGAAAGAGTTGTAAGGTATTTGTGCAGAAGTGTTGTCATTCTTGAGTAAATACTTTTGGATTAATCAAAAACAAGAATCACAGGCAGTAATGCAATTAGCTTATGACCACAAAAGGAAATTATTTCAAAAAGTTGAACAGAAATATTTTGAGGGTAAAACAAAGGGGTTGTGATAATGTAAAGGGGATTTCACTCAGTCCAAAATTAATTTACACTGAACATGTAGGCCTACAAGAAAAACTTAATTGAAACGTAAAATAAAAAGTCCCAAACCCAATAGAAAGAAATATGTTTTGGCGTTGTCAACGTAACATGATGTTAAAATGTGCTGTCCTATCCCTTTTAATACATGTTTAAGCCCTTGCAGCCCCTTGCACTCAACAACTTACCAGGTGATGTTTGTGAGGGCTCAGGGCTTGAGGGTTTAGGGGGGACATTGGGATTGGGTCCTTCTCTCTCCTACCCTCTGATACTGCTACTGGTTTTCTCATCTCTACTCCACCTCTCCTCTTCTATGGACAATCTCTGTCCCCTCACCTCCAGGCCAGTACAGCCCACTCCACCTGCCCCTTCGCTGTTGGACTCAGTGCTTACTGATAGACGGAGCCTCGGAATGGCTGAGCCTAAATCTAGAAAAGGGGACCTTCTTAACTTCCTGTCTCTTTCCACTTTCTCTAGCCTACCTACTGTAGCCTACCTAAACTTGTTTCAATCATAAGAACGCAACAGGCTTACCTTTTGTAGCTAGTGTGTAACGTTGTAGGTTGTTACCTACTTTGATTTGTGTCTTCCTCCTGTGCCTACTATATTCTGCCAACAAGGACTTCCATCTTCCATCTTCCTCTCTTTCTTCTCTGTCTCCTTCTTTCAACACCATCACACCAGGTATGGTTTGTGCGCTCATGTAGGCGAATAAAAATAAAAAACAGAAATAGTCCAAAATAAACCAAATCCTCCTCCATACTGTTAGCGGCCCGACAGTGGAAAAACAGATGGTAACGGTTCTCACGAGTGGAAAGACAGCTATAGTGTTTTTGTTTTGATGTTCTGGGAACACTGTGTCTTGCACAATCAGTTGGACACAGTTAATTCATGCAAAACAGATGCAAAACATTTCTTTAAAGATAAAAAAAAAAAAACGTTTTGTTCCCATGAGATCTCTCCCACATTTATCTGGTAAATACATGCAAAGTATAGCCTAATATATAATGGGTAATTACTGAGACACCTATACTGTAGGCTAGGTATAATTTCAAAACAGGAGTATTTCAAATGTTCAATTACTGCACATAAATTCAATAACTGACATAGCACCACCAGGTAACCGCATTTTTACATAGCTTTTATAACATCCAATGACAAAATATCATCCACACCGAGGCTTGAGGCTTGAAACCGCGACCTTCGGCATGGGAGGCAGACACCCTATCCACTATACTATCAAGGAACTTGATATTGCACAATGTCGTAGTAGTTTTATTTTAGTGTGCTGGGACCACTGCCTCTTGCGGTTGCAACATAGAAATGCAGGTCAACAACGGGACGGAGGAATTGACAACCCAACATTTGCTATGGTGTGCTGGGACCACTGCCTTGCGGTTGCAACATAGAAATGCAGGTTAACAACGGTACGGGGGGATTGACAACCCGACATTTGCTATCTTTGGTGCGTGTGCCACGCACAAAAACTCTTTGAAAATCTATCTTCACTAGTCCAACCCCCACCCCCTCCTCCCTTCTCTCTGACAATTTTGCCGACTTCTTTGACAAGAAAGTTAACAAGATCAGATTCTCTTTCCCCCATCCCCCGGTCGACGCTCCATGCACAAACCACATCTCCATATCAGTCCATATCAGAACCACATAGTCTGACTACAGAGTTCCACAAGGGTCTGTCCTGGGTCCTCTTCTTTTGTCCCTCTACACTAAATCTCTGGGCTCTGTCATTTGTTCCCATGGCTTCTCCTATCACTGCTATGCCGATGACACCCAGCTGGTCCTGTCATTTCCCCCTCTGACACACAAGTGGAGGCACGCATAGCTGCATGCTTGGCTGACATCTCGAAGTGGATGCTGACATCTCGAAGTGGCGATGCCCGCACTGCGAATTAGACATCGCCATTCCATCACAGTAGTGATGCCAACTCAGACTGCAAGGAATCTGTGTGTGACCCTGGATGACCAACTGTCGTCTCATATCTATCGTATCATATCCATTACACACTCTTGCACATTCCTGCTCTACAACATCAGGGGAATTTGCCCTTTCCTCACGGACGAAATGGCACAGGTGCTCATCCGGGTTCTGGTCATCTCCCGCCAGGAATCTGGGTGTGACCCTGGATGACCAACTGTTGGTCTCGGCACATATCACATCTGTTATACACTCTTGCAGATTCTTGCTCTACAACATCAGGGAAATTTGCCCTTTCCTCACTGATGAAACGATGAGACGAGATGTTACATCTCAAGGGGTTTATCCCACATTAATAAAGAATTGAATATGATTTAATATGAAACGGCGCAGGTGCTCATCCAGGCTCTGGTCATCTCCCGCCTACAGTAGACTACTGCAACTCCCTCCTTGCTGGGGCCCCGGCGTCCGCCATTAAACCTCTGGAACTTGTCCAGAAAGCTGGTACTCGCCTGGTATTCAACCAGCCCAAATTCTCCCACCGAACTTCCCTTCTTCGTTCCCTACACTGGCTCCCTGTAGCAGCTCGCATCCAGTTTAAAACTCTGGTACTAGCCTACAGGGGAATGAAAGGAACAGCTCCCTCCTACCTCCGATTGGCTGCCCCATCACTCCGAAGCCCCTGCGCTCGATCGACACGGTCACAACTCTTTTCTGTCTTGGCCCCTCAGTGGTGGAATGAACTGCCCATTGAGGTCAGGTCAGCAGAGTCGCTGCTCATCTGTCACCGCAGGCTCAAAACTCACCTCTTGAAGAAGTACCACCACGATCCTTCCTCTTAAGCACTTATTATATTTATATTTCACTACTCTAACGCTTTGGCTTTAGCACTAGATAATATTCTTAGTCACTTGTTTAGAAAGGAGATGCATTTGTGAGTTCTGGCGAGTAGCAGTACACTGATTACCTTAAAGACTACCTGACCTACCTACATTAAATGCAATTATTGTAAGTCGCTTTGGATAAAAGTGTCTGCTACTGTACAGTAAATAAATATAATGTAATGTAATGTTACTCCCACATGGTACAAACAGACACACACATACACATCTGGTGCTGCTCTGTCTGGCTTGAGCACCGTACAGGAAAAGGAGAAGATATCAGCGAAGAGCTGTCAATTGGCATCCATTACCCTACTTTACTAGCACTTGCATGCACAGTATTGCAGTTGAAGCAATCTCTATAAAGTTCGAGAAATATAGCATAGCCTCCAGTCAGTGGAGCTGGAAAAGCTGAATCCAATTCAATAGTTAAGGCATTTTCATTCTGGCAATCTACCGTGAGCTTCCCCTCTTTAGCCTCTAGCCTCCGGGCAGCTGGGTGGGGTTGCACAGCCATCAAAAGTATTGTTTGAGCAAGACACCACCCCAATCAATTAAGTCAGCCAGGGTCATCGGCTCACGGATAAACCTGAGATGATTTATTCAGGGTACTGTAAAGGGCAGGGCTGTGTTCTAATTAGAAGCTGGAGGACGGACGGCTGTTCCAGTTATGGGCTCAGTGATTGAGTCGAGCCGGGACATAAGAACAAGACTGGCTCACACACACACACACACACACAAACACACACACACACACACATGCATACACACTTTTTGTTTGTTCTTTGTGTCTCTCTGACTTAGTCTGGTCTTGATGTTGCGTTAGGGAGTAAACAGAGCCTCGGTATGACGCATCCGTCCTCCCTCTCTCCTTTCATCCCTCCCTCCTTTCCTTCTTTCCTCTTCCTTCCTTCCCTGCATGTCATGTTTATTATACCCCGCATTGTGGCTCCTCCTCTGCCACCACAGCAAGCCCCGGGCCGCTGGTGAACACACACTGTCCTCATTACAGAGCTTTATTACATTGATGAAGGAAGGAAGCTGAGGGTCGTTTGGGGGGACAAATCAACAGAGAGTTACCCAAACAGTTTGGCCTACTGCACGTTACACAGGTGGCACCATGCAGTTTATCAACTTCCAGATACATTACCCTCCTCTGGCTAAGTTGTCTGTCTGTCATATCTCTCTCTCTCTCGCTCTCTCTCTCTCTCTCCCTATCTCTCTCTCCTCTCCTCACTAAGTCAGCTTTAGCAGTCCCTGTCTACCCTGCAACTCTGTCAGCCACATCATCTGTCTACATTTATGTTCTTCCCTTAGCCTGCACATCCAGACAGGGTGTCACTATACATACACAGTAACTACACCCCCCCCCCCCCCCCCTCCCGGCGACCTGAATAGCATACAGGCAGGAAATAATGTACTGTATGCATACACCCCAGCCAAAAAAACGTTGAAGGGTGCAGATTGCAAACGATGTCGACTGCTTTAAGTGTCCGGGGCCATACATCAGGCAGCAGCGGGCGCATGGGGTGATTTATGCCCACTCTTGCTCAGTCTCCTGACACACTGCTGTTTTTTTAATTGTATTTTTTTCTTTTTCTAACAGCAGACTCAAAATAATAAAGCGTGCCACACAAAGAGCCAGTTCAAGGGCTTTAATTTTCATTTGGAGAGTCATCTATCAGCGCTGGTGGCAGGGAGGCGGAGATAAAAAAAAACGTGTTGATGTTGTTTTGTAGTCGGTGGCGGCGAGCCAGGGGGGGCTGAGCCAAGAATCAGACCGGAGAGAGCTACTCTGTGTCAGCCCGCCCTGTCTGTACTGGATGTACTCGTACACACACACACACACACACACACACACACACTGAGAACTACTGAGAACTACTGCCGGCCTTGGCGCATAACGCACATCAAAACATGGCCGGTGTCTGCACTGATGTGCACGCTGTCGCCATCGCTTGCCGTTCGTCGGGTGTGTCCGGCGGCTCGTCCCCCCCGAGCCCCACAGCCATCTCTCTAGTACGCAAACTCGCAGTGTACAGCTGCTGAACAC
The DNA here is from genome assembly GCF_949987555.1 of Borostomias antarcticus. Classification (NCBI taxonomy): domain Eukaryota; kingdom Metazoa; phylum Chordata; class Actinopteri; order Stomiiformes; family Stomiidae; genus Borostomias; species Borostomias antarcticus. The sequence continues at coordinate 54,860,685 of NC_140234.1, read as the reverse complement.
CACGCGGGGCCACTCCGTGCCGCCCAATCAGCCTGAATGCGATTGATTGCCGCGCTGCCTTGTCCGCTTCGCCAGCGGCCCGGAGTGTCTGGGTCAATGACAACACAGAGAATGATAATACTGATTAATTATAGGGCCTCTTCCACCAGCCTTTGTCATGCTTGACATTTCACCAAGTGCTCTCTCTCTCTCTCTCTCTCTCTCTCTCTATCCCTCTCTCTCTCTCTCTCCAGCTCCTCCAAGTCCGTGACATGATGGATGACAAACACAACATCCAGCATTGTGTTTTGTCCCCCCCTCCGCCCCCGACATCTTTTTTAATCTCTCCACAATCATTATCTCATAATGTGGACTGCGATAAACATCAGTGTGATTCTTATTCTTGCCAGCGACATCCATCTACTGTAGCATGTAGACTTCTCTCTTAGTGACCTGTATTTCCAAACATTGTGTTAGAGTGCAGAGAGTTTGCTCACCGTCTCATTATGCAACGGGTGCCACTGTTATCTGCCATCACCAGTGATCATTTCCTGTGTGGGCTGTGCTCTTCTGCTGCTAGAGTCACCTTAGAGTGTGCCAGAACAGGATGTCGTTCTTTTGGTGAACCCCCCCCCCCCACACACACACACACACACTCACACGCCCCTTCACCCCCCAAGGAACACACCTCATTGATTGATTGTCTAAACCAGGATGCGACCCTTACAAGGACATGGAATCCACACACACGCACACACACACGCACACACACACACACACGCACAAACATGCTTTGATATGTCTCTGGTGTGTACTGCAACAGCCTTTGAATTGTCACTTCAACAAAGCCATGGATGCATCTGATATAGAGAGCATGAGTGGTCCCTTTACATAAGTCTGTTGTTGCTGGGGAGAGCAGGTCGGATTGATTGTGTGCGTTCTCACACAGATTCTCCAAAGACAGCAATCAGACTGTACAATAGATATGTGACTGCCAGTATGAATGTGTGTGCATGTGTGTGTGTGTGTGTGTGTACATTGTTAGTACCTCTATCAGTCTCTCTCTCTCTCTTTCTCTCTCTCTCTCTCTCTCTCTCTCTCTCTCTCTCTCTCTCTCTCTCTCTCGCTCTCTCTCTCTCTAAGGGATGGAAGGTGGTAGGGGATGAGGGGGTAGGGGATGGGGCTGGGGGGATGAGGGGGTAGGGGCTGGAGGGGGTTGGGGATGAGGGGGTAGGGGATGAGGTGGTAGGGGATAGGGGGGTAGGTGCTGGGGGTGGTTGGGGATGAGGGGGTAGGGGCTGGGGGTGTTGGGGATGAGGGGGTAGGTGCTGGGGGAGACAGGAAGTCACCAAGCAGCTGTTGGAATGCGCCGGTCCGCCCCGAGATATTAATTGTGGTGCTGGCTAGGAGCGCAGCGTGGCGTCTGCAAAGTGGGTCAGCGTCTCTCCCTCCCTCCCTCCCTCCCCCTGGCTCACCCACACTTCTCCACCGCCTGCGTCGCTCTCCCTCTCTCTCCCTCTCTCTCCCTCTCTCTGCCTCTCTCTCCCTCTCTCTTCCTCTCTCTCCCTGTCTCTGCCTGTGTCTCTCGCCCCGCCTTACCGTCTCTGTTCCCTCTCACTCCCCTGATTCTTATTGGCCCGCCTCCTCCCCACTCTCCTTTCCTCCTGCTTTCCTTCTTCCTCCCTGTGTTACCTCAGAGGGGAGGGGGGAGGGAGGGAGGGAGGGGGGGGGGTTTGGAGACGGCGCCTGTTTTTCTGGGCTATGGAAAATACCCAGTAATGAACAGCAGGTTAACGCCTATGCAGCCCAGACACCCCTTGAGCTTCATTAGCTGCTGTCCGCTGCGATTCAGGAATCACATTAAACATAATAAATGTGCCAGACCTCACCACCAGACACACACACACACACAAACACACACATAGATTTACATGCACATCAACACATACAGATGGCACACACACACGCACCCACACTCTCTAAGCGCCCCTGCTGTGGAAGAACATGCTCCAAGGCTCTCCCTGGCTCTCTGAGCCCCGTTCCCTGCAAGAGCCTATGATCATGAGAGGAGAAGACTATGAGAGGACGCAGCCACCAGGGTGCTTTGTTTCTAAACCTCTGTGGGTAACAAGCTCCTCTCCTGTCTGGCTCCCAGGCCCTAAGGTTCCCACACTACAGAATAGTCTGCAGATCAGCCCCCCAGGCCTCCGGCTCGCAGGTGCCTAATCAGATTCCAAATCCCAGAATCCCCTAAGGGCATTGGCGGCTCACATGCGGTTGCTAGGATACCCAGACCAACCAATCCCGGAGCTCTAGATCTGTTAACCATGAGCACCTGTGTAAACTTTGCCCCTGCTATTCTCCTGGAAAGGAGATATTTCAAAAATGAAGTCTCCGACGTAACTTCAGGCGAGGCACGGATGTCAACGCCGGGCTAATCGGCAAAGGCTAATCAGTCACACCCAGTATGACGCAACCCACCAGCTGACCGTCAGCTGTCATGGCATTGGTTCAGCTCGCTAGAGCGCATGTATTTAAGCTGTCAAAACATGTCATTGGTCGCTCTTGCCATTACTGCTGATCGCTTGTATCTGCGTGCTCGCCCCACCACCTCCCCTGCTCCGCCTGTGTTCTGTCGATGTCATCTCTGTTGTCATCGTTGCTTTCTGTTCCGGGGGTATTGCTGCATTCTTCTGGTATTCCACTATGCGTGGGCTAGTGGAAGCCGGGGAATTACACTAGCTTAGTCTCTGTGGCTCTCCGTGGTGATCGTGGGCCGAAACATCTCCGAAGGGCCATCCAGCGGTCCCTCCGGTCACCAGGGAGGCAGAGACACTAGGCTGTATCTCCTTCGGACTCCACGAAGCGCTGGCCCGTGGAGGCCAGGGACTATAATGTACAGCAGTCCCCCTGTGGCGCTCTTTGACGGTCTTAGTGGGCTGAGTTACCTCCGAGCGTCTTCCCGATCGCGGCCCACTCTGATCGTCATAGAGGCAGGGGGCTAGATGCCGTTCCCTCTTCCAGCACTCTGGGCCAAGCGGCCCAGAGGGGGGGAACATCTAGATTGCCGCTTTCCACATGCGTGGAAGGCAGGGGGCCACCGGAACAGATCACACCGCCAACATTCATATGCGTAAAAATTCATATGTCGTATATATTGTTGCATGCTAATAAATTGGTCAATTTTGACTAAAGTGATCTCGAGTGAAACATAGGCTTGCTTCTTCTCTCTGACGTTGGCTTTATTCACCCTTGACAATCACAGGTGTGTACGTTTCAGTGAAATCCCCCCACCAACATCCCAGAAGTACATTAGACTTATTCCTCTGCTATCCACTCCTCATGCACCTCTGCTGTCTTAGAAACAAAAGCGAAAATTAAATCTAGTCGATGCACAGGGTGGATGTTTCATATGCGCCTTTTGAAAACATACATGCACGCACCCAGCAGGCAGGATATGATAGAGAAAATGAATATGATCCAGAAACTCTAGCAGCTGTTAGTTTTTCAGATGACACCCCAGTCTTTCTCCTCCTCCTCCTCCTCCTCCTCCTCCTCCTCCTCCTCCTCCTCCTCCTCCTCCTCCCCTCTTGTTAGAATGTCCCGCTCCCTTCCCTCCCTCTGCACCTCCCCTCCAGGAGTGTCGGGAGCCTGCAGGGACAACACCTTGAGAGGGTAACCAATTAAAGTGGCACTATACTTTGAAGAGCCGCTGCACAGAAGACAGAGCGGTGTGTTTGTAATCTCGCCCGGCGTCTCCCCCACTCGTCCGCGCTCATCAATCCCGGCTCCAGCGGGCGTCGAAGGGGAGGGGAAGGGGAGGGAGGGGAGGGGCAGTGGCGCACGGCAGGGTCACTTCATCATCACCCCGCGCCGGCCTCAGCAGTGGCGCCAACACCGGCCCCCCACCCCCCGCCCCGAAGGCCCTCGTCCGTCCAAGCACTGATGGGGGTGGATCAATCAATCAATCAAAGCTTTATTTGTATAGTGCATTTCATACCCAGAGGCAACACAATACGCTTAACAGAGAACAAGGGAGGTGGGCAGACGTCCCACCCCTACATATTCCAGAGGGAAGCAAAAAAACTGTAATCACCCGGGGGCCAGATAAGTGAGCTGTAAAAATTATTCCCTGACCCCTCTCAACAAGGCGATCGAGCAAGCTCCTGGAGTATGTTTGTCTACCAGCTAAGAACATTTATAAAGCAATAAATTACATTAAATTACATTTTCAGAGTAAGAGAAGCTAAAAAACAACATAGGAGAGACATGGCAAATACTGAGCGTGACGCTGTGCCCTGCCAGCCATCACTTCCTGCTCTGTACAGAATAGAACGGGGATATACAGTACATCGTCCATGGAGGCTCTCCCTCAGCCTGACCCCCCCCCCCCCCCCAAGCCCTACGCCCCCCACCTATTCATATTCATATCAGCAGGGATATAAGGAATGACTGCACAAAAAACAGTACCTGACCTTTGCTAGAGATATATTTTGGTGAATAGGATTTAGTGGCTCACTGAGTAATGTTTATGTCACACGTGTCATAATTCTGTCTGCAGATGCAGTGCTCCGCAGGGCCAGTAACCACTGCAGGCCATTGTTTACCTTTATGAGATTAGGCCTTGTGGAGCGCACAGCCCTGTTAATGCCGCACAGCTACAATAGCACACACACAACGCAGGGCAGCCCTATCAGACTGTTACAGTGTAAGCCAGAGTCCCCCCACCCACGGACATCAGCTCATCCCTCCCACCTCCCCTCCCCTCCCCTACTCCCCTCCTCCCCTCCCCTCCTCTCCCCTCCCCTCCCCTCCCCTCCTCTCCTCTCCTTCCTCTCCTCTCTTTGATGACATTTACTTACAGCATGTCCTGTCCCGCTCTAATATCTTCTCTGAAATCTCTTGTCCATCTGTCATTTTTTCATCTCTTTCATCCCCCTCGAGGCCAATGGATATTCCTCCATTTCTTTTCTCTCCACTTGTCCGCCAAGGTCCTCCATAAAAATCCAACCGCTCGCTCGCTGGCCTTTCTCGCTGGACCATTGTATGAGATACCAGCACTCGCTCCGCTTGACTTCCCTCTGCTCTGTAATTCGGTTGGTTAATCAGTGGCAGGAACTGACCTCCTGGATGACACATACACACACACACACACACACACACACATGCACACACACGCACATGCACACACACGCACACACACGCACACACACGCACAGACATGCACACACACATACACACACACACACACACACACACACACACACATGCACACCCTAGCCTCTCCCCTTTCTCCAGCAGTAATTACTCTTGCCTGGGTCTTTCTCCTAATTTGATCGTGTATAATGACAGGGATGAAACCAGCTAATTTTCACCAGCAGCCAAGCTAAATAACTGAAACTGATTGCTTTGGCCCTGTCACCATTACACGGACATGCTTTGGACCTGTCACCATCACACCATTAACATACAGTATTATACCAGCAGGATTTTCATTAAATAAACTGTGTATGCATGTGTGAGAGTATGTGTGTATGTGTGTCAGCAGAGGTCATTTCCCTCCCTCACACAGAGCTGAGGGATCCAAACCAGTGTGTGTGCATGTTTGTTTGCGTGTGTGTGTGTATGTGTGTGTGTGTGTGTGCATATGAGCATGTATGTGCATGTATATGTGTGTGCATGTATATCTGCATGTGCATGTTTGTGCGTGCATGTGTGTATGTACGCATGTGTGTGTATGTGTGTGTTTGTCCGTGTGCACATTCTTAGCATATGCATGTTCAGGTTTGCACGCATGCCTGAGCTCCACCCTGTCACATCCTATGTGAGTATGGAACCATCGCAACCAGTAATTGGCAGCAGTCACATGAGAAGAGCTGGAGCTAAGAGAGAAGTGAGCTGGCCTGCTTGCTTGATCTGATCATGGGACGTCTGTGTGTGTTAGGCCCGAGCTGCTGTCAGGCTCATGTCTGCTTTGACAGTGACAGGTGCTGCGGGAGCCATGAGCAGATAGTAGCTCCACCAATTATGCTATCATCAGCCGTAGGCCCTGCATAAAAAAACAGACAGGCCAGGCCACAGCACACTTCAACTGAAGAAGTTGAAACATCACATACTGCAGAAAGCTAGGCTTTCTTTCTGAAGTAGACTAGGTTTCAGCACCATGGGCAGCTCCACTCACAGTGGCCTGTATTTCAGCACCACGGACAGTTCCACTCACAATTGCCCGTATTTCAGCACCGTGGACAGCTTCATTCTTATTGGTCTGCGTTTCAGCACCACGGACAGCTCACCGTTGTGAAAGGGAAGCCAGCTTTTGAGGACTCTGCATCTGGTCACCCTGCTTTTGCCCTCAGACAAGTCAGGTAGAGTTAGAGGAACATGGCAGTGTGCGGACCCACACCAGCCGTGGCCTCAATGTGTCAGGTTCAAACACTCTGATGCTCTGTGACTGGGGCTGGGTGAGGGAGGGGTGCAGGAGGGGAAGGGAACAGCGGCAATCTCTGGCAATCCCATCAGATCTAGTGAAAACCAAGAGAAGGGCAAGAAGGGCGTCGTCATCTCCTCTCAGGGCGGTTGCAGCGTTTCCCCCCTCTCTCACTACCTAAAGCACACAGTACAGAGCCATTACACGTGTCAGCTGGAGCAGGGAGAGAGATATGGCCTGGCACCATAAATATTGACGCCCGTAATGCTCCACACTTTACACCTATTATCCCCCTGTCACATTTTGAGTCATTTTATCTTTGAATTCATATTGGAATCGTATGGCCTCTTCTCCACACATAAATCCTCTTATCTCAATCCTCCATCTGCTCTCTGTTTCCCCCGTTCAAAAGATGAACAAATAAGGCAATTTTCTGGCACCACACAGACAACTGTTTCACCTTATTTTCCGTGGCACAACAGTATGCAGCTGAAACAGGGCTGCGGCAACGTGCGGCGCATCGGGCTGTGTTGTGCAACTACCTGCACGCCCTGTTTTCAAACACATAGGCTTTTAATGGGCGCGGACACACATACTGCACACACGCACACATAGGCTACGCAGGGGCAAGCACACACGCATACACATAAAGGCTCGCAGGCATGTGCTCGCGCGTGCACACACATACACGCACACTTCTCCTCCTAATGGTGTTAAGAAAATGCACATTGCTAATAGGCTAAACTCTAGCCACAATCCCTTCCTGTTTTTCTCATCGCATTAGTATGTATTTTTATCCATTCCAATGAAGCACATTGGCTAACGAGAGTCACACAGAGACAGGCATTGGTTCGATGTCCCTGATGACTCTGAGCAGCTTGATATCATACTGTTGTTTAAACTACATACACACATTTTTGACCGGAGGTCTTCCTGTGATTTTCAAAGAGAAAGAAGAAAGACACTGTGAGAGGGAACCACCCCTTTGCAGTTTTTCCAAATGGCAGAGTGTGGGCTGCTCTGGGAGAAAGGATGCTCGGCCAGAGTGCTGTTTAAGCAATTTGGAGAGAGGAACATCAGTAGAGAACACTCTTTTACTGCTCCACATGAACATGATGGCGGCGCACGGCACTCCCCTTGGTGCAATAAAAGCTAAAGGTTAATCTTGAATGGCTTTTTCCGAGGAGAGTTCCAGCACAAAAGACTGGACATGCGTTTAATCTGGGCAGAGGGGCTTGCTGGCCGTCTTCCAGCAGAGGTGGAGCAGGTCCAGACAGCAAGGGGGAGGAGCTGTGGGCTCTCCGAGGCAGCACTGAGAAGAGGCCCGGCACCATGGATGAAGTGACTGAGGTGGCAAATCTTTTTATATAGTAAAACAGTAGACTATCTTCCTGCCGTGCCTAGTCCTGCATCTTTTTCATCTTGCATGTGGCAATATAGTGGTGTTCTGACTAGATGCAAACAATTACCTTGCATACCTTATCCATGCATTTGTCCATCATGGCCATAATATGAAATATTTGATCATTTGATAATATTTGATATAATATTTGATGTGTAGGTGGCATTTTGTAACCTGACATGTGTCCGATGGTTTGTTTCACACAACCATCTAGGAAAGCGTTGTTGGAAATTGTTTGGAAAAGGGAAATTTCAAAACTACTCGGCAGGTGATTGGATGAACCATCTATCTATCACCGTCTATCACGGGTAAATCACATTCTTATCAACGACAGGGAGAAGAGCAAAAACATATTTTCTCAGAGAAAAGCCCTCAGTGTTGATCTGTGCTTATGAAGAAATACTCTACAGTTCAGATATAACTGATGCTATAACAGCATCTATGCTAACCTCTGCCATTGTTGTTTTAGAATGAACAGTTGCTTCTTGCTGTCGTCACACCTAAACACTAAACCACACCTGGCATAGCTGCTAGTATTTCCTTATCTAGTCCACTTCCTCTCTCCTCTCTTGACTCGAAAGCATTCAACATCCCCCTCAGCGGTTGGTGGTATGACAAGAAACTCAATGATATCTATGATCGTACTCATACAGTATACTGTATAGCGATCTAGTTGCCTCTTGTTGACAAGTGTGGAGACCTCAGCTCCCAAGGCAGTTTGAGCACAGTAGTCCAGAGAGCACTGCATTTTAAATGTTCCTGGCTGGATGCATGTCTTGCAAAACCGTACTTTCTGTCAAAGATAACCCAGTTAGAGAAACCAACTGGTGAAGTCCTTGTTGGCATTGGCGCTAGACTCAATACTAAAATTCGACATGGAAAGCAAAAGGCAGCATCAGCAACTACTAAAACATCCAGCCACTCCCTTCCATCAAATCAGCTTCTGATGTTTTAGGGGGTATTATTAAATAGGATAGCAGGTGCACCTGGCTGGCTGGCACCACTGTCCCAAGACCGACAGGAGCAGTCGGAACTGGGTGGGTGATTGTTGTTTTTGTAGGGAACATAAAACGTAAACCCTATCTGTCTATAGGGTACAGTATATGAAACATAAATGGGGTTAGGGTTAGGGTTTACAATAAAATAGCCCTTTTTCCCCCTTGTGGCGTGGGCACGACTGAGAGTCACACCAAAGGACCCTCAAGCCATTTACTGTAAGGGTAATTGAATAATGATGATGATGATGATGATGATGGTGATGATGATGATGATGATGACGATGATGATACCAACAATAATAACAACAACAACAAAAATGCTGATGATAATAAGAATAATAATAAGAACCATCATAATCATAACAAAATCATATTATAGTGACATGTATATTCCCTGAGCATATTTTTATTACCCAACTAATTGAATCTAATTTATAGAATAATATGTAATATTATGCAATATTTTACACTTTCTATTTAAAGATGCAGTTAGCATTCTACAGTACTGTACACTCCCCCTTTCAGCCTTTTTGGAGCCCACACTGATTCTACTAGTGCTCAGAATGCTCCATTACAACTAAACCCTCTTATAAGGTCAGCATACAGCTTGTTGCGTGGGCTTTGGACATGATTACTTTGTCTAAAAGCGTGTATGGGTGAAAGGTTGAGATGATGAGATATCAGAATGGTTGAGACAGGTCAAATGCAGAGGGAGAGAGAGCGAGAGAAAGAGAGAGGGAGAGAGGGAGACAGAGAGAAATAGAAAGAGAGAGAGAGAGAGAGAGAGAGAGAGAGAGAAAGATAGTGTGTGTGTGTGTGTGTGTGTGTGTGTGTGTGTGTGTGTGTGTGTGTGTGTGTGTGTGTGTGTGTGTGTGTTTTGTGAGTAGGTTGGTGCAACTACAGTATGATCATTGTGTACAATGACATGAATGAAGATAAATTCTCTCTTGTGTACCTTATCTATAGAGTGTGTATGGTGGGCTGTACAGTAGGTGTATAAATACATCAGACATGTCACGTCATGATATCCATGATCTCACTCACATACTGTATACTGTAAGTGATTCAGAGTAGGGTAGGATAGCAGGTGCACCTGGGCTGGCTGGCACCACTGTCCCAAGACCCACAGGAGCAGTCAGAACTGAGGGGTTGTTGTTTTTGCTGGTGGGGGTGGGGAGGGGTCATTGAATAATGATCATGATGATGATACCAACAACAATGACAACAACGACAACAACGACAACGATGATAATAAGAATAAGAACCATCATAATCAGAATCATAATACAATGTATATTCCTGAGCATATTTGTAGTGCCCAACTAATTGAATCTAATTGTATTTTATACTTTCTATTCTTTAAAAATGCAGTCAGCATTGTACAGTACTGTACACTCCTTTTTGGAGCCCACACTGATTCCATCACAGCGCTCACAACGCTCCATTACACCTGAAACCTCTTATGAACTTAATAAGGTCAGCAGCACACAGCTTGTTGTGGGGGTTTTGGACATGATTACTTTGTGTAAGAACGTGTTTGAGTGAAATGTTGAGATGATGAGATATCAGGTGATATAACAGGTGAGCCAGGTCAAAGGAAGAGGGAGTGTGTGTGTGTGTGTGTGTGTGTGTGTGTGTGTGTGTGTGTGTGTGTGTGTGTGTGTGCGTGCGTGCGCGTGTGTGCGTGCGTGTGTGTGCGTGTGTGTGCGTGTGTGTGTGTGTGTGTCATGTGAGTAGGTTGGTGCAACTATGATCATTGCGTACAATGACATGAATGAAGATAATCGTTTTTTGGGTGTGTACTTTACAGTGTTTATAGAGTGTGTATACTGGGCTGTAGGTATACAATACAGTACAACAGACAATTCCATACTGGAAGTGTGAGTGAGTGGTGCTGAAATGTGTGTGAAGCTGTAATAAGTGTAAGTGACACACAGCAGGTTTCTGTTAACAACTGTAGGAAAGGAGTGAGGAAAATCAGACAGACAGACAGAAAGGGAGATAGAGAGGGCTGGTGGATGTGGAGTGCAGCAGGGGGGCCAGTCTAACAACCGGGGGGGGGGGGGGGGGGGGCACATAGAGCCAACTCCTTCATCTGTCCATTTTGGGGTCAGTTCAGACCCCCCCCCCCCCCAACACACCCTTGCACAGGGATCAGTTACATGTCTCACTGCAGGGCCAGATGGAATCCTGGGAAGCAGTGGTTTGTGACATTGGCACTGACCTGGAGGAAATGACCCCCTACTGGCTGGCTGGCTGGCCGGCTGGATGACTGACTGGATGACTGACTAGCCTACTTACTGACAGGTTGATTGATGCCTCTGTGGGAGAGGGGTTGAGCTCAAGATTCACAGAATGGATGATAGAGAGACTAGCATGTTATATGTGTTTGAGACGGTCAGTGCCTTGTCTGCAGAGACAACCCAGTCCATCATGGTGTATGCCAGTCCAGCCCAGCGCATGCCTGTTTTAAGTCTGTGTGGGTGGGGCTGTTCAGTGTGCTAGTGTAGCTTGGGCCTTTGCTGCCAGACAGCTTCGCCCCTGTGACCGGCTCTCAGAAGACCTAGAAAGTAATTACAGCCGTCTAAGTGGTTATGGCAAATCCGTGTCACACCCTGAGTCACACAGGCTCAAATCAGCCTGGATTTCCCATTAGATTCAGACAAGCCTTTTGTTGTGTCCCTAGCTTGGTGCACATACAGTATGTGGGCTGAGGAGCAGAGCTGGAGTTATCATCAGAGATGTTGCTGTTATGCTCCTAAGCCCTATTTGTCTGGCCTTGACCGTGTTTTTCTGGGCAGATAGTAGACAGAAGACGCAGGCTCTGTGCCGTTGTTCTGCCTAGGTCACAGTGACAAAGGGAGGAACAATAAAATGGTTTGTGCAGATTGATGTAGGGATGAAAATGCACTTGCTTTTATCCCTTTTGAAGTCCCTTGTTTGACACAACCCGTATGGCTAGATTGCACAGAACTGACTTTGCTGGGGTATTGTGTGTGTGTGTGTGTGTGTGTGTGTGTGTGTGTGTGTGTGTGTGTGTGTGTGTGTGTGTGTGTGTGTGTGTGTGCATGTGTGTGTTATGGATGGTAGGACTTGGTGTGTGCTTGGTGTGACAACAGATGACGCAGATTCCCGATCTGTCCTGGTTTGTTGTTGTTGTTGAGCACATTCCATATCGCCCTAATCTCCCAGTGTGCCACTGGGTTTGAGGGAGGAGCAGCGGCAAGACTTGCTATTTACCTCGGCTCTAATTAGAGCCAAAATGTGTCACCTTGTCACCTTCACATAGAACACCTACAGAGATCCTGGTACAGTTACTGTAGCATTAGTGATTACAGATACATCCATGTCCTGCTAATTAGCAAAAGGAAATTACACTTGGATTTCTACAGCATTAATTGCTGTGATGTTCATATTGGACAATTACTGTAAAAATGTTCGAACTGTGGTGATCAGGATAATTTATTCACATGAGCTTTCATAGTTTACTATCAAAGAATAGCCAGTGCAGATTATATGACTGTGCTTCTTTGTGCTGGCCTCTCCCAGCCACTAATCTACCTTATCAGCACTAACTGTAAGACAATAGTAGAATCTCCATCAATGGCGGACTGGCCATTGGGACGTTCGGGACGAATCCCGATGGGCCGGTCCTCAAGTGGGCCGGTGTGGGTCAGCTTGGATGCCCGCATGAGCACGAAAATCGTAATTGCCCCTTCCCCCCGCTCATCAAATCAGAAAGCCCGTTCAGTGGGCCGACTGGGGCTACGTTGCCCGACCTGAATTATTTCCCCAGTCTGCCCCTGATCTCCATAAAAGCAATCTGGATCAAGTTATTGTACATAGTGAACCTGTGGGAAACATCATCACCATCTTCCCTATAAATGCCTGGCCAAATTAGCCATGAGGCTTTTTATAAACCGAGTCTATTCTGAGATGTTGGAAACATGAGGACCCCATGGTCTGGATGAGCCAACAAGCTGGATCACAGGGGCTCCCCTCTCTCCTCTCCTCTCCCCTGTGGAATGGCAGGATGAAGACATGAGGAGGGAAAGAGAGGTCATCTGGACCAGAGAGATGGAGGCAGCAGCCCCGTGGTGTGTCCCTCTCTGAGTTTGACCTCTGCGTGGTCAAGCGGCACGGGCTACAGATGGCCTGTGTGTGCCTTGCTGCTCATTGCCCCCCCCCCCCCCCCACCCAGACACACACACACACACACACACACACACACTCACACACATACACACACATTTCAATTTCTTTATTGGATTTTCAATCAAAGATACTAATCAATATCAAAATCCAACAGTAGCAAGAGTCACACAACGCAGTGCAAGATCACATTCACATAATGTAGTCCCAGCAGGGAGATCAAAGCTATTCATGGATATAGGTAACAGCGTCTTTTAAATATGAAATGACAGCCAATGATGGCAGACACAGAACAGTACTTTTTAATTTTTTTTCCCTAAGCTGCCAAATATGGAAACTATAATTTTGCAATTATACCCACATGCAGAGATGGGTTGATATTTTGATATTTTATAGCTAAAGCAAGTGTCCATGTACATGCCACACGAACATCCAATTTCTAAAATAAATACAGACTTGGTGGATTTATTAATCATGACAATATCCGGAGTATTAGGAGAGCTTTCAATATTGTTAAATGTATTGCTAAGTTTGGATGAGGCAAACCAGTCAATTTGAACAGTTTCATTAATTAAATTGTGTTTGTTGTCCAGTGGCACGCCGCAGTTCTTTCGCAGTCACACACACACACACACACACACACGCACACACACACACACACACACACACATACACACACACAGCACCAACCGCGTCAACCGAGACAGCTTATAGGCCTGGCAGGGGCCCAATGGCCCTGGGCACATCTCAGTGCAACAGGAGCCACACACACCAACGCTCACACACACACACACACACTCCCCTGCCATGCTGGCACAGAGCTGCAAAGAGCTGGAGGCCATACAGCGCTACTTACAAACTGGGACTGTACAGGCCGAATGCGTGCTAAGGTGGCTGATCACATGCCTCTCACTTCCCCTTGGATTTGCTCTATTACTCAGCTGTAGCACAGCCTTGTCAATATGACCAGGAAGACCCCTGTGCAGTTCATGATACTCACTGTACCTCTATCAGTGTCTGCTGTATCCTCTGAGGATAACTCAGCCAGCATATTTAGGTTTTTTTCCACAACTGCTGTGTTTGCTATTCATAGGATCCATTCAAGCTACTAGATGCTATAATCGAGAACCCCAGCTGCCTCTCTCTCTCTCTCTCTCTCTCTCTCTCTCTCTCTTACTCTCTCTCCATGTCTCTCTCTGTCTCTCTCACTGTCTCTCTCCCTCTGACCAATACACACACACGCACACAGGCGCACAAGCCCTGATTGACAGGGGTCAAAAATAATAATAATTGAAAATTAGATATTTTTTTCCAATATTAAATGCTTAATCCATCATCATTAATAGAATATTTAGTTTACAATGTACAAATAAAGCTAATGTTTTTGACAAAAACATCCAGAAATCTCCCTCCCTCCCTCTCTATTTACATGAAATGGTTCGGTCCTGCCCCCAAACTAGGCAGAATGGGACTAGCAGCGAATTGCAAGTGAGGAGTGCTGGAGTGGAGCGTCATGTCTCAGCTTCTTAAAGAAAAATCTTGCTACCAAAAACAAAAAGAGAAAAGAAGAGATTTCAATGGCAGGTTGGATGGTTTGCGACTGGCTGAGATTTACATAAGCTAGTAACTTTACACTAGATAGCGATAGTTAGCTCACGAACTGGTAACATATTAGGAATATTACAGAATGCCTGAGAGCCTTACTGCATTATATTCCATTACTGTACATGTAGATTTTGAATTCTCACCTGGTGCCTGACCTTTGTGTTTTCCTTTACACAGCCTAAATACATTTCCACCATGAATTGATGCAAAAAAGGCACACGTTTATGCATATGAATTCACCAGAGTGCAGGAAATGCAGTGGGATGCTCAAAATGTCCTGGGGAGGACACCCAGATCCCCCGATTATTGAGTCCCCCTAATTTCCAAATGAAACCTACACCACTGGTGGGGCCCAATGTCATATCTTTTCATGGCGGAGCCCCTGGCTGCATCATCATATCTCAACCACAACAGCAAGAAAACTCTGGGCCACAGTGTGAGGAGGGCAGCGTTTTGCTCACGATGAAAAGCACCACCTCACTAACTGCACAGAGCCTGCAGCACAGATAAACAAAAACTATCAACCTACACATAAACAGATGCAGCTGTAAGAAACAAAAAATACTGCACCAGCTCTAGTTTCACTTGGACGTGGAGAAATATGACCTGATCCAAAGTGTGCCGTTCATGGAGCTGTACGCATCTAATCCATATGCAGTAACTGGCAGGATGTAACCTCAACATGCTGCAATATTATTATCTGGGTATCAAAGACCCGCATCCTTCAGTGGAGTAAGGCAGAGTGCTCTATAATCATTGAGTGGCCACTGGCTAGGCATTGCTAGTGTTGCCTGTGAAAAAGGTGACATATCGAAAAGGTCAAGTACAAATCATGCACATGACAAAACGACATTGAGAGAATTAGTTGCGGCTGTCAGATTACATCTGCCTTGCAAACGAGGGATTTGCTTCCTCTTCACCAGCCCCCATTTGACAACAATCACTCTTTGTTGTGCGTCGAAGGAACAGCCACTGGGGTGATGGAAACACACACACACACACACACACACGGATGTGCGCAAGGAACACACACAGACGTGCGCAAGGAACACACACACACACAGGCAGGAAGGATGAGGTGGAAGGAGGATGGCTCCCAGGTTATTAATAGTGCCAACTCTGACATTCAGCCACACAGAGGGGACGTTGAGAGGATGCAAGTGACGGAGGGGGAGAAGAAGACAGAAGAGGACACTCATCTTTATTTACTCTGAGAGACGGGGGCTGTGTTTGTGTGTGTGTGTGTGTGTGTGTGTGTGTGTGTGTGTGTGTGTGTGTGTGTGTGTGTGTGTGTGTGTGTGTGTGTGTGTGTGGTGTGCTAATACGGAGAGTGCAGTACTGTAGGTGAGGCTCACTGTCTTTGAAGACATCAGTGAGAGATGAAAGCAGTTTCTCACTGACGACATTGCTCCCCCCCACCCTCTCTCTCTCTCTCTCTCTCTCTCCATCCTCCTCTCTTTATCCATCCATATGCCTATTCTCCTCTTTCCCTCACCCTGGCCACACTGATCCCTCTATTGACAGGCTCTCTGTTCTGTTCCACGCTCTGTTCTTTGAATAAGAATGGATTCTGTGTAAGAGACTCCTTGAGCACTTTTGCCATGTCTGATGCCCCAGGGGCCTGGGGAACGGATAGATCTTTTCCAAGTGCAGGTGTAAAAGAGAAGGTCCCTTCACAGCTCAATCTACCAGCTACCTTCTCTTCCCGCTCTGTTGCATCTATGCATTCTGACGTGCAGAGCAGAGACTCAAGGTTCAAACATCACCATCATGCTATGCTCGCCACAATTATTGCAATTTACTCTGCCCGACTAAAGAGTGTCCCTGAAAAAAAAAAAACACAAATAAACAAAACAAATCCACTGTCACCAATTAGCACAAGGTCCGCCCTTGGTGTAGTCATTTGTGTCGACTGTGTCCGTCCGTTAAAACCTTACCTCTGGAGGCCCAGTCTGAATGTGAAGAAAAAGGCCTTTGGCACGTCAAGCAGGGCTGAACTAGATCCTGCCAGCCATTGGGATGCAAAGCCGAGCGTCGCCAGGCGGGATGGTGCAACTGCAGAGCAACAGTAGACAGAATATAACCCCGGTTTCTCATTTGATCTACCGGCACATTGCTCGCTGTGGCGGACGGAATTCTCTGCCGGCAGACTACAATGGCTCCAGATGGTTATGTGGTTTTTCTATCAGGTAGTGTCTGCAGGCACTCCTAGGCCTTGTGTATCACACAGGCCCAGCCTCATGCCTACTGGAGTGTGTTTATTTCTTCTGCTACTGGGGTTTTAGGTCAATACGCTGGGATGCGTTCCTCCCTCTCTCCTCCTTCCCTCCTCCCTCCCTCCCTCAATGTATCCTCCTCCCTCCCTCCTCCTTACCTCCCTCCATCTCTCCTCCTCCCTCCCTCCTCCCGCCCTCATCCTCCCTCCATCCTACCTCCCTCCTCCTCCGTCCATCTCTCCTCCTCTCTCCCTCCTCCCTTCCTCCCGCCTCCTCCCTCCATCTCTCCTCCCCCTCCCTTCCTCCCTCCCTCCTCCTCTCTGTCTCCCTGCTCTCACCCTCCCTTTTGCACTATCAGATCGGTTGGAGAGAATGTTCGGTGTCCGCCTTTGGCTTCTATCAAAAGGTCTGGCAGGTATGGGGCGGAGGATGGGCGCGCCCTACTGTCCTCTGTCTCCACAGGAGGAGGCGGCTGTCCTATATCTTCATCTGCGGCAGCGTGAATGTCAGGGAGGAGAGCAGATTAGCTGGATGTCAGCCCTGACGGAGGTTAATGCAGGAGCAGGCCAGCCATTTGTAACCTCGGAAAGGAGATTAATTACAACGGGGCCTCTGTGTGCTGGCGCGCCTCCGACAGTGCGATAAGCAACGCAATCCCAATGAACCGATCATTTGTTTGTTTGCTAATTGTTTGTTTGTTGTTGGCTTGTGTGCTCGGCCATCTGAAACCCTCGGCACCAAAGCTGCACACTGTCTGCTTTGTTGCTAATGGAGGTCCAAAGGGTGACCTTGGGGCCGCCATTTTGGGATGCAGCGGTAAAGGCCCGCTGGGCTCCCCGGGCCCGGCAGGAGCTCCGGGTCTCCGTTCACCTGAGACGAACGTTGTGTTTGGCAATGCTGCTTCTCTTGCACACCGCCTGCGGTTAATAATTAATCCAGCGGCCAGCGGCAGCTCCCTGCGTCACAGATGCACATTAAACGAGACTGCATTCTGTTGCGCATGGGGCCTCTACCGACATCCAAAATGCAGAGGCTCTCCAAGGTGAACTGAAAGACAGCCTAGGCACGGTCGGGAATAGAGGGAACATCTTTGAATGCATTACGTATTCAGCTACAACCTCTCAAACGGATACAATGCCAACACTTAACCGAACCCACGTGAGCCGGACTAGTGGGAGATCCGATGCTGGGGGGAGTCTTTATAGTAGCAGCTTGACATAAGACCGCCCCCCATATTCAGTAAAAGGGTGTCTTGTGGCCGGTGTAGAATATTATGGACATGACAAATATTCTACAGACCATATTGTGAGACCATCTCACTGACTGATAAAGATCTGTTAGGCTCGGGACATCTTGCTCTCCCCTACCCAGTGACTAATCAATGGGAGGTCATGTAGGGAGGAACATGGTGTTTAGACTGTTTGCGGTCAAACTCACAGTAAAACCTGACTAAACCCTTTTAGCAAAGACTGGTTCTTTGAAAGGAGATTTTGCAAACTACTAACTCTTTCTCTCCTCGCCATCGTCCTTCTCTCTTTCCCCCCTGGGGTAATAAATCCATGGCACTCACATTCCTGAGCCCACATCGGCCCAACAGCACACAGTGAGACAAAGGAATATGAAAATTCTTTGTCTTGTTTCTTAAATAAAGTGAAATTACTTTCTCACAACTATGTGATGTAACCACTATGAGAATAAGCCCCGGGAATAAAGTATGGGCATTGATGCATTGTATTTGTAACAAAGTGTTACTGTGTGTTGTAAATAACAGGTTCCCTATGCTGCTAAGTCAACCTAGCAATGTGTTGTATCAATCTGAAGGTAAAACAATGAATGAGTTGATTATGCATGTTGGGGAAATGTAATATCATGTTGAAACCATAACAGGGATATTTGATGATTCCAGACTCTTAAGAGAATCTTGGCTCCCCTTTTATGACCCAAAGGGTCGGGGGGGTTGACACAGCCCACAGACCCAACACTCTGTGTGAGTGATCAATTGGTGCTGTCTATACAAACAGGACACACTTCAGTCCCTTGCCCTTTTTAAGTAGGGTCCAGACAGATTCATGTTTACTACAATTTTTTGACCATCATGTCATGTGCCTCTTCCCTTCTTCGAGCCCAACAACGCCTCTGGATGCATCGCTTTCCAACACACTACTCATAAGGTTGCCATCCAGCATTCTCTTTTGATACGGTGTGATGCCAAGTGTTGTTTAAGCTTAGGGGATTTAGGATAGGTTGTGATAATCTATGACATCATTCATTTAATTTCTGCTGTGTTTTCATATTGTCACATTTGTTTTCCATCTATTATTGAACTGTGTTTTCATATAATTTAGATAATTGATAAGTATAATTTCAATAAACATTATTAAGCTTTGATCGCGTCTTAGCCATCACATGGTCTTTAGGTCACTTGATTGAGTCAAGACCTCCTCCTTCAGACTGAGATTGATAAATTAGACTATTGATAAAGGTTATCTGTTTCCCTGTACAGAACAGGGTGGTGCCCCATATGAGCTGATTTAATGTATTAAATACATATTCCTTCATATTTGTGATAACCACGGTATAAATTCATAAATTATACCTAGTCATATTAACATAGTAGTCATATCAGTAGTCATATTAACATAGTTATTAGATACCCTTAGACTGCTACACTGGTCCCGGTGTGACATGGCTGAGCCCGTGTTCTAAGGGGGGGGGGGGGGGGTTGTCAGAGAGGAATACGAGGGACAGGGTCGACTTGAGGGATGGGGGTGGGGGCGTTGGGCTGAGAATTCAGTTTGCATGAGAGACAGGTGTGCTGGCAGGAGACCCACAACCCCATCTTCCAGGTGGCTCAGTCCCATGGGAGCCAACACATGTTACTGTTACTAATGATGGAAACTCCCACACAGCAGCACACACATCCCCCCCACCCGTCTGCCAGTCTCACACTGTAATCCATGCCCAGAGAACATCCCAGCAAGGCCACTGCAGTCCCCATAGGTGACTGTGCAATCAGCCCTGCAATCAGCAGATAATTGGTCCAGCTACAGTGACAACCCATCTGAGCGTCCAATCAGATAGTCTACCCTATCCTGTCTATGTGTCTGCATAACAACATCACACAGGCCCAAGGGCTTGTCTCAGCATCAGACAGCAGGCTCATTTGTTTTCACCGAAAACAGACCCTCAATTAGTTTAGCGTATGAAGATAAGTGTGTGTATGAGAGTGTGTGTGTGTCTGTGTATGTGTGTCTGTGTGCGTCTGTGTATGTGCTTGCATGCCTGTCTGTGTGTGTGTTGTGTGTGCTTGCATGTGTGTGTGTGTTCTGTGCTTGCATGCATCTGTGTGATTGTGTGTGTGTGTGTGTGTGTGTGTGTGTGTGTGTGTGTGTGTGTGTGTGTGTGTGTGTGTGTGTGTGTGTGTGTGTGTGTGTGTGTGTGCGTGCAGGATTGTAATTAGGGCTCAGTGGAGGTGCAGCCCTTAAGACAGGAGGGAGTCTCCAGGGTCAGTCCTTCAAATGTAGCCTACGTTCACACAGCTCAGTACCCGGTGACTTAATATACTGCTTAATTGGAAACCATGATTCTTAACAGGCTTGATAAGGATTGTTTTTACTGCTTGTCAAACAGCAGGGGATTTTCAGTTAGCCTACCTGGCTGCAGTATTTTTTACAGTGTCTTTGTTGCACCATAAAAATGAACAATGGCGGTTTTAAAATAGAGAAGCTATATGTTTAAATTTCCATTCACTTGGAAAATAGACTTCTCCCTGGGACTCGCTCCCTCTATTTCTCTGTGTCACTACCTCTCTGTACTCCATCTGTCTTTCTTTTCCTCCAAAACCCTATTTATCTATGCCCTTCCTTCTCCTCTATCACTCTTCCTCCAAAACTCTATCTACTGCCGGCTCTGTTGCCCTCTCTCTGGTATGTGTGTGTGTGTGTGTGTGTGTGTGTGTGTGTGTGTGTGTGTGTGTGTGTGTGTGTGTGTGTGTGTGTGTGTGTGTGTGTGTGTGTGTAAGTGAGTATGTGCGTGTGTGTGTGTGTGTGTGGAGGTATGATGGCTGAGGTGACAGCTGTGTTTTTTAAGATGACCTTGAGAACTAAGGCTTTGCTGACTGTCTCTGTGTACTCAAGCCTGCTGCCTGACCACTGAATGCATGCAGATACACACACACACACACACACACACACACACACACACATGCACGCAGAGATAGTTGAGCCTCTCTTCCTCCCTGTGTCCTTCCAGTGTTTGCACCCTCTATTTCTCTGTGTCACTACCTCTCTTCACTCTATCTGTCACTCTCTTTCTCCAAATCCCTGGGTTATTTCTACCTTGTTGGGCTGTTTTTGTGCAGCCCAGCCACTGGGTTAGTGGCTGGGTCATTCTTCTGTCCATCCTATTTGGCTATTTTGACAAAATATCTTTTCAATCATAGTAATCAAAGCTTACCTCTGGGATATATTTTACACATATGATTGCTGTCAGACACACTACCAGGTTTTTGTTTGAAAATATGAGTGGGCTTTCTCTATACTTATGGCAGTGGATGAATATAAAGTGTCTTGCCTCAACCCAACTTTTTCAAACTTCCTGCCAGTAGGCTTGAGCACAGGCAAAGGAGAACGGGTCAGGGGAGTTTTTGGTCTGGAATATAAGAAATGGCAAGATGATAAACTATCTAAGAAGATGTCGACATTGTGCAATAATACCCAATGTTAAGCTAGATAATTAACTGTTAGCTAACTTGGACCAAAATATTAATCTCAGTTCACACTAGCTACACAACAAGCTAACTTTAGCTCAAGATAGCTAGCAGCGTCAGCTAGCTATTCTACACAATAGCTTGCGCTACAGTAGCTAGCTGCTAGTTAGCTGCTATAAGTTGCAAATTATGATGCTATATTCATGTTCTGAATGTCATATATATAGCATGTGGTTGTTGTTGTTTTTTACTACAACTAACATGGTGAAGTAGGCTACCTGTCCAAAGAAACAATACAAAGAGTACTCATATGTTCTCATGCTGGGGGAGGGGCATCAGTGTTCCCAAGCATTTGTGATCATAATGGAACAGCCTGGGAGCACCCATCTCTTTTGGGTGCAGTTGATGGGTGTTTCAATGCATTTTATGTATTTTATCTCATTTACCCAAAACCATGTGACCAGATTTGGGAGTTAATTCAGACTGTCATCTTTGACATCCCAGGACACGAATCAAACACAATAAAGAACTATGAGAGTTCAGCTTGCTGTGATATAGGATGTATTTTCCCTGACATGAATTCCATGAATGCAGCATGCAACATAATATGTTCAATTTGTTCAAAAGAAAGAAGGGGAAAAATTAACTCGGCATAAGGTGCATGAAACTTGATGAATAAATGCATGAATTCTTCTTAAGGTACATGTTTTTATGAATTTTACACTTACATGTTTTTACAAAGAAGCGTGACCACATTATATTGTATTTGTATTTGATTGTTTTTATATTGTAAATCACTTTGGTTCAACATAGGTTGTTAAATGTGCTATATAAATAAAGTTGACCTTGACCTTGACCTTGGCATGCTTTTCCAAATACATGTTTTAACAGTTAACCCTGGAAGACCCACTGTTGTAATATTACAACATTTGTATTTTATCTAAAAAAGGGTATAAATAATTTGTTTTCTTGTTCTTTTTTCACATAAACATCGTCATTGGATCCTATTGTTTAGTCTTGCAATGCTATTGGCCAGGATATTTGCATAAAAGTACCCCCCACAGGGCCAGGAAACATCACAACTTCAAAATTCTTGACTAAGCAACAAGTCTCTGTTTCAAGAGTAATGTAAATTAGAGGATGTTTATATTTGTTGCATTTTTACAACATTGAGACAGTGTGGTAGCACATATCCATGTGGTACTGTTAGTTTACATACCTGGCTAAGTGGAGTCTTATAGTTTCCACAATACATTTATACAGTTATTCATATCTTATTTTATATAGCTATGTGTGTTTTTACTTTAATTTCGAATTTCCAATCATATTTGTAACCAATTGTACTCAAAGACAAATATACTGCATTAGCTTATAAAATGTCATTGCTTACAATGTTATACTAATCACTTTCAACAGATTGGGGGCGGCTGTAACTCAGTTGGTAGAGCGAGTCGTTCAATGATCGAAGGGTCAGTGGATCGAATCCCAGCTCCGACTGTCCACATGTCGAAGTATCCTTGAGCAAGACACCTAACCCCAAATTGCTCCCAATGAGCAGGTTAGCACCTTGCATAGTATTTGTCATTGTCTCCTTATCATTTTTCTCCTCTCATTCCTTGTGCACACTTCCTCATACTGTAGTTTTTTTTTGTATTGTGGCAACCCAGGGGACAAGGAAGATCACAAATTCCAAAATGGCTATGGAATACCATTACTATGGAAATTACCAATACTATGAAAACCCCCTAGAAACCTCTCTATACCCCACTATGGAAACCCCTAGAAACCCCTCTATACCCCACTATGGAAACCCCTAGAAACCCCTCTATACCCCACTATGGAAACCCCATAGAAACCTCTCTATAGCGCACTATAGAAACCCCATAGACACCCCTCTATATCCTACTATGGAAACTCCACAGACACCCCTCTATAGCCCACTACATTTACAGAACGGTGTCTTGGAGGGTGTCTTAGCCCCATATCTACCCTTAAAATCATGGTGTGTCAGAAAATGTCACAGTAAAAGAACTAGTGAATAGACATGGTGGTATTCGTCAAACTCAGAAAACAAACACCCTGCATTTTTACATGTATATTACAGTATCTTGACTACATTGACATTCACCACACGACTGAAAGTTGTTATTTCTTGTATTTTATTTCTTGTTCGTTATTTCTTCCTGTTCGGTGCAAAGCTTTTATCTTGAGAAGACAAGTGGTTGGAGTTGGCACCTCCTGGAAAACTGTTCCTATCATATTAAAAAGGAGACAGAGCAGCAGCACCATCATTCCATCATTTGGACACAGATCAGGAACGGTTAGTGTCTGTAAATTTCGTCTTGGAATTAACACTGTTTCTTTTCCATTTCCTGAAAAAGAATTTGTTGCAGCGGAGGGTGAGGGGGTGGAAGAGAACAATAGAAATACGGTTTTACAAAGGAAAGAAAACAGAAAGGAAGATCTAAAAGAGAGCTTAGTGCTTAGCTTGAGGTATTACAAAGTGCTATTCTATGACTAGGTAATAGCGCACACTTGAGGATAGTTGAAGGTTGTTTGCCCCCGCATGTACTGTATGTATGATGCTGCAAGAGAAGGGGGTAGTGTGTGTGTGTGTGTTTGTGTGTGTGTGTGTGTGTGTGTGTCTCAGGCTGAGCCATGTTACTACACAGACATGTTCAGTCATTGATCAGGTGGGCTGACAGATTCAAACCAATTGGCTGATTAAACGCTACCAGCAACTTCCTTGTAGCCTTTGTCTCTTTAAAAGCCTTTACACGCACACACACGCACGCACACACACACACACACACACGCACACACACACACACACACACACACACACACACACACACACACACACACACACACACACACACACACTCTTAGGAAAGATGTGTTAAAAACAACACGTGTTATTTTAACACATCCATGTGTTTGATTAAAGAACATGTGGTTACAAAAAGAGGTTGCGCTTCAACAAAATAGCTCTTCAAGTTAGAGTGCTAAAACCATACGTTCTGACGAAGGCTGATTGCCGAAACGCATTAGCGTATTTTGTATGATGTGAGCCAAATATAAACATGTGAAAAGTGAGTATTTTGTCCTCCTTGAATTGAACAACTGAGATGTGCTACAATTGCAATGTTTGCAAGCTTTTTCAATCATATAACATGTGTTCTTTTTAACACATCTGTTCTAAGAGTGCACATACACACACACACACGCACACACACATTACAGTATGTAAAATAGATTCTACCGACCAAACCACATTAGCTCTACTGTTTCAGTTTAAGTTTATACCTGTGTGCATTATCTGAAGCATGTATAAACCCAAATGTTGGAGAAATTAAAACCTGCTAATTAGAATTAAACTGGCTAAAGGACAAGACTGCCCCAAATTGTGTTCTTATAGACACCGTGGCGACGATCACCCCACCTGCAACTACTGTATAGTCTCCTACACAGTCATTGTACAGATGCTTTTATCCAAAGTGACTTACAATAACTGCATTAATGTAGGAAGCCAGGGTACTACTAGAGTATTTGCCAGACCTTACAAGTGCATCTCCTTTCTAAACAACTGACTAAGAGCATAATCTAGTACTAAAGCCAAAGTACAAGAGTAGCAAAATAAAATGAAAGCCACAAGAGGCAATGAGACGGGGTCCAATGGTTATGCCATTACATTACATTACATTACAATCATTTAGCTGACGCTTTTATCCATTATGCATTTAACGTACAGTGGGAAAAGCCAATGTACTACTATTTGCCAGAACTCACAAGTGCATCTCCTTTCTAAAACAAGTGACTAAGAGCCTAATCTAGTGCTGGTCGGGGAGGGAGGGGGGGGGGGGGTGGGGGCTTGACCAAGGTCTGGAGCTTTTCCTTTCATTAACCTGTAGGCTAGTACCAGAGTTTTAAACTGGATGTGATCTGCTACAGGGTGTAGAGAACAGAGAAGGGAAGTTGTGTGGGAGAACTTGGGGTGGTGGAACACCAGGTAAGCAGTAGATTTCTGGACCAGCTCCAGGGGTTTAATAGATGATGCTGGGGCCCCAGCAAGTAGGGAGTTGCAGTAGTCCAGGCGGGGGATGACCAGGGCCTGGATGAGCACCTGCGCCGTTTCATCAGTGAGGAAGGGGTGGATCCTCCTGATGTTGTAGAGCAGGAATCTGCAGGAGCGTGTGACGGATGTGATATGTTCTGAGAACAACAGTTGGTCGTCCAGGGTCACACCCAGATTCCTCACAGTCTGAGTTGGCGTCACCACTGTGTCTTCAATGGTGATGGCCAGGTCCTGGTGCAGGCAGCCCTCCCCCGGGAGGAACAGCAGCTCAGTCTTGTCCAGGTTGCACTGGAGGTGATGTGTTGTCATCCACTCCGAGATGTCAGCCAAGCATCCAGTTATGTGTGCTTGCACTTGTGTGTCAGAAGGTCGAAATGAAAAGACCGGTGGGGTGTCATCGGTATAGCAGTGATAGGAGAAGCCATGAAAGCAAATGACAGAACCTAGAGATGTAGTGTAGAGGGGGAAAAGGAGAGAACCCAGACTCTTGTGGAACCCCAGTAGTCAGACTACGCGGTTCTGACATGTACCCTTAGAGAGGGAGTTCGCTCGCACGGCATGGAGTGACTCCGTCTCTGTCGAGTGCCCAGCATTGAACCCAGACTGGCCCCCTTAAGCCCCCTTAAAGTCGCACTGAAATGAAAAAAGCATTCTCTCCCATTTTGGTTCACATAATTGGTCACCTATTCAACGATGGTATGCCAAAAAAAAATCAAAATTCTACTTTTGTTGTAATCTTATATCAAAGTATATAATTTCTTACTTCCTGTAAAACGGTAGGTCACGTGCAATGACGACAACAGGTACCTTAAATTTTAGGCCAATAATCTCAAGACATCCGTCAATCAACGCTATCCTTCTATCGAATCTGTCTTAAGTTCTTAAAACCCGCCCACTTGTCAATGTTCCAATCAAATTCCTCTAAACATTATGTCCCACCCTCATAGCTTGTTTGCGTCGGAAATACGTCAAACTACGGAAGTTAGATGATCTCAAACGTCTTCTGTGCGACTTTAAAGCAATACATCGTGATATTTTGACCTTTACAAATATGTCTGGTGCTAATTCTCCAATTAGATTTACTAAAAGTAAGCTGAATCGTCCAAACAGTCTACTCAGAAAGATAATACATTGACATTTATTACCTTTTAAAACTCGCGCCCCCGGGACGCAGCATTCAGTCAAAGTGCGCATGCGCAACGTTGCGCTTAAACAACACAGTAGTAGCTAACTATTCCGGCGTCTATGGATATCATGCGTTTTTTAGCTCAATGATATCATGGTGGAGGTGAGAAAACTGAAGCGAAACATCACGGAGGAAGCCAGAAAAAGAAAAAGACAATCTGATAACGTTACGACAGTACGACAGTGCACTTACTCGCAGAGCCTGTGGGGGCGCAGTTCCGAGAAAACCGGAGAAAACGCTATATATTGCTTTAAGACAGGGTGAGACTGAACAGACAGCCTGACCAGACTGACCCTCTCTCTCCCACACTCTCTCTCTCTCTCCCTCTCTCTCTCCCTCCCTCTCTTTCTCTCTCTCACTCTCTCTGCCATCCATCTAATGAACAGTTAAGGTTTGTAGGTGTGTATGACCAGACAGACTGACCTCTCTCTCTCGTTTTCAATGTGAACTGCAGTACTTAGCATTAAGTGTCACACCACAAATCTTAACATTTTTAAACGAAACATCTTGTTCTTATCAGACTTGATTGAGACAATGCCCAAGAGCACATGTATGTGATGCCGAATGAATTGGGGAAAGTGTTCATGAGAAAATGAGGCTTATCAGTAATTAGCTTCCAGCCAAAATGGTGAAATTTCAAATGCCTCTAATGTCCTTGTTTTTTTTGAGACACGGTAGAGCCTTTTTCGTGGTGTTGAGGAATTTACATCCAAACACCTTAAACCTTTGTCCTCTCACTTCTCTTGTAATTCATCACCTCCCCCAAATATTCACATAGCTGTGCTAACATACAAAATGGCTTCCAGAGAGGCCATCTGTCTACAACAGAATAACCATCCTAGTTCCCCAATTGCCGCCCTTTTTTCTCATGTCACATGTCTGTACTCTTGGCCACGCCTGCCATTTCATATGACGTACAATGCAGTAGCCAATCACATCCTGGAAGGACCTTACCTGTGGTTTGACTGCATATAAGGCACAGCAAAAGACCAAACGGGACTTCGCTGAATAAACCACCCTTGTTGCGTTCTTCAGGAAGTCCTTGCGCTCGTATGCTTTTCACAATAAACCAGACTTAACCTTTTGAACGAATCTTGGTAAATCCTTTTGACTAGATCAGTTATTTTACGATCACAGTGGTAAAGCACATTTCAGGTCACTAGATTACAGTATTGTTGTACACAATGATAAGGAATTTGAACTTGAACTTTGTGGTCCACATGTTTTTTTCTTTAAATTCCAGTTTCTCCGCCATCTTGGATTTAATTTATATGCTGTGAATACCCTATAGGGAGACCCCAAACATGCATATGAAGTTTCAGACTGATTGGACTTACAGTTTATAAGGAGCAACTTTTTATACTGTAGGTCTTGCCAAATGTTCAACCTGCAGCCAAATCCATCATGGCGGAAATCATGAGTCCAAATAGCATTCCACGAGGACGATGTAAGTGTACCAAGTTCAAACATTTTTATCCAACAGGGTGGAAATGCCAGCCTTTTTTGCTAAATTGCTTATTAAAGCAACACCTAGGGTCGTGGTACCTCCTTGTGGCCTGGTGACTCATGATCTGAAGTGTTCAACATTTTTTGTCCAGGACCTCAAGACTTAATTAATAATAAGAATACCATCAATTACAATAGGGTTCTTACACTACTGTGCAGGACCCCTAAATATAATGCTGTAGGTGCTTAAGGGGGATGATCCTGGACCCACCACACAGCGTTTCCCCATGTAATCTCAAACAACATGTCTCAATCTATGACCCCTTAATGTGACCAATCAGGAGGAAACTAAGAAACTGGACCAATACATTTCAAACTAAAGGACGCCAGCAGCGTCAATTGAATAGTCGAACACCGTGCAGTACCAACTCAAGAGGCAATTGCACTTATCATAAACAAAGGACCCTTAAAAAATTGCAGCCTGTTTTTTGGTTCTTCCCACCCAGCTGATTTGTGGTGATTGCTGGGTCGCTGATACTGTGTGACTCAGCCTTTGGGGACGGCGACAGCAATATGTATGGAAATGTGTAGGAGGCCAACAAAGGAGAGGGGGACAAAAACGAGAGAGACAGAGGGGGAATCAGAGTCAGAGAGAGAGAGAGAGACAGAGAGAGAGAATGAGAGAGAGAGCGAGGGGGAAAGATATGGGAATCGCCTTTGGTGATGGAGGCAAATCATTTTAATACAAGGAAACATGAAAATAACCTCACAAATAATAATAATAATAATAATAACAAATGCCTGGGCTTGTATAAAGTGCACGCTTTGATTGTGATTGTATTTATTTATTTATTTTATATGTGTATTACTTCCCTCACTCTCCCCATCTGCTTCCATCCCGTACCACTCTTTCTCCCAGGCGTGTGTGTGTGTGTGTGTGGGGTGGGGGGCATTTGTGTCTGTCTGCACAATATTGCACTTTCTACATGCCAATCATGTCTCTCCTTCTTTCTCCCGCGGTCTCCTGCCTCTGCTTCCCTCTCGCTCAGGCGAACATGTGAGTAGCTGCCGTACCTGAACATCCATTAAATAATTCTCTGTACCCGAGCAGGCTGAAAGAATGTGACTTCTCTCTATCCTTACCTACTGTGTCTTTGACAAACACACACACACACACACACACACACACACACACACACACATGTCACCCATATGTTTCGGCATGCCCAGGGCGGGATTAGAGCCCTGGCCTTACTTGGGAGGCGGACGCACTGACAGTTGCGCCAATAGGGACGTCCCTAGAGGGACTGTCAGCGCTCCTTTGAGGAGTGAGTTTCACCAGCTACTCCACGTTTCACTCAGTTACAAACACACACACGCACGCACGCACGCACACACACACACACACACACACACACACACACACACACACACACACACACACACACACACACACACACACACACACACACAGAGTCCTCCTCTATGGCTGAGATAGTAATACATCACCCCCCTGCTGGCTTGGCCTTTTCACACAAGCTGTTGTGGGGCCGGACGCCCACGTTGCGGAGCCCTGCTCTGACTTCAATGACTTGGATGCAGTCACTGATTCATAAGCCAGATCACTTCCTGGAATGATAGCAGGTCGGACGGGGATGGCGACATGGTGGAAGGAGTGTGTAGTATTATCAGTACACAGCCTTGAACAGACAGCAGAAGAGAAACACACGGTGGTCTTGGCTGTGTTTCGCCTCCTCGCTAGCACATATCATCGAGCCAGAGAGAAAGAAAACCTGGCGAGCACAGCATGGGGTCTCGCCACTATATATTCCTCATGTTAACCTGGCACGCCGTAATCCCCACACAATTCCCTGCAGGGTTTGCTATAAGGGAGCATGTCAATAAGGTAAACAGCTGTCCTTGTCTGTCTCCCCTTTCCTCCACACAAAGCAATGAAGAGGAAAAGGTCAGTTTGTTTAGGCATGTTGTAGGACAGGTGATACAGGGAGGGAACTACCTTAGACTATTGAGATGCATCCATCCGTCTCTCTTTGTCTTTCCGTCTTTATCCTCGTATTTCTCCTCTCCTTGATGGATGCTCGACCATGCCTGACCGTGGCCTCCCTCTCTCCCTCCTCCACGGAGCTCAGCGACCCCCCCCCCCCCCCCCTCCCGGTCATCCCTCAGGCAGACACGGACTTGGCCGCCGTTACCCGCCATCTGCTCCCTCGCTTCCGATGGACCAAGCGGCCTCGTCAGGGTCAGCCAGGTACTCCGGAGCCTGCCGGCGCCGCCAGAGCTGGCAGCCGGGCGAGGCGAAAACATTTTCATCCTCCGTCCTGCCTCGGTCCTGCCAGTGTGCATCGGGACCCTGGCAGAGAAAATAATAGACCGTCGCTCGGGCGTCTTGTCTGATCCGTGAGTCCTTTCTAACGTGACAAATAAGGCTGGCTACTGGCAGGAAAATGAGATACTATAATCATCCAGCCCAGAAAAGCTGATTCAAGTTCAAGTTCAAGTTGCTGCTGCTCTCTTGTTACATCTGCCTCTTTTTTCCCACTCCTTTCCCAAAAACACACATTTTAAAATACAGTATAGCAGGTGCTGGTAGAATAGAAATAGAGGACTGCCACAGACTGCCATGGACTGCAAAACCTCAGGTGTACCCTGGGAGAACAGGAGGGTCAGATTAAAGCTGACCTACACCCACCCTGGAGAAATTAGCCAGCATACAGGTGCAAATTGGAATGGATCAGAAGAGCCCTATCCCAAAGCACCTACAGGCATTTAAGGACACAATGCTACGGTAATATATATATATATATATATATATATATATATATATATATATATATATATATAATAGTGCCTTTTGTAAGCCCTATATCATAGATATTCCATATTCTACCGTAACCTTATGCTCTGATACTCTTCTTTCCTCCGAGCAGACATGTGTCCTCTAGTGTGCTCAGGAACACAGACAGCACCAGTAGCCCCAGAGTGATCACTAATGCCCAAGCTGGCCACCGTTACTGCAAGTGACATATTGGAGTGCATCAATTCCCGGTCAGAAAGATTTCCAACTCATACACAGTCTATCTCTTTCTCATTAGTGTCTTCCCCTGGCCGCCATGCTAAGCTTCCAATGATCGACAGATGTGGGTGTAATAGCAGGCACAACATATTTACGTGCCAGTAATTCCACATAAATGAAACAATGTATTCAACATTCTGTCTCTCCTATTAGACCTCTCTCAATGAACATCAAAGGGTATGAAAACACAATTATCCTCATATTAAGCCTCAGTTTATGACACTCACCATGAAGTGCTTTTTAATTACATTATTTCATTATAGAAGGGCTGCATGTGCCTGTGAGTCAACAACAACAACACATGGGTTCAACTCATCTGCCATATTGGGAAAATAGCCGTCTCTCTCACAAAGATGATGTGGTAGTGGAGATCCATTTATGGTACACACACACACACACACACACACACACACACACACACACACACACACACACACACACACACACACACACTCATCGCTGCCCTGCAGCAACTTTCCTCCAGTCATATGACATTGAGTCAGTCATCATAGCTGTTGTTACATGTCAAAACAAGGCCCAGGGGGACAGGAGAGACAAAGGGAGGGAGAGGAGAAGCCAAATCTAACCCAGCTGGGCAGTCAGACGGGGACATGATAAACAGATTTACTGAGAGGGAGAGAGAGAGAGAGAGAGAGAGAGAGAGAGAGGGTGAATGGGTAAATGGAGGTCGTGGGAAGCGTGACCACTCTATCAGATCCTCTTCAGCGGCGTGACTCATCGCACACCGCGCACACAGTGCTGCCCCTGCCGGGTTAGCGCCTGATGCTGCCGGGTCCATTCAGCGCCCCCCCGCCGCCGCCACGCTCAAATCACGTCCACCGCAGTCCTGGCACGTCTCCCACACCGGGGGAGCCCAGGGTACAGGCTCACTCTGCCCCCCACTGCCCCCTCTGCTCCAGACCTGATCATAGGCTGCCTGGGCTGTGTGAATACAGACAGCCCCGTCTGGAGTCGGTGACCCGGACCTGGCTCTTCTTTAGCTCCTCGGTACCAATGGACCGAACCATATACAGTACATAAGGCCCATCTGGAGAGGCCTTGTGTAGCTGCAGCGTACTGCTATTTATTGATTAGAAGAGATTAGAGAGTTACTCCCGGATGACGGGGATAAGCCACCGGTTAACGGAGAACCACTTTTCGGCAGCCACAGGCGATCCCCCCCGGAGACGGGACGAGGATGCCTTTAATAGTTTAGCTCAGACATGGCTTGGTACCTCCTCCATCATATCCTGCTGGCAAGCCTATACGGCTATTACCGTGAATAATGCTGCTGGCGGCTCCATTCATGACATCGCAGGACCCCCGAGTCTATTCCTGGCACTCAGTCACAAGTCCTATCATTATGCTGCCAATTCCTTTACTGAATCTCTCCAAACGATCTGTATCACCCGCGTTCATTTTCAAGTCCCTCTCCTGGAAGACGACCTCGGCCTCCCTGTCACTACCATGCATCGATCCTAGTAAGAGACTCTCCTCGCTCCGCGCCCTGGGCTGTGCGCTCGTCTACTACAGTACATCAACACACTCCCTCAAACACTTGGGTGTGGGCCAGGTTAAACAGACAAGACATCCAGATTGCCCGCCCCCCGCTCCCTGTGGCTCTTTACCAGTCAAAGAACCACCATGCCATATTTTGGCGGACGCTTCCTTCATTTAAGAAGAGCACCGTTAATGTCCGTTAAGGGTAATAATGATTTCCTTGCCAGTCGGAGAGGTCCTGGCGCAATAGGAGAGGTCCTGGTTCAGTGGGTTTCTGCTTGCTGCTGCTGCATGTTGCGAGTCTATCCTGGCATGACTCGCGGCTCACATTCTCTACGCTACGATCGGCTTGTTGGTGCCTGGAATATTGTGTGCAATATGGCTGAATATTTATCAGATTTTGAGGATATAGAAGATGACATGGACATTCCAGAATATGATGGAAGCCTATCGTAGCGTAGAGAATGTGAGCCGCGAGTGTAGCCTACAGACGGAGAATAGCCAGTAGCCTGTAGCAAGGGGGGAAGCTTTATTTAGTTTCTAAAGACGTTTCTAAAGATCATATTACCGAGGGATGTGAAAACCACAACAAGCCCTCGCTCTATGGAAGCACAACTAGTGATTCATAAAAATAGATTGATGAAAACAACCGTTTCGCGGCAGAAAATACATTTTATAGAAGCTGCATTCTCGGTGCCCCGTCCGCCGCCATTACGTGTATACTTGGCTCGCGCTGGATTTTACATTTCTTCTACAGGCCTCCAAATTTAAAGTTATCTCGGTGAGTCAATCGTCTTATAATATGCCGTAAATTAGGTCCAGGTTGTCGCAAAAGAGCATTCTCCTTTAAGTAGCAGGTGGCCATGGACATGGGCCCGGCAGTAGCCTCGGCTCCATCCAGTCATAAGAGAGGCTTCTCCAGCCCGCACGCCTGCCTCTCTCTCCTCCCTGGCTCCCTCTCAAGTTCTCTGGTCCAGCCTATTAGGAGCCCATCAAGCCGGCAGCGCATTAAAACCGCTACAGCTCTCTCTGTTTGTGGCTTTTGATCCCTCTCAGACAGTGCGCACGCACACACGCGCGCACACACACACACACACAGACAAAAGTGACCCAGACCCATGCATAGTTTCTGGACTGTCATCAATGCCTCAGCCAGAGGCAGACACAGAGGTGAGCTCACTCAGATATATGGTATAACACTACATTCATTTTTCAACCCCTGCCGGCTGTTTTCATGACCTTTCTCGAGCGCAGCCATTGCGGCTTCTGCAGTTCTGCCAGGCAACCGTTGGCATGTCAAGCTTGACTTCCATAGGAGCAAACTGAGTGTGTGTGTGCATGTGTGTGTGTGTGTACTATACCTGTTTGTGCATTTGCGTGTACAAATGTGTATGCTTGGTGTTGTGTGTACAGGGTAGTTCTCGCCAAGGGTCCTCTGCAAGGGTGACTAGTCAGCTGGGTGGGAGTAATATGTGTGTGTGGGTCTCAGGAGGTCTCCTGCATTGTGTGAGGAGAGAGCCAGTATATGTGAGTGTGTGTGTGTGTGTGTATGTGTGTGTGTGTGTGTGTGTGTGTGTGTGTGTTGCAGTATAGGTCTTTGCTTGGCAGGTTTCCATGTGTGAGAGAGTTAAGAGACAGGATCTTTATCCCAGGAGATACACACGATCACCCTGTGCCAATTTGGGCCCTGCTGCCGGTGCATGATGGGAGGGATAAGACCCCTCCTTTCTCTTCTCTCCTCTGTGAAGAGAACCCTGACCTGAATACAAATTTGGAGGAACAATACCGGACATTGAGCCATAGACTTTATGAGTATTTTTATTTATCCTTTATAATATGCCTCCCTCCCCAGCAGTCAGGTGAGGATTTCAAGGCGAGGATTTCAGAATGGCGCAGAGGCATGTGCTCCAAGCCAGGAAAGCAGGAGAGGACGCATTGTGAGCAGAGAGAAAAACAAGTAAATGTGAGTGCGCAGCTGAGAGCTGCAGTCTCGGATTCACAGTCATACTGGTAGAGGGAATCAAAACACTTCTTAATAATTCAACATGAATAGAAGAGAGAAAATTCTGCAGCAAGGCGAGGAGGCTGAGGAAAGGACAGTAAGGAAAGGAATCCTACAGCTCTCTCTCTCTCTCTTTCTCTCTCTCTCTTTCTCTCCACATACCGTTTCACCATCAACAGAAACTGTGGAAGGACTGTTCAGGCTCGCCCTGAGCATGCTGTGCTGTAGGGTGATGTATAATGTCAAGGCATTATGGGATATACTGTGAATACAAACCTGGCAACCTCTACTCCCGTTTGTATTTGGCTCATGTGCTTATTTTCAGTCAGCAGATATACTAAGGAATGAGGGGCTTGTTAATATTGATGTAAACACGTAAAAGAAATTACAGGCACATTTACAGTTAAGTAATCCAATCAAAAATAGGCACCACGGACAATCTCATCTCCCCTGGACACATTCTAAAAAATGAGGAAGTGAGCATGCCTTGCGCAGTTATCTTGGTTTGATTTGTCAACGCTGCTGTGTTTATCTCTCTGACATTAGTTTTACTTGCGCAGAGGTGAACTGGATTGTGTTGCAGGCAGCTGAATAGATGTTCTTGTTGTTCCCTTGGCTCAAAGCCCAAACCACATCTCCGCTAGCTCCTTGGGCCTTTATCTCAGACTGCAGGGAACTAGGCAGAGTAAAAAAAACGCTTGCCAAACGGTCCCAGCGCCTGTGATTATGCTGCTCATGCTAACAGTTCCCATTCATTATGTATTCCAAAGCTGCACACACCGCTGTCCAAGACAGAAGGCCCTGAAACAGAATAAGTGATGCGCTGGGATCTGTGCGCGCTGTTGTGTTGCAACCTGACCGTTTATATTGTTATTCTCTGTCACCTCTGCATGTTCATGTAGTCACACCCTCTGTCTGTAGCGTGACAGTCTCTGTGCACCACTCTGTCTCTCAAACGTAGGTTCAACGTCGGTGTCCCAGTTATCGCTCCAATCCCATTGGTTCCAGCCTGTTTTACTGTTTGTGTTCTCTTGTCCTGTCTGTTGTGAAAGTGGGTTTCAGTGTTCCTCTGTGGACTCCCCTGGGTGTCTGCGCCACTGTCCCCTCAGACAGAGCTGCTTATTTATGCTTCCAGTCTGTCTGTCTACACACATCAGCATTTGCATGAGACAGAGCCATCCTGGTTGTAGCGGAGGACACAGCACAGAGCAACCAAGGAGCTAACACATCCACCTTTGTTTGCTCTCCTCTCTCTCCTCTCTCTCCTCTCAGGGGTCTCCTGTTTGCTGTTGTGGTTGGAGATGAGCTTGGCCCATGGACGGCGACAGCATTTTTTCTCTCCAGGGGCTAAGGTGGGGCTTGACCAATACATGGGGGTGCTAAGAAAAAAGTTGATTTTCATGACAAGGGCGTATGAATGATTTTGACATTAAACACGCCATATAAACACGCCATTTTTATAGCTATAATAAGCCGTTGTTGCTTGTCAGCCAGCTTGGCCAGTTAGCTAAAGTTAGACGTAAGTTACTTATGCTAGTGCTAGTAGGCTAAAAATCAGTCGCAAGCCATCAAACGTTCTGATTCAAAACTCATTTGTTGATTTAATCGCACCTAATGTCTAATTTCATAAAGTTTGCTAGTTTACCCTCATGACTGAGAGACATTTACCTCATCCAAATGCAATCGTCCTCAAACTCACAGTGGGAGAAAGGGTCACATTAACGCTCCACAAGTGAAAGTGAAGTGAAGTTGGTGGTGATTGGCCAATATTCAAACACTGTCAAAACGAGTTACCCTCGTCCCTCGCTTGTTGTGTTCAAAATAAGTTTCAAATGTACTTTTTTTTGTCCACCTGCCCGTACACCGACACGTCCCCCCCTCTCGGTTCCTATGCCTATGGATGCAAACAATTAAATCAAAGAATGTGCTCGAACGTGTGATATTTATTCGATCTAGACCTAGTAATACATACAGCGAAAACATCCGAGCAAGGTTTTCAGCTGACTGTTTGCCAATATTCTACAATCCATTATGAACGACTGGCTAACGTACGAGCACACTCACATCAGCTCGACTCGTCTGGCGAGGTATGGTATGTCCATCTTTTGCAGCAATTACAGCAGCACATGTCTTTGGCATAGTGTCAATATATTTCCTGAGAACATCAACACCAATGATATCCCATGTCTGCAACTCAAGCCAAAGGCTTTCCTTTGAATGTACAATAGATCTGTCCAGTTTATTTTTCCAACTCGCCCCAAATTTGCTCGATGGGGTTGAGGTCCGGACTTTGAGGGGGCCAGTCCATCACTGTCAATGTTCCAGCAGATTCCTTCTGTCGCAGGTGAATGAATGAATGAATGAATGAATGAATGAATGAATGAATGAATGAATGAATGAATGAATGAATGAATGATGAATGAATGAATGAATGAGTAGGTAGTTTCGGCAATAGTTAGAAGAATGTTAAGGGTCATTGTCCTCTTGGAAAATAAATCCAGGCCCAATAAGACGACTCCCAGATGGTACTCCATGCCTCACCATAATGTTGTGGTATACTTTCTTATCCATGATGCCATCATTTTTTACTAAGTCACCTGTTCCTGAGGCTGAAATGGCCCCCCACACCATAATACTACCCCCTCCGTGTTTAACTGTTGGCACCAGCCACTCATTTTTATATCTCTCCCCCTCCCTCCGTCGAACATACACTCTTCTCTTGTTGCCACTGTTCAAACACTTTATACCAATCTTCCTTTGTCCATTTTTTGTGTTCTTTTGCAAATTGCAGGCGTTTAACTATATTTTTCTCTCAGTAATGGTTTCTTTGCTGCTATTCTTCCAACAAGTCCTTGTTCTCCCAGTTTCCGATGCACAGTTCTTGAAGACACTATTGCACCATTAGTCATTGTGGTGTTGATCTCGTCACACAGTTCTCGTGAGGTCTTTCTTCGGTCCTTAAGACTGAGAATTTTGGGATGCTTCACTTGTCTGTCTGAAAGTTTCTTTTCCTACCTCTTCCCTACACTCAGCAAGGACAATATTAAATGCTAAAGGTTGATCTAGGATAAGACGGTTACGTGCACTACCAGGTGAATCATGGGCGGCACTTTGTGCGTCCAGAGAGAGGGGCACACAGACAACATATTGAGGGAGCCTGGCGTACACAAGGAGACAATCTACTGGTTCAGCTACCCCACACCGGCAGCTCTCAGAATCAACTTGAGGTTCATTGAGTGGAACCACTGGTTGGTTCAAGGATATTTGAGCATTATTTTCATGTGTTCATGAGAAATTACCAAGAAATTATATAGAAAACTGCAGTGAGCACCCCCATGAGAACATTCAATGCTTATCTAAATGTGACCCTAAATTGTATATCGAGGCTTGGCAAAACACACTGATTACTGTCATGTAGGTTAAAAATGTGTCTAAATTCATGGAGGGAATTTACTGTATACACGCATAATTTAAACAAATTGAAGGTTCTCTGTTTCATATTTTTCTTTTCTTCTTTGTACTGTACCACAGATCAGTGAGACATGTTTTGTCATCCTTGAGAGCGTTTCCCTGAGACGGCTGGTTCTGGTGAATTCAAGTTTGCAGGGGTGTGTGGCACTGAGTGCACATACAGTATGGGGCGAATTCACTAAAGCAAATTGCGCCCGCTAATTGCACCATTACATTGCGCGTCAGTTGCGCCAGCTATGTGCTCCGTTTTAAAAACCTATTCACTAAAGACATTGCGCTAATAATATCCCAGCGCAAACACGCCCATTCGGTGTTTGCGGCTGAGTGCAATTTGCTGCTGATATAGGAAATGACTATAAATACTGCGCATACAGCGCATACAACTCGTATGCATATCATTGGACGATGGCAGACAGAAAAAGAAAGATACGATTTTCAGACAGCG
Source organism: Borostomias antarcticus (assembly GCF_949987555.1). Classification (NCBI taxonomy): domain Eukaryota; kingdom Metazoa; phylum Chordata; class Actinopteri; order Stomiiformes; family Stomiidae; genus Borostomias; species Borostomias antarcticus. Next base: position 54,821,979 of record NC_140234.1, on the reverse strand, counting down.
AACTTGAAGGCCTCACGGACGAGGTTCAAAAACATGTCTCACAGCTTTCCGCAAAAAATATCACGACTGCAGCAAAAAATCATATTTGGGGTTTAATTTCCCAATCAGTCAGTGCCATTTGTGTGTGTAAACGCGGAAGACTGCAAACGGAGGTGGAATGATTTGAAAAGACGAACAAAGGAAAAATTGTCATTTTCTGTTATGCAAGTTGCAGCACGATGATCTGGCATACTTTTGGGGGAGTGTATAACATTGCCCCACCGGTACGATCTAGGCATCTAAATGGCTTTTCAGGATTCCAAATGTGCACTCAATCACACCGCGCGTCCTGATGTGAGCCCAGTTGTACGCCGCCTCTCCAACGTTGGAAGGATTACGCACGGGAGTCATCATCCATGGCTGAAGATGATACCTGCCGTCACCTATGATACAAAAGCAAAATATTTTCAAGACCATTCAAATAAAAAAAATATTGTGTAGGCTATGTTTTTATTTATTTATACCTATATCGGCCCCCAGCCGTTCAACGAACAGCTATAGGGAATGCGCAGTTTCGCGTATAGACTATTATACGCACAGTTTGGTGCTATGTAGGCTATTATAAATAAGTATTATTCATTGGGGGAGCTTGGACTCGCTGGGGACGGGTGGAGAGACGCATAGTCAACTGAGCCTCCCCAGACGCGACTTCATCCTCCAGTTGGCTGAAGAGCTGCGCGCTCTGGTGTCCAAACAGTTACCACGGTGGTTCTAGTGTTAAATCAAAAAGTGACCTTCTTCTAAATATTCTCTCACGAACAACATGCCTGGCATTGCGATGCCGAATTCGCCTCGCAACAATCACTGCTGCCATGATCAGCGGAAAGGCTGGCCATGACACCCCTTGCGCTTAAATACCACCACGTCTCTGAAAACTGAATTAATTTCACTTTAACTGCGTGAGGCAATTTGCGCCGATCTTTGTGAATTGGGCGGGTTTTGCAATGATGTTCATTTGCATAGAAAGGGGAACATTCTCCTCCCATATTACCTAATTTAAATATCAGCTAATAACACCGGCGCAGAGAAACGCAATGACGAACGCAACGCAGTTAACACCGTATTTCACCCTTTGCGAGGGCTTTGTGAATAGCAAACATAATTTTTGACTTATTTGCACAGGCTTTGCGTCAGGAAAAGCTGCGCAATCCTTTAGTGAATACGCCCCTATGTGTACTGTCAATATTCCACACTCAGTCTCCTGTGTACATGTACACAGGAGACTGAGTGTGGAATATTGACAGTTGAAAGCTTCAGCTTAGGGCTCATCGTTCTCTACGCTTTCTATCTCATCCATTTGATTTCCAATGAGCTCTGTTGTTTACAAGTTAACACGTTTTAATCTGACAGGGCTTGGGTTTATTGGGTTTCACACCAATAGACGAGTGTCAACACTTTAGGGCACAGATTTTCATCATAGGCTCTCTGTTTTGTCCTGACCCCTGACATATCCGATATCTAGTGCATGTCGACAAGAAAGCCGTCTTCCTGCTGTATCTTTCCACAGCCTGGTTTGAATTCTGATATGGGACTGTGGTACCTAACTAAGGTTCACCTTCATGGCTGGACCACCAAATAATTAACGATCCACCTCGACAGATGTTTTCTGCGAACACGCAGTTCTGGCACGCAAGACATGAGCTGCAGTGACATGGAGGCAACATAACCTAACATAACCACCGTCTGTCTTACCGCAGTAGCACATGGTGTTCACTGGGTGGATCAGCTAATCTTTCTGTGGCATCGTAAAGAAAAGCACACCTGTAAAAAGCACAGCTGGGGGGGCTACAAATCCCATGAAGGTGAGCGCAAATAAGCGAACTAGTTGTCTTATCTGCTAGAGTCATGTCTGTCCTCCTGTTGCGCATCTGAAGCATGGAGTCATTTGAACAAGGGCAAGAGGTATAGTACAGTAACAGTACTATAGGAAACTAAAGCTTACATGAATCACTCTCAAAGAGCCTTTCCCTCTTAAATCATTTGCCTAGCTGCTGATTGTTCGGGCCACCATGTGTATCCAGTGTGAGTGAGCTAAACTGGTGTTTTGCTACTTGCTAACTGCTGACACCTGGAATGGTGGGAGTAGCCGTGCAGCTAAAGAGACCTCAGACAAACAGCAACCGTGTGAAAATGGCAACAATAACCTGCCTATTACACAAAACAAGCCGGCTCTCAAACAGCACCTGTGGTCGCATCTTCCCAGATGCTCCTAAACAGTGCCAAGAGAGCCATTCCAATCTGGAGGGTAATTGTGCCATCATGGCAGGGCTTCCGGTGCTTACTCCACAGAGCCCAGCACAGGGTGGCAAAGTGGTTGGTAAATGTGTGAACTCTGAAGTCACAAAACAACCCAGTGCCTGCAGTCAGGCCCTGCTGTGGAGGGCCTCTGTCGGCAGGTACTGTGGAAGAGAGAGGCTGCCTGTGACCGCCACTTCATAATACATGCTGTGCGGAGACTTGGGGATGACAAGAGTGTTTAGATCATAAAGAAGGTGTGAAAATTGGATAAAAACTCTGCATGCTGAGGTGTTATCTGTCCTAAGGGGGGGGGGGCATTGATGTTTCTCTCAATCCCTTTCTCTCTCTCTCTCTCTCTCTCTCTCTCTCTCTCTCTTTCTCTCTCTCTCTCTCCCTCTCTCTCTCACACACACACAATACACTGAAAATGCTGCAGTAGGCAACACTCACAAACAATTTGTTGCATTGATTGGGACTGAAGGTGATGGACTGTGTGTCACTTTTGTAAAATGACCAGCTGTTAAGCTGTATTGATTGCTGGGCTTAACATATTGACAGAGTTAGAGATCATACTAAGAGGGTTTGAAGTTGATGCATTGGTATTGGAAATGTTCCAGATGTTTCCATTCAAGACTTGCAGTCATGTTCTGTACAGTCCTTAGAAATGTACAAATATTTCCAAATGATCTCGGCCTTTATTTAAAAACATGATTTGAAAAGGTCCAGCTCTCCTCCATGTTTGTCTTTAACTTAATGAATTGTTATCTTTTCACTGACAAAACTCTGGAACATTACAGTATGTCCAGACCCCTCAAGCAGAGAGCAGTCAAATAGCCTTAAATAATGAAGTCGTTTTAGAGGAACGATAAAACGGTTTAAAAAAAAAAAACTGCCTCTTGCTTGTCTTTCCTGCAGCCATGTTCTCTTCTATTGTTTTTAACATTGAACAATCCTGTTCTTTTGTCATAGTCCGACATCTCATAGACAGTTAACAATCCAACCATCGTGGGTGACACAGGGCTGTGTGTGTGTGTGTGTGTGTGTGTGTGTGTGTGTGTGTGTGCGTGTGCGTGTCTTTGTGCGTGTCTTTGTGTGTGTGTGTGTGTGTGTGTGTGTGTGTGTGTGTGTGCATGTGTGTGTGTGTGTGTGTGTGTGTGTGTGTGTGTGTCTGTGTGTAGGTGTGTGTGTCTGTTAGGACCGGGCACAGTGGTGAGACTCAAATGCAGGACACAGGACCAGGCAGAGGCAAGGTAAAAGTTCAAAGTCTTTACTTGAGGCAGATAACAGTAATCCACAAAAAAACACAGGGTGGGCACAAGCCCTTCAGAACAGGTAGGAATCGAAAAAACAATGCTAGGTAATGGAAGGAAGACTTGCACGGAGACAAAGGCAATCTGGCACAGGAGGGAGGGAAAGTGGGGTATATACACACATGAGGAGAGGGAAGACAACGAGACACAGGTGAACCACACTAGGGCGGGGCAGGTAATCACACAGGCTGGAACTTGACAGGACATGGTCATCTGAGGAGGAGGAAATGAGAGAAGGGTGAACAAAAACAGGAAGTGAACCAGAGGAGCCCAACATGACCTCAAAACAAAAGCTCAACCAGGAAACATAACAGACAAATTACAGACATCACAGTCTATAACAGAGCTCCGTCCTAATGGGAGGATGGTGTAATTCCCACTGTGCCATCCAGAGCACACAGCAATCATAGGGGTCACTGGGCTTCCTGTGTCTCTTATCAATGACACCAGCACACACAGCAACTAATTATCCAGTCAGTCTCGCTCTTCGCTTAATTCTCCCTCTTCATCATCCCTCCTCCCTCTCTGTTTCTCTCCCTGTCTCTCCCCATCTTTGTTCTTGTTTATTTTCAACATTGACAATGTCACTGAGTCTCTTAACGTCCCCTTCAACTGGTGAGTGTACTGTATGTACAGTAGCTATTTCACATTACCCTCCACTGTGTCATGCTTGAAGTGTACAGTATATGTAAGGGCCTTTGTAGTTCTATAGACTCTAAAGAGGTCTATAGACCTTTCCGACCTGTCAATCACGAGGAGAATAATAACCAATAAGGTTGCTTGATTTCTTAAGACCACGCCTCTGATGTCCCACAAACAAAGCTTGTCCCATGTTGTGTTCATAGATTAGACATTAGTTTGAAGAAAATGGTTCTTAAAACATACAGAAAACCGGCCTGCAGGTTGCTGTGCCCTAATAAGAAAACAAGCTGTATGATACTTCACACCTCCCTCTACACATCCATTTACAGCAGAGTCGAAACAAAAAAATACGAAGCTAGTAACATTAGGTGCTTGATGCACAGTAGCTAATTAGCCCATAGCTAGTAGTTAACAGATCATTCTCACAGGCTTATTTTCTAAGAATGGATGCCTGTTTACAGTACATGGTACCTGTAATCTATAACCAGTACTCCCCAGAGAGCTAGACTGGTAATAACCGCCTATGATACAAGTACTCAATTTCACCTTGCAGTAAACCACCACCTCAAAGCCCTCACTCAAACATCCTAACATCTTCCAAGGGTCACGCGCCACCAGGCCTCAGCCTGTTCTCACTGTGACAGGCAGAACCTATGAAAAGGAGCGGTTCCAAGGACGTCTCAAGAGCCTGTGGTAGCATCTGTGATTGGTTGGCTCTGGTAGATCTCCAGCCATGGGGGAGAGTGTGTCTCCAGAGGATGTGCAGCACTGGGTTGGCTAACTTACAGTGACTGTTCACCTCCCTATCCATCAGTGAAGAGAGCAGGCGTGACACTGAAAACCTGCTTCTTCCATTAGGGCCCTGACAGAGCCTAATGCCTGTCGTCACAGTCTCACATGCTCTCTTTCCTCCTCTCTCTTTCCTCCTCCCTCTCTTTCCTTCTTTCTCTCTCTCGGTCTCTCTAAAAGTTTGCCTCTCTTCCTTGACAATCTTGTATACTGTAGTCTTCTCTTGTTCCTCCAACCGTACCAGCAAAGTGATTTATCCTTTCTTTTTGTTGTCATTCTGCCACATTTTGTTTCCTCTGATTGTTCATCCCTCACTCCTTTTCCTCTGTGAGTTGGAAGAGGGTGAAAATACATGCACACACACACACACACACGTGTGAACTAACACACACAGGCACGCAAATGATGAATGATGAAACAATAGTTCCTGTTACTGTTATATTCTCCGCTGGGAATAAAGAAGTGCAAATGAGGCGCTCCACGCCGGGCTCTGTCTTTTCTGAGCTGTTGTTTTGCTCTTTTAAATAATTGACAAGGCTGTGCTGGTGAAGACAGGGACAAATCTGCAGAACTAATATCCCAGCCAGAAGTGCTTTGGCACCAAGCGCCATCAATCCCCCAGCAATACAGAACCGTTACAGTGCTGACAGTTCATAAATCTTATGTAACCCCAGCTCAGCGGTAGGACAAGCATGTTCTGCCAGGCATGTTCGGCTTATTGTTTTCTCTGTGCCTCTAGGAGTGGATGACATCTGCCGTGTTTACCCTTTAGATGAAGTTCCATTCACCGGCGGAGCTCTACTGAACGAGGGCTCGGGTGTGCTCGCTTGATTGTCGGGGAGGAACCATGGTGGCGGTGGCCGTTCGTGGGATGAGGGCCCTTGTTGTTGTTGTTGTTTTTTTTTTAAGTAAGAACTTGAAGCTGGCAGCTGCTGGACTCGCTCAGATTGCGTTCCCATAGCGAGAAGTGGCGGGGTAGGGGCTTGGCGGCGTGCTCTGTCGGGGCGTTAGCATGTTTTCTCTGCTCTCCCGTGGGAACAGAGGAATGTGTGATTGGGGCCTTGACTGGGAACAGCAGCTCTGAGACCCAGCCTGCATGGCACTGACTATCTATTAGCCTGACAGTCCTTTTTTATGCTTCACTCCCTTTTGCACAGCCATCTCTCCAAGGTCCCCTGCCAGCCAGTCAGCCAGATGGACCGACAGACAACCAGACAGACAGACACAGACAGACAACCAGCCAGACAGACAGCTGCAGACATACATACAGACAGACATACAGACACAGCCTGCCCGCCAGATAGCCAGCCACAGACAAACAGACAGACAGACAAACAGATTGACCGATGCAGCCAGCCAGCCAGACAACTAGTCAATCAGCCAGACAGATGGACAGACACAGACACAGACACAGACACAGACACAGACACAGACACAGACACAGACACAGACACAGACACAGACACAGACACAGACACAGACAGACAGAGACAGAGAGACACAGACACAGACACAGACACAGACACAGACACGGACGGACAGACGGACGGACGGACGGACGAGACAGACAGACAGACAGACAGACAGACAGACAGACAGACAGACAGACAGACAGACAGACAGACAGACAGATAGCCACAGAGAAAGGGAGAAAGCCCCTCGAAGGAACAAAAACAGCTCCCTGTGTTTCCTTTTCTCTTGTCCATTAAAATCCCAACCTGCTCCAGCTTCACCCAGAGAACAAAAATCCATAGCTAACCGTGTTTTCTCTAACAAGTACAATGGGTCTCTCAAAGACCGCAATGCTGCGATGCCTGTCCATTCATCACACATGTTCCCTAGAGATGGCTTCGCACAGCATATTACTGATCCCTTGGTGGCGGCTAGATGGGAGAAATGACAGCGTTTATCTTTACCAGGAGGTACAGTACTTCTGTCTTTGTACGGGTCAGGAGCGCAATGCAGGGTACTTCATTATGATGCACAATCATAGGCCAGCGAGGCTCGTAGGTCTAAGCTGACTGAAGTTTTAAACAGATACTCGAAGTCTTACTCCTTTCATGTCTACCAGGCTTCTCCATACTACATCCCCACCTCGAACCCCAGAGAAAGCCCTCCAGAACAAACCCAGAGAGAGCCGTCCACCACAACCCCAGCACACGGGTTAAAGGAGTAGTAAAGTGAAAATGCATGTTTAGCCCTGTTTTAAGGTTACTTACGATCATATACAATGGTTCAGATCAAAACGTTGATGAAACTAGCACTTTTGAGAAAGTCTGATAATTGCTCTACCACCGTTTTGGTCATACAATGGATGTGGATGGGCATCTTGAAAAATCATTCAAAAACATGTTAAACTCTCGATTTCAAAGACAAGAAACTCACTGAGGTGTTAGTTGGCGTTCTGACATATAATTCGCCATAAAGTAAGATTCTAGTTCACCTGGAAAGGCTTTTTTAAATATTTAGCATATAACTATTTAGTCGCAGCACATATGTGTGTAAACTTCCGCAAACTAGGTAGCCTAGCAACATAAACAATAACAATAGCTACCGTAAGTAGTTCCGCTTCCTGAATCCCCTCTGCGGATTGATCTACACATCTACAACGGTTGCGTCAATACAAGTCAATGGATTTCATGAAATGATCAATAAAACCCTACAGGATTCATACTTTGTGGCGAATTTGATGTCAGAACATCAACGGACACCAATTACCCCCTCAGTGAGTTTCTTGTCTTTGAAATCAAGAGTTAAACATGTTTTTGAATGATTTTTCAAGGTGCCCATCCACATCCATTGTATGACCAAAACGGTGGTAGAGCAATTATCAGAATTTCTCAAAAGTGCTAGTTTTGTCAACGTTTTGATCTGAACCATTGTATATGATCATAAGTAACCTTAAAACAGGGCTAAACATGCATTTCCCTTTACTACTCCTTTAAGGGATGTGCTTCTGTAGGGTCACTAAATCCCCCCACCCCACTATCCTAGTCCAGCCTTCATATCCTAGCCCAGTCCAGCCCTGTCCAGTCCAACATGGCTTTCCCCGGTCCAGACTTCCTAGCCCAGCCCGCCTTATTATCCCAGCCCTGCCCCACCTTCCTATCCCAGCCCTGCCCCACCTTCCTATCCAACCTGGTATCACCCGGCAGACGTCAGACGTTTGTCCATCGTCTCCAAACGTTTCATTTTGAGGGTGGGTTGGGTGGGTCAAACAACTTTGGTGAGACAACACCGAGTGAAAAACTAGCTGGCGAAACTAGCAAACAACAAGGCTGTCCTATCCAAGCCCTGCCGCATCTTCCTATCCCAGCCAAGCCGCACCTTCCTATCCTAGCCCTGCCCCACCTTCCTATCCCAGCCCTGCCGCACCTTCCTATCCTAGCCCTGCCCCACCTTCCTATCCCAGCCGTGCCGCACCTTCCTATCTTAGCCCTGCCGCACCTTCCTATCCTAGCCCTGCCCCACCTTCCTATCCCAGCCCTGCCCCACCTTCCTATCCCAGCCCTGCCCCACCTTCCTATCCTAGCCCTGCCCCACCTTCCTATCCCAGCCCTGCCCCACCTTCCTATCCTAGCCCTGCCACACCTTCCTATCCTAGCCACACCCAGACTTCTTATACCAGCCCTTTCACAGCTCTCTGCTTGTTACCAAGCACAACACTAATTAACACCCCTTATCTCCAGCACACAAAACAGCACCTGGCACCAATGTGTGTGTGTGTGTGTGTGTGTGTGTGTGTGTGTGTGTGTGTGTGTCTGTGTGTGTGTGTCACCCATAGATGGTGATGCCAAGGTCTTAATCAGCCACTCTCAAAGAGGTAACCTGGGGAGAGCTCAGGTTACTCAAGTCTAACACTTAAGAGGCAATGAGGCTTGTTAACAGTCAGGGAAACATGGACAAATGTCAAGGATCCCATTTCCTGATACAAGGAGAGAATTCCTAGGCCAGGAATAGATATTCTACCCATCACGAGAGCATGCTGAGAGACCAGCAGGCCATACTGTACAGACAGATATCCGCAACCATGTGGAGTTAGATTGAAAGGGGTAATAAGACAGAAGTCTGCCTCCATTGTCTGTACTTTAATGAGGTCAAGACGTAGTTCTGCCCTGAGTCTGTTTTAAAGCTGTAGGATTTAAATACAAAAAAAGATGTGGGACGGTGGAAAATATTTTGGCCCATATTCTATAATTACTCCCACTCCATCTGTCTTGTTCCCCTTCCGAGACATACTACGTATCCTCCCTCTCCTTAGTAACGTTACTAGTAAAGTTACTAATACTACACACCACTCTCTGATCCTCCTCCAGTCACTATGCATGGAAACATTTGGAATCTGTATCTCATCATCCTCGCTGAACTATCAACCACATATTCGGTAGCGAACATTAATGCTCTAGTGTGCTCCGAGAACATTTACTTCTGAGTTACCCTAAAAGTACTCCTTTTGATTTAACAGTAACAGCAGCCCAACAGGATTAAAACCCGCCAGCCTGCAATTAATCACCTGTCTTCATTCTGGAGCCCGTTCTCCCAGGTGGGGGCGTGAGTATGAGTGTGGACAGAGTGCAGAACCCGCAGTATCGGCGGGCTACTCAGTGCATATATTATAGAGCAGTGCTAATCTTCACAGGCTGTATACCAGCGTTGGTCCGGACCCCCGCCTCCGCCCGGGCCCTTGGAGAGGAACCAGCACAGATAACACAGCCGTACGCCAGGTATTACAACCACTCTGCTCAGATGTGGCTGTCACCGGAGCCCACCTCATTAAGTATGGGCCAGTATGGGGGAGACAGGCTGGAGGTAGGGGCGGAGGAGCCTAAGAGACACAGCTGGAGCTGCTGCATGATGTAGATGAAGACTTTTTTAATCCAAATCCCTGCCGACCGTTTTATCACACAGCCACTAGTACAGAGACATTCATTTGGAGCATCTTAAAACTGCATTAGCTACAGCAGCAGTGCAGTAGACAATGAATTATGCATTGTTTTCATGTCAAACATCTCAGAATAAATGAGTTGTGAGTGTGACATGAATGGGAGAGGAGATTAATCTCCAGGATAATAAACAAGACGGATCAATGCTGGGAGTCACCATCAGTAACAAAGCATTTCACACTGGAGAAAAGTATGTGTGTAGCTGAGTGAGTGAGTGAGTGAGTGAGTGTGTGTGTGTGTGTGTGTGTGTGTGTGTGTGTGTGTGTGTGTGTGTGTGTGTATGCGTGCGTGTTTTAGCAAGCATTACTAAGTGTACACGGTGTATGCTGTAATGTATGTGTAGTTGTGCGTGTTTGTTCATCTGGCTGTAAACACTCAGTCTACCTATCCCCCTTCAGCCCCAATCTCTCCACGCTGTGCCACTCCATCTTGTGATAAGTGGCAACTCTCAATGCCAAAAGGGCAGACTATAAGTGCCAGCGCTGGCAAACCTAAATCACTGTTCTCAGCACACAGAGGTGACATTGCCTGGGGAACAAGGCTGTGGACGAGCAGAGCTGTCAGAGTAACGGGAGAGCACCTGGGACTACTGTCACCCACCTACTGGACTGTCTCCTTCTCTCCTAGCTTCCTCCGACTACCATCTCCTTCCCCTTGTTGTGTAAGATCAATGGCAGTTCCGCTGACATTGACCTTTAAACTCCAATTAGCCACTCAATCAGAAATTCATTATTAATATTAGTAAAACCAACAGGGCTTAGGCTGTTTGTCTCTCTCACCTCATTATCATCAGCTAATGACCATTCCCTGCATCTAATTTACACAACAAAGAGGAGGAGGATGGTGTTTGCTGAGGAATCAGGTGATTTTTAAAGGGCAAATGGAGTGGGAGATTTTGGCAATAGGCGTGATTTTCTCTCTGCTCGCTGTTCAAATGCCCTCTGCTTTGAATTACTGCATGGCCTCTCTAGAATGCATTATTAAGAATCCTCAGCTGTTGACACCCAGCATCCACTGCACTGGATCAAGGGCCAGCCCTCTAATTTGGTGTGAAATGGCTGACAGTGAAGTGTGAAAATTTGTGACAAAACAATAACAGTTGATGGCAAAGAGTGCACATGACAAAAAGCAGCAAAGGAGGACTCGCACACCAAAAATATAGCCAGACGCAAAGTCTTATCAAAAGGTTTTTAGATGTAGTAGGGCTCTGTCACACAATCACCAAGTATTGTCAGTGCAATGTGAGGAGTGTGGGTGGCATTGTCCATATATAGCCTTGCCAGTTCACAATCAGTTTACAAAGCTTGATGGGGCACACCTGTGGCCACCTGCACTCAAGAACATGTGACCAATTAGCAGTTTGTTAGAGCAGAAATTGCTAAATGGAATGAGTTTTGCACAGATCCACACTAGTGCACATAGAAATATCAGCACCATCAACACCAGATATATCAGTATATACGTATATACAAAACAGCCATAAAAAATATACACAAATTCAAGTATGTAGGCTGCATTCATACATTTAAAACAGCAGACCTACATCTTGTGGACTAGTGGTAGGGTCAGACTAGTGCAGACAAGAAAAATTGAAGAATTGGAATTGTCATGCTTTCTGTGAGTTGGTCTGCCTGCACTAGCCTTTGTAAAGCTTTGTAAACTGATTGTGAACTGACAAGGCTATATGGACAATGCCACACACACTCCTCACATTGCGCTGACTATAGTCCCTGTGGACTGAAACGTTTGTGATTGTGTGATTGATCCCTACTATATCTAAAAACCTTTTGCGAGTCCTCCTTTGCTGCTTTTTGACTTGTACCTGACTGCCGCACCAGAGATAAAACCAACACTAGGACTGATGTCAAGTGCGCAGCTCTTTTCCCTGCTATTTTGCTAACTTGAAGAATCTCCTTTTGCTAAATGAACTGTTTCACATTCACTAGTGAATGCAGAGTTGTGTTCACTGATATGCTGTTCAGCTCTCCAGATTCCAGATTTGAAATTTCAAGAGATAATCTCAAACTTGTTAAAATGTGGCCATGAAATATTCTGCTTAAAAAAAAAATCAATATTGGTACTACTGTACTGTACTGTAGGCCTATATATTTATTTATGTTTTTAAATTATTTATTGATTTTCACAGGGTTCACCATTCAAGCAAACAAGAGTAATGAGACCACAAAATGTATCCTTTTTCCAAACACACCCCAAACCCAGAACTACCTCCCCACACACAGATACACAAGACAAAACAAAAAATAAAAACAAACAAAATAAACACAACAACAACAACAAAACAGAAGGCTGAAACAACTATGTTATACGTGACAGGGAAATCAGACATACTGGTGTTGACAAAAGGACACGAAAACATTTAGGCCTACAGGGCGATGTGTCTCGAGATCTCAGTCCACGCTAGACCGTAGAGACCAGTCCTTATGGCCCGGGCGCCATCATCACCAATATAGTCCAGGAAGGGGTCCCAAATACGGAAGAACTCAAAAGGTTTGTCCTTGAGCCAGAAGCTTATAGCCTCTAAGGGGATGAGTTCCATAACGCTCCGAGTCCGTTGGGCAACTGTGGGGGCTGCATCTGAGATCCACTGAAGGAGCACACATCTCCTTGCACTGAACAAAAGCACCTTAAGCAGCTTCAAAGAAGAGGGGTTAAGGTTCAGTGCCCCAGATTGTATACCAAGAATGCAAAAGATAGGGTGAATGGTTAAACTTTTCTTAAATACAGTATTCATTTCCCTACATACTTAATTTCACTACATACTTACTATCAGACTTTGAAGTCAGTGATAACAGGGCAATCAAAAATGCAATGAAAATATGTACCTTGGGCAGTCTTACATTTAACACAGTATTTTGAAAGTAAAGGGTTGAACCTGTTATGTTTCACTGGAGTAATTTGAAGTCTATGTACAATCCTACATTTCTGTTTCCTAGCTTTGTTAGTAAATAAGCAACCTGAAGAATTCAACCAAACCCCATCCCAATCATCATCCAGGATAGATTCCCCCAAATCCACTTCCCAGAGAGACCTAACACGAGCTGTACATTCATTGTCTGGATATGATAGGGCACAGTAGAACCTGGTAATAAGTTTCTTAGAGTCAAGATTCTGAGTAACCTTCTCCACTGCCGAAAGAGAAAACCCATTGGGACACAACTTAATAGTGGAGGTGATGAAACTGCGCATTTTCAGGTACCTGAAAAAATTATTCAGAGAAAGATTGTATTTCTCCCTGAGCTGCTCAAAAGACATAATATTACCATTTAACATCAAGTCGCCTACAGTCCTTACCCCCCTTCCATGGTCCGACAGACCAGGGGGAAAATCTGGGTTTAAGTAAAGAGGAGTGAGAAGAGAGAGTTGGCCCTCCTGGTTCTCTAGCTTCCTAGTCAGTCTCCAAACTTTCAGGGTGTTCTGTAGGATAATATTACCCTTTACCTTATTACAAACCCACTTCCTAGAGGCATATAGAATGTTACTAAGAGGGATAGGGGCCACTGGCTCAGCTTCTAGGGCAAGCCAGGTAGATTTAGGGTCCTCTCTAAACCAATGCCACAGATAACTACAAAGGCAAGCGATTTAATGTCTGGCACAGCCATACCACCTTGCTCGAGAGGACGTTGCAGTACCATAAGCTTCAACCTAGCCCGTTTATTTCTCCAAAAGAAAGAGGACAGAGAGCTATTTATAGATGTAATTGACTTTCTCGTTAAAATAAATGGAATCATTTGAAAGGGGTACAAGAGCCGCGGAAGTATATTCATCTTAAAAAGATTCACTCTTCCAAGGAGAGACAGTGGTAGAGCCGTCCAGCGAGCCAGGTCTTCTTTAATCTTACGAATAAGGGGCATAAAACTGGCTTTGTACAGGCCATTGAGGGAAGGGGTAATACGTATACCTAGGTAGACAAAACCTGATGGGGACCAACGGAAAGGGGCAGAGCAAGTTGGGGACCATGACACATTAGGGGTCAGTGGCATTGCCTCAGACTTAGAGTAGTTAATCTTGTAACCTGAGAATTGGCCAAAGGATCTAATTATATCGACCACTCTTGCGATGGAGGTCGCAGGATTACTAAGATAAACTAAGATGCCGTTCGCGTATAGCGAAATCTTGTGCTGTACGGGACCCACCTCTATGCCCATCACCAATGGGTCATTCCTAATGGCCTCTGCTAAGGGCTCTATGGCGAGAGCGAACAGGAGGGGTGAGATCGGACAGCCCTGTCTGGTCCCTCGCCCTACTGTGAACGCAGGAGACTTCATGCCATTCGTAATGACTGAAGCACGTGGGGCAGCGTATAGGATAGATATCCATTTAATAAAGTTATCACCGAGGTTACATTTGGAAAGGACACCCAGCAGGTAAGGCCACTCCACTCTATCAAAGGCCTTCTCTGCATCGATGGAGATCACCAGAGATTTGGACTTCGATTTTATACCATATTGTATGAGGTTCAGAAGCCTCCTAACATTATTTCATGAATTGCGACCCAGTATAAAACCGGTCTGATCTACTGAGATGAGGTCTGGGAGAATACCCTCAAGCCTTTTAGCCAATATTTTTTGCAAGTTATTTCCGGTCCACATCCAGCAAAGCAATTGGCCTGTAGGAGGCGCAGTCTTCTGCCGGCTTGCCCTTTTTCAGAATCAGTGAGATGTTTGCATCCATCATAGTGCCAGGCAGAGTCCCCGATTCAAGGAACTTGCTGGGACAGCATATTGACCAGAGGGTCAATCAGCAGGTCTTGGAACACCTTAAAAAATTCAGGAGTTAGACCGTCCGGCCCAGGGGCCTTGTTATTCTGTAGGTCATTAATAGCATCTATGACTTCCTTACGGTTGACTGGTCCGTTCAACAACTCTTTCTGTGCATCCGAGGCTTGGGGAAGATTAATAAATGAAAGGAAGTTGTGCATCAAAGCCTCAGAGTGACTGTCCGACTCCGAAGTGTACAACTGCTTAAAAATTCAAGAAATGAATTACTAATATTCGTATTGTTATGAAATATATTACCAGCCCTGACTTTTATGATGGGGATAGCCTGGGGGGCAGTTCTTGCCTTAACCAGGTTGGCCAGATATTTACTTGGCTTATTCCCAAATTCATACATCCTGTGCTTAGCAAACAGAATGGATTTCTGGGCCTCAGTAGATAGGAGAGTGTCCAGGGCTGCTGTAGTAGCATCAATTTTAAGTCTCAGAACCTCTGACGGGTTGAGGTTAAACTCCCCTTGAAGCCTACCCACTTCTTCCAGTGCTTGTTGCTCAGCCCTTTGCTTTTTCTTTAGATTCGCTGAAAAAGATAGAGTAAAGCCTCGAATTACCGCCTTAGCTGTCTCCCAGAGTAGACTAGGCGACACATCTGGGGTGCTATTCTCAATGATAAAATGCTTGAACTGATCTGTAAGATACAGTCTAAAATGTGGGTTCTTAAGAAGATGATTAGCAAACCTCCATTGTCCTTTGAGTCGTTGGGACTTGCTGGACAAGACCAAAAATATAGGTGAGTGGTCACTAATAATAATATACCAATTGAGCAGGAGAGCACCCTCTGGAGGGCGCATTCAGGCGTGAAAAAATAATCAATCCTAGAGGATGAGTTGTGGGCCCTATAATAAAATGTATACTGCTTATCGGAGGGGTGGAGTGACCTCCATGTGTCAATAAAATGTATATCCTTGCAACATCCAAGGAGTGACTGGCTATACCCCAGATTAGATTGTGCTGTTTTATGAGATTTATCCAGCCGTGAATTTAGGCAACAGTTAAAATCACCAGCTATCACCGAGGAGTCCACAATCCAATCCGAGAACAAGGAAAACACCTCAGTATAAAAATCAGTGGATCGAATGGGAGGGGCATATACATTTAAATAGGAAACAGCGTCCCCTTAATCATAACATATCTGCCTGATTTGTCTGCTCTAACTTCCACTCCCGTCAATGGCAATGACTTATGCACCAGAATGGCCACACCTCTGCTTCTAGTAGTAAAAGAGGAGTAGTAGACCTGGCCCACCCATCCTCTTTTTAACTTTAAGTACTCGTTGTCATCCAAATGTGTTTCTTGGATCAGTGCTATTTGTACCCTCTCCTTTTTCAAGTAGTTAAGAATTTTCTTTCGTTTTATAGGGCCATGAATCCCGTGGACATTCCAAGTGCATAGTTTGATTGTTGCATTATCAACCATAGTCCCAAATGGTATCCGTGATAACTCTATCCGATCCCCCAGTCACCATGTAAATATTCAATATAATAAACCTCCTGACAAAACCATGAATGACACAGACAGACAATGTGGGGGACAAAAACAAAACCAACCCTTCCCCAGCTCTCCAAACGCCTCCCTGAACCTGGCATCTAACGCTCACTAAACTGTGCATCCTAAACTTGCACTAAACCAGTACTCCATAACTAACAATATTCACAAACGTCTGATTGATAAATAATACAAAACCGAGTGACACTCAAACTCACCCCAATCAAGTCCCGTGAGATAGTGATGGCCTAAAAGGAATAAAATATGATCTAACACCGGGGCTTGTGTCTAGTAGTCTGGGTTAGTTAAATGTGTCAGGCTATCATTCAAAAGAAACCAAGTGCTGAAAAGTTAGTGTCAGCGCCCTCTGCTGCCTGTCCTGACCGGAGCGTCGGGGCAATGGTCTCTGCGTAAAATTTCTCCACCTCCTCCGGTATGTCAAAGCTGTGCCTCTTGTTACCAAACGACACCTGTAGCCGAGCAGGGAATAGCAGACCGTATCTGACGTTGGCGGCCCGGAGCTTCAGCTTGATGTTGTTGAATGAGGCTCTCTGCTTGCCGACTTCAGAAGTGAAATCCGGGAAGATGTGCACCCTTTGCCCACTGAAGGTAAGCGGGCCCTTTTCCCTCGATAGCTGCAGGATGCGCTGCACAACTCTATAGTGGTGAACCCTCACGATCATGGGTCTCGGGGGGGCTTTCGGACTGCTCGGGCGAGAGGCAATGCGATGTGCCCTGTCCAGCATCTCGGGTCCGCTGGGTCCATACCCAACGTCTCAGCGAAAAACTCGGTCATGAAGCTCGTGACTTGAGGCCCCTCCATGTTTTCTGGGATACCAAGCACGCGAAGATTCTGGCGTCTGCTCCTCGATTCCAGCTCTTCCGTTTTAGCCATTAGCCTCTTATTACTCCTCTCCAGTGCATCACATTTGGCTTCGAGTGCAGTAATTCTATCTTCGCAATGTTGCAGTGATGTTTCAACCTCCGTAAGAACGTGACCCAAAAGAGTCCAAAGTAGCCTGCAGACTGTCCATTGAGCCGCGTGATTCACTACGAAAAGTTTCAATGAGTTTGACCACCGTTGAAAGAGACGGCTCTTCCTCCTCACCGTCGCCATGTTGAGGCTGCAGAGAATTAGCTTTCTCGTTAGCATGTCGAGTTGACGAGGCTCGACTAGGGTCCTGACGCGAATTACCTCGACCCGTCATCTCTGTATATGTCTTCAACAATACAGGAACACAAATCAGACAGAATAGAGGGCTAAAACGACGTTTGTCTCTATATAGATTAATATGTGTCAGAGCTGGCGAAGACTCGTCTACTCTCTTCCCATGCTGCCACGCGTCCCCCTGTAGGCCTGTGTTATGTAGAAGAATTGTTTGATCTAAAGTCAAAAAGGATTTGCCAAGGTTCGCTCAATCAGGTTAAGTCTGATTTATTGAGAAAACAAGGACTTCAGGACAACGCACGTGAGTGGTTCATCCAACAGAAGTGGAGTAGGCTCGTCTTGCGCTGCCTTATATTCAAGCGATAGGTATGACGCTTCCAGGAATGTGATTGGCTAACCCATCTGTACACGTCATAATAAATGGCAGGCATCATCAACAATGGTCAAGAGTTGAGACACGTGATATAAGAAAAGGCGGTAAATCCTGCAGGGACAATGGAACAAAGGATGGTTATTCTGGAGCAGACAACGTCTAGGTGTGTCGGCCTCCTGGAGAGGTCATCCTGTCATAAATGAGTTTAGCACAGCTATGTGAAAGGTTGAGGGAGGTGGTGAAACTACAATTTCCATGACATGGCCTCTAAGTAGTTTGCACAAAACAGCTGATCAGACGTAAAGTTACGATGCATAGCCAGGCTCTTGGCTAGTCTAATGTGACACCTACAGTAGATGGCAATAATAGCGAAAATAAGGTTTTGAGTATATCTTTGGTGGTGATAGGATAACATTCATATACAGAGTGAGGACTAGTTGTTTTGTTTTACATTTTGTAATATATTGGTTTAGTGGGTGATGATCGGTTATAAACAGCGCCTTTGTTTAGCGGTGAAAGGTGATGATGATTATAAGGGCCCACAAGCAAGCAGGGCCCACAAAAAAACAAGAGGTCCCTCTTTCTATGACGAAATTATTCTACATGTAGATCAGTCACACTAATGCTGCATCAGAATTCAAATTAAGCCACAAATAATGCAATACAGATGAAAAAAGTTGTAATTTCCTGAGCAATATCCCCCTTCTTAAATGGTTTGGTCCATGCCATGGTTCTTACTGGCAAGTCTCACCTCTCTTGACATTAACGTCACCGGCTGGCTGTCAAATACTAGCACTAATAGCCTAACGTTCAATCATAAATATCATGCCCATACATAAATCCGGGCACCAGAAAAGAGTGGAGAGAGAGGCCAGGAGAAAAGGCAGCAGAGCGGGAGCCCAGTATATGAGCATTTTTTTTCCACAAGAAAGGTGAAAGTAGCTATAGTTAAGACAGTTGGTCAGTTGCCCGCGGCCTCACATTAACCATGACAACGAGAGCCGTTAGTGTGTGAAGAAAGTGCTAGGCTAGGTAGCTAACGTTCGCTTAGTAAGCTTACGTTCTGGTAACTCAATCTGGTTAGCTAGCTGCTAGCTAACTTTAGCTACCATTAACTAGACAGCTACCTACAGTTCTAGCAACCAGCCAACTACCGTTCTGGTAAGCTAGCTGCTAGATAACTTTAGCTACCATTAACTAGACAGCTACCTACAGTGCTAGCAACCAGCCAACTACTGTTCTGGTAAGCTAGCTGCTAGATAACGCTAGCTACCATTAACTAGACAGCTACTACAGTTCTAGTAAGCTAGCTTTCGCTAGCCAGCCTCAACCACTGCACTGTTCTAGTGAGGTGGCTACTGTTAGCTAGCTTGCCAACTGGCACAGTTGCAAATACTTCCTGTCCAAATAAATACATAAAAATCCAGTAGCAGCAGCAGCCAGGACACGTTTCCATTCTCATGAATGCTTAAATTATAATGTGCTATGCTAGCTAACCGGTCCTGTTGACATGTCTTTTTAAAACCTTTATGTGCTGCTACTCATAGAATCAGCTGTGGCCCCTTCTGATCTAGACACCCACTCCCAGCCCCCAGAAGATCCTTTAGATGGTGAGTGAGTGACTGGTAGACACTGGTTGGCTATTAAACTTATTACCAAACTACTGTACTGCTATGAATAGCAAAATGTAGATGTAAGTTAACCCAGGTTAAGATAGCCTACATATGAAACAGTTACATTACATAAAGAAATTCATGGTTAATAAATAAATAAATAAATAAATATTGTTAAGTTAATTAATAGAAATTCATATAGAGTTGATTTCTTTTTAAAACCTTTATGTCCTGCTACTCACAGAATCAGCTGTGGCCTTGTCTGACCTAGACACCCACCCCCAGCCCCCAGAAGATGCTTTATATGGTGAGTGAGTGAGGTAGATACTGGTTGGCTAGTTAAACTTATTACTGAACTACTGTACTGAATAGCAACATAGATGTAATCCAGGTTAAGATAGCCTATAGGCTATGCTTTACATAACAACAACCATTACATAACAAATGCTTGCTCTAAACTAAACAGTATTAGAGAAAGACAATCTCCCTCCCTCTTTCCATCCCCTTCTTCCCTCTCTCCCTCCCTCCCTCTCTCTCCATCTCCCTCTCTCCCACTCTGTCCCCCTCAGTACATTATACTTTACACAACAATAACAACAACATGACATGACCAGCACTGCAGCTTGCTAAAGTTAACCAGCTAGTGCTATAGCACTGTACATGCAAGTGCTATGCTATACACTATTAGGCTATTTTACGTTGACATTAAATCTAGTCCTTAAATCTAGATGTCTTCTTTGCAAGCTAGATTCCCTCTGTCATCCGCTTGCTAAAGGCTACAAAAACGTTGTAGTATAACTTAGACTACAGCGGGTCATTCATTCATTTACTAATTGTGCCCAGTAACGTAACGTCACTGCACCGAGCTAGCAAGCTAACGGTAGCTAACTTTAGGTACCGCTGGCTAGCTGCAGTACGTTACTACTAGTCTAATGAATGAACCACTGTAAGTTATAGTTTTAGCAAGCCGATGACAGAGGGAATCTAGCTAGCAAAGAAGACATCTAGCACTAGAAAGTACTGTCAATGTCAACGAACGGGACTTATTGAGGTGCGCACAGCATGCATACTCGCACTTTGAGACTATCAAATGTAGTGCAAGTCCCAATTCTAATCTGATGGGCACCATTTAAGTTCTTTAGCATAGACGTTGTATTTCCCCCCTTGCAGGAAAATATCTTAGAGCACAGGTTGCATTTCGCCTCCTCCTTTTCTTTCACTTTTGTGAAATGTAACCACGCCTTCGTTTTGTGCGCTCAGCCATTCTCTCCGCCAAAATACATCTCACTTTCGGCCATGCCACTAGTGTTGTTGTTTTCACCTGAAGTCAAAACTCCGCCTACGTGCTGCTACCTGTGTGGCTTTTCCTCGGGAATTGAACGGGGATGAGGGTCAGAAAGCATTTAGCATGTTTTTCAGTGACGTAGTCATGCACGGTTATCTTTTCTTTTTTTTCTTTTTTATTCACGGTTATCTTAATTAATGAAAATTTAACCGGTTGTTCTGTTTTCAACGCGGTTCACCGTGACACCGGTAACCATCCCATCCATAATATGATCATAAGTAACCTTAAAACAGGGCTAAACATGATTTTTCCCTTTACTACTCCTTCAATTTAGCAATAGAAATCCATAAGGCTAGGGCCAATGGGCCTAGGATATAGACAATAAACTGCCGGTGGAATGGTGGTGGAGCAATTATTGCTCCACCACCATTCCACAGAATGGTGGAATGGTGATCGGATTACTAGCGGACTGCTGCCCCTGATGCTAATAATCTGCCAGAGGTCTGCTTGCCATTCGATGTGCAAAAGGCCAGGAACCCGCCAGCGGATTCGGCTGGAGGTCCGCCAGCGGATTCCGCCTGAGGTCCGCCCGCTTGTCTATCGGGGACCCGCTGTAGGTTAACTAGCCTTGTGTTATATTCCGCCGGAGGTCCGCCAACTCGTCCATCGGGGACCCTGTACGTCCGCTAGCCTTGTGTTATCTGGGTTTATCCCTTACCTTTGTCCAGAAACAGAAGTTCAACCAATTGCAGCAAAATAGCTAACGTTACAGGAATCATCAGTGTAACTGCTTTAGCCACTGACCACTACCATTAATGTTATGGAAGCTGCTGCTAGTTGTTGTGATCTCATGAGCTAACTGGCTATCCCGCTCTTATTGTGCTGGATTAGCATTGGAAGCATTGGAACTGATGTGTCCAGGCGACAAGACCTATCTTTATTTATCAGACATTATTTCATGTCATTTCAATTCATGGCTATTTCAGTGGAATGACTAGCTTCCATCCTACCAGTCCTGAACAGAAAAAAGCCAGCCATGCACATAAGCCAGGTTGGACCTGGCTTGGTTTCAGGGAGGGTTGTTAGTAAGATTTAAGGAGGTGGGGGTTATGTTTCTGTCCTTTTCTCTCTTCACTTCCCTGCTAGTCTCCTCCCTGCTAACGTCTCAGTCCTCATCAACCCCACCGCCTGGCACCTGCCCGCACCAACGTCAAGGAAGTCAAACCGACAGTTACAGCAACACAGAAACACAATGACATGGGTTGATGCTGAGACCATGACAATATGACAGGATTACAGAGATAGAAGCATGATAAGGAAGATGCTCTGTCAACCAGATCCCTGGGTTGGCCCGGGTGGCTGCCCGTTCTCCTCGCACGGTGGTGACAGATATCAGAGCTTGATACTCCGGTTGAGTAAATTCATGGTGACATGGAATCACTTGCAGGAGGCTCTACTCAGGCCCGGCGGAAGGCGATTGGCCACCCTAGGCAAAATAACGCCCCCGACAAGTTCTTGAGGGGGGGGGGGGGGGGGATGCTAGCGGAGATTTGTGCGCCCCTAGTGCCTCGGCGCCCTAGGCAATTGCTTTGTATGCCAAGTGCCTTGTATGTTCCACAGTCCACTGTCGCGTGTGCATGACCTTAGCCACGACCAGCTCTCTGTTTGTACTTTAGTGACAATGTGACAGAGGAAAATTTTCCTTTGGCTCCAAACCCGTGGTATGTTTTGGGTTATCACAGCTGGCGGCTGTCTGTGAAACATCTGGATCTCTAGGGTGGAACCACTTTTCTCTCAGAGACAACAGAGGAGCAGGAGGAGGAATGCCTCTTATTGCCTGGCTGAGAGCTTTATGCTTATTTGATCAGCTCTCCCTGCCTGGATGCTGATTAGAGCTGTGTGGGAGCTTCATAGGCTGGGAAGGGCCCCAGGGGCCCCAGACACAGGGCCCAGAGAGAGGACCTGAGCAGGTGTACAGGGCTGGAGAGCTGGGGCCACATGTGTTTTCCCCAATAGTGCTTTTATTGTTTTCCCCTGAGCTCATTATTGCAAAGTCAGCCCTGTTCTCCTGCCCAGCACAGATAGGAAAACAACAAGTCGGCTCAACGTGCTGCTGCTCTTCTGCATAACTAGAGCTGATTTAGTCGCATGAGATTACTGCTATAGAATCTGAATCCTCAAACAAATGGGTCCACATTTCAGCTGATGGAGGTTAGAAGACAGCTTTGCTTTATCTCAAATGGTGTAATATTTGAGAGGGAGAATGATCAACACAGAAATTAGCATGCATTCAACATTCAACCAAATGTTTTTGCCAGTGTGTGCAATTCTAAAGCCTTCAAGATCTGCAACGTTCTCAAAATCTCTCAAAGCTCTAGTTTCTTTACAGAATCACAGAGACTTTATGTGGATGCTTGCTTACACTTTTGCCAGTTAGCTTTTTAAAAGACTTGTCTGATAGAACACTAGGTGAACAATACTCAAAAGGATACTGTATGCATATTGTGTGTGTGTGTGTGTGTGTGTGTGTGTGTGCGTGTGTGTGTGTGTGTGGAGGGGAGGGGGGATGCATGTTTGTTGGTATGTGTGTATTTGTGTGTGTCTGTGTGCATGCAGGCATGTGTGTTGTAGTGCATGTACTGTATGTGTGTGTACCTGTATGTGTGTGTGCCTGCGCACGAGAGTGTGTGTGCCTGTGGATGAATGGATGGGTGGATGGCTAGATATGTCCATATGAGTATGGTTGCATTGACCGGAAGAAAGGCTGAACTGAGCCTTCTATAAGCCTGAGTGACATGCACCAGCAATTACAGCAAGTCATAGCAGGGTATGTTCAGTGGACATTTCACCTCCCTTTCTTTCTATAGCGGTGCTGCTCTGACACATCTCCCCCATGTCTGCTCTACAGCTGGCTATGAGAGAAGGAGTGTACGTGTAAAAGAGAGAGAGAGAGAGAGAGAGAGCGGGGGAGAGAGAGGCTCTCACAGCTCAGTAATCAGAATCAGCAGAGACACTGCAACTGTGGTACCGTCCCCATGCACTGAGCTAAAGGTAGCACAAACACGCACGCATGCACACACACATACCTACACATGCACACACATGCACACACACACAGAATCAGGGACATTATACCCAAGCACACTGTCCACACAAGGAATGGTACCTCCCGATGTGAACACGTTGCATGACCACGTTGCATGTCTTGACAGAGCTTATTTTTCAAAGCTCACACCTTGGGGCTGCATAACAACCAATACGTCAAATATTCCAAATGGCTGAAACTAGATGGATATAGTGCACATGCACTGGCTGTGAAACAGAGTGTCAACCAATGTCCCATGATCATGCCCACCTCTTACTGTATTTCCATGAATATGGTCATTAAGCACAACTACCAGTAGTCACAACATGAAGTCAATCTGAACTGACAGGCTTTGCCTGTGTTGGTGTGAACTTCCAGTACTCCGACTAAAATGGTAAATGTGTCACACACCAAATGTCATGCCAGATGCATCAGCCAGAACATGACTAGTACGTGTTGTTGCAGACGCAAATCTCAAGACACCCGAGTAGTTGAAGCTGACGCATCATCAGTTGGCTACTCAGAGCGCACCAAGGATCTTAAGCAATTCTGACAGCTTATGGCCATGACCAAACATCCCCTCAAGACAACAACTGCATGGCAAGTGTATAACAGTTTAATAAACAAAAGCCAGGTATTAACTCTTGAGCTGACAGGTATAAACTAGCTTTTTGGCAGGTACTGATGGCTGAGGTGGTTTAGAGCACCATTTTCAAATGAAGAATTTGAATACTGTGAAAGGTAGCCTACAGTAATCTTGGGGTGACTCATTCCAAATATAGGCTGTTTGTCTGATGGTTGAACATAATGTATCAAGGCAACCTATGCAACCCAAGGCCATCCTTCGTTAGAACAGACATGATGCACCTGCGTATCTATTTCATTAGTACATTAATTCTACATTCAATTTACTGCAACACAGTCCATGCTAACCTACTCCAGGCTGAACCTTCTGTTTAAGAGGATGCACGGCCATCTTCAGAACCTGAGTCTCTGAGTCTGAGAATCGGTTGGGTTTGGATAATTGGGTTTGGATAATTGTCTTGATGTTCAGAGCACAGTGGCTGTGGGAGCTCATTACTAAGGTATCCATTCTTCCACTGGATCAATCAGATTTTTTTCAGTAACACAGCACAGCTGGACCAAATGAGATGGAGGATTCTAAAGAGAAAGAAGCCATTTTCTCAGTTAGTTTTAATGTTGTACAATAATATAGATCAAATGTCTTGCTTAGATTATAGAATTTGTCAAACAATCAAATGGATGATTATGATGATCATGATGATGATGATGATGATGATGATGGCCAAAGCACAAGAAAATCCGAACCACCAGACTGGTTGATTGAATAAATGACTGCTTAATTGCGGTTACGACCTGTGTGTGTATGTATGTGTGTGTGTGTGAGAGAGAGAGCGTGTGTTTGTGCGTATGTGTGTGTGTGTGTGTGTGTGTGTGTGTGTGTGTGCGTGCATATCGTCAGAAGTGGTTTATATCGTAACATTGTCAACACAAATTATGTTTGAATTCTGATTCCGGGGACCTTAAACGTTGACGCATAGGCATAATAGCATATACTTTATTTCACGTAAATCACTCAAGCATTGCTTGAATGTTGACGGTCAGAGGGTTTCAATGTTGGCCACCCAAAACACCCTTCAGGAAACCGCCCCTGACTTGTTCCTTAGTTCAATGTTGTAGAATGACAGAGCATTGTCATTCTACAACATTGATGGTTATTAAAGATTCTGGCCGCGCACAACTCACAAACTGCAGTGCGACATCAGCTGTTCTATAGTATTTCATGATATATGATGAATATTTCATTTTCAGCCAGGACTGCGCATCCAACACATTCTGTCCAATTCAAAGCCTACCGTCCCCACAACGCTGCATTCATTTATCTCTATCACCTGGACACATCATAACTGTCCCCGTTACATTAAAAATCCAAAACAGACAACAGGATAGTCGAATGGGATGGTGGCGAGGGCGATCAGCTATGCTCTGCGCCTTCCAAGCGATATGATGGACATCAACATCCCAAACAGCATTGGTGTAGCCTGTGTAATATCAATGTGTCTGGTCGATGATGGAATTACTTACCCCTTTTGAACATGGTGGAAGTTTGATTTATGTCGCCTCCTGTCCTCTCAGAAACATCTATTCTTGTATTCCAGACTAAACGAACGTTGTAAAGTTATCGAGCAAAGTTTTAATGATTCTTCGAATTATTTGTCCAATGTCCCGGTCTTGTCTCTGGCGCGGACCAACCAAAATAGCCGATGTAGGTCCGAACACACTTGATAACAGCCACTATTCTTCTCTCATCCCGTTAAGTCTGGCAACACTCCTTTTAAAGCAACATTTCTATAACAGGCAACACCAGGTAGGTTAGGCTATTGCGGAGAGATGCGCTGAAATGATCCCCTTGGAAGCAGAGCCCTCGTCCCGATGTTGAGCAGCAAAGCATGCACCTTTCCGCTCGGTTCAACTCTTGATTTAAAACCTTACTCCATGATGCCAAATTAACTGAAAACAGCTATCACAATTGTTTAGGCAAGACGTGTCTCTAAAACACAGACACGATCGTTTCAGAAGTGCGATCTAAATTCCTTCTCGAACGATGAAGCTGGATGGTGCCATATTACATTCGTTAAAATATCTCATTAACAGAAGTTATGTGGATTCACATTTCGTCTGATGTCGGATTAGACGCTGGGTCCCCAAATCCTCCTTGATAATGACTTTGATGATTGTCGTCCTTTAGAATCCGTCACATAACATTTTCCAGCAGTTTGACAAAACTGTTTGGACAGTTAAAATGTTGCTTTCCGTGGTCTTATCAATGAACATACATGTCCGCCTCTTCCTCAAGGATGAAGACTTTCGCTATGCGCTCAAGTCAGAGAAAGTAGCTCCCTGTCTCATCATCGCCTACCAGATGCTCTGCGCAGTTCCGTTCTCTTTGTTGGCAAAGTCAGAATGTTTATCCCCTCTTTGAAGAAATGCGAGGAATGTGAATATTTATTTCCGTCCGAAATTATTAATTAATTAATTAAATTATTTTCAACTATATTCATTTGAGCTCTATAGTGGACACATGGGATACGCACCAAATATATTTAGCCTAGGCTATAGTATGTTTCAGAAAATATCAGATTATTTATTCTCCCGTGTGCAAAAATGCGCAGATAGGCTAATCATCTGTTAGTAAATTCAAACCCGCCAACAATGTGATTGACACAAAGAGGCACACATCTCTGCTGACAACTACAGATAGATGTTGGAGGACCAGGTTTCTACTGCTCACACACACACACACACACACACACACACACACACACACACACACACACACAAACACACACACACACACACACACACCGTTTTCCAAGCACCGCTCGCATCATTAACGTTGGCAGGTACAAGGGTGTGTGTGCAGTTAGATGTTAATAACAAGTCAGTTAAGGTTTAGATGTAAAACTACCGAACTTTCGCGTGTTGTGAGATCAGCCTGCTTCGGGCATGCGCTGACGCATACGCACGCACGCACACACACACGCACACACACACACACTTTTGTGGAGGAAACTTATCAGCCTAAAGTCTTAATGGTTAGCTAAGAGATATGTCCTTAACCTACTTTTTCAGGCCTGAACGATCCTACAATAATTGCACAAAATGCACAAAATGCTTTCACAGAAACATTAAGAAAATATTTTCCATGTTCGAATTAGGGTACACAAGCTTTCTCAACTCAAATGGTCTTTTAGCAAAAGAGATTTCAGATCTGTCACTCCCCTCTCTTATTCACAGTCGGGTTCTTGAACAGCAGTGACACAGACAGTCACAGGAGGTGAAAAAGACTGCAGTTATAGAGACTATTCATATCTTGAAGAATAGTGAGTTGGAGACTGGATGACGACGACAAGACCGACTGGTGAACAAATACAGTATTATAACAGTTGAAGAGTTAAACAAACAAAAAATCGTGTTCAAGCTAGGATAGGAGGCAACCTATCGCCAAAGCAGATTCAGCACCATGGACAACGAACGGCGCTCGATGTTATCAGCGTTTGACTACATCGACTGCTGCACTCTCCATTGATTAGCCATGTCTTTGTGTCCCACACAGTAAACATGGCAGCGCGGAGCGAAACGCAAGTTGTTTCGGCTAAAAAGCCAACTGGTAAATATTGTCTTCTCGTTGCTTTAGAGCAAGCACAAGCTGAATATGCGGCGTACAATGATTTAAACACAAGCCAGATACCTGCAGTTTCCCAAACCGTCTGTCAAGAACTACTCTTCTAGTTGCTAGCTAGCTAGCACTAGCTACAGCTGTAGCAGACGTACAGTTAACCTGAGAAACTAACATACCAGCAGTGTCCTAGCCTTCTAGCTATAAAGTGCAGGTTTTTTTTGTATTCCTCCTCTCGTCTTAGTTATTGTTAAGTCAGCCAGGGTCATATACTGAGACCGTCCCTTTTTAAGCGTGCGCTAGAGTTAATTCTTTAATGAAAGTTATCGAATTTAGGTAACGTACGTGTGGCGTTACGCAAATTTGCTCCCCGATCTCTTTCGTAACGTTAGCCTTTTAGATGATGTTTAGGTTTGATCCCCTCAAGTAACAGTTAGCTTGCTACTGTACTGTAACGCGCTTCATGTGACATACTGTATGCACATAACGGTAACAAAGATCATTGTGTAAAGTGATGTCAAGACAGTCACTTCCATCGCTCATCTGTGGCTACATTTTTGATTGTTCCTCCAGTGCGAGGACGACGAGTGGCCAATCAAATCCCAGATGACATTTTGCAAGACCCTGAGTTGCAAGAGGCCATCCGTGTCCTGCCAGAGAACTACAACTTCGAAATCCACAAGACTGTGTGGCGCGTGAGACAGGCCAACGCAAAACGAGGTGAGTTTAGTTCTCCACACTTGATCTGAGTACAGGTACATCCGTATTTATGCATGTTTACATGACACTATTCGATATGAGTGATCACTCATTTTTTATATTCTTTATGAAAACGGATTACCAATCAACAGTAAAATAAAGTAACTATAGCTACACACAGACACTCAGACATTCTTCAAGAGTTCATTAAAACAGAAAAATACACCACAATAAAGTAAGTGTATATCAACAGACATTGGCCGGGTTTCCCGAACAGTAAGAAGCACTTAACTCCAAAGTACTTCTTAACTCCCATACAAAGGGTTGCTTAAGAAGGGTTCCTTAAGAAAGTTCTTTATCGGGAAACGCTGCCAATATTGTGGTTACACCGGCTTTAAACTTTCAGATCCTTTCATGATATTTTAATGTTCTTCAAGAAAATCATCATTCTCTGTTGAGAGGGAAGATCTGCGAGCTATCACAATGTCCTCCACTGTAGCAAACACCCTGTCACTCAGGACTGAGGTTTCAGTGCTGAGTAGCGCCGTGCCAGCACGCTAACATGAGGGTATAGCTCTTCTTGTCTTTCCACCATACCATTGGCTGCAGTGATTTGGAGATACTGTTGGCTGAAGTTTGAGTTAACATGTTCGGGGTGTTACAAGGCCGCTGCATAGTATTCTGATAGGGCAGAGGCATTATGCTGTAACTGTTTCATAGACAAGTCCCTGCCCATTGCCATTGTAATCAACTAGGAAGCCAAAATGTTTCCAAACTGGTCATTTAAAATATGCTGGAGGATCACCTAAATCAGATCAGTTTTATTCAAAGCAAACAATAGTTTCCAGGTCGAGTGTTGTTTTTAATTTAATTTCAATGTTTTATACAGTGTATAGTTTAAACAGTAGGGCAGCAGTTTCACTGTGGTGAACCGTGATGGAGGTGTTGGGCTGCCCCTATCATTGCAGAGGTTTTGTGTCATTGCAGAGGTTTTGTGTCAAGTATATTATGAATGCTGAAGGAAAGATTATCAACCCAACAACTAGGCTACTACTATCTACTTCTGCAATTGCTGAAGCGCACATTTTATAGGCTAGAAGAGAACAGGGATTGAATCAACGATTAATCAATGAATAAAGTGTCATTTATTCCTAACACTTTCAAATCACTTCTTGACTCCAGCAGGGTGTCACACATGGATGATTAGGCTGATTATTCTTTAGTATTCATCAGTAACTAACAAGTAATTTGTTTCTCTGCATAAGTTATTATTTATGGTATTTTACTATTTAATTAGGATATAATTTAGTCTTTGCTATGTAGGCCTGCTTATAGGCCCATAATGCTGGTTTCCACACCGACATTTGCACCAGACTAATTCACTTATTCTGTCTACAGGCTTTTTCAAAAATGTGTCTTACTGTGGCCTCTGATTTACTCCAAATTTTAAACACAACTCTTCTTTCATGTGTTCCCACAAACCCTGAAAACTGCAGTCATCAAGCCACTCTTAAAAAAGAACAGTCTAAACACCTCACAAATGAACAATTATAGGCCCATATCAAACCTCCCGTTTTTAAGTAAAATCATTGAAAAAGCAGTTTTTCAACAGCTGACAACTTCCTGGCACTAAATAATTGTCCAGTCAGGATTTCGACCACACCACAGCACCGAGACTGCTCTTGTTAAGGTCTTCAATGACATCCATTTAAACACAGACAATGGCAGAATTTCAGTCTTAGTATTATTGGATCTCAGTGCTGCATTCAACACGGTTGACCACAACATTAGGCTGACGGGAAAACTGGCTGGGAATTTCTGGTACAGTGCTAGACTGGTTTGAATCCTACTTGAAGGACAGGGACTACTTTGTGTCTATAGGCAATTACAAATCTGAGCGGACAAAAATGACCTGTGGAGTTCTCCAAGGCTCCATTCTGGGGCCTCTTCTGTTCAACATTTACATGCTCCCACTAGCTCAAATTATGGAAAACAACAAAATATGCTACCATAGCTATACAGACGACACACAAATTTCACCATATCACCAGGGGACTATAATCCCATACAAGCGCTGATTAAGTGCATTGAACAAATCAAGGATTGGATGTGCCAGAACTTTCTTCAACTAAACAAAAATAAAACTGAAGTAATTGTCTTTGGAGCCAAAGAACAATGATTAAAATTCAGCGCTCAGCTCAGATCAGTAATGCTAAAAACCACAAACGAAGCCAGAAATCTTGGTTTAGTCATGGACTCAGACCTGAATTTCAACAGTCACATTAAGACAATTACAAAGTCAGCCTACTATCACCTGAAGAATATATCAAGGATTAAAGGATTTATGTCTCAGCAGGATCTGGAAAAACGTGTCCATGCGTTTATCTTCAGTAGACTCGACTACTCTAACGGTGTGTTTACAGGTCTCTCTAAAAAATCGATCAGACAGCTGATTCAGAACGCTGCTGCTCGAGTCCTCACTAAGACCAAGAAAGTGGATCACCACTCCAGTTCTGAGGTCTTTACACTGGCTTCCTATCTGTCAAATAATTGACTTTAAAATACTGCTGTTGGTTTATAAAGCACTGAATGGTTTAGGGCCAAAATATATTTCTGATCTGCTGCTACGTTATGAACCATCCAGACCTCTCAGGTCGTCTAGCACAGGCCTGCTTTCTGTCCCCAGAGTTAAAACAAAACATGGAGAAGCAGCATTCAGTTTTTATGCTCCACATATCTGGAACAAACTTCCAGAAAACTGTAGGTCTGCTGCAACTCAGTTATTTTAAATCAAGACTGAAGACTTTTTTTTTTTCCGCTGCTTTTTATTAAATCAAATAATTATTTATTCATACACTGCACTGTAACTTTATTCCTGTATTTTATTTTTCCTGCATTTTGTTTTACGTGTTCTGCAAAGTACAAGAGAATGTTAGTAGAACGACTTGAGGGAGGAAGAGAAAGAAGGAAATGTATGTTGGAAATGGAGAAGTTGGATTTTTGGTGCAAGGTGTGCCTAGTGACAACAGTAGGCCACTGACAGCTAATGTGGTCCCTTGCTCAGAAAGGATGTTTGAGGCACTGGTGAAAAGCCAGTGTCCTTTTTTGCATTTCATTTTATATTACCTTTTATGTGTTGCACTTTGTCTTGATGTTTTTAATGTCTAATGTAAAGCACTTTGAATTGCCTTGTTGCTGAAATGTGCTATACAAATAAACTTGCCTTGCCTTACCAGACTTTTTCAGTCAGTCATCTGGTGTTAAATGGTCCATCCATCCATCTTCATCCGCTTATCTGGGGTCGGGTCGCGGTCGTTAAATGGTAGACTTTTGAAATAATTTTTCAACAAATGTTCTAGACCTCCATTGTTGATTGGTGGCAGTACTAACTAGCTAGATAGCTAACATGATTGTGATTGCCTTGAATCATCAGAGGGACTTGATCTATGGTCGATCTGCCACGTCGGAACCTGGCCTGCTCCTGTGGGAGCAGGGGGTCGATGATTGGTTCGACGCGGGTGTAGATGAGGCGCTCGAGGATCTTGAAGGGGATACATAGCAGAGAGATGAGACGGTAACTCTTGGGGTCCCCTTCAGGCTTATTCGGCTTAAGGATCACGACAACTAGGGCTCCTCTCCAGATTTTGGAGATCTTGAGTTGGCGCAAGCAGGAAGAGAGGAATGCTCTTAACCAGGACTTCATGGAGTATAAGCTCCGGGCAGATAGAGTCAGGTCCCGGAGCTTTCCCTGGCTTTACATGCTGGAGGGCATCAGCAAACTCTGGTGTGAATTCACCGGAGATGTTACCGCTGCTAGGAGTTGTGGCCTTCCAGAGGTCCGACACTTCTTTTGCCACGAGACGTGACGGTTCGCGGTCTTTGCCCTTGTATGTCCCACTTTTCACAAATTGTGATGCAATTTTGTTTGCAGAGATGGGGCAGTGATGAGGGGAGTGTCTGGACCTACCAGTGAGGTTGTTAAGGATGCTCCATGCCTTGCGGCTGGAGTGTGAGAAGTCGATGGAGTTAATGGCCTCCCAGTGCTCTTGTCTCCTTCGGCTGAGTCTTGACAGCAGGGCTAAAGCAAGCCTGTCTAACTCAGCTCCTGGGGATGCGCTGCGCACTATAGATGGCAAATGTCCCGCTGTCACTCCCTCCCTCCCTTCCTCCGTCGTGTTGTTGACCTGAAGTGCTATGTTGCTACCACAAGAGGCAGTGGTCCCAGTACACCAAAAATGAAACACTATGGGCAAAATCCACAAAAGGTTTGTGTGGCTTTTGCAGCGGCAAACCCCGTGCAAATTAGATACAAAAATTAGCATCCAATCCACAAAGCACACGCAAAGAGGGAAAATCATTGCAAACTGCACCGATGGATCGCTTCACGGCTGCGCCAAGCTCATTTTAATGTATGTAAATTAGGTACTTCCGTGCAAAATTGCCCCAAATAAGCCTTGCGTCTGATCCACAAAGACCATAAGCTAACTGCCACACGCGGTTAGAGAGGTGCAAATACCGCTTTTGAAAAGCTGGTATTGACTGCAGCAGTCAGCGCGCACTCTCTCCTGTCTCTCAGAACTTGTGAAGTTTGAATGATATTGAATTGATATTGGATGATATTAAGGGAGAAATATATATAGAGGTGGATTTAAAAATAAGTTCTGCCAGCTGCGATGCACAGAAACAAACAGAACTGATATTTTCTGCAAAAGATTGTGGTCTGTCGTTTTCATTATGATCCAATCTGTGTCTTGAAATATGGAGAAAAGCTTGACACACTGGGGAAAAATACCACTTTATCCAAGATCTTATCTATATACAAGAACAAATTGCATTCAGCTGGTGGTAAGTGCAACACATACAGGCCCGGACCCAGGATGAAATGACTGAGGGTGTTAACAATACAGTGGCTAAACAACAACACAAGACTACCGTTTCAAAATCAAATAAGCTACATTCATCTAGCCTAACAGCGGAGTGCCTACAAGAAGACGCAGAAGAATTTATGAATGATTATTCTATCTACACAGAGAGATGACCGCTAAAATCAACAAAATACAACAGTGCAGCAAGCATCATGTAGGCTACAAAAACATTGTAATGTCGTCAATAAGGCAGACTGAGGCGTAGCTTAAAACTCAGAAGGGTCTGGTTTAATGAATCGCCAAACGGCACGGACGTAGGCTAACACTGACTCCCAAAATCAAACATAGAGTAGCTCAGGAAGAGCGAGGAGGAACGCCCCCTCCCCTCCCACTACAACCACAACCCGCACACACCAACACACAAACAGCAACAACATTATAAACACGGGTCGCTACAATATGATAATATGATCTTTTCTGATTAACGGTCAAGTGCAGTAGGTGTTCACGTCGTAGGCTATCACGTTTCATGCAGCTCTCCCACTCTCGCTCCCCCTCTCGCTGACGGAAACTTCACTTCCCTGTCGTTTCCATTTCTGTGTTTTATCTATCCTCCATATAGTACCAGGGACAGCGCTCTATGCTATAGCCTAAAAATAGGCTATGTCTCCAACATGCAAAACCAGCAAAATATAAAGACAAGAAAAAGAAAACAGCTAAATTCTGTCTTACCTTTCCTCAGTAGAGTTGTAGCTTCCTTGTTGCTTGTTTGTTGAACTTCCTGAGTAAACGACCCTTCCAGTCTTTTTTCCGAAATCGTTTTGCAAGATCCCTTTCAAACACATTTTTTACAGCGTTTTAATCACATCCCGTCTACAGTGTACTGAGAGGTTAAAATCGAATAAATACATCTCTTGACAGATCAGATAAGTTTCAAATATTTAATGGGGGAAAACTTCAAAGAAAGTGTCTCATTGCCATCTCGATGATACCTATCTCTCACCAATATTTTTGTTGTTTTTGCAATTTTTCTATAACGTTAGTGTAACGTTACATTAAACTTACAGTAAACTGAGGGGGGTGAAATTAAAACAGAGGGGGCTAAGCCTGACCAAGCCCCCTCGTATTGCCGGACCCAAAGGGATCATGGCAGCAGTTATTGTAGCCAGACGAAGGTACCGTCATGCCAGGCGAGCGCAAGAACGCGTTCATGGCTAGTTGCAATCACGGGCACAACTGCACACAGTTGGCAAATTTGTGGGCGTGTTTGCCCGGACATATCATGAGGCAAAATCTTTTGTGGATATCGTGCTAAACTGGAAATCACTGTGCAAAATATCGAGCTATTAGCGGGAGCACTCTATTCGTTGTGGATTTGGGCCTATGACACCACGCATTCTCCAGATCCTCGGTGGTGTAGTGGATAAAGAGCCTGACTCCCATGCCAAAGGTCAGGGGTTCAAACCCCACTCTAGGAGAATGTTTGGTACTGGATGTTATAGTAGCTATGTAAAAATGTGGTTACCTGTTGGTGATGTCAGTTAATGGATTTATGTGCAGTAATTGAACATTTGAAATACTCCTATTTTGAAATGATACCTTCAGTATAGGTGTCTCAGTAATTATTATTATATATAAGGCTATACTTTGCATGTATTTACCAGGTAAATGTTTAGTTTTTTCATACGCACGGAAGGCCTTCCCAAACCCTCAGACCCCTCAGGCTATAATTGGCTAAGCACTAGACTCCCAAGCTGGAGGCCAGGGTTTGATTCCTGTTCGGGGACTTCTAACCACGACATCTCTTTTCCTCCTCTCTGTTCCCTCTGTACGTGAACAAAAAGCCCAGGCCGTCCCAAACCCTCAGGCTCCTTGGTGGTGTAGTGGGTTAAGCGAAGCCAGGGTTCAATTCCCGGTTGGGGATGTCGAGAACAATGGCATTCTAGGTTCTAGCCTGGACTAGGGAAAACTCCCAATTCTTTATTTTCTTTTCCTTCCCTTATGCGCTGACCCAGTTGGTTTTCTTAGTGTCTTTTCGACTGATAGATCTTGGGACCCTAGAACGGCTATTATGGCACAAAAACCATCACCCCCTACCCCTATTCAGAATGTACTGCTGGTGTAAGTCCCACCACCAGCTCTTCCAGACTCCACCCCTGGGTGGACCAATCACCTCCAGTCCAGGGACCCGAGCAGTGTGCATGACCCTGCCCCCGCTCTGTGAAACCTAAGCCGTCTCAGATTGTCCCTTTTCTGTAGACTCAGTGGAATAGGAGTGACAGAATCCACATAGCTTCTCGGGTTTTGGTAATAGTTCACTTTATTTTTTATTTTATTTAACCTTTATTTACCCAGGCAAGCAATTAAGAACAAATTCTTACATGCAAAAGCAGCCTGAGGAATGGGGAAATGGGAGGCCATGGAAATGGGTGCTTAGACTGGAAGGGCATGGTATGGCATGGCAAGCAAGTCCTGCTTGACCACAAACACGTGAACACAGAGCACACTACTTCTGATTGGTGAGCACGCAAGGAGAATCTTTGGCCCAGACAGGCTGTAGTCTATAACGTAATCATCGCATCCTTTGCAATTTGCTAATCGTCTTGTGTCAAATCAGGATTTAGATTTGAAAACAATTAATCGTTCAGCCCTAGTGTCCGCCCATGCGTGAATGACACATAAGCACACGCACAGCACATACTGACATGTATATCCAGTAGCACACACAAACACACACCACACACACGCATGCACACACACACACACACACACACACACACACACACACACACACACACACTAATCCCACCAGCGATTGCCTCACCTTTAACAGAGAGAGCAGATGAAGAGAGCTCTTTGCTTCTGTCAGACAAAGCAGTGGTTAATAAACTTGCCCTTTCACAGGTAATGACCTGTCTCTGTCTGTCTACATGGGCACATGGTGACCTTTAACCTTTCATCAGAAAGACACTCCTACTCTTCCCTCCTCTTCTCCTCCCTAATCCATCCATCATGCCTCATGGCCACCCTCTCCATTTCTTTCTCTCTCTCTCTCTCTCTCTCTCTCTCTCTCTCTCTCTCTCTCTCTCTCTCTCTCCCTCTCTCCTGTGTGCAGAGTGATTTAACTAATTTTAAGAATCAAGATGTTCAATAGCCTAATCAAGGCATTGATGGCTTTATCAAAGCGATGTGTGACAGAGTCATAAGGACGAGTAGCCATTCCTGCTGGGTCCTTCTAAATTATAAGCATGCATAGCACAATATGAAGCCGAACTCAGGAGGACAGCACTCTGTTTCCAAGACAGCTGTTCAGGAAGTTCAATTAGTGTAAGGATAAGGCATGGGACTGATGTGGAGAAAATGTCAAACTCCATCAAAATAAGTAATCTGCTACACTGCAGTATGCAATTAAATTGGTATCTCATGCAAGTTGTACATTTGCTTTGCTGTAATTGGGATGGGATACATTTTAAATTATATTACATTTCATGCAATTTTCATATTGTATGTACCTTGGAACTTTGAGCTGCAGAGATTTTAATTCACAATAAATGTTAGTTTGAAATCATAATTTCTATATCTAATTGAGGTCCCAAACAAGACCGCTTCTTTGTAGGTGTTCCCATGGGATGTGTGCCATTTCACAGAACCACATATAGTATCTCCTCCTTATCTTCTTTTACACTCCTCCATCCATCTCTGACTCCTCCCTAAACTGGTCTTCTATATCCTATTGATCGAGTACATCTAAACATACGTTTGATGTGTAGATGCAAGATGCATTTGAATAATACACATTTCCCTACTATAAAAGATGTCCATCTTCCATGTAAATCATGAGCGCTGTGCAGAAATATCGGCCTGTACTGCCCCAAAGAGCTGCACTCTGTGTAGAATATAGAGGCTGAGAAACATGGGACTCTGCTCATTTAATATCTAGATATACAGGCCTGCTGTACTGCATGTGATCCATATGGAGGGAAGGGATTTGCATTTTATACTGTGTATAAAAGTTGATGATGTTACATTGGCAGTTGACACCAAAACATGTTTTTAGCTCACCACGTGTTTAACTCAAACCTCAGCATGCTTCTGTCAATCTCCCCATGAAAGTATTTCCATCCACTTTGCTTAGCTGGTGCCACACTTTGATCAATTCTACTGGGAACTGTGCTTTCATAGCTACATGTTATTTTCCTTGATTCCCATTTCACAGCAATTTGATCCTTTCCTCCACACCATCTCATGCCGTGTGTTCTTTTTAACCTGTTTTCTGGGTGTGTATGCATCCGTCCCTGGTACCTGTGTTTGCTTTTGTGCATCTGTGTATGCGTGCACAGAGTGTGTGAGAGGGGAGCAGGGGGAGTGTGAGAGTTACTTATCAAACCGCTGGCTGTCATTAAGAGAGACTGATCAAACCGCTGGCTGTCATTAAGAGACAGGTGGGGAAAAGGTGAAACAAATGGTTTGGTACTGTAGGAGAGGAGAGGTTTAAAGACAACTGAGCTGATATTCCTCACTCTGTACAATAACTCAACAGTTATGCAGCAGGAAGAAAATTGCCTTGAAACGTCACTACTTCAGGCTCAGTGTTGGACTGTCTAGCATATATTAAGTGATATGTGGTTGTCACAGCAACTGTAGGATTAGATGCACAATTATTCAGCAACCAATATGGTATTGGCTAGTAATTGGTGGAAAGAAAAAGGTATGGGCCTGATAATGGAATTATAACAGATAATGTTACTGTAGTACAGTATGACCAAGTTTTATTTTGTGTATTTTGGCCATGCTTGTGTCTGTGCTGCACAGCATGCATCGACACTTAACAGTGTGATAAACCTTGTGGATATGACAACTTGGGATGTTAAACTACTTCAGCTAGGATCGTGACAAAGCAACTGTCATCATATATTTAATTTATGTTTGAACAAAAATGTTTATCCACAGATGTGGAAAATAGCAAAGGTTACTACTCTACAGAAAAACAGCAATGTGTAATTTACTTTTACAAGTAGTCGGCCTCTTTCCTTTTTAAATAAGGTAATGGAGGGTATTGTGTTTAAACAGATTCATAATTATTTTTCAGAAAACAGCATTAACTCTGAATTCCAGGATGCATATAGGAAGGGTCATTCAACATGTACAGCTCTAACACAATTAACAAGAAATTGACAGGAAGTTAATGGTGGGCACTGTACTGCTTGACTTAAGTGCAAATTTTGATCTTAGAGGCCACCAGTTACTTCTCATCAAACTTTATAAGTATGGATTTAAAAAGTCAGCTATTTATTTATGGAAGCATATAGTTGACTTAATTCAAATGTTAATACAAATTGGGATTGCATTTTCATTTTCCACTTTTGGATGCATTCTTTCAGTCAGTATTCAAATTGCGATGTGTTCATCTTAAAAGCTAAAACCTAAAATATACAATTGTTTTTTGTGATAATTGCACCTCTTGTGATGGGCTGGTGTTTGCTGAGTGGAGCAAACCGTAGAAACATTTGTTCTGTTGGAAGAAGAGCACAGATCGAACTAATGAAAATAAGATGCACGGAGAACAAGAGGAACAAGCAAATGCGCGTGAGGGGAAGTCAGATTCTGCGGTGCAGTCGTTTTTCGGCACAACACCTGTTTGCGCGTTTAACATTGTCCCGTCCCCAGAGAATGACTTACAAGCTGGTAGAACATGATAATGATTATGCAATCCCGTATTCCATTTGCTTTGAAATAAAGTCAGGAAAACGGCTTTAGAGCGTGAGAATGCAATTTCATTTAGAATGAACATTTAGAATGAACATTTTTATTTTGTCAGCTCCAAAGCGGATGTGTTTACTAGAGCATGGAAATGCAAATGCTTATCACATATTGCATTACAATTTTCATATTGTCTCAAATAATGCAGACAAAAGTGGAAAATTAAAATGCTATTGTGGAATTGCATATTAGAATGAACATTTAGAATAAACATTTAGAAAGAACATTAGAATGAATATTTGAATTTTGTCAGCTCCAAAGCGGACATGTACTAGAACATGGAAATGCAAATGCTAATCTTATTATTGCATATCAATTTTCATATTGTCTTAAATAATGCAGGAAAAAATGGAAAATGATTTGATCAGCTACAAAGCATTGCATTACTTTGAAAATGAAATGTCAAATGGATTTCATTATCATTTTAATATTGACAGTGAATGCAGTGTTTCCTCTAGATTTTTTTTCAGCAGCGGGGGTAAAGGATGTTGTTGTACCCTGGGTGGTGTGCGTGCGTGAATATCAACCGGCAATTTAAAAATATGAATAAAATTACACTTACTGCAGAATAAACTTCAGAACATATTTATTTAAGCATACCTAAAGGAAAATTCAAGATGAGATTCCTTTATATCACATTTAGATCAGCGGGAAAAAAAGAGCACTAGTCAAAGTGGATTTACAGTCAATTTTAGCATATGAAAAACTGAATAACACTTTCTTTAACTACATGCAGCATTTATTTATCATATTCATGATAACATATTACAAAACAACAATAAAACATTGTAAGCAATAGTTGTTGTAATGGATTGTACTCTTCTCTAAAGAGAGAAAATAATTGATATTGGTGAGGTGCTGGAGAGGTTGGGTGATACTGTATATGAAAAAAGTTTTTGATTAGGGGACACTGAGGTGTGCTGGCTCTCAAACAGTTTGTTGGCAAATAGATTTGACAACTGGACAATGGGATATGTTGCACAGCAAATGCAGTATCCAACAGTTCGCTCATGGCTACCTAGCAATGGTACAGCTATGGGATTAGCACTAGCTCATTTGGGTTGCTGTCAAAGCTACCACTCTTATGTTGCTATAGCCTATTATCAGAACAATATGAACATTCAGTTGAAAGTTTTCCATCCACCCATCCATCACTGGATGAGGAATAAGCACTGAAAAGCGATCAATTCTCACGCAAGCCAGGCTGTGGATTTCTCCGATCCCGTGTTGCGACCCAGTCTCTTAATGTTTTGGACGAGTTGCCAACAGTTTGCGCCTCCAGCCAATCAGCGCGCCTGCCTATGCCGTAGCCTGACGTGCACCTCGTAGCTAACGTTACCGGCTATAGCCAGAGCTGTCGTGTTCAGACGGCTCTAGCTCAAAAAGTATTTATGTCAGCTTAGATATTTAGATGGCTAGAATCAAGACAAATAGGCTAACAGTTTGATGTATAATATGTCCCATAATACTTTCGGATGTATTATATTATGGAGCTACGAACACACAAAAAGTCTCCAATGGCACAGGGAAGAGAAACACAGACATCAACGGCGACCCAATCGGCCTTCACTGTGGTAAATCTGGAATCTGGAATGTGATTGGACTAACAAAATGTCAATATCTGAATCCTGTTCAGACACGGCCGGAGTACTGTCCTCCCTTGCGGTAATTTTTCAGCGTTTTGGCCAATCACAAATTAGCAAGAAAAAAGGCATTATATTGATTTAAGAGAAAAGAACCCGCCCTAAGGGAGGCTAGCCTCCCTTCCATAGATATCTATGGGTCCTCCAGCTGCATGTTATAGATGTCACTGTTGGAGCTTTAGAATTTCAATAATGGTTTTTTATCCATAGGGAAAACCTGCTTTATGAACAAAACTGAGATAATATTAATTATGAATAAATAAATTCATATATTTATATTTTAATCCCTCTCTTCTCTCCAAAAACTGAGGAGGACTGTCCTCCCCTGCCTCAATGGACGAGCCTCCACTGATATATATATATATATATATATATATATATATATATGTATATATAGAAATATACATCCACCATGTTTATAGATGTACTATCAATCATTATTTGTTCTGGTATGCCACTTTTCCATTTTCCAAATAACATACTTTTTTTTTCTTTTTTTTTTTATTCAGTGACAATTTATTCATATAAAAAAAAATATATATATTATCCAGAGACGTAACAGGTCATGCAGTTAATACATCTCGTTTTGAATGTTATTGTAATGCCCTCTGGTTATAATAGAATATCGCTACTGGAGCTCTTTAATCCAAAAATGTGCAATGCTTCCTGCAGTTGGGTCGGACCGAGGTGCTGGGATGATCAACATTATGTGGAGCAGAGGCCACTGCAGTGATGATTAGGCTTACACAACTATCATAATGTTTTGCAGAATTACAATTCTTTGGTGTTGTAAACGAAAGGAAAATAACTTGACTTAATATCTTCACCTCCACCCACCCTGAAATGTAGTCATAATTTTATCACAATAGACTATATGCCTTAGGACAAACTATTCAGTACACGGGTGTGTTTGATCAAGTGAAGATCTCATTGTGAGAATAGGCTGTTTTCTAGAATAAATATGACAAACATGACAAAAAACTGCAGGGTTGGCTACTATAGGCCTAAATTTTTATTTTCCGAGGTAATTGTTGCGCATACAACATGACATAAAATGAAGACACAGGCTACTTTCTCATAAAACAGGGGGGTGTTGTACCATATTTATAATATCATTAGGTGACATTGGCTGCAACCTGCCCTCCAGGACCTGCACACCTCCAGAGCCCTGAAGTGCGGGACCTGGACTTCCCGAGTCCCAGTTTTGGAAATGTAGTTAGTGATCTGGTTACAAGAAAAGGGGACAAATTATAAAAGCGATTAGTAATAGCATCATTATTTAGCATATACAAAACAGCATAATGTTAATCGGCTATTTATCAGTAGTCTACATCAGGGGTGGCCAACCAGTCAGAGACTAAGAGCCACAAAAATGACTGTGGTACCACCCAGAGCCACACCATATATACCAGCGTTTCTCAACCTTTTTTTCAGTCACCGCACCCTTCATAAGTACTTAAAATCCCAAGGCACCCCAGTCTAAAATAAGAAGAAAAACATTATTGTCCATTAAATATACATTTAAAGTTAATTTATTTAAAATTAATACATACAACAAGATATTTTCTGACATAATATATTTTGGACTGGGCTGGGTTAGGCTGGACTGGGCTGGGTTAGGCTGAACTGGGCTGGGTTAGGCTGGGCTGGACTGGGCTGGGTTAGGCTGGGCTGGACTGGGTTAGGCTGGGCTGGGCTGGACTGGACTGGACTGGGTTGGGCTGGATTGGGCTCGAGATTTGAGGCTTTGAAATGTCCCAATGATGTCTGGCATATCAGACAGAATGGCTTACCATTACGTTCTATGAAGAAAAAACTACTCTCCCCACTCGGGTAAAAAATGTCCTGTGTTCGTCTTCATATTTTCTTTTAGCTGCGCATTTCTTTCCAGCCATTCTTTGGTTGTGTACAGTAGCCTAGGCTGCGTTAGCTTTTGTCGTAAAAGAGAATGACCCACGCAAAGCAAATTATTTTGTTTACAATAGGTGCGTTTACATGACAAATATTTTTCAATCTGGTTGATTTCAAGCTGATTTCATCTTGATTGTATACATGGGATACAAAGTAAACTGGTTGGATGTTTACAGGCGACAACGAAACAAATGTTTCGAACGCGCACGCAGCCGTGAGTGATTGCGTTACGATGGTTACAAACAGCTGACTACGGAACTGTCGAGCATGCCTTGATTAGTCAAGTCTTGAACATGCGCAAAATGAACGCAGAACCAATCCGTTTCAAGGTAGTATACATGACGGACCAAACGGTTTCGAAAAGGTTTAAACTACCTCCTTGAAAGCGATTGGAATTTCAATCGGGTTGGGGAATTTCAGTCGGATTGAGGTGTGTATATGACATATTTTCAATCGGTTTGGTCTTTCAAAACTATTTGAAACCGATTCAAACTGTCCATGTAAACGCACCTAATAATTTTGTTACCAAGGTGATTTGCTACCTATATGATTGGTTTGAAGTGGTTCTCACGCGACTTCCTCACAATAAACTAAAATGGGCGGGAAGAAATGCACAGCGAAACTAGAGAGAGAGAAACGTTCTTATGGAATGAATGAATTTATTTTTTAATGACAGGATGGAAGAGCCGCAAGCCAACTTTTTTGGGGGGATGGATGGAGGAGCCGCACATTGACGGGCAAAGAGCCGCATGCGGCTCGCGAGCCGCAGGTTGGCCACCCCTGGTCTACATCGAATGTAGTTTGAGCGAGTGATAATCGGGAGTTTCTTGGGGAGACAAACTGACTTCTAACCAACTTTGACTTCGTAACATTGCCTATCGGCCTATACAACACAGCATACTCAACAGTAGGCTATCGCTTCAGAAACCTCACAGCACAGTTTGCACCTGATTAATTTTGTTTAATGCCAGGGAAGGGTACAGTATGATGTGCTGTGTTTCTGCCATTGCACAGGAGGGCTAACGTTACCAAAAGCAAATGCATTGAGAGCTAACATTAGCATGCTAGGATAACTAACACAGCTATACAATTATAAAACATATATGTACAAATTAGTTCTAGTATACTACTATTACAATCACTGAATGATATGTTTCTAGCAAGCTACTGCATATAGACATGCTTTAGAATTGCAGTTATCAAATCGTTTGTCAAGCTACAGAGCAAGCTCTAACTTGGCTACCTGGCAAACTAGCTAACCACGTCAATATGGTTAACCTAGCCTAATTCAATTCAACATTATCCTTGTGTCATAAGATTACTATTAGCTTATAAAATGGTTACTGAAACAGTCAACGTTTTAAATGATAGTTTAGTAGTTTAGTATAGTAGATCTGCAATATTGGTGAGATGTGAAAATCATTCACAAGGATCTGAACTTACCAATGAATGAAGAGGTTAGGGCGCAAAATTCCAATATCACTTTTTCCTAGCGGGCAGGCATGAGGGCGGGTTCTTGAGACAGTTTGAGGCGAGGGGGAGTGCCAATTTTGTAAGTCTGACGTCAGACTTACAAGGGAGGTGAAAATGGCAGTTTAAAATTATATC
Organism: Borostomias antarcticus; assembly: GCF_949987555.1. Classification (NCBI taxonomy): domain Eukaryota; kingdom Metazoa; phylum Chordata; class Actinopteri; order Stomiiformes; family Stomiidae; genus Borostomias; species Borostomias antarcticus. The sequence goes on along the minus strand of NC_140234.1, from coordinate 54,777,527 downwards.
ATTTAGTTCTCTAAAACTAAAAAACACATAACACAATGCCACAAATACCATGCAAAACCCTAGAAAATCCTATTTTGACTGGAGAACCTATTTAAATCAATTAGAGCCAATGAGGTTCATACTGTATGTTACTTCTAAATCCATATTGACTGTCAGACAACAGATTGTGTTTTCCGATAAAATTGTTGAGTCTAGCAGCAAAAAGGTCTCTAGTATCTTAGGGAATTGTGGTAGAAGGGAGACAGGACAATGGTTTGTATAAAGATGGCAATCTCCTGATTTAAACACCGGAATAACTTTTGCCATTTTCATTTTGGCAGGAAATTTGCCACAATGAAAAGACAGGTTACAGATATCAGTAAATGGTTTGACAAGACCTTCCACAACCTTCTTGATTATTATCATGTCCATATCATTCGCATCTCTTGATGCTTTGTTTTTACAATTTCCTACAATATCTAAGACTTCATTTTACTGGAGTGAGGAACATTGAGCTTGGGTTGATCTCCACCGATAACAGTGTTTTATTTAATGGTACTCTGTCAAACCTCAAACCCCTACAATGTGGAATTCCTCAGGGGAGCTGTCCAGCTCACCCAAAACAGAGCTGCATGACTTGCTCTCTGCTGCTCAATGAGGGACAGTGTGGAAGGGATGCATGCCAGACTGTCTTGGATGAAGGTAGAAGAGAGACTGACTTACAGCCTGGTCCAATATATTAGAAACATTTGTGCCTCAAGGCAACCCACATACGTATACACACATATAGTACACACAACTGATAGACATTACCATGAGACTAGACATGCCTTCATGAAACGCTTCACACTACCGTTACCCAAAAATGCTTTAAAGAATTCAGTAATGTATAGAGCTATGGCATCTGGAACAAGTTGCAACTGAATTTAACCCAGACTACTAGTAAGATCAGCAAAATTTAACTAAGAAGAGCAATTACTCAGAAATAAATTAATTTAGGTGTTGATGCCTTGTACTTATTACTTATTTGTACTTACACTGCACTTTTCTAGGTATTCAGGGATATGTCTCATAGACTACACTTGAGATTCAGAACTGCATGTAAAATAACTACTTCTGGCTTTTTTTTATTTTACTTTGATTTTTATAATCTGTATTTGTGTAGTTGTCAGGATATTGTGTATGTACATAGTGTATTAAATATTTTGTCTTTTTGTGTGGACCCCAGGAAGAATAGTTATGGGGATCTTAAATAAACAAACTGTTGTTTCTTACTATGGGAATGACCTGCAGTACACAAATGTTTGCAGGCTTTCAGCATAATGTGTTTTGAAGATGGAGAATGAAGAAGAAAACAAGCTTTACAGACATTTCAAAGTTATATATGAACTCCCAGTATGACAAAACATGAGTGGGAATAGGTGAGGCCTGTCAGCAAAGGTCATTGTTAAAATTACTGTAATTAGCTGGGAAATACTTTGAGAAAGAACAGCAAACTTTATCTTAAATGCTGGTTGCTAAGTAGGCTATTGTATGAGCCAAGCTCTGAAAAGGAGTGCCAGAGTGGCTAGTTCATAAAAGGTTTCGTGCTAGAGGGATTGACTGTCCTAAAGGAGAAATAATCTTCAGTCGTAATTCAAGCTATTGAGCTAGGCCAATTTAAAAGGAAATAGATATTAGATACACATAAAACAATAAGATGTCTATCTTTGCTCTATCCTTGTCATTTGAAGTCTTCCCCCCTCACATTTTTAAATAAAATATTAAAATGATAGTGATTATTTTATTAGTATCCGCCACAACAGGCAGATAATTATCGATCAGAGTCAACCCACGAAAATCCATGTTGGTGCCTCACTACATACCTGGAACGTCTCAGTCTTCCTTACATCTGTCTGTCTCTGGTTTTCAGTGGCCTTGCAGCTGCCTGAGGGCCTGCAGATGTTCGCCTGCGTCATCGCTGATATCATTGAGAGGTAAGTACAGTACAGCCCCCCCATCCCCCTTCAACACACACACACACACACACACACGCACACAGTGATGCCTTAGTGTGATTTCTGAAAGTTTGTGTGTGTTTGGAGTAGGCCTGTCCCAGACTATAACAATTAAACTTGGTCGACTCAAGGCGGTGTCTGTGGAAGACGGTGCAGGCTGACCTCTAGTGTGGAGAGGGCTGGTGAGGGAGCAGGGACCCCCTTGGTGAAGCTGAGGCCGCTGTGGGGCACGTCAACTCCAGCCGCACAGTCAGCCACTCCGCCAGTCATTAAAGGAGTAGTAAAGGGAAAATGCATGTTTAGCCCTGTTTTAAGGTTACTTATGATCATATACAATGGTTCAGATCAAAACGTTGACAAAGCTAGCATTTTACTTGTCTTTGAAATCGAGAGTTTAAAATGTTTTTGAATGATTTTTCAAGATGCCCATCCACATCCATTGTATGACCAAAACGGTGGTAGAGCAATTATTAACTTTCTCGAAAATGCTAGTTTTGTCAACGTTTTGATCTGAACCATTGTATATGATCATAAGTAACCTTAAAACAGGGCTAAACATGCATTGTCCCTTTACTACTCCTTTAAGCCGGCGAGCGTTATCATAATGCCCCCCTGCCCGTGGCCCCTGTCTCACCCCCCAGCAGCAAATGAGACAGGATAGCGAAGGACGTGGATGGAGCCGTCATCAACGGCTCGCTCCTTCACAGTTGGAGGAGGGCAGAGCCATTATTCTAGTTAATTACTGCATGGGCACCCCTACCCACAAACACTCCATCACAGAGACACACACAGACATACACTGAGACGTGTCTCTCCCAGCAAGGAGTGTCTTAGCACCAGAGGTTCTAATCATTCATCTTGTATGGGCTGAGCTTTGGCTTGTGGCTAGGTTTGTGCCTTAATGATGGAACATTAAGTTCCAAAGGAAGCAATTAGATCAAGAGCAAAAACCCTATTGTGATTGCAACAGCCACACCATCACCATGCTTTAAAAGAATCACTTTAATCATAAGAGTTTTCCATTTCATATTCTTGTGGTTGTTTTCTCCATTGTCGCCCCCCCCCCCCCCCCCTCCTGTCTCTTTCTCAGGAGAGTAGTGCAGCAAAGCTAAGTGTTCTCTAAAAGACATTGAGTCCTTTAATAGGTGTCCAGTCAATACAAATGCTGTTAGTTGATGGGATAGGGTTCGAGGCCAGAGTGGGCATCCTTCAGAATGTTTTGAGGAGATGTGATTTCAGACGGGAGTCTTGGATCGCCCCAGTGGGCCACAGACTGCACCGTCAGTGTGCCCTCTGTTTTTGCTATTTAGAAGACTTCCGTTTTAATAATTTGGACCTCTGGGGGACCCTTGGACTGCCGGTCGCCGGTGGAAATTGTTCCCTGTATGTCCAAGTCCTGATCAGGGACTGAAGAGCATCTGTTCTTCTGCATGTTTTTCGTATTGGGCTCTTGTGAGGAAACCCTTACAAGCACGGGAAGAACATGCAAACTCCGCACAGAAAGGCCTGGAGAACTTCTTGCTGTGAGGCGACAGTGCTACGCCACCTTGCGAGCCATTTGGGGCTCAGTGTCTTTCCAAAAGACACGTCGGCACACTGCCGGGAGCTGGGCTCGAACCGGGGACCTTCTGATGTCCTGCCGGCCACTCTACATCCCGAGCTGCGTGCCTACAGTAGGGATACCCAGGACTGTACTGTAACTGCACTCTTCAATGGTCTGGAGGGGCTGACTTCTCCTCCCATCAGCTCCTTATCTCCCTGCTCTCCTCCTCTTCCCAGCCCTCCCCGCTCATCTCTCCATCGCTCCACTAGAGCCACACCGTCTCCTCCCATCTCTCAGCTTCTTCCCATCCGGCTCATCTCCTCGTCTGTGTACTGAGTGATAGGGGGGCCAAGTCTTATCAGCTGCGCTGCTATCGGGAGGAAAGCTTCCTTTCACTGCTGTATCTGGCCCTGGACCATCCCGCGCAGGGCTGTCTGTCTGTCCGTCCGTCCACCAGGCCACCCAAGCCACGTGCCTGAGCTAATGAGAGCAATTACCAGCTGCTACTTGCTTTTCTCCCCGTCTTCACACCTCCTCTGCTCCTCCTTTCCCCACCTCCCGTCTTTCAGCCTCTCAGCGCATCCTCTCCAGGTATCCAGATGATGCAATCACTGCTTCTCATGTTTCCCTCTCTGGCTTCTCATGTGCAGCTTACCGGCCCTTACATTCTCCATAGTTGACCTCATGGCCGATACCGATACGTTAACCAATATTTGATGTTTGCATTTTATGAAAACTACAAACGATAAATCCACATTGACTACTGTATACAGTATGACAAAAAAATTGCTTCATAACATAGACAGAAAGTAAAGTGTGCACAATTGTTATTTTTTATTTCCATAACATTTTTCAAATGTTTACGCTCTCGATTTATTTATTTATTTAATTACTTATTTTTACAAATTAGGCCTCACTGATGATAATGTCACTCAGAAAATATCTGCAAAAAACATTAGGTAATGATATTATACCAGTAAAGTACTCCTCCAAAATATCATCCAACTGATGTGGTCACAGAGGTGTGACCACACCCATGCACACCATGTGCTGAGATTCAGTCATAGGCATTCTTCTATGGCTTTGGGCGTGTGAGCTTACCCAAACCCACAAACTGTGAATAGGAAGCAGACTGGATTTTACATCACTGCTAGCTCGTAGCACAAAGGTTACCTGACCTTCACTCCTCATCTATGGGGTCATCGGAGGTCATTACCAGGGCTGGATTACAGGGTTTAGTGCCATATCAGTTTGGGTTGAAGGGGTTTAGCTTCCCAGATTGTAAGGAGCTTGGGAGGGAGGGACTGGTAAGCCTTAATGAAGGTAAGCTGCTCTGAATTCTAGGCCAGAAACATTTAATACACACATGGCTGCTAATATTACACACACACACACACGCACATGCACTCATACTCGCACACACAGACATATTCACCCTCACATATTTACATCACACACAAATTTGCGCACACCACACTCCCTTACACACTCACCCACTCCCACCAGGCAGGCAAAGATTGAAGCTAGAACTCGTGGAGTGTACTGCAGAGCCCGAGTGAGAATTCAATTGCATGAGAGATAGAGGACTCCTACACAAGGGCACGTCAGTGCTCATTAAAGATGCATATTGTATAGTCGCCACTGCTGCATGCAGTAGCTGGCATTCCAGTTGGTTTCCGCAATGTGTGGGCGCACACCCACCTCATACCCGCCTATAGAGTGTCTCATACTGAATGTGTCGACCTAGTGCATGGGCGTAATAATATCCTTATATCCTGCTAACACCGAAGAAGGGCCCCTGGCCAAAACTTTGGTTGCCGTAGCATGCCCGTGTAAAGAACTTGAATAAATATATCGTTGATACTATCCGTGAGTGCTGGACATCGCTTCCTTTTACAGACATTTGCTGACCGTGCACCCGGTGAGAGATATCAAGTTGTTTATAAACTTTTGGAGTAGTGCGCGCATTCTCCTTGTTCTACGTAATGATATCCTTCTGACACAAGTGGGCCGCACCGAGGAAAGCCACCGTCAGAGAGTATGTCTTATAGCCTTAGCTGCAGCTACAGTCCAGTGAAGTGTATCCTCCTCTCTGTGTATGTCTCAACACTCAATCTGTGCCACTTCACAGTCCCAGAGGAATCCCGCCAGATACGAGCTCTGGTTTCACCAGTGAAGAACAGGAAAAGAAGTAGTCTGAACAACAGAAACAACGTATAACTTGGAACAGGCAGATGATGATGCATGTTGTCATCTTTAAAATGATGATACTTTGCTTTCTATGTCATGCCAGCTGTGTGGATGCGGCATTGAAATACACTTTTATGAACATCCTTCAATATGCCGTTCTGAGGGAGACAGAGTTGTGGGTCTGGTTTCGCCGCCTTCCCAGCCATCCGTATCCTAATCCTGGAGACCTCGTGTCACTGGGTTCCTGTATTGGCACGCAGTGACATGTTTCTATACACAGATATGGCCTTGTGACATATAGCAACGAAAAAGTCATGCACCTGGAGATTTTACCAGCCGTAATGGCAGAGGAACATATGAGGAGGGAGGAATCAGGCGTAGAAAACAAATCCTCCCTCACTACAGAAAAGTGTTTTTCGGTTTTGTCCCTTTTCTTTTAATGAATGCACCCCGTGCGTTTAAATCAATGGGGGGGAAATGTGCTGCTCTAAAGTGCTGCCCAGTAGTCTTTCCACCCCCAGACCTCTGGAAGTGCCTCCTATTATTGCAGTGTCCACCCCCCCCCCCTTTTTCACTCTGTCTCCAATGGAAACTGGGCTTTTTTCCATTTCACAATGAACCAGACCGAAGCAGGCGGGTTTGATTCACATGCGCTGGTAGCGGCAGCCACCTCCGCGGCCCTGCGTGCTAAATGTCAACCGCGTTGCTGATGAAGGAGCCTGGCAGGGGCCCGCCATGTCACTCCGCCCTACGCCTCCCTGCCTTTACCTCACCCCCCGCACACAGCACAGCTGAGCAGTAGGTAGCGCGGGAGTCCACGCGTGTGTGTGTGTGTGTGTGTGTGTGTGTGTGCCGGCCTTCTGTCCCAGACTCTTACGTAATGAGCTCACACTGGGCACAGAGAGGCCCCCGACAGGCCCTCGGCGCACACAGGCTCACTACGGCTCTCTGACTAATGAGAGCCCCTGCTAGCATGGTGCCTCACTGCCCACCCCCGACCTCATATAGAACTGTCTCAGCTCCCGGCCCCAAAACCCTCCATTATACACTCTCTCTGTGCACTGACAGGAGAAGGCCCAAGTCCCCAGACACTGGCTGCGCCCGAGCAGGCAGCTCGGTTAGAGCGGGGCTCGCTCCGCTCCCCGCGAGTGGATGGATGCTGCGGCTGGCTGGACGGAGCTGCTCACAGCGCCGCAGGAAATGGGGTCGGAAGAGGGGTGTAAAGTAAACTACCAACACCTGCGTCCCCCCGTATCTCATAGTCAAGGAGCCCGAGAGGACTGCCGCCATTATACCATCGCTGTTATATCGGCCGACCTAAATCACCTTTCTCTCTGTGGAAGGAGCCGAAGCACTGATAGGCGCGGGTGATAAACGGCGTGTGACATAACGTCCCTGCAGATAGCAGCTAGGAAATAGCCGGGGCCGTCTCGAAAAATACAATCGATACCCTCCGCAGATAAACCATCATGTGGACTTACTCGCTGATGCTACTGTACACAATGGGGCATCCTGCAGCGGGCCGCGTTTATAGCGGTCTAAAGGTCCGCATGGTCTCCGCAGCCCGGAGACAAGCTGGCGAGGAGAGGAAGACAGAGGAGGAGGACTAGACTGGTAGCTAATTACATTACTAAGTTGCTGGGCGAACCCCCCCCCCCCTCGCGCTGGGCGAACCCCCCCCCCCCCTCGCGTTTATTTATGAAGTAATAAAATAAACATATTTCCCCGCCCACGCTCTCTGGCGCGTGCCGGAGAGAAGCAGCGCTCTGTGCTCAAGGTTGCAGGCCTTTTTTTCCACAGCTCTGACCAGGCATTATGCGACGGGCACAGGGAAGGCCTGATTATGCACCCGGTGAGACTCGTAGTGTCATTATTCCCTCACAGTTCTGGGAGAATGCACGACTGCCTTGTGCGTATGCTCGTCCATACTTACTTGAAATGAGCTTTGGGGGGTTTATATGTTCTGTTGGGCATTGACGTTGGCGTCGCAAAAATTACACAAAATGGCGTCAGGGAAGCATCACTCGCTAATGGAAAAGGCTGGGTGTGAGGTCCAAGTTAAAATGTTCTCTCACTATTAGGGGATGTTAAAATGTTCTCTCACTATTAGGGGATGTTCCCCCACCACAGCATGTGCCTGATGGTCGTGTTTCCTTTTTTAATTAAATGGAAACAACAGTAATTGCAGATGTTCACAAGCTAGCATCATATAAGCCTAAAGGTTACTAGTAAAGGTCACTCCTTTTTACCCGAGAGAGAGAGAAAGAGCGTGAAGGGCAATGATGTAGCTATGACCTTATAGCCTGTGAGAGCAGGGAGGAACTCAAGAATGTTGAAATGTTAAATAAGCCAAACAAGTTGTGGAGATAAAGAGAGAGAGAGAGAGAGGGAGAGAGAGAGAGGGTGGGGGGGGGCGTCACAAATGACTTGAGGGAGCAAAGTGGCAGATCATTGAGGGAGGTTTGAGGAAAGAGAGAGTAAGCGAGAACCAGACAGGGAATGAATGCATTCAAGGCGGAGGAAATGGAATAACTTCATCAATCTCCACAGCGACGGCTCTCTATAATCATCCTTATGAGCATGGGAGTATTGATTGGGAACACAGTGATACATGTATACCTAAAGTGTGTGTGTATGTGTGTGTGGGTGCGTGCGAGCGCGAGTGTGTGTGAGCGGGTGAATGAGCGAGCGTTTGTGTGCATGTGGGTATAAAGTCTGTTTTCTCAAGAGTATGTCCCAGTGTGCCTATGCTTTTTTGTAGGCAAACGCTCTACATTTCCATGTTTCAGGCTAATTTCCTGTCTTTTGAGCTGATGAATTTTAAAATGCAGTGTCAAATTTTAACCTATAGTCAGAGTATCCAGTAAAGCCCCATTGGCTTGAATAGTTTACCCCCAGGCTGTGTGGAGGATTGAATGGTTGGAAAGAGTAGCTCTAACCTCAGCTAACCTGCTTTCTTCTGGTGTTCTGTTCTGTCTGAGCTCAGGTCTGCAGCAGTCTGTAGCCTGACATCCGCACCGTCCTCCTCGGTGTTGTGTATTGTCCCCGATTGCCTCTGTTGTGCCCCTCCAGATCCAATAACAGTTTAAAAATAGATATTTCGGTATTAGTTTTGGATTAATCCGTACCTCCAGGGCGTTTCCACCCCCAGTGCGCTGTACAATATCACACTCTTGTTAATATTTGTGTCCGTCTTTTTAAAATGTTTGAATGTGTGCTTGCTTAGCAGTTTAGGGCAAGTGTGCTTTTCCTATGACATAATGACCATGGAGTAGGCTTTAGAAAACTTTCCAGGATAAATAAATGAGATTTCTCACAGAAATAACAGTAATGCTCTTGTCTTTTCGGGAGTTAAAGAATTAGGCTATCTAATAGCATTGCGAGAAACATCTGGCTAAGCATCATTCCAGGCTAAGCATCATTCCAGGCTAAGCATCATTCCAGGCTTAGCATCATTCCAGAATCTCTCTCGGTTTGCAGTTCTTATCCACCGCCTCTCATTCAACCACTTCAATTAGTTTGTCATCTATCTTTTGTCACATCTCACCTTTATTGGAGGTAGATGTGGGAGCTTGGTGTCTATCAGACGTGACAAAACAAAATAGAGAGTCACATTCTGAGGAGAGAGAGAGGGGGGGAAGAGAGAGAAACAGAGAGAGAGAGAGAGAAGGAAGAGGAAGTAGGTGGAACATTTTGATCCTCCATGCTCCCTTTCAGATTTATTTTTGGGAGAGGGTGTTTTGTCAGGGTGTTTTGCGCTCTGTGTGCAAAGCAGATTATACCAGATTTGTTAATATTAACAAACCAGGGAACAAACAGCTCATCTGCCTTACACTGCAGTCAGCCTGCTCTCATCCTCTCTGTCTTCAATTTCTTCCTCTCTCACTCCCTCTGGCTCTCTCTCTCTCTCCACCTGCTCTCATTCCCTCTCTCTCTGCGTCACTCTGTCTTTCTCTGTCTCTCTCTCCCTCCACCGTTTCTCATGTTTTCTCTCTGTCTCCTCTCTCTCTCTCTCTCTCTCTCTCTCTCTCTCTATCTCTCACTCACTCACTCTTTCCACCTTCTGTCATCTCTTCTCTCCCTCTATCTCTCACTCTGTCTCTCCGCCTGCTTACATCTCTCTGCGTCACTCTGTCTCTCGCTCTCACTCTTTCCATCTACTCCCACCCGCCCTCTCTCTCTCTCTCTCTCTCTCTCCATCTCCAGCTTCTCTCATCTCCCCTCCTTCTCTCCCCTCTGCCTCTTCTCCCAGCCCATGCCTCTCATGTCAGCTCCGTCTTCCCGAGCTCCTCTATTGTTCCCCTCCCTTCTGTCATCATCTCTGACACCGACTCTCCTCTCTCTGTCTTTCATTTTGCTCCCTCTCCCCTAACTCAATCATTTAGAAAGAGGAAATAATCAGGCTTCCTCTCTGTGGATTTTCCCAGCTACCCAAGGAAGTGGCGCTCCCCCCCGTGCCTGTGTCCTCCCTCCTGGAGGCCGGTGCTGCTGTCCACTCAGACGCCGGGCCGCTGGTCCGTAGCGTAATGAAACCAAAAGACGAGCCGTCAACCAGGCGGCGGCTATGCATATTTCACACTCACACTCCTACGAGGAAAGGCTGGTGACGGCCCCGGTTTTAGTTCCATAGTGTGTGTGTGTGTGTGTGAGCACTCGGGCGTGGCTGTGCTAGAGAGCGGTTTTGCGTGCGTGCGTGCGCGTGTGCTCAGGCATTTCTCTGCCATCTGCACGCTGTTGGCTGAGAGAGGGGACCATGCTGTCACATGTGCCCAGTTTGTCTCTCTGGGGGAGGGAGGAGCCTACAGTACAGCGCACAGGCGCAGCGCTACGCTCCCCCTGCCGCTATAGCCCGTCTATAGCCCGTCTATAGCAATCAATCAATCAAAGCTTTATTTGTATAGTGCATTTCATACCCAGAGGCAACACAATGCGCTTTACAGAGAACAAGGGAGGTGGGCCCGTCTATAGCCCGTCTATAGCTCGTCGGCTCCTCAGCCCCGAGGACCACTCCTGTCCCCTCTGGTAGCGGGCCTTGCCTTGAGGGGGAAGTGACCGCTGACAGGGGAATCAACCTGAGCATGAAACATGTAGCGGCCGACCAACAGACCGAGAAGCGATGTGTCGATAACGGGTTTCGCTGCCAGTCCTGCTCCCGTCCCACGTTAAGCCCGGGCTAGGCCTGTTATTGCTCATTTTTGGGGTGTTGAGGGAATTCCTCTGGATTGCACTCAAGAAACGTGTTATTGCATTGCCTCTTTTCTGGGCCTCTCCTCCCTGCCCCCTCTCTCTCTCTTTCTCTCTCTCTCACACACACAGACACACACACACACACACACACACGCTTTCCCATCGGAACACACATTGCTTGTCTAAAGGCTGTGTCACATCACCGTGGCACACGGCTGGGAGATTAGAATATTTTTTGCTCTACATAAATCACAGTGACAGCAGTGGTGCCATTTTCTAGTGCGTCTGCTTACGGTATATGTGTTTGCTGTCTGAGAGGGCTAATTTGCGACAAAATGCTTTATCTCAGACAACCTGAACTAATTTTCTCTGCTTCTCTGAGAAGGAGCTTATTGGTTCCTTTCATTTCCCCTTTAACACTGTGGTCTCTTTCACTTGGTTAGAGTGTCCACCCTGAGATTGGGAGTTAGGGGTTTGTAGAAGATTTTTAACTGATCTAGTCAAAAAGGATTTGCCAAGATTCGCTCAAACAGGTTAAGTCTGGTTTGTTGAGAAAACATACGAGCGCAAGGACTTCAGGACAACGCACGTGAGTGGTTTATCCAAGTGAAGTGCCCCAGTCTGGTCTTGCGCGGCCTTATATTCAAGCAATACACAGGTATGGCGCTTCCAGGATGTGATTGGCTAACCCATTGTACACGTCAGGCGTCATCAACAGTGGTCGAGACTTATTCTGGAGTAGACAACGTCTAGGTGTTTTGATATCCTGGAGGTCATCCTGTCATGAATTAGATTAGCACAGCTATGTGAAAGGTTGAGGGAGGTGATGAGACTACAATTTCTATGACAGGTTCGATCCCCGGCATCAAGGGTTGGATTCGGGATAAGTCCCAGCGACATACTAGCGTCATGTCCAGGGGGTGTACATGCACATCAAGCTCCCTCACGCTAAGGAATAAGGAGATAGGCTCCTGTCCTATTTGCCGCTAGGCGCGAGAACCATTGCTTCTCAAGGCTACTTACTCTCATTTATTTTAGTGTAGTCATTTTTTTTGTTATTTTTCTATCTAACTTTCTACTCCAAGGACCTCTTTGCCTGGCAACCTGCTATTCTAGTCCTTTTGGAAACCCAGACGATTCTCAACCATGTGTGTCGTGTGTAAAATTGAATGAGCTTAGTTATGAGTTTGTGGTCCTTCATACTGTATTTTGTCTGTCTGGTTGTACAATGGCTTGTTAAGCTAGTGGTTAGTTAGAAACCCAGTGAGCTGAATACAGTAGAATGGCGATGACTGAGGCGTCATAATCACTGTGCTATGCAAATCTGACTTCAGGAGAAAAGCTCTTTTATACACCTCTGAATTCATCTGCAGTCCATCCCCAGTGTGTGGTGACTGCCTTCGCAGCGGAGACCCTTGGGAACGCGCACATGGCAGTGACCAATCACAAGTGAAAGCTGAGCGTTAGCTTGCACGCAAACAATTCATTCTCATCTAAGAGGAAGTGGCGTTGGTGACAGGAGTGCTGTGTGTGCGTGCGTGCGTGCGTGCCTGCGTGCCTGCCTGCTTGCCTGCGCGAGCGAGCGTGTGTGTGTGTGAGCGCACGCGCGTGCTCCCTGCCGTCCAACTCCAGATGTCAGGAAAAAAGCAACTCGACTGTACCCGGATAGAAAAGGCTGTGGTCCGGAACAATCTCTGCTGCTCTCTGGCTTAATACATGGAAGACGTTGAGCCTCTCCTGAGCTCAGATGATCCCACTGATGAAAAATGGTCTTCTATGAGCTCCAGGCTTTATGAGGCAGCATCCCAATCCATCAGCTACAGTACAAGAGCACAAAGCACCAGGACTGGTTTAATGACAACACAGTTACAATGGGCATTTTTAGACAGATCTTCCGCAAATTTGCTGCAAATAGGTCCCGCAATGGACCCACAATATCTGCGCTCTGCCCATTTAGATAGAAGTGTAATATTTCTGTGGCAGCTCTTTGTTTAGAGAGCATTCCGCGCCTCCGCATTTTAAAGAGGCGTGAACAACCAGCAGTTCTTCAGTAGTCATACCTGTCAACATTGGGTTGTGCAAAATAGGGAGATTTTCTCGGGCATTGGTGTATCGGCCCACCATCGTTGACAGTAGTCCATTCGCCAATACCGACCCGTATATAACTTTACACCACAGATGAATAGAATGAATGGTTTTCAGGCTCGTGAGGTGTGATGCTAGAGCGCGTATGCCCACCTTTAGGTTGCCATATTCGCAACAAATATCCCCCCACATTCTTACTTTTCGTTCTTCACTCTAAAATCGGGAGATTAGTGTGAGAAATTACATTTCGGGAGCGCAGCGGGAGAAAAGGTTACAAATTTGGAGACTGGACTGTTGTGTTGACAGGTATGTCAGTAGTGTTCCGTGTTGGCAGAACGCACCATTCAGACGAAAAGGGGAGTCAGGCCGTTGCGGGAATATCACTATCTCAAAAGACGGAACGAAAGGGAGGAGAATCTGTTACACCAATCCGTGTCTGTTCAATTTAGACCAACGGCGAAACGTACGATTGGCGCAAGTACTACGTCTTAACAAGTCTGTCTGAATGACCCTAAATAACTACCATACTCAAAGGCATGCACAAAGCACATAGTGCTGTCCTCAACAATCCTACATCAGCAGCACCTCGACAACAATGCCAAGCATCCAGGAAAGAGGTGCAGTCAAAATTGGGTGCCCTGCAGAAGGAGTGGTGGATAAAGAAGGCGAATGAACTAAAATCCCATGCCAATAAAAATGATATGCACCACTTTTATGATGCAATGAAAACCATTTATGGCCCAAGAAACCTCTCTGTGTCCGGTCTGGTCTGGTCATAAAGGACCAAAAGCAACATTTTGAAACCCTTTTAAACCAGCCCTCCCCAACAGACCCCTCAGTCTTGAATGTAGTACCTGTCCGTCTGTCTACCATCGAAGATGTTCCATCATAGTGCAGTAAGGTTGTTTGAAAAACAAGACCCTGCAGAAATCAAAAACAGGGAGGCTACCTCTACACCCATGCCCTTCTCCTGTTTATCACACACGTATGGAGAAATGAAGCCATCCCTCAGCAGAGGAGGAATGCTAACATCATCTCCACGTGCAAAGGGGGCAAGTCCCTCTGTGTAAACAGCCATGGTGTTTCACTACTGCCTGTTGCTGGCAAAGTCCTAGCTAAACTCATGCTACACAGGCTGATGAATAACACCACAGAATAGCCTGAGTCACAGTGTGGGTGTAGGAGGAACAGAAGTACTGTGGACATGGTGTTCACAGCAGGGCAGCCCCAGGAAAAGTGTAGAGAGCAACATCAGAACCTCTTCATAGCCTTCATCATCATACAAAAGGCTTTTGTACACAGTCACAGTACACTGACAGTCAACAGGGGAGATTCTGTGCAGTTTTGGCCCACACACCAAAGGCACTGCAGGCTACCCTTGCAGCTTCTGCTAGGGCGTATGGTCGGCTGGATCTCTCCATAAACGTGGCAAAGACCAAAGTAGTACAGTGTAGGGAGAAAATGTTGAAATAATTATAAATCAACATCAACACAAAATTGTACTGTATGACAACACATACCATTTTGGATAGATAAAGCAATAAACTATTAACTATATCAAGTTTCAAAGGTACTTTTTTGTTATTTTACAGCGAACTACACATCCGGGTACTCTTCCATCCAGCACTTCACTGGAGCTGCAGCTGACCCGAGAATTGTTGTGCTTCGTAAACATGTGTCAGTTGCTCTTGAATTGGATCACATTACTAGATTCTGTAGGCCAAGAGGAATCCAGTGATGTCCACCTCTTGCAATTTGGTCGAATTTGGTCAGAAAACATTGTTGGCATAAGTGAACGGAGTAGAGCAAGGCGAAAATTAGCATCACGGCTAGTGGACATCTTATGTTTGGTCCCGTCTGAATGAGCTTGGCGTGACTAACGTTAGTAAGATAGATAGCTATCTACTATTCTGTACAGTGGTAGAGTGGAGAATGTGATAAATCTGACCAAATTTGCAGGACAGAACAAGACAGATTAATCTATTGACATAGCCAGGAAGCACAACTGCTATTTCTGTGTAGCAACAACACGGGGTGAGTGCATCATGGGATCATGGTGCATCAGTTTACACCCAGCGTTCCAAAAACAGTTGTAAAATGTTTTATTCTGTCTTTAACTGCACAAACATGATCAAAATTGATTAACAATGACTTAATGTAAGTGCCTTAGAAACAATGTGAATAACAATGCAAAATGTGCAATGCATTTTAATACAACGGCGCGAATCGTACCACTAGAGGGTGCTTCGTCACTTTACCTCTCTATGCCAGTGGGCTTCTACTGGGCAGTGGGCAGTTTCCTCTCTAACGACTGTGTAACCCATGTTAAGGGCTTGCCTAGGGCGTGATTTGATACCACGCTTCTATGAGCTCTCCCGCTTGAGAGTCGGACACACTAACGAGCTCTCCCGCTTGTGAGTCAGACACACTAACCGCTCTGCCAAGAGGGACCTGCCTCTTGGAGGGACAAAAAGGGCCTGCACAGCCGCCACCTCAGGATGCTTGAGGCCTTCCACATCAGGTGTTTACTATGCACCCTGAGGATAACCTGGCCTGACCAGGTGCCCCATAATGAAATACTCCGCTAGACCAACTGCATCAGTATGGAGGCTACCGTAACTTTGCTGGCTCGGCCATGTCATCGGGATGCTGAAAGAGCGCTCACCACATAAGGTGCCGTATGGCCAGTTACATCTTGGCTGCCGCTCAAAAGGGCGGAGGCCAGAAAAAGCGGTACAAAGACTGTACAACTGAAGACCAAGAAAAAGTGCGGCCTGAACCCGATCCAGCTGGATAACACTGCCGCTGAACGCTCCATCTGGTGGCAGCTCTGCCAATAAGGAGTGCAAAATCTGGAGGTGGACCGAGGTGATTGACGGACCAGGAAACATCTAAGGAGACATGAAGCCAGTACCACATTCACACCTCCAGCCAGTGCTTTCACCTGTTCTGTCTGTGGCAGACAGTGTGGATCACGGATTGGGCTCCACGGCCACAAGAGGACTCACAAGTAGCAGAGGCCTGACTTTCATCGTCTGATACCACAGACAATTTAGGTAAGTAAGCATGCGTGTTTGTGTGTTTGCGTATGTGCCTGAGGGGTGATACACTTGTTTCGGCACCGCGGGGAAGTTAGTCAGTCTTTTGAGAGTTCTGAGCCGTCCTACCAAGCAGAGAGAGCTGCCGTTTCCAGCCACGCCCCTTCCCATGCCGGGCTCTGATGAACTTCCTGTCAGATCCCGACTCCATCTCCGTACGGGCAGCGGGATGTGGACGGATCGACTTTCACGCTCGCCTCGTGACTCCCAGAGACAAATCCAGAGAAAGCGTATCGATCCACCACGAAAATAACCTCCCTGCTGATCAACAACACGTTCGCTGGCTGTCAATCCCTCGATAAAGCACTCCATTGCATGCATCTCTGTGAGTGAGAATGCTTGTGTTGTGCTTCAGCATTTGTGCGGCCGTTTTTCAAATCAGGTTTGATTTATCAGGCGTTTGTGTTTGCGTAAACAGAGGAATGCCACTTATGATTCTCGGTCAGATCTGTGAGCCGTCACACATTAATCAGATCGCTAAAGAGGCCTGCTAATTAACTAGGCTTGTTATTGAGCTGCTCTGGCTTCTACAACATCTTAATTACATCTTAATGACTTCTCAGTTCTGATGTTTCAGCTGAAGAGCCAGCGATGGAGCAAAATCACAGCTGATATGCAGAGGAAACTGAGACAAGGTGGATAGAGATGGAGAAGGAGCAGGGAGGGAGGGAGGGAGGGAGGGAGGGAGGGAGGCAGGATGGATGGAAGGGGAGAGATGTGTTATCTCTGTGATCCGATCGTTCATAAGTCTTGTGTGAGAGATGCAGCCTGAGGATTGGGTTGCAGTAAATACTGATAACCTACCCTCTCTCTTTCTCTCTCTCTCTCTCTCTCTCTCTCAGTTTACAGCATCTCTATCTCTGGCTGTCTCTCTCTCTCCCTCTCTCCTACCTTCACTCCCTGTCTCTCTCCCCCGCCCCCCACCCCCTGTGGGACAGGGGGGCTCAGGCTTCTCCTCTGCTCTGTAATTGCTCTGCCCCGGTCCCAGGTAGCATCACATCTCTCACCCGGGCCTCACAATCGGATTCACCACATTTATTACTAGTTTACCCGCGCACTGGAAATGATGAGATGTGCTCTGTCAATAAGAAGGCACGATAACTTGTGTTTCTAGCTAGACAGACGGTGGAATAGCCGCGGTCATCTACAGTATAACGCAGCGCTGTGGTTTGCACCATAGACGTTGCGGGGCGCCGTCTGTGGCCAGGCTGCGGGCCGTCCAGTAGCTCTTCAACCTTCCTGAAGGCTGCCGCCTGGTGTATTTTTAGCTGCACATTATGCAGCCTTAAATAAGTGCTCGTAATGCTGTCTGAAGAGCACAACATCATCGCAAAAGTGCACGTGCAATACAGTCCACGCTCCCCGGATAGACACACACCTCAAACTAACAGAGGGATTACAATGGCTCTCCCATTTTCAGTGGATCCCCCTCTATGCTTGTCTGACACACACACACACACACACGCAGTGGCGTGCACAGACATTTTGGGGGGCAGGTGCTCGGTGAAAAATGAGGGCACCTTGCGCGCGGGGGGGGGGGGGGGAGGTGCTGACAGATCATTTGTATTTTGATTGTCGCACGATTTGTTGACGGGGGGGGGGGGGGCGTGACACTTGTTTAAGATTACTACATAATACTAAATATTCAGCTTAAGTATAGGCCTACTGATAGCTTCACATGCTGTACCAACAACAAATTCTACCGACACTTCATTCACAACAAAGACAAATACATGCAAGTTATAGTTTGGCAACTGAGGCTTAGGGTGCAAACAATAGGCTACACTCGTTTAGTTTATGTGTTACCTGGCTGGTTAGCTGTCATCACTCGGGCACTCTGGATGGGGAAAGGGCAGTGGAGGAGTAGCGCGCCTCCGTTTGTGTCCGCTTTTCGCTTTTACCATTGACAAAGGAAGAGAGGGAGGGGAGGGGCACGGGTGTGCCGTGGGCACGTGTGTGTGTGTGTGTGGGGGGGGGGGGGCTGGCAAAATTACAACGCATTTTGGGGCATTATTATTGCACGCTTTTAATCGAGAATTGATCGATGTCACCATGGGCCACATACAGTAGGCCTACACTGTAAAATAAAATAAAAGTAACTTTCAAAAGTGCACTTGCCTTGTCCAGAGGGCAAAGGGCAGGTGCTCTAGCACCACCTCGTGTCTATCTGTGCACGTCCCTGCACACACGCACACACAAAGCAAGACCTTGACGAGGGAACGGATAAGCAAGTCAAATCTTCGAAAGCAAATATTTATTTACCAGATGAGTCCCTCCATCCGTGGGCCATGTTTTACTAGGCTGGTGGGCCGGTAGTGTCCTTCACATGAGAGCAGCCATCAGAGGAGGATGGGGGAGGGAAATAGAGAGAGAGAGAGATAGTGAGAGAGAGGCATGACACTCATAAAAACTAGAGGTTCAAGGTACAGTAGTGGTGCATCAAAAGAGTGGGGGAAAGGAAGGAGAGAGGGAGAAGGATGAGAGACGGAAAGCAGAAAGTTCTGTAGGAAAGAGAAATGGAGAGTGGTTGGTCAACGCTCATGACATCATTGCTCTAAGAAGGGCCAGCTATAATATAATAGAAACATCAGCTATAATAGACCTTTATACCATGCTACAGTATATGTCTGAAGGGTAGACTGTGAATAAGAGATGGTGAATAGAGATATACAGTGAATACAGAGAGAGAAAGAGACGTTGACTGGAAAAAATCCATTCACCATGACTGTCCAGATTTTACCAGACTAGGCTACTCTGTCTAATAAACTCCCCTCTGGAAGGGTCTTCAAGAACGGTACGGCGGATTGGCTACAACTCTGGTTTCTTTGTAGTGACGTTTATTGCGCTCATGCACACGCACACATACACGTCTCCCACAACCGTTAGCTACAGTTGGTAACTTAGAAGAAATAGAAATCGTAGTTAGGTTGTAAACCTGCAATACAACACAAACACACAAAACATACTTGGTATTAATAACAGGAATTACAACAATTACATCGTGTATATACATTTTGTGACCCGAAACACTAACCATGCTAGCCTCAACACTCACCGACAAGCATACCGGTCCTGACAATCAGGTTAAAATGAAAAACCAACTGAAGTTAACGTCACCTAAAAATCCCTACGCCCCGGCGAACTACGCATGTCCTAACAGCCTGGAGATACGATATAGTTCCAATAATTAAGAAAGCATAATCAATCATAACATAACTTATTCGTAGATCACTAACTTCCCTGGAAAGTTCTACACCTCCCACTTGGTCTACTGATTTTCTATAAATCCAAGGAGACCACTATAAGCGGTCCAAACAAACTATTAAACACAAATTCACCCCATACTCAGGCATATAACATCACATTCTCAGATGTGCTTCATCACAATATAAACAACGGTTCAAGGTAGCCTTAAGGTCCATAAACAACACACATTGTCCTTAACTTGTCCTTGACTACAACACTGTCACGTCCTCCACCGAAACACACCACCAGCCTCCGGGGAGGATAGTGGTGGGGAGGTCTTGGTCCAGTACCGAAACACACCATGGTGGGGATCCTTTACTGTCCACCAACCGAAACACACCATGGTGGGGATCCTTTACCGTCCTTTACCAACCGAAACACACCATGGTGGGGAGCCTTTACCGTCCACCAACCGAAACACACCATGGTGGGGAAGTCTATTGTTGCTCCTCCACTGGTAGTAGAACCACCAGTCTCCTCACATCTCTGTGGAGAATGGTGGAGGGGCATTTCTCCACCCCTTGTCTCCTCTTGGACTGTCCATCAAAAACCGGAAGGCTTTGGCACGTCCTCACCTTCACGTCTCGTACCACGCCCTTCTCATTCGAACACGCCTCCACGACTCGACCCAGTCTGAACCGGCCCCTCAGTGCATTCTGGTCGGCTAACCACACCAGGTCCCCTGCCGCGACGTTTCTAGCAGGCGTGTGCCACTTCTGTCGGATGAAGAGACCCGGGCCCGCCAGCTGGCTCCACCGCTCCCAGAACTTGTCGACCTCGATCTGGATGGCTCTCAGCCGTACAACGGGGTAAGTTGGATACTCAAACCCTCGGGTGTCCCCGCTTGGTCCCGCACGACCAAGCAGAAGGGAGTTGGGAGTGACGACTTCTACTGTATCATCTTGGACCTGGGCCCTGGCACCAATTGGTCTCTCATTCGCCAGGTTAGCAGCCAGGTAGAGGAGGGTCTGGAACTCCAACGCCGTCAAGTTACCCTCTTCACCAACGCTACCTAACGCTTTCTTGAGCACACGGACTGCCGCTTCAGCTGCCCCATTTCGGTGGGGAGAGTCAGCCGGATGAAACACCCATGACCAGTCAGTCCCTGCAGTCGCTGCCTTCTTCTGGACTTGATCCTTGTCCACGTTACTCAAGAACTCGTAAAGCTCTTGTAGCACAGGCCTGGCGCCAATGAAGTTGGTCCCTTGATCCGACCAGAGCTTCCTTGGGTGACCCCTGAGAGCTGTGAAGCGTTGGTACGTCTTCAGGAATCCATCCGTCGACAGGTCTTCCACGATGTCTCCATGAACTGCTCTTGAAGCCATACAGCTAAAAACCACACCCCAGACTTTCATCTTGGTTCGTCGTTTTGCCGTGTCTCTAACGATGTAGGGGCCGAAGAGATCCATTGCCGTGAACTCAAAGGGTGCAGCTGGTTCACTTCGTTCGAGGGGAAGCTCACCCATCACTTGTTTGCACATCCTCGCCCTGGTCTTTCTGCAGTGTATGCAGGAGTCAATAACACTCCTGGCGATCCTGGGTCCCTGCGCCACCCATGCTTTGGACCTCATTCGGAGGAGTGTACCAGCAACTCCTTCGTGGTTAGCCTCATGAGCCTCTCGCGTGAGAAGGGTACTGATCCACACTTTGTAGGGAACCAGGGGCACACCTGTCTTTCCCTGGTTATCGGCCTGGACTCTACCATGACAGCACAGAAGCCCTGACTCTTCATCCCTACTGACAACGAGTCTGTTCAGTGTTGTCACAGGAAATTTCACTCCCTCTTGGGCAGCCAGGCACAGGTCATTGAACGCAGTTTCGAGTTCTCTCACTGTCAACACTACCTCCCACTTTGCTGACACAGGGGCTCTTCCTATACTGGCCAACCACTTCTTCACAGCCCTGCGGACATAGCCGACTACTCCACAGAGCTTAGCTAGAGAACTGTACTTCGTTGGATCTACTTGGTCTATGAGCGCAGCTCCCCACAGCTTCTCCTTTTCCTTGGTCTCAGTCGGAGTTGACTTTGCCTCATTCTCTGAGGACTCTGGAGACCCACTTTCACCATCTGTGACTACTGCACTCTCACCACCAGAAGTGACGGGGCTCAGCAGACTTTTGGCTTTAGCCCTAGTGAGCACTGCAGAAAAGGCCTTTCTCTGGAGTTTGCTCACCGTCTCCCTAGCATCGGCTGCCACTTCCGAGGCGGACTTCATGGGCCAATCTTCGACTGGACTAGACAAGAACCCGGGACCATTTTGCCATGCAGAGTCTTCCTCCAACAGTTCAGGAGAGCACCCCCTTGTGACAAGATCAGAAATGTTGACCTCACCTGGGATCCACCACCAGTCTGTTGTAGGTCCAGCCCTCTGAATCTCTCCGACTCTGTTTGCAAAAAACGTCTGGAACCCGTAACTCTCTCTTTGGATGGCTCCCAGCACTGTCTGTGAGTCGATGAAGTGATACCACTTCTCCACGTCCAGTCGCCCGTGCTTCAAGATGTATCCCTTTAGGCGTGCAGCAAAGACTGCCCCACAGACCTCAGACTTGACCGCGTCGCCCTTTTGGTCAAGGGGGGTCAACTTGGCCTTCGATTCCACCAGCCGGGTGACCACACCATCTGACGTCTCCCATCGCAAGTATAGCACAGCGCCATAGGACTCGCAGCTCCCGTCAGAAAACGTGATTCCCCAGGGTCTGCTCATCCAGCCAGGGGGTGTGAGGCTTCTATGGAACCGGATGCAACTGAGGCGAGCATACTCCCTGAACAGCTCAATCGCCTTCCTGCGGAGCTCGTCAGAAAGGGGCTGATCCCAGGTGTCCTTCGTAAGCTGGCCAGCTTCCTGGAAGGCTCTTCTCACAAGAATCACTCCTTTCTGTTTCACTGGTGTTGCTAATCCGATTGGGTCGTACAGACCTGCAACCTGGCTCAGTAAGACACGACGAGACAGTGGGTTTGGTGTCTTTGTTCCCACCTCTTCCTCAGTGAGGTCAATCTCCGTTCTCATTTTCTTGTTCCTTCTGGAGAAGTTGATAGAGACCATCACAAAGAGTTTGTCCTCTTGCACGAGGTAACCAACCCCCAGGGCTTTGTTGTCGTCCTCCCTTAGCTGGTTGGGTAATACCAGGGTCTCTGGCTTGGGCCCTGTCCCGTCTCGCCTCCCACTTTGACCGGACCTGACCCAAGGCTTGAGGTAGAAGCCTCCTGTTTCCAGTATCTTCTCCACTCCCTCTAGGATCTCGTCCAGGCACTGCGGGTCATTATGGGATGTGAGGAGATCATCGACATAGGAGTCTTCTTCGATGACCCTTCTTTCCTCTTTCATGTCAGAGAACTGGGGCAACCCAGCGGTCTCTCGCATGGCTACCTGCGCGATGCATCCCGCCGGTTTGTCTCCCATGTTCACTCTCACGACAGCGTAGTCCTCAATCTCGTCTTCTGGTGAGTCTCTCCATAGGAATCGATGCACATGAACCTCCTGTTCCTCCAGCCACACCGAATTATACATCTTGGTGATGTCTCCGATGGCCGCGTGTTCCCCCTCTCGGAACCTGAGAAGCACTGCCCTGATGGGATTAAGGACGTCTGGGCCTTTGAGCAATATGCTGTTCATACTCACTCCTCTGAACTCTTGACTGCTATTCCAGACGAGGCGCACAGGCGTAGATACTGAGTGGGGATTCGGTGCGGTTAGGTGGCTCACCCACCACACAGCACCATTCCAGCCGTCCATCACATCCTTGGTGAGCTTGATAGCGGCTCCCCTCTCCACCATCTCATGAACTTGTCTCATGTAGGCCTCTTTCCACACGGGGTCTTTCACAAGCCGTTTCTCCGCCCTCAAGAACGTTGCTTCCACAGCCTTCCGATTATTTGGGAGAGAGGCTGGGTCCTCCTTCCAGGGGTACTTTGCATCCCAGTGTGGCTGATTGCTGTGCTTGTCGCTCTCTCTGAAGGTCAGGCCTGCCCTTATTATCTCCAGCTCCTTCTCATCAGCCAGGGACATCTCCTTTCCTCCCGGAGGACACCTACCACAGCGACACCCTCCACAGGCAGGGTTGCAGGCGGCTCCTATGCTGTCCCATTTTAGCCATTCAAGGACCTCTGCATTGCATGTTGCTGTCGTTCGGACTTCCACACTGCTCCCCGTCTCTCCTATGAGGTGCTCTTCGACCTTGACAGCTACCGCTCTCATGGTGCGTGCGAAGTGTGTTTTTGAGTGCCGTGTCGTCACTTCCACTGCCTCGAAGAGATCTGGATGCGTACCACTCACGATCTTGCCAAGAGGACCATCCCACAGTACCAAGTCCCCCGCCCTTTGAAGTCTCTGCGGAGCTAACCGACCTTCTCTGGTACTGATCAGTAGATCGATCTTCTCTGGGCGAGCCAGTTCTCCTGATTTGACTCCTGGGAAAAACTGCTCCAGCCGCTCGGACGTCATCACACGATCCACCCTGGCGATGTCTTCCAGCCCGTAGCAGATCATTTCGTGGAGCTTCAAGGTCCCTTTTGAGGTCCACACTTTTATCTTCACAAGATATCTTTTCGTATCCACCTTCTCTCTCATCGTGCCCACACCATACACCACGAGCGAGATCGGTTCACCAGCCAGCCCAAGTCTTTCTGCAGCTTGGTGCGTAATGTAGTTGGTGTCGGAAGCGAGATCCACCAAAGCACCGAGGCTGTCTCCTCTCTTTGACGTGACCGGCACAAGCATCATGAGGACTGGATGCTCCTTTAAGCCACTCTGTCCTATCAGGCTCTCGCTGGAACACACAGTTGATGTTGTTTTGTTTGTACAGGCTTTGCGGACAACTTCAAGCTGGTGAGGGGTCAGTCCTAGCTCAGCGAACACAGCCTCTTGCTCCTCTGTTGGACCACGAGTTCCCCTCTTCTCCATTTTATTTTCCCCCTTAGCAGCCTCCTTCGTCTGTGCCTTCGGGCAGAGGAAATAGTGATGGTCCACTGAAACATTGCCTTTCTTACACTCCTCCTTGCGACAGAGGAACTTTGGAGTGCAGGCGCCGTCGACCCCGTGAACATCCAGGCACTTTGTACACGCTCTCACTCTTCTCACCTGAGCTTTCCTCTCCGCCAGTTCGGCCTTCCTGAAGGTTTTGCAGCGAAACAGTTTCCCACCGTGTTTTTCATCTCCACACAAAGCACATGGCACCTGCTGAGAGTCTCTTTTCACTTCACTAGCTGTAGTCTTAGTGAACGACTTCTTCTCTTTCCACCTGTCTCCCAGCTTTTCTCTGTAGCTAGGTTTCTCGGGAGCATTAGCAGGCCATGGTTTGCTGGGCAGCAACTGCTCCAACCTCACGAGTAATGACTTTTGGTCTTCCAGGAACAGTAAGAGCCTATCAAAGCGGTTTCCTGGTTGGACATCATTGATGGAGTTTCTTACATACATGAGCCACTCTCGTTTCATGACATCAGGGAGCTTGCTCTCTAAAGACCGAATCACAAGCTGGTTCTGCAAAGCGTCTATGCACCCCAGGTCCATTAGATCTAATGCTGCTCTCTTCACTGTTAGGATCAACTCTAATGCCTCTCGTGGCTGATGGTTCTTTACAGCAGGTCGCGATTGTAGCTCCAACACAATCTCTTCTGCAGTTTGAGCTTTATCTCCATAACGGTTTTCTAGTTCCCTGAAGATATCGTATGCATCTCTGCAACGCAACAGCCTGAGTTCACTCTTCACAGTCTCGTCTATACTGTCTAGTAAATGTAGTTTCTTACACTCACGTGACCCCGTTGGCTCCGCTTGCGCCTGGATACTCTCCCACTCAGTCTTCCAACGCCAGTAGTCCCTCCTTTCCCCGGAGAACTTGGGCAGGCTTATGGGAGTTAGCCTTATTGTAGGCCGGGCCCACTGAGAGCTGCTATTAACCCCGGCGTATGCACCGGAGCCGCTGTAAGGTGCGCTACTCCCTTGTCCCATGCTGAGGTTGGCAGGCGGAGCAGCTGGAGCGCTCAGTGCTTGTGACGTGCTGGCGTGAGTCGGAGGTAGAGAAAACCCAATATTAAGTCCATCGTCAGACTGTCGTGACTGCGGGGTGGGATGTAATGTCTGTTGGGGAGTGCTATTGATGTTGCTTGCTCTTTCAGTAGAAATGAACTGAGGGCTTGTGACGTGTATAGTTCCCTGCCCGTAAACAGGCGGTGTGACATCAGCAGACTGGGTGTTAACGGGTGGAGTGGTAATAGCAGGAGTTCCAGATTGAGTAAAAGTAATATTATCTGCAGCTCTATGGCTGTCATTGGCTGCTGTGACAGGCCCGCTGCCTGCATTATCTCCTCCCACATCTTTATCCTCTTCTTCCTCACCCCCATCACCGTTACCATCATGCTCTGTACTGTCCCTTTTAATACGACGTCTGCATCCCCACTCATCCATCAGTTGCTCCTTGTCCTCTTTCAATGACAAATAGAGCATCCATTGTTCCTTTCCGTGAGGCCAATAATCTTTCCACAAACTTACAGTGTTTCTCAGATCATGGAGTTTTCTATCCAATTTGTTGGTTTCGACCCCTTGCTGCATCCATGATACTACTCTGTCTTTCCCGAGTGCCTCAGCCTGATTAAAAGCCGACTTGAACTGTTTTACAAGAGTGTCTATGTCTGGCGCTGCATACTTGGACCACAGCATGTCCATGATCGTGTCCTCGGCTCCAAGGAATTTCTCCTCACTGGCGTCTCTCCTCGCCAGGGCATCCCGCATCTCAGTGTCGTTGCCTGATGGATCTGCTTGTCCCAATGCATCAATATAGTCATTATTGGCATCAAGGAGTTTGTTATAATCATTCCTCAATCTTGCTAACTCATCTGATAAATCACCTTCACGTAAACGGCCAGCGCAGACACTTAGCCGGTTTATTTGTGTTGTGAAGTTTTGTTGCACATTTGAACGCCTCTGCTTAAGTGTCTCTAGGTTTGACTTGTCCTCCATCATTGTTTTCCCCAGATGAATAGAACCACCAGTCACTTTGTTTCCTAATCACTAGAATTACTTCAGTAAAAAGAGTCGTTCAAAAGATTCAAATCGGGCAAAAAGAATCGTTTAAACGATCCGAACCAGGCAAAAAGAGTTATTTAAAGGATTCGATTCTTTTGATCAGCCGTCCGGTTAGTTTGTCCAGAACGCAATTAGCCCCGACAACAGTCAGTTTTTAGCGTTTGCGTTTATACTGTCCACACAGCCTTATCTACGACTGGAAATTACTTCAGCCTTTCGGCGACTTACTGCCCTTTAACGGCCCCGTTAGCTCTTGGCTCCGGCTCCTCCGTTGTGATGGCGTCGTTGACGGCCGCTGGGGATGGTCTCTCAGCCTCCTGCTTCAAGCCTCTAGTCCCGCGACGGTCTTTTCGATGTCCGCTCGGGCTCTCGTACTCGCTGGCACGGCTCCGACGACGGTTTACAACTGTCCAGATTTTACCAGACTAGGCTACTCTGTCTAATAAACTCCCCTCTGGAAGGGTCTTCAAGAACGGTACGGCGGATTGGCTACAACTCTGGTTTCTTTGTAGTGACGTTTATTGCGCTCATGCACACGCACACATACACGTCTCCCACAACCGTTAGCTACAGTTGGTAACTTAGAAGAAATAGAAATCGTAGTTAGGTTGTAAACCTGCAATACAACACAAACACACAAAACATACTTGGTATTAATAACAGGAATTACAACAATTACATCGTGTATATACATTTTGTGACCCGAAACACTAACCATGCTAGCCTCAACACTCACCGACAAGCATACCGGTCCTGACAATCAGGTTAAAATGAAAAACCAACTGAAGTTAACGTCACCTAAAAATCCCTACGCCCCGGCGAACTACGCATGTCCTAACAGCCTGGAGATACGATATAGTTCCAATAATTAAGAAAGCATAATCAATCATAACATAACTTATTCGTAGATCACTAACTTCCCTGGAAAGTTCTACAATGACCTCTTTTATACATGTGCGCCTCTTCATTAACTTTAGTTTTTAATCCTGTCACAGGGGATGAAGAGTTTGTTTGGTGTGTCTGGTTTACTCAGGCCTGGCTGGGTACTGCGCTAGGCTGGTGTGGCGTGCTGTTCCCGCAGAAAGGCTGTGAATCTCACTAGTGTTCCCGAGTGGAACGCAACACAACTGTGTTCAGCTGGTGACTCACATCGTTAGCTCAGCTGTCACCGCGCTTGCTCTGGTCGCTCCTAGCCAGATGTGCTGTAAATCTATGCCAGACCAGACCAGGCCATGCCAGACCAGGCCATGCTAGACCAGACCAGACCAGGCCATGCCAGATCAGATCAGACCATGCCAGACCAGGCCAGGCCATGCCAGACCAGACCAGACCAGACCAGACCAGACCAGGCCATGCCAGATCAGATCAGATCAGACCATGCCAGACCAGGCCATGCCATGCCAGACCAGACCAGACCAGGCCAGGCCAGGCCAGGCCAGGCCATGCCAGACCAGACCAGGCCATGCTAGACCAGACCAGGCCATGCCAGATCAGATCAGACCATGCCATGCCAGACCAGGCCATGCCAGACCAGACCATGCCAGACCAGACCAGACCAGACCAGGCCATGCCATGCCATGCCATGCCAGACCAGACCAGGCTGGGGCAGACCTGATCGCTACCTGCTAATCTGCTTATTGCTATTTGTCTCAAGCTCTCTCCCCTGCTGGCGTTATGTCTGGCCTCTGAACCCAGGCTGACTCCTGGCAGAGACACGACACTCACAGACAGACAGCTGTCCAAAGGACTGACTGCTCTACACTCGTCCCTATAGACAGTCCGCTTCATTTGTAGGTGGCCATATGTCAATCACAAGGGAGAGCACACATGCACATTCATAGTATCTGTCTGATCGATGTGTCGGCACCCCCAGCCCCTAGTCCAGTCCATTAACCCACGTCTCCCAGGCAATGCTCCTCATAGAAAATGACTGACAGCATTGATCTTTTCAGCCACATCAGATTCGGACGGTGAGGGTCGCACTGGGTATGCTGTAGGATCTCCATGGCAAC
This sequence comes from Borostomias antarcticus, assembly GCF_949987555.1. NCBI lineage: Eukaryota > Metazoa > Chordata > Actinopteri > Stomiiformes > Stomiidae > Borostomias > Borostomias antarcticus. The sequence goes on along the minus strand of NC_140234.1, from coordinate 54,749,171 downwards.
GATCAGTGAGCTGTTGTGGCTGGAGACTGCAACAGTGATGTGTGTGTGTGTGTGCGTGCGTGCGTGCGTGTGTGTGTGTGTGTGTGTGTGTCCAGGTTCACAGAGGCAGACACCATTGTGATGGGGGACGTGACATACGGGGCGTGCTGTGTCGATGACTTCACTGCCCGAGCCCTGGGAGCAGACTTCATGGTGCACTATGGCCACAGCTGTCTTGGTGAGTCTCACACACACACACACACACACACACACACACGCACACACCCTTTAGTATAGGCAGTGAGCTGTATGAGCAGACATTCGACCACATAGAGGAACACATGACATGCCCCTTGTACACCAGGCACAACTACCAGTGTAGTCGATAGGAGAAGAGGAGCCACAGATCGAGTGACAATATAGCGAGGCAGCATGTTACGCATATCAGACCTGTCAAAGCCGGGCCGCACATTTACTCAGCCGATCAATGGAGGAACATGCATTAGAGCAGTCCGCCGGCAGGGCAGCGCACATCTTGAGGAACCATCACTCCGGGCCCCCGCCCGTCTGAACATGGGAGAAAATGCTAAATCAATAGACCTGATATTTCCTCTACTCTCCCAAATACCAGAACTGACCAGCAGAATATTAACGCTGCCGTTTGTGCGTGCGCACACACACACACACACACACACGCACACATGCACGCACAGTGTGCAGAATTACCTAGGAGAAAATGATCCAAACAAATGAGGCAGCCGGATCAATAGCGGGCGTCTAAGAGCTCACTGCTCCTGGCCGAGCGTGCGGACCGGCCCGAAGCAGCTGAGCTGCGCTCCAGACCTTCCTGTTCAAGCACGTGAGCCGCAGAGCGCTACGGCCTCCTGGAGTTGTCAGCCGTCCTCCAATCAGATGTTGAGACAGCAGCAGCATCAGCAGCAGCAGCACTATTGAGGACGTCTTGACACCTGTGGGAGATTAAAGAGACTCCGTTCCGCTCTTGACACACAGATACTGTCTCTCCTCTCTCTCTCTCTCTCTCTCTCTCTCTCTCTTCTCTCTCTCTCTTCTCTCTCTCTCTCTCTCTTCTCTCTCTCTCTCTCTCTCTTCTCTCTCTCTCTCTCTCTCTCTCTCTCTCCCCCCATCCCTCTTCCCTCTTTTTTTCCTTCACTACTAGCTGTCATTTTTCATTTTCTTTGACTTCCGTGTGCCACCTTGCTACAGATGCGGTGCATGTGTGTGCGTGGGTGGGTGTGTGTGCGTGCTCTGCATGCTCACGAGTGTGTGCGTGAGTAAGGGAAGAGAGAGGGAAGGACCAACAGCCGAGTTTCCTGTTATGGAGCGGAGAGGGAGGGAGGGAGGGAGGGAGGGAGGGAGAGATGGAAGGGAGAAGGCTCGTCTTACACATCTCATCGACAGCGGCTCTACCTGCAGTGACAAAAGACTAAAATACACTGTGCTAAGACAACCCCCCCGTAAGCCAGGCGTTTTGGACAGCTGGCGATTTTGGTCGCCTCATAACGCCCAGAGCCGCAGCTCGTCTCATACAGTATTATAGACTGGGCTTAAGGGCACTTCTCCGCCGCCGCCATGCTGTGCGAGTGTGATCAGCGGAGGGATTCATGGCGCTCAGCGCTGCTGTCCGCCTGCTGGGATCCAGGGCCTGTAATGAAGTCGTGTCCAGACAGGCCCACCTCTCCTCCGTAGACGTCTGTCTGTCTGTCTGTCTGTCTGTCTGTCTGTCTGTCTGTCTGTCTGTCTGTCTGTCTGTCTGTCTGTCTGTCTGTCTGCCTGCCTGCCTGTCTGTCTGTCTGTCTGTCTGTCTGTCTGTGAGGGAATGCCTGTATACTTCTGCTTATCCGTCTTTCTGTCTGGCTTTGCTGTCTGAGGCTTTGCTGTCTTCTGCTTCTCTGGCTGTCTGTCTGTCTGGGGTGTAGAGCCTGGTTTCCTGAACTCCAAATCATCTCGGACCACACTGGTAGTTTAAGCTCCACTCTGGCCCAGCGCTGTTTACCTACAGTACCAGGGTTGTTTACCTACAGTACCAGAGCTGTTTACCTACAGTACCAGGGTTGTTTACCTACAGTACCAGGGTTGTTTACCTACAGTACCAGAGCTGTTTACCTACAGTACCAGGGTTGTTTACCTACAGTACCAGGGCTGTTTACCTACAGTACCAGGGTTGTTTACCTACAGTACCAGGGTTGTTTACCTACAGTACCAGAGCTGTTTACCTACAGTACCAGGGTTGTTTACCTACAGTACCAGGGCTGTTTACCTACAGTACCAGGGCTGTTTACCTACATTACCAGGGCTGTTTACCTACAGTACCAGGGTTGTTTACCTACAGTACCAGGGTTGTTTACCTACAGTACCAGGGTTGTTTACCTACAGTACCAGGGCTGTTTACCTACAGTACCAGGGCTGTTTACCTACCAGCCCCTTCGTAAGGTGCTGTCCATCTCTCTCCCCCTCTCTGCCTCATCTCTGATATCACAGCACCCTCATCACCCCCCCCCTCCGCCCGCTAATTGGCAATCCCAGACCTCCCCGCCTCCATTCCTCACCATCCACCCCTCCATTTCTCCCAATCACTCTCCTTTGTGAATACGGTCAGTTATGTCTCCCTCTCCCATCCAAGTAGAATGGCAGAGGTGTGTTTTCCAGCCCTCCTCCTGTTACAACTGGTCCAGACGGATCTCTCTCTCTCTCTCTCTCTCTCTCTCTCTCTCTCTCCTTCCCTCTCACCCACTTTCTCCACATCCCCCCTCTCTCTCTCTCTCTCTCTCTCTCTGTCCCTTTTTAGGAGACAGCTCAGCGAAAACGCCCGGCCCCGACACCGAATCTCAATCCGTCTGTCTCTCTCTCACGCATTCCAGGCCACTCGCCGCCCGCGGCCGCTCAGACATTTGCATGATAATGAACAGTTCACTTAATCACAGCGCGGCGTTTTTTCCTCTCGCTCGAGATGTGTAAATTGAATCTAACACAAGCGTGAAGCCACAATTATGGCGATTGCCAGCGGACACACACACACACACACACACTGGAACCCGCGGTCCTCCTCTCTCCCTCCCCCTCCCAGACCCACAGCCCGTCCCCCTCTCCCCCCCCCCCCCCCCTCCCAGACCCACAGCCCGTCCCCCTCCCAGACCCACAGCCCTTCCCCCTCTCCCCCCCCCCCCCTCCTAGACCCACAGCCCGTCCCCCCCCTCCCAGACCCACCGCCCCCCCCCCCTCCCAGACCCACAGCCCCCCCCCCCCCCTCCAAGACCCAGAGCCTTTCCCCCCCCCTCTCCAAGACCCACAGCCCGTCCCCCTCTCTCCCCCCCCCTCCCAGACCCACAGCCCGTCCCCAGGGCTCTGTTTCCCCACAGTGGCCTGTCTCTCCAGCCGGCCGCCTCTCTGAAGCCCGGCCTGTCCTGATAAATGGCCTGTGAAATGAATGGGATTAATGGTAATTGCATTTGTTCTTCACCACCTTCCATAAATAATTGAGGTCTCTACACCAGTGCCTGGGTGCGGCCTGGTGGATCACACCGAACGGGCTTCAGATCTATAGCAGCAAGGCCGTGTGTGTGTGTGTGTGTGTGTGTGTGTGTGTGTGTGTGTGTGTGTGTGTGTGTGTGTGTGTGTGTGTGTGTGTGTGTGTGTGTGTTTGCCTGCATGTAGGTGCATGCATGCGTGTGGTCAGATGCATGCACATACAGTACAACACACACACACACACACACACGTAGAGCGAGTACACCATGTTTACCATTTTTAGGTCTTATGTCTTGTCCAAGACATGATCAGAATGACCTTACTGTATAATGTCTTACTGTATTGTATATCATCGGGTCGTCCACAGACGGGCCTCCCATCTTGGTCTCCAGTTATCCCAGTCCCTCCTACACCTGGCGATCTCGTCGGTGGTCTCCACTCCCGCATCCATCTTAATTATGTCCACAAATGTTTTGGTAGGACGTCCTCGTGACTTGCGTCCGTGCCACGGAGATGCCCTATATGCCTCTATCTTCCCTCTCAAACTTGGCCTCTCTCCATCTTCAATACTGTCGTGTGCGTTATGACTCATGTCCAGTGTTGCATGTAGCATTCCGGTGTGTAAAACACTGATATTATCTGGTGAATGATTAATCTCCCTGCATCACTGGTTTCCCTTGTAGTGCCCATCGACTCGACAACAGGCATTAAGATGCTCTACGTGTTTGTGGATATCCAGATGGACAACGCTCACTTCCTGGACACAGTCAAGTTCAACTTCTCCCCGGGACAATCTCTGGCTCTCGTCAGCACTATCCAGTTTGTGGCTGCACTACAGGTGAGACGTGTGTGTGTGTGTGTGTGCGTGTGTGAGTGTGTGTGTGTGTGTGTGTGTGTGTGTGTGTGTGTGTCTGTGTGGCGTGTGTGTGGCGTGTGTGTGGCATGTGTGTCTGTCTGTGTGTATGTGTGTGCGTGCAGGCGTTTGTTCCTTTCATTGCTGTTTTGTACCATGCGTTTGCATACGGGTGTGCTCACCGCTCGCTCACACACACGTTTATGCACATGTTGTTCAGCGCCGCCCTCATGATCCAGCTCAGCTCACGTTTTCCGTTCAGTTCAAGTGTGGGTTTGAAAAATCCAGCTAGTTATTTTTGGGTCTTAAACGGAGGAGTGAAATTTTTGTGTACATGTGCTAAGCAAAGTGGCTCCACAGAAAAGCCGTGCTCTGGCCTGCCCCCCTCTCCCTCCCCCTCCCCCCTCTCTGCTCAGCCTGTAAGTGATTAGCAGCTCAGGTCTCTGCTATGTAACCGCTGTTATTTTTACCCCCTGCTGGGCTACAGTAATGTGTGTGTCATATTTTGTGTGGGGAAGTTTGGGATATGTCTGTGTGTGTGTGTGTGTGTGTGTGTGTGCGTATCTTTGTGTGTTTGTAGCTTTGTGTGTGCGCACGTACGCCTCCTTCCCTCACGGCCTACAGAGTGTAGGCTTGTGTACGGGGTGGAGGAGCCAGGAGTTCATCCTCAGTACACTGTACTGTACATGTTCAATTCAGCTGTACAGAGATCACATGACCCCTCCTTCCTCCTCCGCCTCCCAGCCTCACGCAGCTCCTTCCTGGCCTTAATGTTTGGTGCTCGCCTCTCGCCATCCTCTCTCTGTGTTTGGGAAGGGTGTAGGTGTTTGGAGCGAACGGCTCTCGCTCATGAGAGTCCACTTTTTTTTTTTGCTTTCCTCTATTGAACTGATTCTAATAATATTGTTCCAATAATAGTTATATCTCTTCTTCTCCTCATTGTCCCTCACCCCGCCCCCCTCTCTCTCTCTCTCTCCCTCTCTTTCTCTCTCTCTCTTTCTCTCTCTCTCTCTCTCTCTCTCTTTCTCTCTCTCTCTCTCTAGGCGGTCAGTGCTGCTCTGAAGACGGACTACGAGGTCACGGTGCCTCAGTGTCGGCCCCTGTCCCCCGGAGAGATCCTGGGATGCACCTCGCCGCGACTCGACCGCCACGTCAACGCCATCATGTAACAGTCTCTCGACCCCGACCTATCTCTCTCTCTCTCTCTCTCTCTCTCTCTCTCTCTCTCTCTCTCTATCTCTGGCTTACCTTAAACCAACATCATCCTTGACCCTTCCATTCAACCATCCCTTCCTGATGCATCATGTCCCCGTGTCCCTTGTCAGTCACTTTTGAGTCACCTCCCTGCTGCACCCAAATGTCCACGTGAGCAGAGGCTGGGGTGTTCAGAGTGACAGCTCACTACAGTAGACCTCCATGGAAGAGAGGTCTTAGAAGTGTTACACTCAACACTTACTGGAAGAGACTTTGTTTCTCTTCTCGCCCCCGGCTACATTCTGGTCCACATCCGTGAGTACAATGCATAAGTAATGAGTCCCATGCATACTTAAGGGCCATGCATAATCAGCCTTCCTGTATTGAGGCCGGTAGTGCATCTGGACACACCCCCCCCAGGCCCGGGCCACACCTACTGTAGGTAAACACGTAGTCATGGAGATGGAGATGCCGAGATGGAGATGTCACCCGCTCCCCTGTATAAGTCCCCGCCTCACTCCGATATACTGCAATGCATGGTGGTTGAATATGGCTGGTGTTATTAGCCCACGTGTGTGTGCGTGTGTGTGTGTGTGTGTGCGTGCATGTGCATACGTGGCTATGGAGTGATCCCCCTCCCAGAGCGTTGAATAACACAAACTAGATCAGGACAGTCACTGTACAGGCAACAGCCAGGTCCCAGTGTGTGTGTGCGTGTGTGTGTGCGTGCATGTGTGTGTGCGTGCATGTGTTTCGCCCACTAATCCAAAGTGGATTGAGTTTGATGTGTGTGTTGGGGCGGATGCAGGGTGAGATGGAAGAGAGAATCGATTACCTTGCCTGTGAATTAGAAGCCCTTCTTCCTCGCTCTCTCTCTCTCTTTCTCTCTCTCTCACTTCCTTTCCTTTCTCTCCATCTCATTCTCTCTATATTCCTCTTGTCCTCTCATTATCATTCTCTTTCCCTCCATTCCTCTTGTGTGGGATCTGCAGTGAAGCGTTGTCGACTACAAATAAAGACCCAGTTATTTTTGACGAAGGGAAATAATTGTCTTCGATGAATTATGGATGCACCTTCCACAGCAGGCTATTCAGCTTGGTTTGTGTGTGAACAGAGTCTCCTCGCGTCTTCAGATAGCGTCAGTACTTCCCCCAGCCTCTGGAATACATCTTCATTCCTGATTGACTCGGATAAGCGAAGGCTTTTGTTCAATATATAGCTAGCGATAGTCGTGGCATTGTGCATGGGGCGGTAGAAGGCTATTAGTGTCTGTGAACCCAGTTTAGAACGTCTCAATGGTAATATAAAATGCGAAGATGTCTTATTATTATACTGTAGTACACAAAGAGAAGCCCCAAAGTGCTTTGGGTGAGCCAGAACAGTAGCACAGTCTCTCTGGCTCATCTGGTAGACCTTGGTGGTAATATCTACACCAATATCAACAGCAGAACGACGGCGCCGAGTGCCACACGACATTGCTAAACAGCACGGCGCCCACGCTGCTCCCACAAGGGGACAATCCGTAACGCGGCTGCTAGCATAACAAGAGGTCGACTGGTGGTGGTGAGAGTCAGAGTGCCAGCCTTTAAAGCCCTTGAAAGTATTGAAAAATGTAGGGCCTGCTTGTTGGGAAGCAGAAGGATGTGGTGATTATTACCAGGGCCTTTGATATTGCAGAGTGTCTGGACCTTGGTACAACAGAGGCATCAGAACTCCCCCGCTCTGCTCGGTAGTCACGCTGCCGCACAAACTCGCACGCACGAAAACACACACACACACACACACACACACACACACAGTGTGGGGCTGCCTGTGAGGTGTGATAGGGGTTAGCCATGGCTCCGTGGAGGCCTTGTGGAAGCCCACCCACACAGCCTGCTCCGCTGGCTCTCCTAAGCACCAGCTCATTAGCCTGTGTAATTGTCTGGGCTCTCCCTGTAGGCCTCCCAGGACCCCTTTCTCCCTAGCAACGCCCCCTGGCAGGATAATGATGCTGTTTGCACATGTGTGTGTGTGCGAGAGAGAGTGAGACCGAGACAGGGAGAGACTGTGTGTGTGTGTGAACCCTGCTCCCTCACTGACCCCTGTGGCCAACCATCTGACTGTCTCCACCCCCTGGTTTAATGGCGTATCTCTCTTAACAACAAACATCGATCAGCAGGGTTGTGTTCCAGGATGGCAGAACGTGGACCCCCCTTCCCCCCGCCAGGACCCCCGGCCCGATCCTCCTGCCACGGATCTTGTTCGTCCTCCAAAAGCCCGGAGGGAGGGGGGGGAGGGAGGGAGGGGGTGTGTAGGAGGATATAGATAATCTTTGATGCTGTTTCGCAGCAGTAACTGTGCTCTAGGTCGGCTCCGAGGGAGGGAGGTGTTTGTTTTAGTGCGCCGGCTTTCCTCTCATGCCTGCGTTCTGTTTTCTGTATATTTAGCTACCTGGGAGACGGCCGCTTTCACCTGGAGTCCATCATGATCGCCAACCCGGAGATACCCGCCTACAGGTACGGCCAGCGGGAAGGAGAAGGGCCGCGGTGGCCCCGCCTCCTCTCCAGTGTTCATTTTGTAGATTAAAACTATGACGGAAATTATTCGTCAACGACTTCTATTTAGTGATCGTCAGGAGACGATCACTAAATAAAAGCAAATTTATGATGACAAAAACTATGACGAAATCTACTGACATTTTCGTCAACAAATAAAAGCTAGATGAAAATGTGAGGGAGGGACGATTTGGGAAGAGATCCAATCAGAATGCTGGATGATGAGATTTGCGTGAAAATCGTGGCTCACGCTGAAATAAACTTGAACACAGGCAGGAAGAGCACATAGAAATGTAATTCAGTAGCTTTGTCCATCAGTCTAATAGATGTTTCCTTCAGTATACACTATGATTTTGGAAATTCTAGAGAAGGTTAAATAATGCATTACACTATAACTAAACCCATCTGATTTAAGTCTAAAATCTACTGTAGACTTAGTCAACTAAAATCTTAAAGGCCCTACGAGGAGTTTCGGGAAGTGGAAGTGTTTTTCGCCAAAAAGACCACATTTCCCATGAGCCTCCCCGCACACTGTCGTAAACTTTAGCTACCTGAGCCGGGTGTTTTAAAGACGCAACGATGGCCACCAATGAGGTAATTACATAAGTCTTACTAGTAACGTTACTTTTGACAATATATCATATTTGCTCATGCTGTCTCTTGTCGGCGGCGTAGGCTACTGCAGTAAATCGTTTCGTCATTCCAAGGAAGTTCTGGACGACCCGACCACGAAATAATAATCTAAAAATAAACTGCATAGAAGAAACGACATTTGTCGAAAATTGACACATAAACAAGTGTGGGTAATGTAGATTCACCCACATTAAAATGAGACTGTTTCGTAACCAAAAATAAACTCCTCCGGGTACCTTTAATGCTGTTTAGTCAACTAAAACTAGACTGAAACAAAAACAATTCAGACGACTAATCTATGACTAAAACTAGTCAAAAGACTGAAACAAAATCAAAATTTGCTGTCAAAATGAACACTGCTTCTCTCAAAGCGCTTGTCCCGTCAACGCAGCGGCACGGACGCGCCGGCACGCCTCAGCGCACGGGGGGACCGCCATGCGCGCCGTCACCGCCATATCACGGCGCATGCGTGGCGTTCTGGGATGTGAAACGCGTGTCGGGACGTGTTATTTGTTCTCACCCAGGTCGCTCTCGCTAGATTGTAATCTCACGTGGGCCCCTGCTACTGGGAGCAGGTCAGATTCGGTGAAACGATCGGTATTTTCTCTTGGGTAAATAAACGGCGCGATACGCCATGATGGATGTCCAGGATTGGATTTACACATCTTATTCTTGCCTTTCTGTCAGACAGCTGACAGCTGCTCAATTATGGCAGATGTTCAATTATGAACAATATGCGTGCATGTACAGTACGCGTGCATGTATGAGCACGCTCTGGCTTATGTTTTTGTGTGTCTCTGCCGTGTCTGTGCTCACTTTCTCTCAATGTGTGTGTTTAGGTATGACCCATACAGTAAGGTGTTCTCCAGGGAGTACTATGACCACGAGGCCATGCGGGCCTTCCGGCTGCAGTCCATTAACAAGGCTCGCTCTGCCAAGAGATGGGGCCTGATCCTGGGGACGCTGGGCAGGCAGGGCAGCCCCAAAGTCATGGAGGTAAGTTAGCTATACTTAACAGGCTGGTTAAAGAAGGAAGACCTGCAGACGTGAAGGACCCTTCACTGGAACACCGCTACGCCTAATGAGCCAATGAATTAATGGATGTGTGTGGTGGAGGGAAGGTGGAGTGTGTGTGTGTGTGTGTGTGTGTGTGTGTGTGTGTGTTTGCGCGTGTGTGCTTGTGTGTGTGTGTGTGTGTGTGTGTGTTTGCGCGTGTGTGCTTGTGTGTGTGTGTGTGTGTGTGTGTGTGTGTGTGTGTGTGTGTGTGTCTCTCTCTTGCGTGGGCTCTGCTCTGGAGTTCAGGGTTTGAGCGAGCGCAGTGTCACATCCACTCCACTTTGGCAGAACATTTACAAAAGCTTGTGTGACCCTCTCTGTTGGTCCTCCTACTCTCTCTCTCTTTGTCTACACTATCTCTATTTATGTGTCTCTCTCTCTCTCTCTCTCTCTCTCTCTCTCTCTCTCTCATTCCATCCAGAACCTTGAGTCCAAGCTTGAGTCTCTAGGCAAGTCCTTCACTCGAGTGCTGCTATCTGAGATCTTCCCTAACAAGCTGAACCTGATGACCGACGTGGATGCGTGAGTCACACAAACACACACACACTCAAACACACACACGTGCTCTCAAACACATTCACTCGCTGACACACACAGTCACTCACTGGAGCACGCTTGCGCATTGCTAGCTCTGCGAGGCTTGTTCGAGTTGACCTAGAGAGATGCAGTCATCCGAACTTAAATTTTTCGCCGCACCTCGTGAGGAGAGCAACAAAGACAGTGGCAGCGGCGGTAAAATTAATTAATAAAAAAATTCATTATTACAACCCGCAACCACAAGGGGCAGTAAAGCACTGCTACAGTATAGTAGGCGGGAGGCACGTATCTGTCCCACGACCCAATAATCCGACTACCCATAAATCCGACTACCCAATATTCCGACCATAGGTTCCCATCATTTTAGACCCATTGGTCCGACTACCTGTTCGTCCGACTAAAGTTATCCCGGTATTCCGACTGTCAGTAACTCCGACCGCCCGCAAGTCCGACGACTCCTTCGGATTTCTCTGGCAGAATATCTGCCATCACAATATCGGCTTCTCTTTCTTGTCTTTGTTGTAGTTTAGTCTACCTTGTTGTGGTTGGGGCTGGACTAGTTTGGGCGCTATTTAGGGCTAGTTTTGTGTGCAACCGTGATCAAGACTGTCATGTCGTTATTCCAGTGTGTCTAGAATAGCCTACACATAAAGCATCAACTCTTTAGCCTATACTAGGCCTATTTATAAACCAGCATTATAAAATTTGCTGGAATTGTCTGATGGCTGACTGATGTGTCTTCTGAACAGAAATTGTCTCGTGAATATGTCATTGTATCATGCCTCGAGCGAGCGAGTCTGTCTCCTTATGCGGTTTCCATGAAATGCTATGAAAATGCGTCCTTTCCAATAACGAGTATAGCCTAAACTACAACGCAGTGTCAGAATATGCATATCCAATCCAATCCAACTTCATAAACATGTAAAAAATAATAGGCTGCATAACAGGAGAAGGATCAGACTCAAGGTAAGCAACCCCAATGAGGACATTTTGTTTCGGTAGTAAGTTGTATAGCCTTCTTTCATGTCAGATAGTCATGTTTCAAACTATCTGAATTAAGACTGTAGTGGATTTAAATCTGATATAAAGTAAAAGATTTGCCAAGATTCGCTCAAAGAGGTTAAGTCTGATTTATTGAGAAAACATACGAGCGCAAGGACTTCAGGATAACGCCAGTGAGTGGCATCCAACAGAAGTGAAGCAGAAAGGTGTTGCGGTACAGGTAGCAATACACAGGTATGACGCTTCCAGGGATTTGATTGGCTAACCCATCTGTACACGTCATAATAAAGTGACGGACATCATCAACAGTCGTCAAGAGTACAGGCACGTGAAATGAGAAAGGGCGGTAAATCTTGCAGGGACATTGGAACAAAGAAAGGTTATTCTAGGGCAGACAAGGTCTGAGGTGTTTCGACCTCCTGGAGAGGTCACCCTGTTATAAATGCTAGGGGTTTTGCATGTGAAAGGTTGAGGGAGGTAGAGTGAAATTACAATTTCTATGACAAGACCTTTTCGTGCGCATTTTATGAAATGATCAGTAGCCTATCGCGCTCAAAACTTATGATAGGCCTGCAGCTGCTTGTCTCTTTGTAGTCACAGTCAGCTCGGAAAACCCCCTTGAAAAATAATATTACATTTGCTGGGATCACATGTTTATAAAAGCTCAATCTCCTTATGAAAATATGTATTCTATCCGTATATTTTAGTTACAATAACATACAAGCAGTTTTGTGTTCTAGAAGAGGTAGGCCTATTTATTGTGTTGGGAAAGCAATAACTATACCTACACTAGGCTGGAAAAGATGTGACATGTAGGCCTAACAGGCAGACGACTGACTGACTATTCTTGATTTCATGCTCATAATAATAATAACAATAGCCTAATAATAAAAGCCTAAATGTAAATTATATAGTGCTTTTCAATGTCGGCTACATGTAAGGACCGATATTTCATTACTAGGCCTATAGGCTACGAGAATGACCATGAGTGCTCAAATTGACCTCTATATTTCAAACTCCATAATCTCTCATGTGAATTGCCCAATTTAGAGATAATGCATTTAATGTGTTTGTATAATTAATTAAAAAAACAAACACTCAAATCTACATTTCTACACATTTTATTATTTATAGGCTACATTTATTAATATTCATAGGCTATAGGCCCTCAATATAATATAGGCCTATGCATGACAGGCACAATCATCTTCCCTGTTTACACTAGTCAATTCCCATTTGGCCTTTAGAAAGCTAGGCCTATTTAGCCTATATAGTTGTACCCAACACTTAATTCCAACTCAACTTTGCACATTAGAACAAAGGCTATTAATTCAGCAAGGATGCTCTTATAGCCTAATGCATTTATGGGTGCATAATGTCTGAGGCTTGTCTATTTTTCAGTTTCATGTTCATAGCGCAGCATTTATGTGCATGATTGGAAACACGTGCGTCTTCTCGAATAGGCTATTGTTCTCATAACGCACGAAAAGGTCTTCATTCAGATAGTATGAAACATGACTATCTGACATGAAAGAAGGCTATACAACTTGCTACCGAAACAATTTTTCCTCATCGGGGTTGTTCAGCTCGAATCTTATAAATAGGCCTAGTATAGGCTAAAAATGTGTAGGCTACTTTAGACACACTGGAATAACTTAAACGACATGACAGTCTTGATCACGGTTGCACACAAAACTATCCCTAAATAGCGCCCAAACTAGTCCAGCCCCAACCACAACAAGGTAGACTAAACTACAACAAAGACAAGAAAGAGAAGCCGATATTGTGATGGCAGATATTCTGCCAGAGAAATCCGAAGGAGGAGTCGGACTTGCGGGCAGGCGGAGTTACTGACAGTCGGAATACCGGGATAACTTTAGTCGGACCAATGGGTAGTCGGACCAATGGGTCTAAAATGATGGGGACCTATGGTCGGAATATTGGGTAGTCGGAATTATGGGTAGTTGGATTATTGGGTGTTCGGACTGAAGCCACGCACCCGTAGTAGCCTAGGCTACTAGGCTTCTCTGACTCAACAATCTGGTTGCCATTGCTTATAGCCTAATGTAGGCTAGGTTTCTCAGTTTGACCAGTCTATATTGCAAACTGCTTTTTTGGATTAGCTACAGCAGAGACAGTAGCCTACATAAAATTTGTTATTTGAGTGGCTTCCATTTTACCAACTGATTGGACTTCATTCATTCTTTAGATTCAAACCCGGAAACTCTGAAATCCCACATTTTCAACCCCTATTTTCAACGATACAGTCAAAGTAATGACATTAAATATACAATCAATAAATAGTAGGCTACTAAGCCAGTGAAGACTATTTCATTTCAGTTCATTTCTGGCGAGTGCTAGTGTAGCAAGTGGAGCCATGGAAAAGTAGCTGTAAGCTAGGTAATAGGTAATAGACTTATCCGAGATAACCTTTTCAGGGATGCCATTCCGGGAGAACATGGCTTTCAGCTTTCGGATCACTGCTGGGGAAGTGGTGGAGTACAGCCTCTCAAGCTCACTACCTGCCGTAGTAATCAACAGCTACTACATAGTCCTCTCCATTCCATGAGAACAGGTCAGTTGCGATGACCTGCCACGGTCTCTCTGGGATTTCGTGTGAAATCATTGGCTCTTTTGTGTTTGACTTCCGATGCTCAAGACAGATGGTGCACTTTTCCACCATGGCCTCGATTTCTTTCCCCATTCCTGGCCAGAAAAGGATGTCTCTCACTCGTAGATTGCTCTTCTCCATGCCTAGGTGTGGAGTGTGTCTGCTGTAAGCATGCTGGCTCTGAGAGAGTGTGGGACGATGATCTTTTCTCCTTTGAATAGGATTCCATCCATTTCAGATATTTCATCCCTGTGGTTCCAGTATTCAGCTATGGTGGGTGGGCATTTCTTCCTCAGCTCTGGCCATCCGGACAGTGTTGTCTGTTGTCTGAGCTGAGCATCCTGCTCTGTAGCTGCTCTGATGTCAGCAAGCGTTCCGTCACTTACTGGTAGGTTGCTGGTGACTGTGTGGACTTGAGTATCCATTCCCTCACTCAGCGTGTGGTCGTTGTAGGCTACTGACTTCCTGGAGAGTGTGTCTACGACAGGAATGTGTTTACCTGGGCGATGGAGGATGGCAATATCGTACTTCTGCAGCTAGAGGATCATTCGTTGTAAGCGTGGTGGAGCTGCTGCAAGGGGCTTTCTTATGATGACTCCAGCGGCTTGTGATCTGATTCCATGACTACCTCGCGCCCGTAGACATATTGGTGAAAACGTTTACACCCAAAGAGAACAGCGAACAGTTCTTTCTCAGTTTGAGCATAGTTCTCTTCTGTGGCTGTGAGTGATTTGGAAGCGTACACGATGGGCTTTTCTTCTTGTAGGAGCACTGCCCCCAAACAACTCTTAGATGCATCGACTTGGAGCCTCAGCTCCTTGTTGGGGTCAAAGTAGGAGAGCACAGGCCCTGGCTCCCGTGTGATGAGGTCCTTCATCTGCTGGAAGGCGGTCTGGGGGCGAATCGAGCCAGGTAGTTCACACACTACTAAATAGTTTGTGAAATCTGTTAGCTGGAATAATGTTGACTTGAGCACCTGTATCTAACTTGAATTTGACTCTGTGCTTTTCCTGACCGATTTCCACCTCAGCTATAGCCTGCTCGCCGCCTGTGTCTTTCTGCTCTTTTGAAACGGCGTCAATGTACAGTTAGTACATAAGCATAATTCATCCATTTCCTCTACATCGCTGCCTTGAGCGCCTTCTACTGTATGCACTGGCCTGCTGCATGGCTGCTGTGATCTACATACCTTGGCGAAGTGATTGAACTTTTTGCATTTGTTGCATTGGGGCATTCCTGTCGCTCACTGTGCTCCCTTGCACAATTCCCACACGTTTTGTAACGTTTGGCACTGTGCTTTTGGCGGGTTTCCTGTGACTGTAGCTTTTTGGCGCCTCTCTTTGTGTCTTGCTGCGGCTCACTGCATAGACTCCATGGCTAGCTGATGGCGCGCGACTCTTCCCCATAGCCCTCATCTGCTCTTGGGCTAGCCTCGTGTGAGCGTCCAATGTCCAATGCTTTAGATAGCTGCATTTGTCGTCCTCGCTCTTAGCTTTCAACGGTCCAGTGAACATTAACTGCACATGTTGCTTGACCCTTCTCCACGACTCCGGTAAATTGGTTGACTCCCAATCTAAACTCGGTGTCGAAACCCCTGAGGAGTGCTGCATTCTGAATGGTAGACGATGAGTCCATGATTCTGACACCATGTAATACTCTTTAGTTTCCTATAGTTAGTAACTATAGTTTAGTTCCTAGAGTTAAACTCAGGGTTGTGTCCTAGACTATCTCAGATCTCATAGGCGATTGTATCTTTTGCTTAAGAAATCCTAACTTCACTTTTCGATTCTATTTCAAATGGTCGGTCTGTAGGCTAGTAGACGGGAAGACTGAGCGCACGTGGGGAAAATAGCTGGTCAGTTTGTTGGCAATTCGTTTTGACAACTGAACAGTTGATGTTGCACAGCAAATGCAGTAGCCTACATCGTTCATGTTGCTATCGGAGCGGTCACGGCCAACAGCCCTGGCTGGAACTAGAAGCACCCCCCCCCCCCCACACACACACACACACACACAATCCATTTGTATGGTCGGATAGACTAATAATAGCCTATAATATACATAAATCGAGGGCGTGTATTTTCAGTGTTTTGCTGGTAGCGAATGTCACAGAAAGACAGGAAAGAAATCTATTCAAATGGTTATGATAATTGCGCTATTGACGACATAGCCTATTCACATAGGCTACGGACCAGTTTGTGATAGGCCTATTCATGAATGGATATTAGTCCATTCATTGCAGAAGTGTTTGATTGACACATGTTAGCGAGTGGGAGTTACCTCGCAGCAGTAGGAATATTGCTGATTAATCGGGTAGGATAGCTTTTATTATTCCCCAGGGTGGGGGAAAATTAGATTTTCATAGCGGCAAGGTAGCCTATTATAGATACAATAAGGTACACCACAGTATACTGAAATACTGCGCTATTCCCACGTTGCAGCACTCATGTTACCATCACCTTAGGCTCGTCTTCTTCGTCACAGTCAGTGTCCGACCACGTTGATCGGAGTCGAAAAAGGAGGAGGGGACAGGGACAGTGACAGGTGTAATAATCACCAATCAGCTGCATTCCCTCGAAGATCTCAACACTAGTTTAAAATATAGGCAGTTACTGCCAGGCGAATTGAGTTAGCTTGCTCAACGACGTGTCCTGGCGGCTATTGTGCAACACTGAATAAGGAGGTGGTCTGGAGTGGTCCCTGAATAAGGAGGTGGTCTGGAGCGGTCCCTGAATAAGGAGGTGGTCTGGAGTGGTCCCTGAATAAGGAGGTGGTCTGGAGTGGTCCCTGAATAAGGAGGTGGTCTGAGTGGTCCCTGAATAAGGAGGTGGTCTGGAGTGGTCCCTGAATAAGGAGGTGGTCTGGAGTGGTCCCTGAATAAGGAGGTGGTCTGAGTGGTCCCTGAATAAGGAGGTGGTCTGGAGTGGTCCCTGAATAAGGAGGTGGTCTGGAGGGGTCCCTGAATAAGGAGGTGGTCTGGAGGGGTCCCTGAATAAGGAGGTGGTCTGGAGGGGTCCCTGAATAAGGAGGTGGTCTGGAGGGGTCCCTGAATAAGGAGGTGGTCTGGAGTGGTACGAACGCTCCTCTAAAACTTTGCTGCCGCTGTCATTGCTGCTCTTCCCACGATATGCGGCGAAATATTGAAGTTGGGATGACTGAATAGGCTCGTCGTTGATAGCCGACCCTGGCAGCCTCTACGCTGTGAGTGTTGCCATCCTGCAGTGTCATCCAGTCACACTCCTCCATTAGCTCCCTCAGAAGAAAACTTCCAAAGTTTCCAAAGTGAAATGTCAACAGTTCCGGACAACCTCCGGTCGTTTCCCTTCATCTGGCTGGCTGGTTGTCAGCGGAACGACAGATAGCAAGAAAGACACTGACTTGCAGCAAGGCTCCCACACACACATACTATATGCACGACACACACACACACATACTATATGCACGACACACATACACACATACTGTATGCACGGGACACACACACACACACAAGCAGATGTGAGCGCAGATAACACACTAACAGTATACACAAACGTGCACGTACTCTGCTCACAGCACGGCAGATCAGCCTCTCGCGGTGCTCAGTGCAGTAATGAGTTGTGCTCTCTGTGTGAGGGAAGAGTGGGTGAGAGGGACAGAAGGTCTGAGAGTGACTGAGGGAGGCAAGGAGAGAGAGAGACAGGTGGGGGGTCGAGGGGGTTGTGTTACAGCATGGTGTTTTTTGGCTTCTCCTGTTTGTGCGTGTGGGTTTTTTGCTCTCCATTCTCCCAGGCAGCGCTGAATTTCAAGACAAACCTCCCAATGCTCAGTCTCCATCCCCCACGCACACCGCAGGTGACGGAGGAGACGAACAGCTGGCCGCGTTAGCGAAGCAGCCTCGCCGACGTCACGGGCGCAGAGCGGCAGAGGGGGCTCAGACAGGGCCCTCCGTGGGGCCCTTCCTAATGAGCCTGGAGGCCCCGGTTGATAATCAGTGGCTAGGGGACGTCGGGATACGGCCTGATCAGAAACGCACAGGGCTCTGTTGATGTTAGTTAGAGTGGAATAGGAGCAGGCGGGCGGTTAGTTTTCATACTTGACTTCTCTTAACTCTTCTGTTTTAAAAAAAAATATATATATATTTCACCCCCCCTCTCCTCGTCTGTTCGAGAGAACACGAACACCCCGCCGCCGGGACAGAAAAAGAATTCACGAAAGGTCACTTTAAACGGCGTCCGTTTGAAAGGAAGCTGTGTTTGCTTTCTGACCCGTCCCCAGGGGCAGTGCGTACCTGTGGGCATCAAAGGTAGCAGCAGCAGCAGACTGGCCGCGCAAAGAGAGAGAGATACCATCCGGCAGAAAGCTCGCCCACACAATGCACCGCAGTGGAGAATCAAGCCTTTTTCTCCTAGCAGTGAGGCGCGCACACACACACACACACACACACACAGAAACCATTAGCAGGAGTGTGTAATTAGACTGTCCCGAGGCTGGTTTTAAACCATTGAGTAGAGATATCTGGCGCTCACACTTATCTCGACTGGATCGCAAATACCCTGCAAATGTGTTCTTTTATGGGCCGTTTCCTCACCTCCCCACCCCCAGGCTTTAACACCAATGGATGACTGAGAATCCCTATGCTTCACATTCAATTAATCTGTTGTTGAAATGGCTAATCGCTGTCCGTTCTCCTGCTGCGGTGAGAGGTTAATTGTTTTTGCGTGCCAGGGGTCAAGGCTGGGGTGGTAATTGATAGCCGGCTGTGGAGGTACAGGTCTTACTAACAGAGGCTGGCCAGGATGCTCTGAGCTCAAAACGAGAAAAGTTAAAAACCACGCAGCACCTCTCCTCCCCTCCCCTCTGCTCTCTTCTCTCATCTCCTCTCATCTCCTCTTCTCTCATCACCTCTCATCTCCTCTCTTCTCTCATCACCTCTCATCTCCTCTCTTCTCTCATCTCCTCTCTTCTCTCATCACCTCTCATCTCCTCTCTTCTCTCATCTCCTCTCTTCTCTCATCTCCTCTCTTCTCTCATCACCTCTTATCTCCTCTATTCTCTCATCTCCTCTCTTCTCTCATCTCCTCTCTTCTCTCATCTCCTCTCTTCTCTCATCTCCTCTCTTCTCTCATCACCTCTCATCTCCTCTCTTCTCTCATCACCTCTCATCTCCTCTTCTCTCATCTCCTCTCTTCTCTCATCTCCTCTCTTCTCCTCTCCTCTGTTCTCTCATTTCCTCTCCTCTTTCATCTCCTGTCATGAGGGCTGGGTATCGGTACTCGATACCTTGTAGTACTGGATCGAAACAAACTGATACCAAGTAGCATCGAAACGTCTTCAGTCAAACCAGTACTTCATTCGATCCTTTTTGTATTGAGATCTAGCAAAAAACGACGTTGTAATATGGTCCAATCACCGCAATCGTTCTTCAATTTAATGCGACGTGTGATTGGTCCATTACGGCAGACAGCTACAATCCGTCTGGTGAAATCGACTGCAACTGCGAGTTGTTGACACAATTTAGCACGCTGAGGTAATGCCACCAAAACGCTCAAAGGTATGGTTATATTACACGCCTTTGGCGTATGGTCAAAATAAATGCATAAAAACGTGGATTTCCCCCATTACCTAGCATTAGCAACCCTACTGTAACTTAGTGGTTACTTAGTGGTAGTTTTAACTTCGGTAGCAGCAAAATGTGTTTAGGCTAACGTTATTAACTAATGTTATGCTTAATGTTAAGACCACCCTAGGCCTACTACCACCACAACTGCTACTGCTGATGTTGCCACCCCCAGCAGCAGCCTTGACACCCCGTTCACATTAGCTGCAAGGTCACGGATGACTAAAAAAATGTGTAGTAAAAAAGAAATTCAAAGTATCGATTGAAGTATTCAATTGGTATCGGTATCACTTTAAGGGTACTGGTATCGTAACTTTTTAAATGATACCCAGCCCTACCTGTCATCTCTTCTCCTCTCCTCTTCTCTCATCTCCTGTCTTCTCTCATCCCCTCTTATCTCATCCCCTCTCTTCTCTCATCCCCTCTCTTCTCTCATCCCCTCTCTTCTCTCATCTCCTGTCTTCTCTCATCCCCTCTCATCTCTTCCTCTCTCCTCTCTTCACTCATCTCCTCTCTTCTCTAATTTCCTCTCCTCTCTTCTCTCATCTCCTCTCTTCTTTCATTTCCTCTCTTCTCTTTTCTCATCCCCTCTCCTCTCATCTCCTCCTCCTCTCCTCTCATCTCCTCCTCTCATCTCCTCTACTCATCTCATCTCCTCTTTCATCTCGTCTCTTCTATAATCTTCTCTCATTTCCTCTCTTCTCTTCTTTCATTTCCTCTCTTCTCTTTTCTCATCCCCTCTCCTCTCATCTCCTCCTCCTCTCCTCTCATCTCCTCCTCTCCTCTCATCTCCTCCTCTCATCTCCTCTACTCATCTCATCTCCTCTTTCATCTCGTCTCTTCTATAATCTTCTCTCGTTTCCTCTCTTCTCTTCTTTCATTTCCTCTCCTCTTTTCTCATCTCATCTCCTCTTTCATCTCTTCTATAATCGTCTCTCTTGTCCTCTCTTCTCTCGTCTCCTCTCCTCCTCCATCCTCTCACAGCGAGGGATCCCCATGTTGTCCAATTAGGGGTCTATTCCGGAGGGAGCTGGCCTCGTACAGGTAGCTCCCCTACACTCGGGAGGCCAGAGGGGAGGGTTGTCTCATCAGGGCTCCATTCACTCTCTGATGGCCCCCTTTCACCGCACATGAATCGAGCCATTATCACTCGGTCTCCCCCCTTCCACCTCTCTTCCCCCTGCACCCGGGTCACTGCTGGGGATATAGCTCAGGAAAATAAGGCTCCAGTTAGAGCCAGGCCTCTCTTAACCTCTCTCTCTCTCTCTCTCTTTCTCTCTCTCTCTCTCTCTCTCTCTCTCTCTCTCCCCCCCTCCCTCTCTCTCTGTGTCTCTTCTGTGTGCCCTGTGGTGAGAAAAGGATGCGTGGAGAGCTGGAGAGAACCAAGTCCAGATATTGGCTGCAAATTGAATAGTGCACTGTGCACTGTGTGTGTCTAGCCCGTGTTGAACAGCGGCCAGAGTTAGCAGGCTGCGCCACCTGGGTTAATATTAGCAGAGCCCCCCCCCCCCCTCTCTCTCTCTCTCTCTCTCTCTTTCTCCTTGAGGATTCTGAGGCAGCTCCTCTGTTTACTTAGGTGTGGTCACCTTCATTAACCCCCACACCACACACACACACACACACACACAGGCATATCTTCCTGTAGTGAGACTCCCTGCGTTGAGACAGGCCATTCGGATGCATGTGCACGTGCCGGGCTAAAACGGTTTCCGGTAATAATGGCAGCAGAGGTGCAGAAAGGTCATATCATTACTGGAGCTCCATTCTCTCTCCTCCCTCTCTCCCTCCTCCTCCTCCCTCCCTCTCTCCTCTCCTCCCTCCTCCCTCTCTCCTCCGTCAGCTCGGTATCCCACCCTCCTCAGAGACCGCCCTCAGCAAAATAAATCTGACTGAGAGGTCTAAATTGGAATGGTGAATAATAGTCTATGAAGATATCTTAAGAAAAGGAGAAGCGGTACGCAAAAGTGCGTTTGGCCCGAGGAGCCGAGGATTATTTCGGCATGGCGACACCAGCGAGGGGATGAGAAGAACCGGGGGCTCGGGCGGTTAACCTGAAGGCAGTAAATTTTGCAGCGCAAGCAACTGTGATATACGGGGCCCCAGGCACTGCCGGGAAGGAGAGCGGAGCGGGAAGGAACCAAAACAAAGGCGCGAGTCCGCGGACCCTGAGACGCGGCCGGCCGCACGGGGCTCGGCAGTCCGGCGCAGCAACAAGCTCCCCTCCCTCCCCTCCCCTCCCTCCCTCCCTCCCTCCCCTCCCCCCCCCCTCCCCTCCCCTCCCCTCCCCTCCCCTCCCCTCCCCTCCCCTCCCCTCCCCTCCCCTCCCCTCCCCTCCCTCCCTCCCCCTGCCTGGGCGCACCTGTGCATGAATCATTCGGAATAAATGTGCATATATATTAGACTCGCCCTGTTGCGACGCGCGCCGACTTCTGGCGACCTCAATCGCACACCGCCCCCCCCGCCGGCCGAATTTGTGAACGTCAATCCAGCCGTATTTCACGAAGGGAGGTGGGAGGGGGGTTTGGCATTGATTAAGGAAAGGCTGACACATTTCACCCTCTCCGCCTATCACCGCCTACTCTTTCTCTCCATCTGCTCTCTCCCATGTTCCCTCTTCCCTTCTCTTTTCATCTTCCTCTCTTTATCTCTCTTATTCTCTCTCACACACACACACACACACACACACACACGTGCAGTTCCCCCACCCTTCCTGTCTCGTCTGCTATGTAGGTTAGATCCACTGAGACGGGGCCAGCGCTGCCGATTCTTTATTCAAGCTCAACCTAAGCTCTCCCTCTGTTTCTCTAACCCCCACACCCCCCCCCCCCCCTCCCCCCCCACCCCCCTCCCATATTGTGCGTAAGGAGGAGGAGGCGCGGCGCTCGTTCGGGGCGGATCAGCGCCGACCCCTCTATCAGATTTAGGTGGAAGCGGAGCCCATGGTGGCACAGTGCAAGGCACCCCCCGCTCATGCGCTTCCTGCTAACACAGATGTGCCCCGCACCTTTAATGTGATCTCTCTAACCCCCCCCCCCCCCCCCCCCCCCCCTCCTCTTCCTGCAGGTGGGTCCAGATCGCCTGTCCGCGCCTCTCCATAGATTGGGGAACGGCCTTCTCCAAACCCCTGCTGTCTCCCTACGAGGTAAACGGACACTTCACAGCCGCTCGCGCACGCCTACCCCGTCGTCCGCCGGGAAAACGCTGCTCGACGTGCGGAGGCCGGCACGTGGACCGGACGTGGACGGAGCAGGGCGCAGTCAACCAACAGGCTGGGAGCGCTCTGCGGTTAGGGCCCCTCTGTCTCTGCTGCTGCTGTCTCAGCCTGGGCGCATGCATACACACTGACACACACGCAGCAGCACAGGAGACCAGCTCCCCCTGCTGGGGACTTGGCCACACTGCACCCCCGGCCGGCTTGTTTTTCTAACGAGGGAGAAATGGATCAGATGGCACCCTGAGATTTCCTTTCGAGGCAAATGTCCGTCCGCCGGCAGCCGGGGCTCCGAGTCTCCACGGGCCGCCGTTCGCTCGCGCCGTCTTCGGCGGCGGAGGGATATCATCGCGGACCGGGCTGTTGTTCACGCTCCGTTGCCAACACCGGCAGTTGTTTTTGTTCTGAGGCGTGGTTCACGGGTGTTTTTGACGAATAGATCTGCCAGTGGGGTCCCACAGTCAACGATTAGCATCCCATCCTGTGCGTGCGGATACTCATGATTAAGTTCATTAATTTTCCTGCCCCCCCCCCCCCCCCCCTTATGTGTTGTATCTCTGCCCCTCCCCCCACAACCCTGCTTCCGACCTGTGAAGTCAGAAGGAAGGTGAGGAAGACAAAGCTACAGGGAGAGGAGGGAGGGGCTGAAGGGGGGGGGGGGAGGCAGTAGTTATTTTCAGTGCGTCTCATGTTATATTTATAGTCAGTAAGACGCACTCGCCTGTGCTGTCAGTGCAGGAATTAGCAGGAGCCGCCAGCTTCAGATACAGAGAGAGAGAGAGAGAGAGAGAGAGGCAGGAGAGATGAAAGCAGGGAGGAGGATCAAGACACGGGGGGGGGGGTAGTGTAGCTGAGGAGAGGAGTAATGCGGTTCGTGATTGATGGCGGAGGCGTCCGTACGGTCTGCGGTGTCCGTCCGTCCCCGTGACGCCATCACGCCCGGCGGCCCCCCAGACTCAGGCTGCCCGGCAGAGCGGAGTGCGCTTCGTTCCGAGTCCTTCCCCCAAAAGTCTGTCATTTTCGTCTCGGGTCCAGACAGCCGCAATATCGCGCCGCCCGAAGTCAGACGGCGTCTCTCTCGCACGCCGGGATGCTGTGGAGCCCTATGGGCGGCGGCGTGTCTCGGGGCCCCTCCCTCGGCCAGCACTGACCTGATATACTGTAGTACAGTGCATGCCGCCACACCCCGGCGCCGACCTCTGGAGCTCAGCACAGCAGCCAGCGGCTTTCACAGATTGATTGACAATGATTGATGACTCGAGAAAGACATGTTCTCAGTGGCAGAGGTTTGTCCTGGAATATGTGGAGCAGCAGGATGCTCCCAAAGTAATTACATATCTACCTCCCTCCTCTCTCTCTCTGTCTTTCTGTGTGCCGTGCTTTCTCTTTCTCTCCCACCCTCCCTCTCTTTGCCCTGATCTCTTTTTCTCTCTGCCCTCCTCACTCTCTCTCTCTCTCTCTCTCTCTCTCCATCTCTCTCTCCCTCTCTCTCTCTCTATCTCTCCATCTCTCTCTCCCTCTTTCTCTCACTCTCAGGCAGCTGTGGCCCTGCAGCAGGTGGGGTGGCAGGAAGTGTACCCAATGGACTTCTACTCCAATCAGAGTCTGGGATCATGGACGCCCAACCACCCAGACAACCAACCAGCTCGCCCCGTCCGTAAACAGACCCAGGTGAGCCGGAATGATGGACAAAGGAGAGGAGACAGGAGAGAGAAATGGGGGGAGGGGGGTGCAGGGCGAGACAGGGAGGGAGAGAGGAGCAAGAAATGAATCCAGAAAGGTGTAGTTTTGTTGTGGAGATAGCTAGGCTGCTGAAGAGGGGCCATATTAGAGGGCAGGAGGTAGGATCTCAGCATGTAGAGAGCAAATATTTACCTTCCGTCTTGCTTTTCTCTCTCTCTCTCTCTCTCTCTCTCTCTCTCTCTCTCTCTCTCTCTCTCTCTCTCCCTCCCTCCCTCCCTCCCGTGGTATCGCACAGTCTGTGCCAGACCGTAGAGAGCGTTACCATGGCGACACCCGGTGGCTCAGCAATCGCAGGGCAGGCTTCAGGCCCTTCTATATACAGTATGAGTCAGCGACACCTGATCTTGTGTAATAAGTGTTGCTAGTGTGCATTGTGCCGCGCGGTACTGTGCCCGTTGGCGTCTCTACCCCGGCGGTTGTTGCATCACGGTATAGACCTCCCTTGAGGGCTTTTTTTTTCCCCACTTGGGATCCTGCGCTAAATGTTTGCGAGGTCGGTAGCTGTCAGCGTTCCAAATGTTAACGCTCTCTCCCACCGTCTCCCTGCAGAAGCCTGGCCCAGCGCCATCCACTGGCACCGCCAAGCCCTGTGGACAGGAACAGTGCGCCCCCTGTGGCTGCCAGGAAGAATGACAGGCACGCCCCAACACCTCCTGCCCTCAGTACCAGCCGGAGCCGCGGAGAGACACTGCTATTCCCGCGACTGCACCCACTCCACGTTCAGCCGCTCGCAGATTTCTAGACGTCCAACACATGTCACGAAATGAAAGGGGCTCCAACATTAAAACATTGTTGTTGCAGCGCGCCATTCAACCCCCACATTCTTCTGGATTTTCTTATGCGACTGATTGAATGCATCAAACACATAAAATACTTTGTGTGTGTGTGTGTGTGTGTGTGCGTGTGCGTGTGCGTGTGCGTGTGCGTGTGCGTGTGCGTGTGCGTGTGCGTGTCTGTGTCTGTGTCTGTGTCTGTGTCTGTGTCTGTGTCTGTGTCTGTGTGTGTGTGTGTGTGTGTGTGTGTGTGTGTGTGTGTGCGCGCGCGCGCGCGCGCGTGTGAGTGAGAGAAGACTCTTTTGTGAAAGTAGACAAGGGAGATGGAGTGATGGCCCTGAGTTGGCTTTGTAAAGCAGCCAGTGAATGTGGGTGGCTTGTCCCTGGAGAGGATGATGAGTCGGCCCCTTGACATTGTTCACCTAGACATAATTAGATTTCTGTATGCCGTTCCGAAGGTCCTGTTGAGGACCACGTTTGAGGTTTCTCCGCAAAATGTTCCAATGAGGACATTCAAGTAAGTGAACAGACTGTAGTGATGGTCAGTGAAGACTTAAATAAGAACAAGTAACCATGCAGTCACAGCGCGAGAGAAAGGTACGAGATTGAGTGTGGGTGGGGTCAGGGGTAGGGATGGATATTGATAAGATTTTAGCGATTCCGATTCCATTTTCGATTCTGCTTATCGATCCGATTCCTTATGGATTATCTTATCGATTCCCATTGGGCAAAAGAGTACAAACAGGTTTATTAACATGAATTGTATTTTATATATACTTTGAACATGCCAATTACAGTGCTGTTTTTTTAGGTGTATTCACCTTGAACTAAAAATAAAACTGACATAAACAATCAGTATTTTTTCTATAGAAAAAGATAAATAAAACGTGAATTATTCTGTTGAATTTTAAATCCAATAACAGTCTAACATGTTACTAGTAGAAATTACAATGCTCCTTCCATTTAAAAAGGATATATGAGCTGAGCGGACAAAAATAAAACTAGCAGCGGCAACAAATACAATCGAGTTTAGTCCAAATGGTCTGCAGCCATACTGTATGGAGAATTAACAATTCTACTACTTCTACAAGAATTAGCCTCTGACCCAGACCGACCACGAGCCTGAGTCTGAATGTCATCTAGATGGAAATGGAGATTATTCATATAGTGAAAGCTGGTTTACACAATTAAACAAATGGCACTAACACAATAGACAGGGACGGAGTCTACACGTTAGCTGCGCTGCTGTAGTCACCCTGGAACGCATCAAAAACGGGACATTCCTGCAAAGATAATTATCGCATGCTGTGTGGCCAAATGTTTTTGCATATTTGTAGTATTTCCCCCCCATTTGATGATATATATATATTGATCATTTTATTGTGATTGTTGCGCGAGTTGTTGACGGGACGGGACGGGGGGTTGATTTGGAGCCAGTGCAAAGATGCCAGGATAGGGGTGAAATGGTATTTCCACACTCCCATCAGGATCCTGGCAGCACTGTTCTGGATGTTCTGGAGCTTTTGTGGGAGGAAGAGGATGAGTAGCCTACTTTTTCTTTCCTTTTTTTCTTGAGTTAATTATATATATTTAGCTTTTTATGTATAAGACTTTAATTTATATGTATATTTCTGTAATTCCACTGTTGCTTTGGCAATATGAATATTTATTTCATGCCAATAAAGCCCATTGAATTGAATTGTATTGAATTGAGAGAGAGGAGGAGGAGCCAGAGAGAGAGGAGGATGAGCCAGAGAGAGAGAGGAGGAGGAGGACGAAGAGCCAGAGAGAGAGGAGGAGGAGGAGAATGAGCCAGAGAGGAAGAGGAAGAGGAGGATGAGCCAGAGAGAGGAGGAGGAGGATGAGCCAGAGAGAGAGAGGAGGAGGAGAGGCCCGCCGGCCCGCCTCCTCCTCCTCTTCTCGCTCTCTCTGGCTCATCCTCCTCTTCCTCTCTCTGGCTCATCCTCCTCTTCCTCTTCCTCTCTGGCTCATCCTCCTCCTCTCTCTCTGGCTCTTCGTCCTCCTCCTCTCTCTCTGGCTCATCCTCCTCCTATCTCGCTGGCTCCTCCTCCTCTCTCTGGTTCTTCCTCCTCCTCCTTTAAAAGCCAGAGAGCTCGAAGAGATGGAGAGTGGAGGAGCAGAAGCCAGAAAGAGAGAGAGCGCGCTCTCTATCTCTCTCTCTAGCTCCTCCTCCTCCACTCTAACTCTCTCCGGGGCTCTCTGGCTTTTATACCCCTCCTGGCCGACGTCACAAGGGCGCTCTGTGACGTCACGATGTACAATTGGCTCTTTTGACAAAACTACCAACTTTGTGAGTCACAGTTGAGTTCTAAAATCACTTGATTGGCACTTTTGGTTACATTTCTGACAGTGTACTAGACGTAGTGAGCCGTAAGCGGTCATCCGTCTTATTTCTAGCCACGAGGAAAGACGTTGCCATAAATGGAGAACAACAACGCCAACCCTAAAGATTCCAAATCCGACAAGTTATTCTGTATGAACATGTTTCCCTTCTCAACAACTCTTAGGCTATGGAAAATATCGCTGTAAACATAAGCTACAGTAAATAGATCAAATGCGGTCTGTTTGTTTTATGTATCAACATCATGTGTGGAATAAGATAGCTGGCCAGTTCATGGTTCAGTCACGACTAGCCTACTCTTTTCATCTGTCAATGCAGCATTCTGCCTGCGCCTCGCTAGAAAGGCAGGGGTTGATTGACCAGTTTGTGATGCAGCAGGGTCTGCTTCTCCAAGAGCATATCCCTCCCCATTGTGAGAAGGCAGCGGCTCTGTGATGTGGTACTGCGCCCTCTGACAGAACAGAGCAGGAAAGAGCAACAGCTGTCCTCGTCATCTAGATCGAGCTCCCCGCCGCTATCACCGTGGCAACTGTGGTCAGTGTGATACAGCCCGTCTCACCAGATGCCTGTGTTCACATGACCATGCAAACGGCTGTTGGCAAAAACACACTCAGATGGTGAAGTAGGCTAAGTCGTTTTTGAGCAGTCTCTAGTGTTGCTGTACAACGGTATTGGCGAGTCCTTATTGAACAGACACACAGACTTTATCTATCTATCTAAAGATCTATCTAGAACTGACATTTTGACTCCTGAGCCCAAGTCCAAATGAATGGAGGTGAATGGGCGGCCATGTCCGGGTAGCTCTGTGTTGCTCCCCTCGGGTCCGAGCCGGCGGGGGGCTGTTGCGTGCAGGAGATGTGGCCATTTCAATCCCATGACTTGTTTTGGTCGTGCGTGTGCAGGAAGCAAGCAGGACATCTTTGGTATTGCTGCGCTCATTACATCGAGACCTTTTTGCCCGGCGGTGAAGTGCATGGTCAACCCACCCCTATGCCCTGCCTACACACACCCCCATACGCTTTCTGCCATTACAGTTAGATGATGGAATGTTCAGTTGTGAGAGTGGTGACAGTTTTGATTGATAATGAGGTCACACATCAAAATGTTCATATTTGTATGTTGTCACCCACATTAAAATATCTAAGCGATGTCGTTTAGTTTTTTAAATATTCTGTGTTGTTTGAAAATAATGCCCATTCACACAAATGTTGGCCGTTTTCTAACTTGTCACTACTCCCGGTTCCCAGGAGTCCTACGGTGTAAATAGGCCTATAAGCAAGTTGTAATATCTAAGCTGTGACGTTTATACTTCTTGAGATAGAGCCGTCTGAAGCCGGCCTCTATCTTTCTACCTTTCCTCATGCCTGCCCTCTAGTGCTGGTGTGCAACGGTTTTGGTGACACCTGATTGGGTATAGAAGCGTGACATGTGTGCACTGCTTAACCAGGCCAGATCCAGCCTGGCTTATGTGCGTGGCTGGCTTGTTTCTGTTCAGGACTGGTAGCTAGTCATGCCACTGAAATAGCTGTGAATTTAAATGACATGAAATAATGTCTGATAAATTAAGATAGGTCTTGTCGCTTGTACTTCCGGGCAATCTCTATACACCCACTGGTGAAAACCGTGCGTCTCTAGCCCGCTCAGGGGCTGAGTTGTGGTGTTCATGGCATGGATAGTGGAGTGGTGGCAAGACTCCGCCCGCTTGGGTCAGAGCTGGTTGTGGACAGTGTACCTCTCTCCGGGCCACCCACCTGCCCCCACCAGTGAAGACCCTGTGTCTCTAGCCCACTCGAGGGCTGAGTTGTTGGGTCCGTGGTGTGGTGGCGAGACTCCGCCCCCTCGCGTCATATTGGGTCGGGGGCAGTGAAGCGCTCTCCGGGCTACCCACCTGCCCCCACTGGTGAAAACCGTGTGTCTCTAGCCCTCTCAGGGGCTGATTTGTGGGGTCCGTGGCGTGGACAGTGGCATGGTGGCAAGACTCCGCCCCTTCGCGTCAAATTGGGTCTGGGGCTGTGGACCTCTCTCTGGGCTACCCACCTGCCCCCACCGGTGAAGACAAGTGTGTCTCTAGCCCACTCAGGGGCTGAGTTGTGGGATCCGTGGCGTGGATAGTGGCGTGATGGTGAGACTCCGCATTACATTACATTACATTACAGTCATTTAGCAGACGCTTTTATCCAAAGCGACTAACAATAATTGCATTTAACGTAGGAAGAGCCAATGAGCGGAGCGGAGAGGAGGGAAGTTGTGCCCCCTCGGGTCAGAGCTGGTCACAGTGTACCTCTCTCCGGGTCACCCACCTGCCCCCACCAGTGAAGACCGTGTTTCTCTAGCCCTCTCAGGGGCTGATTTGTGGGGTCCGTGGCGTGGACAGTGGCGTGGTGGCAAGACTCCGCCCCCTCGCAAGACTATGTTTCTCTGGGCTACCCACCTGCCCCCACCGGTTGCCAAAATGTGCCCGCACACTTAATTGTTTACCAACAGTAAAAGGGTCTATATATAATGGGTAATTACTGAGACACATATTGTAGGTATAATTTCAAAACAGGAGTATTTCATATGTTCAATTACTGCACATACATTCAATAACTGACATAGAACCAACAGGTAACCGCATTTTTACATAGCTTCTATAACAACCAGTGACAAAAAACTATTCACACCACAAGTTTTGAAGCCACAAGTTTTATAGGTTTTAAACTCGCACATTCAGCATGGCAGACAAGCTCCTTAACCACTAGGCCACCAGAGCTCTTGAAAATCAATGGTGTCATAGGCCTCGTCCGAAATGCCTTCTACTGTACTTGCTATATAGCAGGCGAGAAGTAGCATGCTACTTCAAAAATGTGCCTGCTACCTCTCGCCTGCTACCTCGCCTGCTATATTGTCGAAAAAAACGGCGAAAAACATAGCAAAGTCCAGAGCATGCTATTCCGGATGTTACGTCACTGTTCAGCGAAATTTTCAGGACAGCTGTCATGCCCAACGGCAGTAAGCAGTGCATTAGCATTGTTAAGTACCTGACATCAAATTACGATTCTGTGAAATATATCGTTTCGAAAAATTATTTCTTTATCCAGGCATTTTAGTTTTAACAGTTTCATTATAGCGGAGCAGGTTATATCTGCTCGTATGTGGTATTTATTCTTTTCACAATTTCGCGATCGTACAGCCAGGCAACAGAGCTCCAGAAACCGTAGCCATAGCAGAGGAGTGGCCGGAACAGAATGCTCCTGTTGCGGTACCAGAACGCGGCTAATAGCGGAGTTTATCATGGCTGAGTACCTGCCATCAAATCACCATTCTGTTATTGTTTAGAAAAATTATTTCTTTATCCAGGCATCTTAGTTTTAACAGTTTCATTATAGCAGAGCAGGTTATATTTGCTCGTATTTTGTATTTCTTCTGTTCACAACTTCGCGATCAGCCAGGCTACAGAGCTCCAGGAACCCCTATGCCAAGCCGAGCTGCATCACATTGTGGCCGGCCCAGAGTCCTCTGCTACGGCTACGGTTTCTGGAGCTCTGTAGCCTGGCTGTACTATCGCGAACTTGTGAACAAAATAAATACCACATACGAGCAAATATGACCTGCTCCGCTATAATGAAACTGTTACAACTAAGATGCCTGGATAAAGAAATAATTTTTCGAAACGATATATTAACAGAATATAACCAGAATATAAACTAACCACAGGTTCGAGGTCTGGGTAACTGAACGCCTTTTCGCCTCAGCGTAACGACGTAACCCACGCATTCCCGTCACCTGACTCAAGTAGCATGCTACATTTTTCTCGCCTGCTATATCGTTTTTGTGGAGTAGTAGGTACTATATAGCATGCTACTTCTCACCTGCTATATAGCAAGTAGCAGTTAGCAGGCATTTCGGACACAGCCATAGTCTTTTGTTTTGATGTTCTGGGACCACTGCCTCTTGTGGTAGCAACATAGAACTGCAGGTCAACAAGGGAACACATAGGGATGTATTAATTGGGAAGGGAGAGAGGGACAACCCGACATTTGCTCTCCATGCTGTGCTTTCAGCCACGCACAAAAACCAGTGTAGCCTACATTTCATCACAAAAACTAGTTACGAAATTTATGACGAAAATGATTCGTCAATGACCTTTATTTAGTTATTGTCACGAGACGATAACTAAATAAACACAAATTCATGATGACTGACGAAAACTGACGAAATCGTCAACATTTAACATTTTCGTCAACAAATAAAAAAGAAAATGTGCGAGAGACGATTTGGAAAGTGATCCAATCAGAATGCTGCTGTGAAAGTTGGTTCACGCTGGAAAAAACTCGGACCCAGGCAAGGAGAGCACATAGAAATGTAATTCAGTAGCTTTGTCCATCAGTCTAATAGATGTTTCCTCCAGGAGTAGGAGTTTTGAAATTCCAGAGAAATTATTAAATAATGCATTACACTTTAACTAAACCCATTAGATTTTAATCGATTCAATCTGTAGATTTAGTCGACTAAAATCTTAATGCTGGAGCTGCTGCCTCCGCGACCCGACCCTGGATAAGCGGATGAAGATGATGAAGATGATGAAAATCTTAATGCTATTTAGTAAACTGAAACTAGACTAAAACTACAACAATTCAGATGACTAAAACGTAATCAAAATTGTCAAACTGTTAAAAACTTTTTTTAAATATGTGCTGTAGTTGTCTGTAGTGGTGTGGACAGGATCAGTAGAAAGCTTTCTCTCTGTTTCTCTCCATGCTGATGTTTTATTGACATTGTGGGAAAAGGGGAGAGATTGCTTCAGACAGCAAATCCACAACCTTCACTCCTCTGGCTCAAGGGACCCTGGTAGAAACTGCATTTGATTAACCAGCTGAATAAACATCCACATACTGCTGAGCTAGTGGCCCTCTTTCTATAGCGTGTGCCTCTTCCTCCAAGATATGTTTATTATTCAATATACATGTTTGACTAAACCTAGCCTCCCTACAGTGGCCACTTCACCACAGTTAAATTAGTGACTTCATGCAGCTATTGCCAGAATTACACCTGTTGATGAGAGCAGCCTGGCTCCTCAGGCCTGGCCCCTGATGAGCCTCTCCTCTGTGGCGGCCCACGTAGACTGTAACTCTGTTGCTGCGTCATCAGTGTTTATGTTCTAGCACCGATATTGATCTGGCCTGCATTGAGTGGTGTTGGCCACTAGATGGAGCTCTCTGCCTAGCCTTTGTGCTGTCCCGTACACTGTAGACTAATGTAACAGGAGCTCATGGTGGATTGATTTATCAGTGTGTTTTGTATGGCAGTGGACGAGTATGCTTGGGGGAGTTGGAGAACCGTGTGTGCTCTCGTAGCTGGTGTGTGTATAATTGTTTCCAGATGTGCAGGGGAATGTGACTCCCAACTCCTCCATCTCCCTTGGCATCCCTCCTCCCGAATTCTCTCTCACACTCCAAATGTTTTTGCCATCATGTTTCCTCTGCCATCAGCGCCTGGTTTCCAGTCCTCAGGCTTGGGGTTCCCAGAATTTGCAGGGGAGGTTCTGAGTGCAATATGACAACTTATGAGCTTCCTCTACAGGGACCCGGGGCTATGAGTAAAGCAACAGGTGTACAAGATCAATTACTGTATAGAGTGACATCAGCTGTATGGTCAGCTGGTTCTCATTGTTTTCAAATCCAGCGCTGAGATGGGATCACCCAAGTTCAGACCATTGCATCATTTTGTCCCCATCAATGACAATCATACTCCTATCAAATATCCAAACACTATTTGTATTTTTAGGCTATACTCGCGTTGACAGTCACACGCACATCAACTGGGCCAAAATAACCTAGATTGAATAAAGTTTTATTTGAGCAAACAAATGTGCAGGCTCTCTCAAAGATAATAAATGTGGTGTATGTTGTTACTGTATGCCGTTTGTTTGCGTTCCCACTAACAGATGTTTTGTTTTTTTGTCTGTGCTTTAGCCTCTGTCGCCTGCAAGACAGGGATCAGATCAACCGTGTGATGTAGGCTTATTCAACTAGTGTTTTTATTTCCCAGAGGCCTGAAAGACTGAGTCATGGTCGCCCTTCCCCTCCCCACTTCCCTGCTGTCTGCCGGTGAAGATTAGAGGTCACGCAAGTTCAAGGACAGACACACTCAATAAAAACATCTACCTGAGGCTGTCACCTCTCCCTCTCTCTCTCTATCTCCCTCTCTCTCTCCCTCTTTCATTTTCTATATATCTGTCTATTTACTGTTTGCCTTCACACATACATTAATTCAGCTGTTATTGTTTAGAAAGGGAGTCGTTCCATTCTCTGCAGATAAACCCTGTAAAGAGGAGATTCTGTATGATCACATTCTTACACAACTGCTTTTTTGACCCAATTGCATTGCACAACAACAACAACAAAAGGGAACGTGAAGGGATTGTGCAACCTTATTTTTGTGTCTTGTTTTTCTTCAAGGGATTCAGAGGCTGTACTGACTCAGTCATCCACATGTGACTGGGCCAGAGCTTGGAGAGGGCTGGGACACTGGCTACTGGACAGTGGTCAGGGTCTCTCTCTCTCTCTCTCTCTCTCTCTCTCTGTGTGTGCAATTTCCCCCTGGGAATCAATAAGTACTTACAACTACGTTCTCTCTCCCTCCACTTCCTCTGAGTGATATTTAGAGACCCTCACTGCTCAACAAGGAAGAAGATTGCGTTGGTTTGACTCACTGCTGCCTGAGAAGGCACTGCATGATGGATGTACAGAACAGTCCAATGGTTTGATTACGTTGGTGAGGGGGAGAGAAGCAATCTGAATTGTGTTAAAGATAAAGCGATGGCACTGATCTAGTTCTCCATGTGTTTATGCGAGTGCACGGACACGTTTATGCGAGTAGAAGCTGAGGTGTGTGTGTATACGTGCGTGCTTGCGTGTCAGGGCGAGGTAAGGAAGTTTGCTTTAAGGTTGGATGAAAGACTTCTGAGTGAGAAGCACTGTGGTGAAGAGATGACTAATTCTGTGTGGGAGGTCAACCTGTCTCCCATCATGCAGCGTAACGCCACCCGGCTGCTGTCGCCACCACGCAGTCCTTGAGCTCCTCATCTCTCACGCCGCCCAGTTTAAACAACCATTGTCAATGTTCTCTCTACCTCCAGGTCTTTCTCTCTATGTTGGTTGTAAAGATTTCTGTAAATCAACCCCCCTATCTGTGTGAAGCATAGTCTGTGGAATATTCCTAGTGTTATGTCACTATGAATATGATTCAATACCATTTCATCTTCCTCATCTTTTGGCTTTTTTTTCTAGAATAGAATGTTTATTTTGCCATATATAACCAGTACAGTTACATCGTAATTCTTATCACTTATCCTTACAATATGTTATCAGCACTAATCAATTTGTCATTCCAGTCCCGAGGTACACAACTACTGTAGATATTATAAGGTTCCCAGTCTGGCAATCTACAATCTGTAGTCTAGCAAATTGACCCTCATCTACTTATTTCATCCAATCTTGGATGACAGTGACTGTGACCATGATATAGGCGGTACAATTATTAAGATTCAAGTATACAGGTGTACAGAGTCAATCGTTATTGTCTAGCAGGGGCATGGGGGATCTGTCCAAGGTGTCACTGCAACCAGTGAATCCAGCAGCTATGGGACCACTGCTGCTCCGAGCTCTCCTCTCTGAACAGAAAGACTTGGTGTTATTGAAGTGGAGCACAGGCATGTAGTCTCTTACAGAGTCTGGTTACTGCCCCCCCCCCCCACACACACACACACACACACAGACACACAGACACACACGCACACTCTCCCACCCCTCAGGAGCAGCACTTCATTCTCCACCTCCCTGCAGCATAGTTCATTGTCTTATGACTGACTCAGTGAAAAGCCAAAGCTTGCTGGGTTTCTTTCTCTTTATTGAATTCAAATGAATACATTGAATGCACCAGATAATTACTAATCTCACTCCTAATAGGAAGCTGAATATTCCCTTCAGTCCTCACTGGATCTCTCTCGGGTTATAACCCCCGTTGAGTGCGGGAGAGTGAAGTGACAGTATGAGCTATCGAAGTTCAGGGTGGTCCGCCCTCCTCACACCCCTCTCATCAGGGGCGGAGGCGGCGGCCTCAGTCACGCGGGTCTCGTAGGGTGATGATGAACGCCCAGAATCCCCTTCATCTCATCCCCCGGGGGCCTCTCACTCCTCAGCGGGATACGGCTTTTAACATGCCTCCTCATGTAACAGTACCGATAAAGAACATCTTGGTGGATGACTCAAGGTGGCCTCTTAAGTGTGTGTGTGTGTGTGTGTGTGTGTGTGTGTGTGTGTGTATGTATGTCAAGTTACACTGATATACTACATACTAAAGTACCATCTTATGTTGTTCGTTTGCAGGCAGGTCGAGAGATCAGTGTACTGTATCCACAAACCTAAGGGACTAGGATTTGCTTTGCATATTTGGAGGGTGAGGTTGGTGCAGCAGGTTCTTCTAGCTTCTCTGCCGGTTTCTGACAGTCTTAGAATAGCAGCGAGGAGCTGTTTCACACCCCTGTTCGTGTGATGTAAGTTTGCCCCCTAGCGACCATGGCTGTAGACTGTTACCAGTGGTGCTGTTGCTACAGTAACAATCTAATGCCACGGTCACCATGGAGACAGCAGGAGTGGATGGGATTGGCTGAGCAGACTGTGGATGAGCACATTGGCTCGGTGATATAGACGATGTAGCCTGTAGTGCACTGTGTTCACTGAACTTCCTGCCGGCTTCCCACTCATGTTACAGTGCGGCGAGTCTGAGTCCCGTGTGGTGAGTTTGGAGAGACAGGTGGAGATTTGCCAGACGTCAGTAGCCATGACTGTAGACTGTTACTGTGCTTTAGAGAAGCTTTAGCAGTAAGCAGTCTAGAGCCAAGGTATTGATGCACTGACTGATAACAAAGACATAGTCCAAATGCTATTGCAGTGTGGATGGGGCACACAGAAAGGCAGACAGCATTATTCACAATCACATGAACATAAAAACAACACATACGTTGAATCAGACTTTAAAACTAATTTTGTCTACACACAGTAGGACAGATAGTGGCAGTGGTGAAGTTAAGACCCTACATGAGTCACACCAAATCTGATTATCTGCCATGACGGGCACTCCAGTCAGAGGAAGTCTACTGGCCAGACAGTCAGAGCATCATGATATGGTCCAATTAAGGTCTTTGTATTGATGACTATCTCTGCCTGACTCATCCTAAGGATAATGGACCTGGCAGATTGTTGGGTTATGCAAGCTGAACTGGTCAGCGTTGGCTGACATCAGGGTGCATAAGTAGCTTGCTCCCTGATCTCATGTCTGTAGGCTGTTTTCAAAGCATTCACTGTACAATTAGTTATGTTGGCTGTTGACTTTTTGCCCACCAACAGATGGTAGATGGTAACCTACTATTGCACACGCAATCTGACCTTGGCACAGGCCTACAGCCTATTCAAAACTGATAGGATTTTCTCATGTTG
Source organism: Borostomias antarcticus (assembly GCF_949987555.1). NCBI lineage: Eukaryota > Metazoa > Chordata > Actinopteri > Stomiiformes > Stomiidae > Borostomias > Borostomias antarcticus. The sequence continues at coordinate 54,712,116 of NC_140234.1, read as the reverse complement.
AGGATGATTCCTCACAAGTTTTAGTTTTGTTCATTCGCACACAAAATAGACAAACTGCAGATAACAAAATGTGCAGCCTAGCAATTCTATCATTTTTATTTCTTAATTCTTCCTAAACGCCTGAATTCATTACAGCCCTTTTTAAGGGTATGAACACGTTTGGCTCGATGACTTTTCACTGTAATGTTTTCCTGCCCTTGGCATAATTTTCCCCCTCTCATTTCTAACTAACGCTCAGGATATAAATGTAGAGCGCTTCTATTGCACTGTCCATGGTGCTGACCAGAGGCAACAAGCCTACGACATAAATGTTCACCTATCTTTTAGTAGAGTGGTCGGTAGTTGCGAATGTGGACACTCACATTGTGCGAAATATATTGATCATAGGCTGAACTACCGCTATTCGCGGGATTTAGCTGTGCCTGTGCCGGTATAGGCTACCACATCGCTAACTTTTATCAGATGCAGTGCAGTCTCATACGAGACTTTGTCTAGCATACAGTAGCCACCTATAAGTACACGTTTGAACTGTAAATGTTAATGGTTAGGATAGGTGTTGATAAAGAGGCTCTTGTTTAACAAGGGTGACATTAGGCAAGTTTCTTTCAGCACCTTGGACAGCGCCATCAGTGGGACTGGGGACTAAAAGATGCGAGACGGTAACGATCACATCTGATCGGATGGCTTATTTGTGTTTCACAGTTAGGCGATATCATTTCAAGTGCACCCCGGAAGACATCGTAAAACCAACTACTGTATCTATCCAGACATTTTATAATTTTAGCCTAGATTATCGAGGAGTTCTTCGGGGAGTTTTGGACAGAGCCCCGGGCGTTCCCAGTCCCTTATCTCCCGCTCTCAAATCAAGTAGAGCGAGGTCGCAATGCAGTTGTTGGACGTATGCACACCTCGTGCTGTTCCTTTAAGGGGTTCTGATGGGTGATTGGGAGTCGTCTGCATGTGCGCAGGAATGACGCAGAAATGAGTTCATCACAAGAACGCGTCACGATGTCACTTCGACAGGAAAAAAAAACTGGCAAACTATGAGGAGAACCCCTGGACGTTTTAACCGAGTTTAATCAGCAACGGCATGTGTGGAATAGGCTAATTAAAGATTATTAGAAGATTGTAGCCTGTAAAGACAACCATCACGATTATGTCTTAGCAATAGGCTATCTTGCTCTTGGTCTGACATAAATAGCCTATACTAAATGAACTGGCATTTGGAGCTGTCTGCCATTAGCCCTAACGTTAATCTCCATAGTCTTACCATTAGGCTATTGATAGATTTATGAAAAGTATAAATATTTGTACGTGTAAAATGACACTCGGCAGGTGTAACAGTCTACGGGCATGAGAGGGTAGCCTATATATAGCATGTCGATCCCCAAATATCAGAGGAGCCCCAACTGAAATGTTGCATTCTGCGGGAATGCAAGCTGGTTAACATGCAGTCAGCATACACCCAAGACATTTCTCCTCTTTCTCTCAACTGTCACTGCCCATGTGCGCCAAAGTGACTCACACTGCAGTAACTTCGAGCCTCCGTAATCTACCGTAGTACCACAGAATGGCTCGCATAATTAAATTAAAATGTATTCAATTTATTTTTTAATCAGCTTAACATTAAACAATTGGTGATAATATTTTAGCATCACGTGGTTGTCAGACTATTGCCTCTGTGGCAATAGGCTATTTACAATTAGGCTCATACAAGGCTAGAAAACACTGAAAGATACCTTACCTCTCATCTGATGTCTACAACCGATCCAACTCTACTGCAAAGTAATTGATTATCTATGGCTTAGCATTATCTAGCTACCACACTAAGTAAATCTGACCAGCTGAGATGTAGTCTATGTATCCTAGAGATTCACTAGCTGAGATGTATCCTATAAGCCTTTTAGTCTGACAGTGAAGATCACAGTATCAACTTTACCTGATCAACTGCTGCTTAGGTAAGCATCAATTTCAGGGAAAGGTTTCCTCCGGTTTTATCCTTGCTCATATATAGGCTGCCCCTCGCATCGTGGTTACTCGTGAAATTCGGCGGGCTGTCCCAGCGATCTCTTCTTATAGACAACACGTAGTACTAGTAATGGGCAGGGGAGGGGCACTCATTCATTGAAAAGCATCACCTACTTGGACGACCTACGTGGACTCCTACGTCACAGAGGAAATGTAGTCAACAGGAGGACGCTAGGGTTCCGTGAGGGGGCGGGGTGGGGGGGGGGGGTGGCGGATAGGGACCTTCTATGGATTTTCATCTGTCTTATGCTTTGTGAGGTGTCTTTAGAGCAATAATATAATATAGGCAATGTATTTACAGCACTGAAGCCTTAATCAAGGCAATTTGTGTGGCAAAAATACAAAACAAATGAATATGTGGGCAATATATCAATGTGAGGTAGAAAGTGTCTGTTATTAATGGGGCATATTTGCTGCAAATTAATCAATAACGTGCCGTAGTTTGGTCCCTTTCCAAAGTAAACAGGCCATTCGTGTATTGAGGAGGTTCCGTCATGAGACAAGCAGACTGACGTGCGTAGAAGTGGTGGCCGCTGGGCTTGATCTAATGAGCAGAACAGAGGGAGTCTTAGAGCACACGGATCATCTTTTAATCATAAACTTTATTTGGAGCGACTTCACCAACGTTTCGACTTGCGTCTTTTTCAAGGTGATAGCGCGAATGCGTTTGACAGCTCTTATATAGGCTACTTCTGGTTAGAGCCCATTGCTCATTGGTGTAGAGATAATGGGGAGGAGCCCATACTGCGGTCAAACTAGCCTTCAATTCGGAAATACAAGTCATGTGGGCCACAGCCAATTCCCCATTGCGCAAACATTAGTGTCATTACAGTAAATCATTTTTTTCCTCTTGTAATGCTGTGTTCACACCTGGCGCGAATTTTTCCGGCCGCGTGGTGAGTTTACATAGAAAGTCAATACGATTTGCGCGAACTGGGCGGCGGGCAGCACGGGGTCAGACCGAGAGGAAGCCTAATACCACTGTGTAGTATATAACCCGTAACCAGTTTTATTTTAATCCTGATTTAATCCTGATTTAAGCAATTTGGGGCACTTTAAAAGTCTTTTATTTTGGAATGGCACATCAGAATCTCGTGAAACTCCATGACTCAGACCCAGAGGGGGCCTACTACCACTGTGAAGTATAAAACCCGTTGGGTATTTTTATTTTAATCCTGATTTAACCCTGATTTAAGCAGTGTTTGACACTTTAAAAGGCTTTTATTTTGAAATGCCACATCAGAATGTCCTGAAAATCACTGGGTGACACCATGAGGTGGTCTACTAGTACTCTGAAGTGGAAGTGTTGAGGCATTAGGGGCGATCACCTTTTAATCCTAATCTGAGATTGCAGGAAACAGTAGGTCGTATAGGACAGTTTAGAGGGCCTCTTTTTTGAAATGCCACATCTGAATATCCTGAAAATCACTGGGTGACACCCTGAGGTGGTCTACTAGTACTGTTAAGTGGAAGTGTTGAGGCATTATGGGCGGTCTCTTTTTAATCCTAATCTGAAATTGCAGGAAACAGTAGGTCATATAGGACAGTTTAGAGGGCCTTTATTTTGAAATGCCACATCAGAATGTAGTGAAAATCACTGGGTGACACCCTGAGGTGGACCACTAGGACTGTGAAGTGGAAGTGTTGAGGCATTATGGCCGGTCTCTTTTTAATCCTAATCTGAGATTGCAGGAAACAGTAGGTCATATATGACAGATTAGATTGCCTTTATTTTGAAATGCCACATCAGAATGTCCTGAAAATCACTGGGATATACCCAGAGCCAGAGGTGGTCTGCCAGCTCTCTGGATTGGAGTAGGTGTGGCATTGTGGGCAATTTCCTTTTATTTAAAATCTGTATATTAAAGGGCAATGCTCGTTTTTGACAACCTGGACCTTATTTACGACATATTATAAGAAGTTTGACTCACCGAGATCACTTTTGTGTAGTTCGGAGGCCTGTAGAAGAAATTTAAAATCCAGCGCGAGCCAGTATATCCATGTAATGACGGTGATCGGGGCACCGAGAATGCAGTTTCTCAAAATCTATTTTCGGCCGCTAAACGGTTGTTTTCATCAATCAGATTGGATTAATCGACAGTTGAGATTCCTCAACGCGAGGCATTGTTGTGGTTTTCAAATACGGGGTCTTTAGCCTCTGTAATATGATCTTTACACGCCTTTCCCCACTTGCTCCAGCACGCATGCGCACAGGCCAGCGCGCAGACTGGCTATTCTCCGGCTCACATTCTCTGCGCTACGATCGGATTGTTGCTGACGAATGACGACGACAATATTCTCGGCACCAACAACGATCGTAGCGCAGAGAATGTGAGAACGATTTACCATAATGACGCTAATGTTTGCGCAAATGGGAATAGGTTGTGGCCCACATAACTTGTATTTCCGAATTGAAGGCTCGCTTGACCGCAGTGAGCCATGTAATCAATTTGTATCTACAAGTCTACCACAAAGATATACAAATATAAAGAGTAGGAGATTGTCATCACTAGGCCTATAAATCGACACCTACATACAAATATAAACAAGAGGTACCCAAAACAACCAACACCATTCCATACATGTAATATTATAACTGGTTAAAAAAAAGGTCAAATAACATATCAAATCGGTCTCAGCCGGCATCTATAAGCAATTGTCTAAAATGTGTATCGAAAAATCCATCATGTTTAGGCATTATTGATACAAAACAGTACTATTGGTGCAAAGAACATTATTTAAAAGACATGTTATCTGTAGGCCTCTGTAGGTTTCCAGCTACTACTATAGAACGCATGAAAGGTTCTTTTCTTCATTAACTCTCCCGTCTGAGTAGTGTATTGATAATGTCACCTCATCTGGGGGAGGGAGTGGTTGTGCGTGGCTGTAAGACAGCACACCAAAGACAGCAAATGTCTGGTTGTCAGTCCCTCCATCCCTCCCTCCTTCCCTCCCTTCCTCCGTCGGGTTGTTGACCTGCAGTTCTATGTTGCTACCGCAAGAGGCAGTGGTCCCAGAACCTGAAGTTCTATGTTGCTACCACAAGAGGCAGTGGTCCCAGAACCTGCAGTTCTATGTTGCTACCACAAGATGGTCCCAGACCATCACATTTTTCAGATCCTCCATGGCCTAGTGGTTAGGGAGTTCGCCTCCCATGCCAAAGGTCGCAGGTGGAGGACCCACTAACAAGCTGTCTTTCCACTGTCGGCCCAAACGGTTCTGAGCACGCAGGGTAACGGTTCCGACGATCTTTCCACCTGGAAACGGTTGGGTCTGGAACACAGGCTTTAAATCGTTCCCAGCACGATTCCCAAGTCACGGTTAGACAACCGTAGCTACTCAGTGAAGCAGAACCATACAAGTAGATAGGCTTAATACATAGGCCTAAGTATTCACCAGAAAAAAACAAACAGAAATAGTCAAAAATAAACCAAATCCTCCTCCATACTGTTAGCGGCCAGTGGCGATTGCTCCTATAAGCCAGGGTAAGCCTGGCTTACCCATACAAATCCAAATAAAACTAGAATTTTGTGCCTTCTTTCAGTGAAAGCACGAACAGACTGTTTTTGACTTAATTGTCTTGTCTTGTATTCTGCCATATCGCTTCATTTTCATCCGTGTTTAGCATTTTGGTAGTGCTCCGTCGCCCCCTACAGTCCACATTATGGTCCGTTGACAGCTGTCTTACTAGCTCATCATTCACTTAACATTGTAGGCCAGGTAAAAGGATTCTGGCTTACGGAAATCAAGACCAAATGAAAAATCAACCAATCAAATTGGTCGTCATCAGTCGAAATGTAACCTAATCTGTAACTTGTCAAAATGCTTAAAATTGGGTGTAGGGTAAACCTGCTCTCGAAGTACTTACAATGGAACTCCCATTGATATTTTAACATTGGGACGGTTTATCCAATCAAAACTTGTCATGACTGTCCTGTCATTCATCATAGCTGTGGAGGTACAATTTCACTACTCGGGACTTGGACAACATGCATGATTTGGATTTAACTTGCAAAACTCATAAATGAAGTGGATTCAACGGGATTGGGTAACGAAATAAGGAGGTAGGCTTTTGTGAATAATTACGAGTTGTTAATATAGTCATGACATGATGGGATCCTCCGGAAGGGCCGCTAACTTACAGTAGGCCTAGGAGCTATCTAGCTGTTTAATGGTTGTACTGTATGCAGGCCTACACTTGGAAAAGTAAAACGGTCATTTATCCACCCGCTTGCTGGATTAGAATTGGAAGCATTGGAACTGATGTGTCCAGGCGACAAGACCTATCTTTATTTATCAGACATTATTTCATGTAATTTTCATTCACAGCTATTTCAGTGGCATGACAAGCTTCCGTCCTACCAGTCCTGAACAGAAACAAGCCAGCCACGCACATAAGTCAGGTGGACCTGGCCTGGTTTTCTCAATGCCACAGAATTTCAGGTAGGCTGGTGAACCGTGATTGGCACTTGCGTAGTGACGTGCTATCGCGTAATCCATGTTGTTGTTGTTGTGTATAGCTGCCTTGTGTTCGGCTATTCTAAGTTTGAGTGCCCTTTTCATTTGCCCAACGTAAATCACACCACATGGAAATTTGAACGTGTAAATGACATGGGTGGAGCTGCCGTTTATGAAAGACTTGATGACGTTGTACTTCTTTCCAGTGCGTGGATGCGTGAACTGTTTTGCATTGTTGGCGTTTGAGCAATGAGCAGTGTCCACATTGAAAAATCCTACCGGGGGATAGTCTACATACTGTATGAGCAGAACCTCCTCCTCTGAGGTCACTGGAGAGTCAGTCATTAGAAGGCCCAAAGCTCGGTGTCATTCCACCATCATAGCTGTAGAACTCCCCCACGGAGGCAGAGCAGCTACTGTATAGTCACCTCTCTCTCCCTATCCCACTCCCTCCCGAGCCAACCCACACACATACCTCTCACAAATCCCTTCTCCTCTTCACCTGTTCATCGCCCATGGTCTCCCTCTACCCCCGTTGTCACAGCATTAGTATTCTGTTAAGACACCTACCGATGTGCTTATCACGATTCTGCTGAGTGAAATTGTACTGTGGCTGTTAACTAATACTGCATCCTTTGTTCATGAATTACACAGGCATTTTCTTCACTTGTGCAGATGCTGCTGCTGTTCCTAGGCAGGAGTGTGAGAGGAGTCTGCAGTCGTGAGGAAGATGGAGGGAGAGGCTGATGAATCACTGGTAATGAAGGTATGGGGGGGAGTGGAAACTCTGGGGATAGAAAGGCTAGGAACCACAGTTGCACAGAATGACTGCAGAGACCAGTGTTTTGCATCCAAGTGACACAGGTTGATATCTTTAAATTATATATATCTTTAAAAACACTCTGCAAATGTTATTGAAACACAGTGTAGAGACCTACAGTAGAGGGAACATCCTATAGCAATGGTCCCCTGAACATTCCCAGAACGTCCTGAATGTTCCCCAAACAATGGCCCCCTACCCTTTAAAGAACGACATTGTGGGCCTCTGGTAATGTTCTGGGAACGTTGCAAGGTGACATCCTTTACACCAGTGGGGACTTTCTCTGAACGTTCTGGGAATGTACAGTTTCTAAATGGTAAATGGTAAAAGGACTGCACTTATATAGCGCTTTTCCACCTTAGCGGCACTCAAAACGCTTTACAATGGCCTCTCATTCACCCATTCACACACCAATGGCGGTAGCTGCCATGCAAGGCGCTAACCTGCTCATTGGGAGCAATTTGGGGTTAGGTTCTAGCTGGGAGAGTGATTATGTCATTATGGGATGTATCCTTGGAAGGGTAAAGTCATATGGCTAATGGGGACATGGTGTGCTCCCCCTAAGCCCTGTAGTTAGCAAGGTAATCCTCCAGGAGAAGCAGATGCTACTTCTGATGTGCTGTGAGGACACTGTTCAATCTAAAGTGAAATCTGGAAGTCTGGGGTGCCTTTGTCAGAAACATTACTCCCTTCTGTGTGCGAGTGGATCTGTCACAGTTTCCACATTCACACAGTATTGAAATGAACAAGGATCATGTCTTTTTGATGCATTGCTGTGTCACAGATGTAGAGCCTGTCTCTTTCACCAGGCGTAGTTCTCAGCACCATCCCGACTGCGGTCTCAACCCTGCGAGAGAGAGAGAGAGAGAGAGAGAGAGAGTTCCCCCGTGTTTGAGAGAGTGTTTTCATTTCCTATTATCAGTCCTGATCTCCCCTGACCCATTTTACCCCACGGTCCCTGTTCTCATTACAGCCCGCTGCACCTTCATCACAGAGCTGCACAGAACCCTCTGTGGAAGAGGAACTTAAGATGCGATACTGTACGTTTTCTGCAAGCTAATGAGACAGTCATCAATAAGTTATGCACTATCAAAGGTGGCTCGTGATCTGTGGTTTCTTACTCATACTGCAGACATGCTCTCACCAACTTGTCAGTTGGCTCTTGCGGGTATTGTATGAATTGAGTATGAAAAGCATGTGCGTCACTGGGACCATGGTGCCCACCGCATTTCTCACCCCCACCGCCCCCACCCCCTTCTCATCAACCCCCACCCCGGACTCTTCCCTACCCCGCGCTAACCATTAGGCCATATTGGTTCGTTCTCTCCTTCTATCTCACAAACTCCACCTTCTGACTGCAGGTTGTACCTACTAGACAGCACCCCTCACCCTCTACCCCCCTTCCTCAGAAAACACTTCTCCAATGCAGCAGTTGAAATCGTGAGAGAGAGAGAGGGAGAGAGAGAGAGATTGGGGTTGCCACTTTGAGTTCTGGGGTTGCACACACGATCCTCGGTGTAATTATTCTGCAGTACTGAGTCTTCCATCTCTCTCTCTCTCTCTCTCTCTCTCTCTCTCTCTCTCTCTCTCTCTCTCTCTCTCTCTCACACTCTGTCTTTCTCTCTCTCTCACTCTCTTTCTTTGTCTCTCTCTTTCTCTGTCTCTCCCAGATTCAACTGCCGCTATTCCCTTATCACTCTCTCGTTCTCTCCATTTCTCTTTCACCATACCCCCCCTCTCTCACTCTCTCTTTGTCTCTCACAGAATCAACTGCTGCTATTCCCTCATCACTCTCTTGCTCTCTCCATCTCTCTCTCTCTCTCTCTCTCTCTCTCTCTCTCTCTCTCACACACACACACACACGCCCTCTATCTGTCCATTCCTCCCTGGTGCTGATTGCATGGACATCATGTGCAGAGAGGGAGAGACCCCACAGGGCTTAGCATTCACCTGCCGAGCTCCGGCCACCTCCCCATTCAGCACCAACCCAGCCGAGCACACAGCAGTCATCAGTATTCTACTCTGCTTTGCTCCTCTTCTGTCTGTACGTCTCTCTCCCTTTCTCTCTCTGACTCTCTCTCTCTCGCTCTCTCTCTCACACACATACACAAACACACGCGTACACACACCCCATCAATCTCCTGAGCTAATCTCTGAGGTATTGCATTTTACCTGCACTGAAGCCCTATGTTGGCAATCGTCCAGCCTGTTTCCCAATATCCAGACAGCTGCTATCAGACCAACGCAACAGGGAGCCCAGAGACCAGTCATCATGTACAGTACATCATGTACAGTACAGTTTACATTTTCACCTTAACGTGACCGACACCCCATTCAAAATCTCTCTGCTGCGTACGTCTCTGGACGTCTGGATGTTGACGTATTCTAATGTTTTTGCTATATGCTGTCTATATGAGAATTCAGTTTAGGTACTCCCCTCTCCTCTGTTGGCATACTGTAGAGCCCTCTCCTTATGCTAACTTTCCCAGCGCTCATGAATCTTTCACCACTATCCGCTCTCCTCTGCTCTCCCTAGACCCCCAACATACACACACACACACACACACACACACACTACTTCCCCTGTGGGTAACCAGGGTTGGTGGGTGAGAATTAATTAATAAGAATCACCTGAAGGCAGCCTGAATCCGCAAGATGTGACTACTCATTCTCTGATCCGGGCGAGGGTGGAACGGGGGAGCCTCTGTGTAGTCATCGCCCCAACCCACCCCCATTTATGCACGTCGTGCTGTGTCTAAATTCTAGTGCTCATTATTTCTTGAGTCACATAGCTGGGATGGGTATGCCGGAGCTGTAGAAAGCCAGCCTGTGTAGGTGTGCTCCTCAATGCTGCGCTTTCATGTCTAAGGTTAGACACCTTCTTATGAGTCACTTAAGGGACCTTTTACATTTGGACACACATTCACTTGTGTGACTCAGTTGATGGCAGGTGGTACTACCCTAAAAGGACAACAACCGACCTTCGATCTCCAGAATCTCCGTAGACATCACATTTGTCACCTGGCGATCTCATGGTGAAAATGCCAGAACGATGACTTTTGTTTTCTGTCTGTCATGAATATGGGTGGCTGGGTGGAGGGAGAGAGGGGGAGGGTTGGAAATGGACAACACTGGCATCAGGGAAACACGTCAGTCGCCTTTCATGTGCATCTAATTCACCTGGTGGAAAGAAGAGAGGGAGGGTGTGTGTGTGTGGCGGGGGGGGGGGGTGTTGGGGCGTTGGAGTCCTCTAAATAAAATCCAAATTGTGCAGTGGGTCTAAATGAAGTTCAGCCATGGCAGTTTCTTCAATCAATTTTTTTTCACCTTAAATTTTCACTGCTCAACACCTTGGGACGCAACTATATGAACCACGTTTCTTCTAATTGACGGATTTTCTCATTTGGTGTTGCCTCAGCCTCACAGTCACCCTCGTGTTTTCACCTCTAATTGCTCCAGTTCCCATCCAACACCGGTTCTTCTGAGAACAGACGGCGTCCTAGCCTCGTGGTCACGATATTTAAGTTGGAGATTTAAACCCCTAAGCATTGTTAAGCTTGTCAATGTAACATCCAGCCATTCTGTGGGCTGTACAGATCAGTCTCACCAATCCCAGACAGGGTCTTTGTCTACCCCATCATTTCCTCTCCTCTCTATGTGGTGTCTGTGTGACACTGTAGGCAGTCCACTCTGCTCCAGCACCCCCCCCCCCCCCCCACACCCCCTTCCACTGTTCCCTCCCCTCCTCTCGCTGTCCACACACTCAGCACATGACTCATCGAGATGACTCACCCCCCTCCCCCACATGCACAAACACACGCTCACACATCTTTGTATTATCTCCTCTGGCTAACCTTGACAGACAGAGAACGGGACTGCTATTGTAAGACGCCGGCATATTTTTTTTGTTGAGCCGCCTCCATCATCGGTGCCATCTCCCAGGTTCATATGTCTTTATTATCAACGACAGCACAGGCTCATTAAAATCAAGGGGCGCACTAATGCAATGAAGGTCAGAGGAAAATTGAGTAGCAGTGGCATAGTGACAAAAGAAGTTTGAGTCTATTATGCTGTACACACATAAGTAAAGTAAGTCCATGACCATGTATAATGTGGGTCACGTATAATGAGTCACACAATGAATATTTGCATATGATTAATTGATATTGATATCAATTGAGAAAATGTATGAGATGCCCAGTCCATCAAATCATTGCCTACTGCAGTTGACTACCATGTAGCCTTGAGCACCCCAGATTTCAAGGCCCTCTGGTCTCCTGTTGATTTGAGGTCACCGATTTCACCATTAGGTGTCAGTATTGGTCTGGGGGAGAAGTTAAAGTGAAAGAGCATACATATCATGGATGATTACATGGGTTGCATTGATTGAACCATGAAGAATATCATCTGGAAAACATAAATGAGACAAGTTACACGGTCCTACCTTTTCATGACAGAAATATATGACCAAGCAAATAATGTATTTGTCATTCCATGGACACTATAAATGCCTGTCTAACTGATGAGATTTTGATGAGTGAGTGAGCATTTGAATACTTCTACTTACATGTAATTTGGTGATTTACCTCAGAAAAACCCTGATAGCGTTTATGGGGAGTCAAAGGCTTCTTTTCTGCCTGATACAGAAGCTCGTGGCTATAAGCCTCATGACTTTCCACCACAACCACCATGACTCAGACCTTAGCTGGGAGCACAAGTCTGAATGTAAACAAGGTTGTTCTGTCCTGATGTGTAACTACACAACCCTTTTAGATCCTAAAGATCAATTCACTTTTAGTTCAGCACTAGAGTGATCTCCCCTATTAAATCCCCACTCGCTTAGATGATTTGATCGATAGCAGCTGTGTGAGTGACGCAACAGTACAGTAGGCTGTCTATGGTATTCTGGGGTCAAAAAAAGGATGCTTTTCTCTCCCACGTGTTGAAATTGTGACCAGGACACTTTTTCTGTTGTGACAAGAGTTCTTTATGATAGCGGGTCCTTCTAATTACCATGGGAAAGGCAGCTACAGTATTGCTGTGATAAAGGGTGATTTAGTGTGGTTCTGGTTCTGGTCCAGACCGTCACTAGCTGGCTGTGGCCCACAGCTCACCACACTGCATGGGTGTGTAATCTGCCTCTGGTCAGCCTCACACAGGATATGCCAACACACTCCTCCCACACTCAGGAGCTCCACGGTGTCTGAGAGGATGTCATGACATTGTGAATGACCTGGTGGTTTGCTGCTATTCACCGTGATTGATCATTGAGGTAGGGTGAAGAGGCACAGGGAAAACATCTCAGCCAGAGGTTTGACAACGTTGATGATCTCTTACAAGACGGGCTTGTCCCTGTACCATTTAAGAATGGCCACTGGAATTTCTTCCTGTCCGTCTGTCATAAATCCTATGATGGTTTACGGCAGATAGGGAATGCTTTTTGGCATGGGTCAGAATACAGACGTCCATCCACCGTGAAGGGGTCAACGTTTCACTGATCCAATGTCCCGCGCAGAGCCAGACCAGTTGGAATGAGGTTGATGGGCAGAGGGACTGGCAGGTGGGTGAGAGAGAGAGAAAGAGAGAGCAGAGAGAGAGGGAGCAGAGAGAGAGAAAGAGCAGAGAGAGAGAGACGGCAAAGAGAGTTCATGTCCAGTGTTGATTGAAGTACCTCAGATGAGTGGGTGTGATAGGGAACTGGGGTTCCATTACTGCCCTATCTGCCCTTGATTCTAAGAGGCTTAGAATCTTCTGTATCAAGTGTGGGGAGTCATTTCCTAGTACAATTCCGTCACCCTCCCTGCCAGATCAGTATGAGGAAATGTGTGTGTGTGTGTGTATGTGTGTGTGTGTGTGTGTGTGTGTGTGTGTGTGTGTGTGTGTAGCCTACATACAAAAAAGCACTTATATGAGCACTTATATGGACATCAGGTAGGTATGTGTTACCTGTGTGTGTGTGTGTGTGTGTGTGTGTGTGTGTGTGTGAAAATTTGTGTGAAAATGTGTGTGTGTGTGCGTAGCCTACATACAAAAAAGCGCTTATATGAGCACTTATATGGACATAAGGTAGGTATGTGTTACCTGTGTGTGTGTGTGTGTGTGTGTGTGTGTGTGTGTGTGTGTGTGTGTGTGTGTGTGTGTGTGTGTGAAAATGTGTGTGTGTGTGTGTATGCGTAGCCTACATACAAAAAAGCACTTATATGAGCACTTATATGGACATAAGGTAGGTATGTGTTACCTGTGTGTGTGTGTGTGTGTGTGTGTGTGTGTGTGTGTGTGTGTGTGTGTGTATGCGTAGCCTACATACAAAAAAGCACTTATATGAGCACTTATATGGACATAAGGTAGGTATGTGTTACCTGTGTGTGTGTGTGTGTGTGTGTGTGTGTGTGTGTGTGTGTGTGTGTGTGTGCGTGTGTGTGTGCACGTGTGTGTGTGTGTGTGCGCGCGCCCTGCGGCCTGGCTGCTGCAGCGTGGCCAGAGTCACGTCCTCAGGCAGAAGGCCGGTGGGAATGTGGTGAGTTTGGTTGAGACCAGCTCATAAAACACTGCACCCTGGCACCCGCCCACTTCCTCTGCAGACAGGGGAAGCAGCGACCGAGGGGGGGGGGATGGAGCCTCACAGGCAGCTAGCGGCGGAGGCAGTTCTCTCCTGCTGCTGTCTTCTCAGTCCCGCTCACAAGGCGGCTCAGCTGACCCGGGTTGGGGGGGGGGGGGGGGGGGTCAGCTCCTGCGGTGTTCCCGCCATCTCGTTTCACCTGACGTACGACGCAAGAACTCGAAAGAGAGACTCGTCTTCCACATTCCTCTCCAACGCAGTAGAAAGTCCAATGTGACCGTGGATTCTCTGACGTCTTTCGTGATGCAGAGTGGGACTTTTTCACCTGGGAGGAGGACAGAGACGCTCGCCTCAGTCAGTGTTTCTCTCCAGCGCGGTTAAGACTGGGCTTGCCCCACCCCCCCATGCTGTTTGATGGAAAGCCAGTGTATGAAGTCGTACAACCCATCTTGAATGATAACATCGTTTGGACCAGGATTGATAGAACTGGTTCAGAGTAATTGAGTGTGTGTGTCAATATACGTTTTTGAGTAATGACCATAAGTGTGTGTCAACCTAATCAGTGAGCTCCGACCTCCTCCCTGGTCAACCCCTGCAACATGAATCTAGTTTAGTTTAATACAATGTTTTATACCACAAGAGGAAATGGATCAAACTGAAAGTAGGTATTGACGCTTACTTGTGAAAGAGACCTTTTGTCCCAGAAGAGGTAGCAGAAGTGGCCTTGTCTGGCGTGTGGTTAGCTAGCTGCCGCACTGTTGCCTGTCAGGGCGGAAGTAGTTCTGCCCTGTCAGTGCACTCTCCAGGGGGGTCACATGCTTGCCTGGGCCAACAGTGATTAAAAGCTAAAGAAAATCAGTGGTCATTGGATGTTCCATGCCTCATTACGGTCTATGGGACAGTGTGAACCGCAAGTGTAACTCATGTCTGACACATTTTTTTTATAAAGTGAGGAATCTAAAACTAGGTTCCAAGACATACCCCGTATATATTATTCACTGAGGGAGAAGAAGCTAGCTGGGACTTGTCTGACCCTGGTGGCCCAGAGAGACCCCAGTGTTGGCAGGGAGCATGTTCATAAGCTATGTTTGTGAAATTGCGTGTGTGTGCGCTGACGTGTGTGTGCATGTACATATGTGTATGTATGAGTGCGTGTGTGGGGTTGGTACTGTATGTGTGTGCGTGTGTGTGTGGGCGTGAGTGGATGTGAGTGTCAGAGGGCAGAAGCGCTGGCTCCTCCGTGCTGCTCCACCTCCCAGAGGCTCCTCCGTCCCGGTCCCAGGTCTCAGGTCCCAGGTCCCAGTCCCAGTCGCTGCAGTCCCAGGTCCCAGGTCCCAGGTCCCAGGTCCCAGGTCCCAGGTCCCAGTCCCAGTCCCAGTCCCAGTCCCAGTCCCAGGTCCCAGGTCCCAGGTCCCAGTCCCCGGTCTCAGTCCCAGTCGCTGCAGTCCCAGTCCCAGGTCTCAGTCCCAGGTCCCAGTCCCAGTCCCAGTCCCAGTCCCAGTCCCAGTCCCAGTCCCAGTCCCAGTCCCAGTCCCAGGTCCCAGTCCCAGGTCCCAGTCCCAGTCCCAGTCCCAGTCCCAGTCCCAGTCCCAGTCCCAGTCCCAGTCCCAGGTCCCAGTCCCAGGTCCCAGTCCCAGTCCCAGTCCCAGGTCCCAGTCCCAGTCGCTGCAGTCCCAGGTCCCAGTCCCAGTCCCAGGTCCCAGTCCCAGTCGCTGCAGTCCCAGGTCCCAGTCCCAGTCCCAGGTCCCAGTCCCAGTCGCTGCAGACCCAGGCCCCAGTCCCAGTCCCAGGTCCCAGTCCCAGTCGCTGCAGTCCCAGGTCCCAGTCCCAGTCCCAGGTCCCAGGTCCCAGTCCCAGTCGCTGCAGTCCCACGTCCCAGTCCCAGTCCCAGGTCCCAGTCCCAGGTCCCAGTCCCAGGTCTCAGTCCCAGTCGCTGCAGTCCCAGGTCCCAGTCCCAGGTCTCAGTCCCAGTCGCTGCAGTCCCAGGTCCCAGTCCCAGTCCCAGTCCCAGTCACTGCAGTCCCAGTCCCAGTCCCAGTCCCAGTCCCAGTCCCAGTCCCAGTCCCAGTCCCAGTCCCAGTCCCAGTCGCTGCAGTCCCAGGTCCCAGTCCCAGGTCCCAGTCCCAGGTCCCAGTCCCAGGTCCCAGTCCCAGTCCCAGTCCCAGTCCCAGTCCCAGTCCCAGTCCCAGTCCCAGTCCCAGTCCCAGTCCCAGTCCCAGTCCCAGTCCCAGTCGCTGCAGTCCCAGGTCCCAGTTCCAGATCCCAGTCCCAGTCCCAGTCCCAGTCCCAGTCCCAGGTCCCAGGTCCCAGGTCCCAGTCCCAGGTCCCAGTCGCTGCAGTCCCGGGGCCCGGCCTGCCTCAGCCTCAGAGCGCCTGCCATGCCCTCAAACCCTTGGAAGGCCCTCTTCCTGCCATAAATGTCACAGCCCTCCTAAAGAAGATATATGAACATCTGCAGCCAAAATGATATGATCTAAAAACAGCAGCAGCATCTTCTCCTACCTTCCAGCTTGCCACTGCTTTCATATATCTTTCATACCAGACCATATTGTTTTGATGTCAATCTGTTCAAAGTGTGAGTTTTTTTTTATTTGTTTGGTAATCTGGTCCGTGTCTAAAGGGTTTGACGTTTTATTTGTATTTGATTTATTGTGTTCTTTCTGTCGCACAGAATCATGAGTGTAGAATGGGCAAAAGGGACATACAATTACTTAATGTGAGTGAACATTACATTACATTGTTTTTGTGAGAATGTCTATTAGACACATTGACACGCCACTCCAACACACTAGTCCTGAAGCCACTTTGACAAAGTCACACTTTCACTCTGCCTACACTTTGTTTGAATCCAACAGTCATACTTTTCATAGGATTGAACATGAATTTGAATTCCGATATTTGAATATCACAAACACACAGTGCATGTATGTATGTATGTATGTATGTATGTATGTATGTATGTATGTATGTATGTATGTATGTATGTCTCATTATCATAATCTTGTCTGTTTATCCTGATTTCTCACAGCTATTGTAGATATATTTGGACAAATATGTCTCGTACACTGTTACAGTACATGTCTTAACTAAGCACAGACTCTCTTCATCATACAGTACAAACACATTCTATTGAAATCCCCAAAGTAGCAAACAGCATCTGCTCATTTGTTTCACAAAACCTAAAGACCGTAAATATCAGCAAAATGGAAATAGCCACTGGCTGACCTGATACATTTCTATTTTCCTGTATCATGTTCAAACAAGGCTGATAGACCTTAATAGACCTTAATAGACCAGTGATAGACCTTAATAGACCAGTATTCTATCTGTGACCTTTAAAATCCACAGCCTTCCACCAGTACAGCAGTTCTCATGAGGGCCAGCGACTTGTGGACCAGCGATTTGTGAACATGTACATGCATGTCATAATTTTTCCAAGATGGAAGTCAGCCTGTTTGTGGTCCTGGGCCTGTGTAGTGAGGTGCTAGGCTGGCAGGTGCTCTTAAGGCCGTGGATGTGGAGTCGCGCGCTGAGCAGCTCCTGTTATCGCCGGTGGTATCGGAGCAGAGAAGAAGTGGGGCTGTCTTTTGGCATGCCTATCTGGTCCTGCGCACACTCTTATCTGTGCTAGCGTCTGGGTGACCCGCTTCTGACTTTTCGGTGGTTAGCTGTTATTTCGAAGGGTTCTTGAATTTGTGGTAGAGTCTATCGCACTCATGCGCACACAAAATACACACACAGACACACACAGACACATCCTCACAGACGCCATCTTCACCTGCCGCTCACCTATAAGCTTCAATCTGTGGAAAGCCATTACAGAACAGTTCCTGCTGTGTTTCCGTTGACATTCTTAGAAAAATCTTGCTTAGAAAACTTCCTGTGAACAGCAGAATTGGTAACACACACACACACACACACACACATACACACACACACACAAACAGCCTCTCACCAAGTAGACCTTCAGAGCACATGCATACAGTACACCAGCTAACCAGTCAAATCGTACACATCATGCTATTAACATGTATGAAGCACATGTCTTTGTGCTGTCAAGGTTACATGTGAGGGGTGATACGTGTGAAAGCCCAGACAGCTGGAACAGGGCCAGGGACTGGGGGCTTGGCAGGCGTGGCGGCTAGCCTTTCAACCAGACACTATCTGCTGCCTCTATCTGATGCTGGAAGCACATGGATCACAGAGCTGGCTCATTACTATGCCCCACCTGATCACACATCCCCCCCCCACACACATACACACACACCTGGAATAGGGACAGAGAGATAGTTAATCATGTGTTTTTCTGTGTGTGCGTGTGCATACGTGTGCATGTATTTCTGTGTGTGTGTGTATGTGTCCGTGTGCGCATGAGGTGCCGTATATAGGCCATAATTAATACTTACCTCTCATATAAACATACATTGCCTCTCACATCAAACAAACATGCATTGCCTCTCACATATGCATACAATGTATATGTATTTACATTACATATATATGTACACATGTACATAAAATATTATTGCATTCACTACTGAACCATGAACAATGTATGTGTATGCGAGAGGTAAGTATCAATTATGGCCCAGACAACGGCCTCATACAGCATGTACACATATATATATATATGTCTGTCTGATTGTCTGTGTGTGTGTGTCTGAGTTGTGGTCTATCTGCTAGTAATCTGTCTGTTCTCTTCAGCTTTCGTGGTCTATTTCACCTCCACCCACACCACAACCTGGGCTCTAATGCTGTCTGTGTGTGTGTGTGTGTGTGTGTGTGTGTGTGTGTGTGTGTGTGTGTGTGTGTGTGTGTGTGTGTGTGTTCAGAGTTGGAAACACAGCACACATACTGTACACATATGAACACTTTTAGACATGTTCCACCAGTCATCTCAGTGGGGCGACAGCAGTTTCATGGGAACCATCTCTTCAGAGATTCACACAACACTGAATACTGCTCTGCCGTCTTTAAACAGTTCCCTGTGTCCTCTCACATTTATACTGTATTTCCTAAACTGATAAGAGGCCTTCGTTTTCTCTTTTGCTAAGAACACGTTAGTGTCATATACCATGTGTTCTAATTCTTCGCACTGACACATTCTGAAATGTTAACACACGCGCAGGCTCTGACTGGATATATCTGGCCATATCGAATCCTCTGTGCTAATGTGCCGTCAGTTGGAATTCGTGGCAGACGGAAGAGCATAACATTCTCAGAACAGAGCATAGTTTTCTCGTGGTCAATGGTAACTGTATTAACACACAACCAACGTACGTAAAATACACACACACTAGATAACATGTGAGGGGTTAGACTAAGCTCTTGGTGTACACAGGAAGCTGATGGACGCCATGACTCACTCTGTAGCTGGTGGAGATGAAGAAGGAGAGAGAGATAGAGAGAGAGGGAGGGAGAGAGATGGAGGGAGAGGTAGAGGGAGAGAGAGAGGGAGGGAGAGGTAGAGAGAGGGAGAGAGAGATGCTATCTATGGGCAGGGAGAGAAGATAGCAGCTCGGCGGCAGTTGCTATGGCAACCGCTTTTCGTCATCGGCAATCGCAAAACACGCAGACGAGGCGGAGCTCAAAAGACAAGGCTGCCGCACTTCTGAGAATGTGTGAGGTGGACACCAGCGGGCCCATGAATTATTCTGAGTATGCTCTGTGTGTGTGTGTGTGTGTGTGTGTGTGTGTGTGTGTGTGTGTGTGTGTGTGTGTGTGTGTGTGTGTGTGTGTGTGCATTCGTTTGTGCATGTGTGTATGTCTGTGTGTGTCTGTGTGCGTTTGTCTGTGTGTGTGTGTATGTGTGTGTGTGTGTGTGTGAATGCGTTTGTGCGTGTGTGTATGTCTGTGTGTGTCTGTGTGCGTTTGTCTGTGTGTGTGTGTGTCACGAAACCCCCCCCCCACACACCCCCGCACTCTGACGAGCTGTGAACATTGCCGGTGCCAGACCCTCCTCCTCCTCCCCTCCTCCTCCCCTCCTCCTCCTTCTCCTCCTCCTCCTCCTCCTCCAGCGTTGCTGCCGTGTGTGTGCCTAAGGGCAGAGCTTACAGCCTGGCGCAGGTGACTACGGGGGATAAACAGCCTGGGGAGGCCGCTCCAGCAGTGAGCGCCGCGCCTGGATAAGGGCCTTTATATACACCGACAGGCCTCTGTGTATAATATATGGAAACACTCTTATCTTGTGTTGATACTGAAGGTGATTCATGAAGGCTCAGGAGAGGCTACTGTGTAAACGATTGTTTTAATCCTCTCTCCTCTCCTGGGCCTCCGCCACGCTCTGCACTGGCTCTGTGTATATGACCCCGGCATATTAAAGACTACCTTTCCCATCAGCCCTGACTAATAGCTGGTCTGGCTACAGTACACACCTCAGGGCCACCTGAGATGACCTCCTGCCCTCAAAACAATTAGCGATTTAGGACGTTCAGTCATCTTGTCCCACTAGTCACACCCGTCTTTTCTTCAGAGAACGTAGAACGTGTGATTTCTCAGCAGCCTCTGCCGGCCTATACTGGTCTGTCTTAGCTCCACACATGGCTAGATTCAGATTCTAACTATTCCCTTGTTATTCAAGTATCATCATCAAATTATGTGTTTTTTTCCATTCAAAAAGGCAGGAAATGCCCACCAGCATAAGTTGATCTAAAATAGTGCCCCATCACTGCTTTGAATATCGAACATGCCCTCAGGTTTGCGCTGTCAGGACGCTAGACATATTCTCTATGACCGGTAATTTACTTCCTTTTTACCGATTAAGCTATAAACAGTCCGCGGTTTGAATGTAGACAGTGAGTGTGATATCTGGTATCTCTAAGTTGGACACTTCTGCTTCAAACCCAAAAGTCTTTGTTGCTGTCCATAAGAGGCCTCTTCACTCCTCCAGTGTGACAGAAGCTGATTATCCCGTAGATGAAGTGTGTGTTTGTCGCCAGCAGAGGGCAGACTCCTCCTGTGTCAGGGAGACTGGCCTGTGTCTTTCTCTGCTCTCTCTCTGCTCTGGTTGCTCACCCAGACTGATGTATTGACTCTCTGACACACAGACACATGGTCATGTTTGTCTGAACCCACTTTGACTGACTGTACACCTCACCTTCTTCCCTCTTTCCCATTTAGTTCACTCTGACTCTCTTACTCTCTCTCTCTCTCTCTCTCTTCTTTGTCTCACCCTCTTCTCCCCCTCTTCACTCTCTCTCTTCTCTCTCTTCTCTTTCTCCTTCTCTTTGCTCCCCCCCTCTATCTCTCTCTCTTCCTCTCTCTCCCCCATCTCAGAAGGGATGAGTGTGTGCCGTCTCTTGTCTCAGCGACAGTGTCTGAGCATTGACCAATCAGAGGACAGGACCAGGGGCCAGAGGGGGCTGTGAGGCCATGAGAAAGCCCCGCCCCCTCTCGACCCCCCCACCCCCCGTCCCCCCGTGAGCACCGCTGCCCTCGCCCCTGCCGGCGCTCAGACACACACGCCCACACACTTCGCGTCACCTGTACGGAAAACACAAACGCATGCACTCTCTGTCACCCTCACAGCGTGAACACACAAGCATGCACTTCACTGCAAACGCCATTCAACACGCACACACTGAGGCAGATACACACTCCTGACACCACAGCAGGGAAGATACCCACAGATCTACTGAAATGAAGACGTGTGTGTGTGTGTGTGTGTGTGTGTGTGTGTGTGTGTGTGTGTGTGTGTGTGTGTGTGTGTGTGTGTGTGTGTGTGTGTGTGTGTGTGTGTATGTGTGTGTGTGTGTGTGTGGCCATTATTACCCCACGTTATCAACAGGAACCACACACAAACCCGTGCAGTATATTCCCAGGATCGTCTAGTTCCCCTTCCCTGTGTTAGAAGTGCTGCATCGTCACCATTCACAGGGTTCGTCGTGTGTGTTTCCCCTCAACGCTGTGACCACGTCCTCGCTGGCGCCCGCGCCGCTCTGCCACCGGTACAGGTGACATGATTCTGACTGATTTCTGACTGATTTCCTCTCTCACTGCATAATCAACCCCAGAGACGTGTTACTGTAGGCACCGGCACTGTCACACCTTCCTTCGGCTGTGTGTGTGTGTGTGTGTGTGTGTGTGTGTGTGTGTGTGTGTGTGTGTGTGCGTGCGTGCGTGTGTGCATGTGTGTGTGTGTGTGTGCGTGTGCGTGCGTGTATACGTGTGTGTTTGCGTGTGTTCGTGTGCATCTGTGTGTGTGTGTGTGTGTATGTGCGTGCGTGCGTGCGTGCGTGCGTGTGTGTGTTTGTGCGTGCATGTGTGTGTGTGTGTGTTGTATACTTCCCTAGTGCCCTAAAGGCCTTCTCAAGCTCTTCTTTTGAATTTGAAACCATGAAGCCCCTTCATGTTAAAGACGATGCAGATAAGGACTTGTGGGATTCTGTTCTCGATGAAAATCGATTTGTGTGTGTGTGTTTGTGTGTGTGTGTACTGTCTCTGTCTGTATGCCTGTCTCCCTCTGTTCTGCATGTGTGTATGGTTTTGTGTGTACCCAACATGTGATCTAACACATTCATGTTTGTCTGCAACTATGAGTACTGTACCTATTCTTATTATTTAGATTATGTTAGTCTATTATATAATCCTTTTTTGGACATGTGAGGATGTGTGTGTGTGTGTGTGTGTGTGTGTGTGTGTGTGTGTGTGTGTGAGAGAAAGAGAGAGAGAGAGAGAGAGAGAGAAAAAGAGAGAGAGAGAAAGAGAGAGTTTGTGTGCGTGTGTGTGTGTGTGTGTGTGTGTGTGTGTGTGTGTGTGTGTGTGTGTTGACCTTTGTGTGAACCTTTACCCATGGTGCACATTGTTTCGAGAGTGCGCTGCCATACCAAGTAGAAGTGAAACTTGTGGGTGTGTGGCTTTGTGTTGGGCTGGTGTGTGTGTGTGTGTGTGTGTGTGTGTGTGTGTGTGTGTGTGTGTGTGTGTGTGTGTGTGTGTGCGCATGTATGCGTCGGTACGTGCGCGCGTGTGTGTGTGTGAGATTGTGTGATTGTATATCCGCACTCCTCCATCCAGATGTTACCACCTATGAACCTTGCTTCTTTTCATTTCTCTTTTTTAATATGTATCTCTCTCTCTCTCTCTCTCTCTCTCTCTCTCTCTCTCTCTCTCTCTCTCACTCTCTCACTATCACTCTCTCACTCTCACTCTCTCTCACTCTCTCTCTCTCTCACTCTCACTCACTCTCACTCTCTCACTCGCTCTCACTCTCTCTCTCACTCTCTCACTCTCTCTCTCACTCTCTCTCACTCTCTCACTCTCTCTCTCCCTATCTCTCTCTCTCTCTCTCTCTCTCTCTCACTCTCTCTCTCAAAGGTCACCTGTGCCGGCGAATCATGTGAACATTGTACACGCACACACATTCACATACACACATACACACCCGGTTATTTTTAAAGTATGTATTTTCTGGAAAATATTGTATGTCACACACACACAGTTTTCAAAGCGGCGTCCACACGTAATGCTGCGGTGTCAGGTGGGGATCTCTGGAACATGTGAGCGGGCTGAGAGCGTCTGACTGTGGGAAACGGAGAACTTCAAGTGCAACAGTTTGGCAGTTTTTATGTGTGTCAGGAGGAGCGAAAGAGAAAATACTGTCA